>NC_143074.1:862500-1462500 GCF_052426305.1 Pelodiscus sinensis | reverse complement strand
GCAGCCTGGCGGCCCCGGGGCAGGGCCGCGGAGATGAGCGCATCGGATGGGACGTCCAGCAGGCCCCGGCGCCCCGCCCCCGCTAGCTGCTGTGGAAGATGCGGACGCGCTGCACGATGTCTTTGCGGCACAGGGGGCAGATGCGCAGGAGCTCGCAGCACGTCAGGCAGCAGCACACGTGGCCGCAGGTCAGGAAGATCATTTGGGCCTGCAGGAAGGGGGCAGAGTGGCGGTGGGGGTCATACTGCTCCTGCCCCAGCCCTCTGGCCAAGCCTGGGGCACAGTCACCGCCAGGCCTGGCAGCAGCCTCCTGCCGCTCCAAGAGGGGAAACTGAGGCACGGCGCAGGGCTGTGATTTGCCCAAGCTCACCCAGAGAGTCCATGGCAGAGCTGAGCGCTCAGGCTGCCATGCCAGAGAGCTGGGCTTGGCCAGAGCCAGGCTGCGGGGCCAGGGCTGTGGCCACCCCGCCCAAGCTCCCCTCGTCCCGGCTTGCAAGTGTCCCTGGAAGGGAGCCCACAGGAGTCCCTGGTTCCCCCCCCCCCCGTCAGGCTGCTGGGCTGCAGACACGAAGGGGACACGCCGGGCCCAGCCCGGAGGAGGCGTGTGCCCTGCAGGGAGAGGGGGGAGGCCCCTGCCCCAGGCTAGGCAGCTGACCCCCTGGGAGCTCCCTGCTGCCCACATTCCACCCGACAGCCCCTGCGCGGGCTCCAGGCCTCACCTCCCGCTCCATGCAGACCACGCACTCCGACTTCCTCGCCGGCTCCGGCTCCGGCTCGGGCGCAGAAGGGAGGGCTTCTCCCGCAGGCGCAGCAGGGCCCTCGTTCTCCGTGCTCTTCAGCAGCTCTGCAGGCAGCAGGAGAAAGCCTGAGCGCTGGCCCCAGCCCGGGCCAAGCAGCACCGCAGGGCCCTGCCGTCTGGGGGAGGCAGCGGCAGCCCGGTCTCCGAGCAGCGGGCGCTGCAGCGCCTCTTCGCCCACCCCGCCCGCAGCCCCAGGGTCCTTGTGGAGGGACGGCCATGGTACCTGGCATTGTCTGAGCCTCAGCCAGGGTCTCCTGGGCCCGCCGAAGGATGGCGCGCTGCAGGCCCGCCTCTGTGACGCCGACCTGCGGCACAAGGACAAGCCAGTTGGCCGAGGCGAGGGCCAAGGGCCCCATGCAGGAGGCAGCCGGCCTGGCCACGCGAGGCCTCCCAGTGTCACCGCTAGGCCGGGGCCCTGGAGCCCAGACAGCGGAGCCTGCACGGGCCAGCCAGAGCCCAGCGCGAGGGCCCAGGCAGCGGGGCACATTCCCTCCCGGCAGGTGCCGAAGGGGCTGGTTCCTGCGCAGCAGCAGCTGGCTGCTGAGGCTCCCCGGGAAGAGCCCCCAGGTGGCTGCACGAGGAACCCCCTCTGCCCCGCAGGCCCAGCCGTAGGCACAAAGCCCAGCAGGGCAGCGTCCACGGGCGCCTGCTGTCGCACCTTCTCCAGGTCGCTGAGGGTCATGGAGCCGAGCGTTTCCAGAGAGAGCCGGTGATGGGCAAAGAGGGGGATGTACTGCTCCGCCGCCAGCTCCCGCAGCAGGCTGATCAACGGCTTCTCCAAGCCCTCCTCCTGCAAGAGACCAGGCCGGGGGCAGAGGAACAGGCCAAATCTCTGCTTGGTTCGAAGCCCCCCACTGGCGTTTCCTCCCCCGCGAGGCTGGGTCCCTGGCAGCCCGGAAGCAGCGTTTGCGCCCTGCAGTTTTCCATGCTGCCCCCACGTCCCCAGGCGTCCGGCCAGGCTCTGTGTGGCAGAGCCGGGCGGGCGGGTGGCACGCGGCCACTGCTGACCTCGGGGCCAGGCCCGCAGCCCGGGAACCGCGCCCGCCCGCGCAGGACGTGGGGCCGAGACGGCAGGAGATTTGGGAGCTGAATGAAGCTGCCTGAGCTGGCGCTTGGCTCAGACCAAGTCTGTTCTAAAAGCGGCAGCCAGCGTGGTCACAAGGAGCCGAGCTATGGACTCAGGCCCGACCCTCTGGCGCATGGCGCCCCCCCCCCCACTGGCTTGCGGCAGACTCCAGAAAGAGCATTTCCGCCTGCACTGGGGATTTGGGCAGGGCGCCGAGCAGCTGGGACACTGCCGCGGCCAGGACGGCCCGGGGCGAGCAGATCCGCAGGGACACTGCTAACGAACCGCTCTCCAGCCCAGCGCGTGGGCAGGGCGAAGGAAAGGGCTTGTCCCCAGCTAAGACTGGGCAGCACCTAGGCCCATGGGCCCCACCCCAGGGCGATCCCAGCACGGACCTGCAGTTTCAGGGAGAGGGGTTTCTGGTTCAGCAGGCGCTGATACTGGATCAGCCAGTAGTTCTCCTGCTTCGTTTCGCTTTTCGCCTCCATCTCCAGCTGCAAGGCAAAGAAGGCGACTTAGCCGCCGGGGCTCGGGGAGTTGGAAGGACGGAGAACGGGGAAGCGCCCCGCCCCTCCCCACTGCCACCGAGTGCTGGGACTGGGCGGTCAGACCCAGCCGGCCTCCTGGGGCCGGCCCTGCTTTGATCCTCCCTCCCTGCCCTGTGCCCTGCGGGGTCTCCGTCTCCGCTGCCCCACCCTGCAGCCCCCTTGTGGCATGGGCCGGGCTCCCGCGGGGAGGGGCTGCCAGCGGCCATGGCTCGACGACAGGCCCTGGACACGGCCCAGCGCCCCCAGGTCCGCTCCTCTCCCGCCTCCCAGCAGCCATGGCGAGGCGCCCTCCTCCGCCAGGCCCAGAGCGCTCCCCAGCGACTAGCAAGGGGCCCACGGACATCGTGGCCCCCTTCTCGGCCCCCTTCCTCCCCACAGCCAGGCTCGCGGCGGCTGCAGGCTGCGTGAGCCAGGAACAAGCCGCCCCACACACCAGGAGTTGCTGCAGCTCCTCTTCCCTTTGCTTCTTCTCCTTGAGCAGCTGCTGCAGCATGTAGCTCAGGGCTCGGCGCTGCTCTGCGATCGCCTCCTGCAAGCAAGCACAGCCGCCCTGTCTCCACAGCACACGGGCGGCTCGGACCCCAGCCGGCCCCGCCACCCGTGGGCAGAGCCTGGCGGCCCCGGCTCGAAGCTGCGTCCACTGACCCTCTCCCGGCCGAGCAGATGCCCGATCTCTGCTGGGGCTGGGGGCCATGGGAGCCAGTGGCGGCAGCGCCCCCTCCTCAGCAAACCGCCCTGCACTGGCCATTACCCCGGCGGCCTCCCCCTGCTCCATCTCCTCGCCTGCACACGGCCAGGGCGAGCGCCGCAGCCTGCGGTCCCAGCTGGGGGGCCTAGGCACAGCGCCTCTGTGGGCCCTGGCAGCGGCCTGTGGCGTTGGGTGGGGCTGTCTGGCCCGGGGCTGGGGGAGGATGCTACAGCCGAGCAGTCACCCTTGGAAACCAGCGGCCTGGAGCGGCACAAGACGCCGCGGCACACGCCAAGCCCAGCGCCTCTTGCTGGCCACGCAGGGCCGGTGCCGCTCGCTGGATCTGGACATTTACGTGCTCGCTCCAGTGACGCTTCCGGCCCCGCGGGCCAGGGAGAATGCGGTCGGGGGGCTCGGCTCTTCTGCGCTGGCTGCAATGAGTCGCCTCCGCCGGGGGGAGGGGCCTGCCAAGTGCTCCCGGACTCACTCTGTCTCCACGGGAGTGCTGGGCCTGGGCCCCCTTTCTGGTGCTGCTCTCGCCGGGGGCTCTCCCCCTGGCCCAGAACTGGCTGGCCCTGCCTGGAACTGCTCACGTCTTTGCTCCCTTCAGGAGACAGGTGCAGGCCCCTGTTGGGGGCACAGAACCCGCAGGAGAAACCCAGGTGGAAACATCCCTCTGTGAGCAGCCAGCCCCCCGGGCTGTCCCCCTCCAAGTCACAGGGCGCAGGGCAGTGCCGGGGACAGCTCTGGAGGCCCTGCTCAGCAGCAGCAGCGCAGGGAATCCCGCCCGGGGCTCCCTCCCTGCTCGGTCAGCTCTCCTTGGCCCTCTCTCGGGTTCCCCCGGCGCAAGCCCCACGCGTGCCCAGCGCTTCCTCTTCACGGCAGACCACGTTCCCAGGCAGCACCGGCTCGGGGTGGCCGCCGGGGCTGGGGTGCGACCGCAGGGCCCTGCATGCCGCTCGCCGGCTACCCTGGGGGCTGTGGCCTGCACAGACTGCAGCTCGCAGCTGTTGGAAGGGTGCTCAGGCCGGGCGCCGGGACCTGGCAGCTCTGCAGGCTGCCCCGCTTCACCCATCAGGAGCCTTGCTTGGACTGAGGTGGGTCTGGCTGCCCCCACTCTGGGCACTGACCCTGCATTAAGGGTTCAAGACAAGGCATGGAACTGCCCGCTCCCGGGAACGCAGCTCCCTCATCTAGCTCCGAAGCCCTCAGTGTCTCTGGCACCTCCCTGCCATCCCGGGCACCGCCCCGACTGCCTGAGCGCAGTCCCAGGCAGCTCGCAGCGCCGTGATCCGGGTACCCATGGACGCGCCTCGCTCTCAACAGCCTCCCTGCCCCAGGGACAGTTCCTGGGCTGGGGTAGGATCCAGCACTTGCAACCACCCGCCAGGACCACACGCTGCCGGCTGCACGACGCTAACTCCGGTCCTTTGCCACAGACCCCCGACTTCCTGGGCCAGGGATGGGGGGTAAGTCGCACCGGGAGACAACTCCTGCGAAGCACGTGACCGAAAAGCAGCCCTCCAGCCGGATGAAAGGGCCTCGGGGCGGGAGGCTGCCGGGCGCAGGGGTTGCTGTCATGGCCTTGGCATGGCGCAGAAAGGAAAAGGAGGGATGGGTGGTCAGCACAGACTTACACAAATTACAATGAAGGCGGAACAAAGCGAGGACTCATGAGATGCTTGGCAGATGGGTGGTTCCAGGAGAGCCCTCGCCCCCCGCAGCTCCCGCCCTCCCAGCGAGCCAAGGACCCAGCTTCGCAAAGGGAGAGGACTCGAGCGCTTCGAGAGCAGCGGCGCGTTGGCAGGAAGCAGGACGGGGTCTGGGGAACATCCCCTGCTCACTAAGCATGAAGCCACCTAGAAACTGCAAAGAGCCCAGGAGGAGCAGAGCCTGAGACCCCCGAGCAAAGCTACCAGGCCAAGGGGGGCAGCTTTGGAGCCCTACATACCTGCAGTGCCTCTGTGTCCAGTTCTTGCCTCTTTAACTCCAGCTGTGTCAGCTGCAGTAACTCTCTTTCTATTAACTTAATCTAGACAGAAGATGAAACAGGTTTTTACTGACATTGAACGACTTGCACTCAGCTGCCGTAGCGCTGGCCCGGGCGGCACAGCTGCCTTGGGGAACGGGGCTGGGCGGCCTTTTGAAAGCCTGTCCTCTCCTGTCCGTCAGCCAGCTGCTCACACTGGGGCTCGTGCCTGGCGCTAAGCGGGCGAACTGCCTCCCGCCCGCCTGCACACGAAGGCGCTTGATGTGCCTGTCTCGGGGCAGCGTCTAGCCAGGGGCCTGGACGTCCTCTGCAGTCAGCCAGGTCAGTGAAGCCTCTCCGCCCGCAGGGACAGGGGCACACGCTCACTGTGGCGGCCCAGCTCCTCGAGGGCAGGGCCACCTTTCTGGTTCACCTCTGAGACCCGCACACCTAGGGGGTCGCTGTTCCACGGAGCGGCACTCAGGCCACTGACAGCGAGAGAGAACAAGGGAGCTCTGCGGCCGAAGCCAGGAGCCAGCCGGCTTTATAGCTGGCACTGTAGCGGCTCCTCCGCTAGGCCCCAGAGGTCCCAGGTTCAAATCCACCCGGTGGCGGTTACACATGCAACGCTCGGCTGCTGCGATACAAACAGATGCTCTTCCTGATGGGGAAACTAAGGCACGGCAGCAAAGTGACTCGTCTGAAGTCCCCCAGCAAGTAAGCAGCAAAGCCACGAAGAGCTTATGTGGCCTGTTGCCCAGCCCTGTGCTCCAGCTACTGCCAGACATCCCACACCCAGCCAGGAAGACACCCCGCTGGGCGTGCAGCATGCCGATGTGGGGAAGGGGAGCGATGCGTTCAGTAGAGGGGCCAGACATGTCCCCAGGTTGGCAAATCAAGGGTAAGCAGACGGATCAACCACACGTTCTTGTTGCTGGCAAGCAAGGTGAGAGAGAGTCCAAGCAAAACGCACACCTGGGCGACCCACTCCCGGCCAGGGCACCTGCAAAGGGGGCAGTCCAGGGGCTTCCCACAAGCTGCAAAGACCGGCCCTGTCCTACCCCAGCAGAGCTCTCAGCCCCTCTCTGGAGCGCGCCACCGAGACTCTGGCCAGGCCCTGTGACCAGAGGGGCATCCCCTCGCCAGCTGCCCAGGGCTCGGACACCCCACGTGCTTCCTCACCAACAACACGGCGCTCACCCAGCAGGCTGGCAACAACGCGGGGCAGCGCGCTCAAGCTGCAGTGTGCAAGGCTGATGGTGGGGATGGAGATGCAATGGATTCGCATGGAGACAGCAGCCCCAGCTCCCTCTGGCTCACCACAGGGCCGGCGCAGCATTGCCCTCTCGGCCATTCTCTCGCCCTGCCGCGTCCTCCGTTTCCCCTGGGCCTCCCTGCCACAGTGCTACGCTGCCCCACAGGAACCAAGGCGCTTGGGTTTCCTCGGGCCCTGCTCTGCAGCGGCGGAACCTCTGGCTGGCTCTGCTCTGCCTCTGCCGACTCACCTGGTTCCTGATCTGCCGGTGCAAGAGATCCTTCTTCACCTGCAGGGCTTCGAAGGCTGCTTTCTGCATTTCTTGCTGCAAAACAGACGGCATCCTGCTGAGCGCAGGCACGGGCCCAGCCACCTCACCGCACTGGAATGGTCTGATCACACACCCTCCCCCGCTCTCCCCACAATCCCAAGAGGCAACTCGCAGTTGCCGCGTTTTACACCTGGTAAACTGAGGCACTGGGCAATTCAGGCCAGATGTGAAACCTGGGGCCTGATTTTCCAAATGCTCATCTCAATCTGCACCTCAGAAAGTGCAGCCCACAGCATCTGGCCTGGGGATGCAGAGTTGGTTGCCTTGGAAACACTGGCCTGCGACGCGCTCTGGGTCCCCAAGTCAGGCCTGCCTGTCTCTGAGCTCCACCGCCTGCCTCCTGTGGGCTCTCTGGGCAGAGAACTAGGCACTAAATAGCTGCAGCCAACTCACCAGAGCTGTGGAGTCTTGCCATGCCTCTGCGCCCCTCCCCCAGCAAGGTGCACTTCCTGGCCCTGACCCAGCCTACCTCCTGCAGGATCTGACTTGTGGCTTTGTACTGATCCAGCTGCTGCCACGCCAGGATCTGTTGGAACTTCTGATCCATCTCTGCCAGGCTGCAAGAGACACATCGCCGGGGTTACTGCCGGCCGCAGGCTACAGTGCAAGGGAGAGACCAGCTGGCCCAGAGCGAATCTGGGAACAGGACAGCTGATTACCGAGCACGGGTGCATGGCCAGCTCGCCAGGGAGCTCTGACTGTCAGTGAAACCAAGGCAGATGCACAACTGACTGGCACAGCCGCAGCGAGTGACTCCCGCCCGCCAGCTCACAGAGCAGTGGAGTGGGGACCACACGCCTGGCTGGAACGTGGGGCTGTACTCCGAGAGGGCGCTGTGCATGCGTAACTGCCACCGGGGGATCTGAACCTGGGACGTCTGGAGCTCAGTGCAGGAGCCTCTACAGCTTGAGCGAGAAGCCAGCTGGCTCCCAGCTTCGGCCGTGGGGCTCCCTTGTTCTCCCGCTGCCAGTGGTCTAAGAGCCGCTCCAGGGGGCAGTGACCCGCCTAGGGGTGTGGGTTCCACACCGACAGCCCAATACAGTCACTTCCCTTTGTCCTGCCCGACTGACCAGGTCTCTCAGTGACCTTCCCTCCCGGCGGTCACAGAACTGACTGCAGAGCAACGAGAGATCTGCTCTGGCTGCTTCACGGGCCAAGCGCCACGTCGGATTCGTTTCCCCTCCTCACCGTGCCCCGTGCGGCCTGGAAGGCCCCAAAGAGCCTGCGTGACTGCACCAGACAGAAGCGAAAGGGACCAACCCGACCCTACAGGAAAGGACGGGTGCAACGTAAGATGCGAAATCGACCGAGCCAGGCCTTCGCCGTTCTTTCCCATCTCACGACCCCAGGGCACCGGGCTCACTCATGCTGACACCAAGTGTCCTGTGTCGGTGGCCCCCTCCCGCAGTCAGTGCGGCCGTGTGCGGAGAGACGGGTTGTGCGACTGTGCAGGGAAGGGTTCTAGAGCAGGGCTCGCAGGTACCTGGAGCAGGCCTGGCTGACGAGGTCTTGCCGACGACATTCATAGGTCATTTGGATGAGCTTGTTCTTGTAGCTCTCAGCCAGCATCTGTTGCATGGCAGCTGGGACACACAGAGGAGCCATCAGCACCAGAAGCAGTTAACTCTGTGTCCAGGAGGATTCCTGCTCCCGGCTCAGCCACAAGAGCTGCTAATATTGGGGTCCTCTCTCCAATTTCTAGCCCACCCCTGTCTCCGGGGCAAGCCATCCAGAGAGGAAAGCCAGCCACCTGCCCACTCCCAATGGGCACCCACGAATCCGGGCTCCAGCCCACAGAGTCTGCTCTGCACGGACAACAGGCTCTCGGCCTCTGCAGCCCCCCAGCGCCCGGTGGCAGGAGCAGAGTCGCTGCCTCGTGCACCCTGAAAGGCTACAGGTCTGACCCCCGCTGCAGCCAGGGCCTCCACCAGCTGCTGAAAGAGAGAGAAGGGTGAAAACGTCCCCTCACTAAGTCACTGCTGGGGGGATGAAATACCCACAACAGGGGCCAAGGCAGCTTCCGCACAGATACTTGTCCCAGCAGGGCATGTGCTTGGTCCCGCACACAAGTTTTCGCCCAACAGCGAATGCCGGTGTGGGTAAGACAACCATCCCCACGTACTGAGCATGTGCCCTGGCAGCGCAGGTGAGATGTGCGTCCCCGTGTAACGAGCGCACGCCGGCAGCGCAGGTGAGATGTGCGTCCCCGTGTAACGAGCGCACGCCGGCAGTGCAGGTGAGATGTGCGTCCCCGTGTAACGAGCGCACGCCGGCAGCGCAGGTGAGATGTGCGTCCCCGTGGAACGAGTGCACGCCGGCAGTGCAAGTGAGATGTGCGTCCCCGTGGAACGAGCGCACACGCCGGCAGTGCAGGTGAGATGTACGTCCCCGTGTAACGAGCACGCACGCCGGCAGCGCAGGTGAGATGTGGGTCCCCGTGTAATGAGTGCACGCCGGCAGCGCAGGTGAGATGTGCGTCCCCGTGGAACGAGTGCACGCCAGCAGCGCAGGTGAGATGTGCGTCCCCGTGGAACGAGTGCACGCCGGCAGCGCAGGTGAGACGTGCGTCCCCGTGGAACGAGCGCACGCCGGCAGTGCAGGTGAGATGTGCGTCCCCGTGGAACGAGCGCACGCCGGCAGTGCAGGTGAGATGTGCGTCCCCGTGTAATGAGTGCACGCCGGCAGTGCAGGTGAGATGTGCGTCCCCGTGGAACGAGTGCACGCCAGCAGTGCAGGTGAGATGTGCGTCCCCATGGAATGAGTGCACGCCGGCAGTGCAGGTGAGATGTGCGTCCCCGTGGAACGAGTGCACGCCAGCAGTGCAGGTGAGATGTGCGTCCCCGTGGAACGAGCGCACGCCGGCAGCGCAGGTGAGATGTGCGTCCCCGTGGAACGAGCGCACGCCAGCAGCGCAGGTGAGATGTGCGTCCCCGTGGAACGAGCACGCACGCCAGCAGCGCAGGTGAGATGTGCGTCCCCGTGGAACGAGCACGCACGCCGGCAGTGCAGGTGAGATGTGCGTCCCCGTGGAACGAGCGCACACGCCGGCAGTGCAGGTGAGATGTGCGTCCCCGTGTAATGAGTGCACGCCGGCAGCGCAGGTGAGATGTGCGTCCCCGTGGAACGAGCGCATGCCGGCAGTGCAGGTGAGATGTGCGTCCCCGTGTAATGAGTGCACGCCGGCAGCGCAGGTAAGATGTGCGTCCCTGTGGAACGAGTGCACGCCGGCAGCGCAGGTGAGATGTGCGTCCCCATGGAACGAGTGCACGCCGGCAGCGCAGGTGAGATGTGCGTCCCCGTGGAACGAGTGCACGCCGGCAGCGCAGGTGAGATGTGCGTCCCCGTGGAACGAGTGCACGCCGGCAGCGCAGGTGAGATGTGCGTCCCCGTGGAACGAGTGCACGCCGGCAGCGCAGGTGAGATGTGCGTCCCCGTGGAACGAGTGCACGCCGGCAGCGCAGGTGAGATGTGCGTCCCCGTGGAACGAGCGCACGCCGGCAGTGCAGGTGAGAGGTGCGTCCCCGTGGAACGAGCGCACGCTGGCAGTGCAGGTGAGATGTGCGTCCCCGTGGAACGAGTGCACGCCGGCAGCGCAGGTGAGATGTGCGTCCCCGTGGAACGAGCACACACGCCGGCAGCGCAGGTGAAATCATAGAATCATAGAATACTAGAACTGGAAGGGACCTCGAGAGTCATCGAGTCCAGTCCCCTGCCCCCATGGCAGGACCCAGTTCTGCCTAGACCATCCCTGATAGACATTTATCTAACCTACTCTTAAATATCTCCACAGATGGAGATTCCACAACCTCCCTGGGCAATTTATTCCAGTGTTTGACCACCCTGACAGTTGGGAACTTTTTCCTAATGTCCAACCTAAACCTCCCTTGCTGCAGTTTAAGCCCATTGCTTCTTGTTCTATCCTCAGAGGCCAAGGGGAACAAGTTTTCTCCCTCCTCCTTGTGACTCCCTTTTAGATTCCTGAAAACTGCTATCACGTCCCCTCTCAGTCTGCTCTTTTCCAAACTAAACAAACCCAATTCCTTCAGTCTTCCCTCACAGCTCATGTTCTCTAGGCCTTTAATCATTCTTATGGCTCTTCTCTGGACCTTCCCCAGTTTCTCCACATCTTTCTTGAAATGCGGTGCCCAGAACTGGACACAATCCTCCCACTGAGGCCTAACCAGCGCAGAGTAGAGCGGAAGAATGACTTCTCGTGTCTTGCTCACAACACACCTGTTAATGCATCCTAGAATCACGATGGCTTTTTTTGCAACAGTGTCACACCATTGACATATTTAGCTTGTGGTCCACTATAACCTCTAAACTCCTTCCTAGACAGTCGCTTCCCATTCTCTATGTGTGAAACTGATTGTTCCTTCCTAAGTGGAGCACTTTACATTTGTCCTTATTAAACTTAATCCTGTTTACCTCAGACCATTTCTCCAATTTGTCCAGGTCATTTTGAATTATGACCCTATCCTCCAGAGCAGTTGCAACCTCTCCCCGCTTGGTATCATCTGTAAACTTAATAAGCGTTCTTTCTATGTCAATATCTAAATCGTGGATGAAGATATTGAACAGAGCCGGTCCCAAAACAGACCCCTGTGGAACTCCACTTGTTATGCCTTTCCAGCAGGATTGTGAACCGTAAGTAACTACTCTCTGAGTACGGTTATCCAGCCAGTTATGCACCCACCTAATAGTAGCCCCATCTAAGTTGTATTTGCCTAGTTTATTGATAAGAATATCATGCGAGACCGTATCAAACGCCTTACTAAAGTCTAGGTATACCACATCCACCGCTTCTCCCTTATCCACAAGACTCGTTATCCTATCAAAGAAAGCTATCAGATTGGTTTGACATGATTTGTTCTTTACAAATCCATGCTGGCTGTTCCCTATCACCTTGCCACCTTCCAAGTGTTTGCAGATGATTTCCTTAATTACCTGCTCCATTATCTTTCCTGGCACAGAAGTTTAACTGACTGGTCTGTAGTTTCCTGTGTTGTTTTTATTTCCCTTTTTATAGACAGGCACTAGATTTACCCTTTTCCAATCTTCTGAAATCTCTCCTGTCTCCCATGATTTGCCAAAGATGATAGCTAGAGGCTCAGATACCTCCTCTATCAGCTCCTTGAGTATTCTAGGATGCATTTCATCAGGTCCTGGTGACTTACAGACATCTAACTTTTCTAAGTGATTTTTAACTTGTTCTTTTTTTATTTTATCTTCTAAACCTCCCCCCTTCCCACCAGCATTCGCTATGTCAGGCATTCCTTCATCAGACTTCTCGGTGAAGACCGAAACAAAGAAGTCATTAAGCATCTCTGCCATTTCCAAACTTCACGTTACTGTTTCTCCCTCCTCACTGAGCAGTGGGCCTACCCTGTCCTTAGTCTTCCTCTGGCTTCTAATATGTTTATAGAATGTCTTCTTGTTTCCCTTTATTCCCGTAGCTAGTTTGAGCTCATTCTGTGCCTTTGCCTTTCTAATCTTGCCCCTGCATTCCTGTGCTGTTTGCCTATATTCATCCTTTGTAATTTGTCCTACTTTCCATTTTTATAGGACTCCTTTTTTATTCTTAGAAGATGCAAGATCTCCTGGTTGATCCAAGCTGGTCTTTTGCCATATTTTCTATCTTTCCTACACAGTGGAATAGCTTACTTTTGGGCCCTTAACAATGTCCCTTTGAAAAACTGCCAACTCTCCTCAGTTGTTTTTCCCCTCGGTCTTGCTTCCCATGGGACCTTACCTACCAGCTCTCTGAGCTTACCAAAATCTGCCTTCCTGAAATCCGTTGCCTCTAATTTGCTGTTCTCCCTTCTACTATACCTTAGAATCGTGAACTCTATGATTTCATGATCACTTTCACCCAAGCTGCCTCCCACTTTCAAATTCTCAACCCGTTCCTCCCTATTTGTTAAAATCAAATCTAGAGCAGCCTCCCCCAGTAGCTTTTTCAACCTTCTGAAATAAAAAGTTGTCTCCAATGCCGTACAAGAACTTATTGGATAGTCTGTGCCCCGCTGTGTTAGTTTCCCAACATATATCTGGATAGTTGAAGTCCCCCATCACCACCAAATCCTGCGCTTTGGATGATTTTGTTAGTTGTTTAAAAAAAGCCTCATCTGCTTCTTCCAGCTGGGTAGGTGGCCTGTAGTAGACTCCTAGCATGACATCACCCTTGTTTATTACCCTTTAGCCTAATCCAGAGACTCTCAACACGTCCGTCTCCTACGTCCATCTCCACCTCAGTCCATGTGTGTACTTTTTTAAGATATAAGGCAACACCTCCTCCCTTTTTCCCCACCTGTCCTTCCTGAGTAAGTTGTACTTTCTATAGCAACATTCCAATCGTGTATTATCCCACCAAGTCTCTGGGATGCCAACGATGTCATAGTTGTATTTATTTATTAGCACTTCCAGTTCTTCCTGCTTATTCCCCATGCTTCTTGCATTTGTATATAGGCATCTAAGATCCTGATTTGATCTTGCCTCCCAGTTCTGCCTTGTCCCTCCTTTCTCTCTGCTACTATAGCCCACGCTCCCTCCCCTTTCCGACCCAACCAGGGCTCCATGTTCTCCACGTACCCGTGGGCTTTGGTCACCTGTGTCCCCGCCTAACAAGCGCACGCCGGTAGTGCAGGTGAGATATGCCTCCCGGTGAAATAAGCGTGTATGCTGGCAGTGACAGTGAAATGCCCATGTAACGAGTGTGTGCGCCCGACAGTGCAGGTGAGACGTGCATCCCTGTGTAACGAGCGTGCACACCGGGCTGCTTTCCAAACCTCAGATCAGTCTCTTCCCTGGGTCCAGGCAGCACCTCTGAACCCCACAGTGCCAGGGTACAGTACTGGCCCATGGCACCACTTACGCTGTGAGCCCTGCCTTGTTCACTAGGCTGGCTGCCGCCTGTAGTGGCTTGAATGTACAAAGCACTAGGTGTGCGCTGGGGACCGATCCCATGGGAGTGGTCAGAGGGGGATGGATCAGGGACCTGGTGCTGACTACATGCCTGCTCGCAAACTGCAACAGGGAGGGGGGGTGTAGCCTGGAGCCCCTTCCTCCAGTGGAGGACAGGCCCCTCTCAGCCCCCCACGCCCCACATGACCACCTCAGCCCCCTTCCCTTGGACTTACAGGCCACTTCCCTTCTGCGGAGCTGCTCCGTCTCCTCCTGCGTTATTGCCATCAGCTGGTCCATCCTCATTCTAGGAAAAACGCAGGTCCACTCAGCCCCTGCTTCCTCCCAGCCAGCCAGCCAGCCACAGCTGGGCGTGGACGGCTGAGGTTCCAGCCGGGATCCAACCCTGAGTGAGGGGCCAAGAGGAGGCCTGCAGAGAACTCCAGCCACAGCAGGGCTGGCCCGGGTCATTGCCAGAGGGCTGGCCGGCCCCCCCAGGGAGTAAGAAATAAATGAGACAAGAGAACTTTATGACCCCTCTAGTCCTCTCCCTACCTGGTAGCCCCCCTTCTGCTTCCTGTTCTCGGGTCCCTCCCCCTCCCCTGCCCAGGGCCCTGCCTCACCACGCACATCAATGGCGCTGCATGGACAAGGGCGGGGCTGATCAACGGCCCTGCGGCGCCTTGGGTCCTGAGAGGAGACGCCCTGAACCGCACATTAGGGCTGCAGGAGACTGCGGGCACCACCTCTTTGTGGGGGAGAGGAGAGGTCCGGTGCCCCCCTGGAGTTAGACTGGACCAAACAGAGGCCATCTAGCTGGGTGCCCGGGCTCTGCCAGCACCAGAGCCTCCGAGGGGGGTGCAGACAGGGGATACCCTGCCCCACACTAGGTCTCATCCTGACCCTGCATAGCGAGGCACCATTTCCTCTCCCCTCAGCATCGCCCACGGCCCGCTGGGTCCCTGGCCAGCAGCCACACCATGTATGCGAAGGGCAGAGCTGGTGCTTCGCCAGGAACCAGGCCGAGATCCAGCAAACTCATGGCACACAGGCCCCGCCAGGCACCTCCCTGCTCCCAAAGCTGGGCTCCGAGGCCTGGCCTAGGGGTGAAGGATCCCCCCTGGCTGGCCCTAGGCAAGGCACTCACCTCTCGTTCTCCAGGGATTTCAACATTTCAGAGCTTTGCTTCTGCCTAGAGAGAGAAAACAGAAGGTTTTCACTGCAGCGCAGCCCCCCCTTTCTCTCCAGGTCACATGCTGCTACCCCCACCCACCGCATGGCCACTCTCCCTGCTAGTGCTGCAGCTGGGGTAGAGAGAGGAGCAACCTGGGGGGGAAAGGCCAGGGGCTGGGGCCACTGCCTCTAGGCGGCTCTTCCCCCCCGACCTCCGAGGCCCCCCAAGACGAGCACAGAGGAGCAGAGCAGGGTTCCTGCCTGGCGCCCATCTGCCCAGGGCGTGGGTGCGGCGCTGGACCGGCGGGACGCTGCTAAAGGGGGATGTGCTGGGAATTCTGGGCTAAACATTTAGGATTTGCAAAATGTTTTGGGCCACCCTGGCTACACAGGGGCGACGTGCTGCCCCCCAGTGGCTGGCCCCAGGGACAACAGCCGCCTGCAGCCGGGTCGCACCTTGCAGACCTGAGTTCAGCTTTGGGCCAGCAGCGCATTGCGCCTCTGAAAACCTCGCTGACGCCAGAGAAGACACAGGACTGGGCAGAGAGCCCCAAGTTCAGCTCCCCCTCCACTGGGCCCAAGGCGGCTCGCTGGGTTCCAGGCCAGTGACACTACGGGCAGATACGGCACAGCGGGGGATCACCAGGAAGCGCGGACAAGGCCTCGGGCACGCTGGCTAGTTTCACCCACGGGCTGAGGGCAGAAGGTGCCTGCCGTTAAGGATTCACAGCACGGAGGGGGGCTCCAGCTTCCGCCCTGCCCCCCACGGCATTCCAGGGGTTCACCTCACTGCGAGGCCATCTCCGTGCTGCTTCGGGAGTCTGACTGTGGGAAGAGCTCAGAGGTCAGGCAAAATGGGACCCAGAGGGGCAGAGCTGATGGCCAGGCACCCGGAGAGGAGGCCCACCTCTGATTCTCCTCCAGCAGCCTCTGGATTCGGCCGGCAATGCCCTGCTCTGTTTGCTTCAGCTGCTCCAGCAGCTTCAGATGCTCGCTCTCCAGGTCCTGCTGGTGCTTTGTCAGACCCTTCTCCAGCCTCACCTGCTCCTGTGGCCGAGGGAAAAGGGAAACGAGAGGGGAGGAATGGCAGTGCCCAGCCGGGCCTTGCCCTCAGCCCAGGAGACCCGCCAAGGGGATTCCACGAGGGCGGACAAGGAGCCGGCCCAGCGCTTTCACCCACTGACACTGCTAGGCCGCGTCTCGCCCAGCGCAGGCTGCGCAGGCCTGTCCCCGAGAGACCCTCCGGAGGAGAAACTGGGAATCCAAATGGCAGAGCTGAGGGGACGCTGTCAGTGCTGCTCTGGGTGGGGCCCACAGGAAATGCCTCTTCTGAAAGGGCGCAGAGGGACAAGGGGCGAAGGGCAGCCCTGGCCAAGTGCAGGCCTCAGGCCCTGACGAACCTTCTTCACCGTCTGCAGAATCTCCTCCTTCTGGCTGCTGCTCTGCTGCACGAGCTGAGCGTGCTCCCTCTGCCCCACGTCCAGGCGGCGCTCAAACTCCAGCTTCTCTAGCATCTTCTCTTCCTGCCAGAGGAACGAGACGCAGAGTGGGGGCCGGGCTCAGCAGCCTGCAGGCTGTCCCGTGCCAACCCGGGCCCAGGCCGAACAGAACAGAACCCCCGCAGTGGGACCCCAATGGGACGCCCAGGCAAAACCAGCCAGGCAGCTGCAGAGCTCACCTAGGAAAACCCAGCGAGTCCCACACAGGAACCCAGACAGCGTCAGGAGGAAACTGGTTCCAGCTGCCATGGAATCAGCGTTTCAGCATGGCCAGGAAGCCATTTCACCTCAGCGAGCGCCCCTCTTCCCAGGCAAGGGAAACCCTGAACGCCAGTGGAGAAACCACCAGCCACAGAGCGAGTGGATCAGAACCCGGTCTGAGCGGAGGGACAGAGGGAGCGGCTGTCAGAGCTCAGCAGTGCTGACAACACTCCTGGAGCCGGCCTAGCAGCGCGCGCAGGCGCAAGAAAGAAAAGCCTCAGAGAAAGCTCATGATCCCATCTGCAGGTGGTGTTAGTCTCTGAGGTCCTGCCAGGCTATTGGCTGCTTTTAAAGTTTTTGCAGGAAATAAAGTGAGATTTCCCAGGGAAAAATGCAGCCGTCGATGCCTCAGGGGAGAGAATCCCAGAGCCGGCGCCTCCAGGAGCAGTCCCAGCCAGAGGAGAGGCAGTGCCAGGCCAACACATCAGCATTCGGCTCGCAGCAAAGACCCTGGACATTTCAGCTGCATGGGCAAAGGAGCAGAGCAGCAGCCTGCTGCAGGACTGGCTTGGAGGCACAGCTGTCTGGGGGTGGGGGGCAGGAACAGCAGCTGCCATGGGGCAGGACTGAGGTACCTCAGCAGAATGGGGCCGAGGGAGGGAGTAGCAGGGGGCTGCAGGTCACAGCTGTGCGTGGGTCTGGCCAAGGACTCCAACTCCCCAGGCTCAGCGAGTAGGCGAGAGCGAAGAAAGGGCCCGGAGGAGCCAGAGCAGAACACATAACCAGGCCCCACAGCCGAGCCGTGTCCAAATAGCCCCTGGCTGCCCAAACGCCCTGACTCGACAGGACCACAACGGGGCAGGCCGGGCAGTCCCTGCCTCTGGCACGCGGGGCAGGGGCACAGCGCTCCGGGTTCCCAGGCATTCGGGGCTGGTTTGCTCAGCCGGCAGAGAGAAGCGAGCACACTCAGAGCGCCCAGAAAAGGCCCCCGCGGGGGGGGGTGTCCTCACCTTCCTCCTCTCGTAATCGGAGAATTTGTTCTGGAAAGGAAGCGCAGTCGTTAGGAGAGAGGTATTCACTGCGGGGGCTGCGCTCGCTAGGCCGCGCTGTCCCTCGCAGCGGTGGAACTGAGAACCCCCCCGCACGCGACGCCAGTGACACCAAGTATGGGCAGCACCGTGCCGGCAGGAGCTCCCACCTCGCTGGAGCTGGAGTCGTTACAGAGCGGCTGCGCCCCTGCACGCTCTCTAGTGTAGACACGGCCCGGCCTACGCCACAGCCAGATTCCCAGAGCTCCAGTGATCCACACGTGCCGGCCCGAGCCCCGGGCCAGATGCAGCTGGGCTGGAGGCAGAAAGCTCCTGCCGCCTGGGGATGTGGGTATTCGGAGAGAAAGCCCCTTCCAGCACTGGAGGAGGCTTTTGCTCTAGCACAGCACAGCGACCGCACCCTGCTGTGCGCACAGACGTGGCCTGACAGCCTGCTAACGGGACAGCCGGATTAGAGAGGAAACGGCCCGGCCACGGCCACTGCGCCGGTCTGAGAGCTCGCTGCCCAGCACGGCCACACGGGGGGAGCGCCCCCCGCTCAGCCGGGTGCTGCTGAGATTCACAACCTGCTGGAAAGCTGCTCCAGCTGGGGCCACTGAGGTTCAGACCAGGCTGTAACAGGTGCCTCCGCTCCCTCCACCAGACCCTGGTGTAAGTCCAGAGTAACTCCCTGGCTGTGAGTGGAGACTCGTCAGACGCTGCCCCACTCCATGGAGAGGTGGCAGGGGCTGCGAACACGCAGAGCTCCCATCTCTACACCGGAGATAAGGAGGCGCCCCCCTGGCTATGAGCCTGGCAACCCAAGGGGGTAGCACCAAGCTCCCCGTGCCCAGTCTGCAGCCTGCTCGCCGGTCACTTTCAGGTTCTCCTGCCCTGGAGACGTTGGGGTTGCAGGCGGCGGCGCGGAAACCCAAATCCAATCCAATCTCTTCATTCATTGCACAAAACCAGGGGGGAGGCGGCTCTGCAGCTGCCTGCTTCCCTGCAGGAGATTCCCCACTAAGCTCGGAGGGCACCTGTAACTGGAAGGGGATCTAGCCCCACCCAAATAGCTGATGCTGGCCCAAGGAGAAAGCTCTTCCGCAGGCAGCCCTGCACCCTGCTTGCCCTATACGGGTAGGGATCTGGGTCCTGCGTTTGCTGCCCTGGGGCCCACCTGGAGCCAGTGCAACTAGGAGCCATGGAAGGGTCTGAGATGTCAGAGACGGACACCGATGGGCCAGGTTCTGCTCGGTGTAGATCTGCTGCCCACGCGCAGTAACCCTGGATTTACACAGCGCTGGCCAAGTGCAATTAGGTGCACTGGCCTCTGAGGACAAGCAAGCAGCAGGGCAGGCTGGTTTGCCCAGAGCACCCGGGGAGGATGAGACAGGACAGCGTGCGGGAGACGGGCTCTGCGTTGAGTCTCCCTCATCGGTAGCTCATCGGGATCAACCCAAGACCTCCGCGGGGCTCCCCTCTAAGGCCCAACCTCCGGACGGCCCGGAGCCCCGGTGCATCCCGTTTGCGTCCCGCCTCCTGGCTTGCAAGATGCTGACCTGAGATGAACACGGCGCAGGCAAACGTGGGCCTGATCCGTACCACACGCGCTATGCTTCCTGGGCAGCGGGGCGGGGCTGCGGTCCAGGGCTCGGATAGGTGGGCGGGTACGAGGGTGCTGCACAGACTCACTCTGTTCAGCCAGGGGAGGGGAGGGGAGGCGCACGGCCGTCGGCAGGCGGGAGGTGCTGAGAGGTGCAAAGCGCTGTGCTCTGTGCTGCATGCAGCCGGGAGCCTCACCTGCCACTGGCTCTCCTCCTGCATGTACCTATGCACGCTCCTCTCGGCACCATCCACGGACGTTTCGCCCCCATCCCGCTCCAGCACGGGGAGCAGGTACTGAGAGGGGGGGCAGTACTGGACCCCAGACTCTGCGAGACACCAGACACACGGATGTGGGTGAGAGCCGGCCCAGGGAGGCCCTGCTTGCAGTCGGGGTCTCCCCCTCCCCCGGCAGAGGGCCAGAAGTGGGGCTGGCAGTGGCAGGCTCCGAAGGAAGCGCTAGGCTGGCTTCTCATCTCGGCCTCCAGCAGCGGGCCGGGCGGAGCACTGGTGCCCTTCTCCGGAGGGACAAACAAATCTTCCTTCTGGTGCACTTGGAGTCCCCAGACCCACTTCCACGGGGCAGCCTGGGGGGTTTCTCCCAGCAACGCTGCGGTTCTGGCCCACCCTGAGCGCTCGTCTTGCAGGAGCTTGGAGGGAGGGTTGTGGGGGAAGGGCGCAGCTCAGGGGGGCTGAGTGGGACAGGGAACAAGCTTCCAGCGTCGCTCGGAGAACCGTGCCAGCTGGGGCTGCCTGGGAGAGACCCGCCTGGAGCGCCGGGCCGGACCGGATTGGGGCTTAGCCGGGGCTGCTCCCCTTGCTTACCCTGGCACAGGAACCGCTGGACAGACTCGGTGCCAGCACTGCAAACAGCGCTCGGCGGGTACGTCATGGACGAAGCATCCAGGGTCAGAGCCTCCAAAAGAGAGAGCACAGAGCGCCAGCGTTCATCCCCACCCAGCAAACCAGGCCCGCAGCAGCAGGAGAGGGGAGCATCCTGGGGAGCTCCCTGCCGGACTTTCTCCGCACCCCATTAGATCCGCCCGGCAGCCCGCGCTCACAGGCACCGTGCGTGGAGGGTGCCACTGGGCAGAGAAAACCGGCCCCATCTGCACAGGGAGGGTGTCCCCCAGCTCCACCGGGGACAAGTAACTGAGTCACCATAGCAGGGGGTCCGCACTGCTCCCGGGCCTGGGGCGGGCGCCTGGTGCTGCCGGCGCATAGGGGCTGCATACCTCCAGCGTGCGGATGTGGGCCAGCGCCCGGGGCAATTCCCGCAGCAGGTTCTCACTGATGTCGAGCGTGCGCAAGCTGCGCAGCCCAGCCAGGGTAGCAGGCAGCTCCTTCAGCTTATTACCTGGGGAGAAAGGGGACGCCAATTAGTGCACCCCCGAGCCACGCTCCAGAGAACCCACCCCTCTGAACTGCAAGCCCCAGCCTCAGCTGCCAGCTACCTCGCTACTGGCCAGAGAGCGTACTGTGCACCCCATCGCCTGGCCTGCGGGACGTACCTGTGCTGGGCAGCTTGCAGAAACGGGGCTCAAAGCAGCCCAAGGAGGCTGGCCAAAAGACAGGAGAGGCTGGGGCACAGGGCTGTGGACAGCCACCAAAACTTGCCCAGAGCCACGGGGGAGGCGAGAAGTTAGCCCTTCCGAGCAGCTAACCTGCTGCTCTCGGATCCCGAGGGGTGACCCGCCAGCTGCCAGTTCTTAGTCTCTGAGCTCGCAGGACCTCTTGGTTCCAGCCCGGTTATTGAAGCGCGCGCCGTGCACGCTCTCTGGCCGGGCCAGTGCTCTGTGATGTGCCTTAGCTGGCCGTCGGGGCCTATCCCGCATGCCCGGCCTGAGACTCACCGGCTCAGCTATTCCAAGCACTCCATGGTGGGGGAAGGGGGCAGATCAGTCCCACTGACTCTCCTGCCGCAGCCGCGCTCACTGAGACACAGAGTCTGGGGATGCCTCGGGGGGCACGTCTCAGCACCCTGACCCCCGCCTGAGGGGACAGCTCCACTGCTAGCACGGCAGCCTGAGTCAGTGACCCCCGGGCTGGCGTGCTGCTGTGGGGGTGCAGTGCAGATGTACCCGAAGAGGCTCCACACCGGGCTGGAACGTCTCCGCTCCACTGCAAAGACGTGGGATGGGAGGGTAGGACACGGACTATGCAGCTAAGGGAGAGAGGGCAGAGCTTCAGCTCAACACAGCTAGTCCTGCGCTCCCTCACCCTCCCGTGCCTAGCAGCCTGCCTCACACTGCTCCCCTTACCAGCCTTCTCCCGGCTCTGCTAAGCCCCTGCGGCTCTGGGGGACGGCTGGCCCTCTGGATCCCAAAGACGACAGGCCTGGAGGGCTATCTGGCTGGGCCTATCTTAGAGCCCGGCTAGCGCAGGCTGCTAGCGCACACCTGCCGCTGCCCCCCTCCTTGTGGCGCGCTACACAGCGTCAGAGACAGGTTTTCAGAGAGCTCTATGGCTACACCCCTCACTCGTCTCTCAGCAGCGTCTAGCTCTTCCCACGCCCCCAACACCATCATCACAACCCAACTAAAACGGGGCATTTCAACAGCACAGATCTACTGCTTCCGGGCCCTCTACCAGCCTAGTCGAAAAGCGCACTGACCTATGCCTGGAGCAGCGCAGGGGGTTTCATAGGAGACCAGGGACAAGAGGCGCATCCCCCTGCCTAAGAAACAATCCCAGCACTCAGACATTTCAATCCTCTCCTGCTTGCCTGACTCCCCCGGCAGGCTCCTGTTCCCACGGCGCTACACACTACCAAACATGCTACTCAGCAGAGAAGAGTTTGTGCAAAGGAAACTCCCAAGCACAAACTTAGTAAACAAAGCGCTAGGTGCTAATGGGCTCTGTACAAGGGACAAGCCCACCAAATCTAGGAAATGACTAGTCCAGGTGGCAAACAGCACATGTGAAGGACACCGCCCCCGACAGATCAACAGTCCCCCACCCAGCACACCCTCCCCTGCCCTCCAGCAGGCAAAGTCGCCATGCACAGACACAGATGCAGACTGCCTCTCTTTGCTTGGGAGAGTCAAGGGCCGTGTAAACTAAAGCAGAGTGCCCAAAGGGCAGCCTTAGGGCGAAATGCAGACCCGGGAGGTCGAATACACAGCTGTCCTAGAACGGCTGGCCTGAGCCGGCACAGGACTGTGATCCTGAAATGCTGGACAGCTTGAACAAACAATAGCGTTTGCTCATCTAAGGAGGGAGACACCAGAAGGAATTCTAGGTGTGAACGTGCCATGTGGCTTTTAAACACAGCAGTTACATGCAGACTGGCATGGCTTGCAGGCTGCTGCAGCACTGGTCTCTGGGTGCCCAGCCTTGCCATACCTTTCACATTGAGGGTCTGGAGCTGGGAGAGGTCCCCTACTGACCGCGGCAGAGCTTTTAAGAGATTTCTTTCAACGTTTAGGACCTAGGGTGTTAAGAGAGAGAAGATATTCAGGCGATTTGTTCTGTAAACCTTGGAACCACTGCCTGTCTGTGCTGTGCCAGGGTGCCCAGGAGCGCGAGGGGCTCGGAACTGCTCGAGCCAGTCACTCAGGGACGCTGACCAGAGGGCAGAGCACCCTCTTGGCCTCGCTGGGAAAAGCTCCGACGGATTTGTCGGTGGACGGTCCCTCCAGCATTGGAGCGGTGCAGTTACGTCCGTGTGACTCAAGCTGGTCGGAAGCATGTGGAATATTCACACCCTGGAGCGCCATACGTTTTGCTGACACATGACGCAGGCTGTCGTGTAGACATGGCCTGAGTGTCTGGCTCTGCTCTAGCTTCAGGAGCAAGATCCAGAGCGTAGCCAGTTTCTCAGAACAACGATGATTCCCCTTCACTGATGAAAACAGAACACGGAGCCGAGTCCGGGGCAGCACGTAGGAAACAGCCGGGCCTGCTGCTGTGGCCCAGTGCCCAGCTTTTCCCTTTGCTTGCACAGAAAAACCAGCCAGCCTGAAGTCACACACAAGGCACGATTAACACGCTGGCAACCTGGGGGGTCAGCCAGCCACGAAGATGATCAGGCGGCTGCTATTTACTGATGCATTGGCCGAGGAGTAACCCATAGCTGTCCAGGGCTACTCTTGGGGGAATTCTCTGCTAGCTGCTCTGGCTTCGGAGCAGCTCCTGGTAAGTGAGAGCTGGAACGGCAGCACTTCTGAGGCAGAAATGTATTTTCTGTGGGAACGGGGGGGACCCTGCAGGGCACGGGACTTCTGTGTGTGCACAGTAGTGTGGAATTCTCTCCGGAGCGGCAGGGTCAAGGGCAGATGCAGTCCATTTTTGTGTCAAGGTCCAAATTTCTTGGCCAAGGTTATGGTCAAGATCCAGACTCGACACCACAAGTGCCCTTGTTCAACCAGCAGATACAGGGCTGTGTAATACACCTGGGCTTACTGCTTATCTTCTTAATTCAATTCTGGTTGGCTTCCCCCTATTCCCAGGGCAGGGAGCCAGGGCCTGGCTCTGAGGCCCTGTGCGGGGGCAGGGCGCCAGGCTGAGAGAGGCCTGGCAGCCCCTCTTACCTGGTGGGCTGAGTGACCCAGCTTCCCCCAAACCTGCCAATAGCCAGCCAGCTCCCTGCCCAGAGGGACTCCCACTGCCCCGCCCCCGCCACTCCTGGATGCCGGGGGGCTGCTCCATATGGCTTCAGCCCTGCTTGGCCTCCACTCATTTGACCTGCACAGTCCCCTGAAATGGGTCTGGACCTGGCCCATGGTCGCCTACTGACTACCTTGGTCTAGGTGCGTTTCCCAATTTGATTTGGCCACAGAACCCTTTTAAACTTGGAAGAATCGTGCGGAACCCCTAATAACAATCTTATCTACAGGGCTGAAAAGGCAGACCACAAACAAGTAAGGCTAATAATAAACAAATGCTAAGCGAGGTCATGAGCTCATTCAGTTTAATTGCACATATTTCAAAACACAAATCACATTTAATGTGTACAAAAAATAAAGTTCAAAAACTAACATGCATCAAATGCGACTGGAATGGAATTTTCTCGCGGAACCCAGGGTTCTGCAGAGCACCACTTGGGAAACCCTGCTCTACGGGCATGATCAGAATTCAGTGGCTTGGTTTATTCATATTTGATCTGGCATCTCACAATATGGAACTAAGTTCACCTACACATCAGCCAGTAACCTGCAGGAGGGCCAGTCTAAAACCATCAGTCCTGGCGCAGTCTGTCTCGGGAGACACTGCAACCATTATTCCCTGCCTGAGACTTCTGCGGGAGCTCAGTGCTCCCTAGGGGAGACCCCCGCCAGAACATGGAGCAAAGTCCCACCTCCTCCGACTGGCAGATGCTGATTTCCCTCTTCTCCAGATGTAACGTCTTTCCTAGCCTCTGTTGCTAGAGCACCGCCTCCCGACAGACGGGCAGAGCAACCGCCCAATCAGTGCACGCTGCTGAGCTCTCCGCTCATTTGGTCCCATCACGGTCCAATCCCGCCCCAGCCGGGGAGCCCATCTCCCTCCTCCACGACACACAGCTCCCCAGTCTACGGAACAGGGCTCCCAAGGTCCCTGCAGAAGGCAGGACTCTCGCAGGACACGTGCCCCTCCATACAACGTACAACGTGCACATACTTTAAGCCTTTTAATGCTCTTCCTCATTTCTCAGGAGACAGGGGCCCTGTGCTGCAGCAGGTCCCAGCACGGAATGTCCGGTAACTTCCTAGAGCAAGAGGGAGTCATGAACTCCAATGCAAGTCTGCTCTTCCTCCAGCGGTGACAGGATGTGCTTTAGTCTTTAAAGTGCTACATTGTCCTGCATTTTGCTAGAGTTACAACAGGCACACTGGGACCGTCGCTCTTCACACAGTCGGTCCACAGACGCTGCAGGACCTGAGTACTCCAGAAGGCGACAGGGCTGGAAACTCCAGCCTCCCTCTGCCTCTGGCACACGTGTGGTGGCCAGCTGGTTTGCCAGTCCTGCCCTAGCCTGAGGCCAGTGAGAGCAGAGTGCTGTTAAACTCCCCCCAGGAATGCAAAGCACCTGCCACGCCCCGTCCTGCCATGTTTCACTGCCATTAACCTGGCCCCTGGGGACGTCGAGAGAGTGACAAGGACCCGAGCCACTGAGGACTATTAGTTACAATACCGATTAGCTGTTTAACGGCAATAAAGCCCAATCATGCTGTGCTAAAGAGGCTCTTAAAGCAGACACCCAGAACTCAACCTCCAAACCCCGTACCTGGAGATATGTCAGCTGCCCGATATCCTCAGGAAGCCATGCCAGCTGGTTGTCATGGAGATCCAAAACCTAGGACAGGAGGAGATTCCGATATAAAGCAGGCTCGCGGCGAGGTGCCCCAGCTGGGCACAGGAGGAGAGGAGTTACCCCGCAGGGAAAGTCACTGCCAGGCTGCAACCTGGTACTTCTAAAAACATCAGGTATCCAACTCCTATTGCCTCCCCGGGGAGTCGGGCACCTGTCTCCTGTCAGTGGTCCAGCGGCCCCATGTCCAGCAAAGGCAGGACACGTCGTAATTGGCTCAGCTTGGCCAAGGGAGATTGAGGTTTGCACGAGGAAAAGCGTCCTACCTCCACAGAGCGCTCACCCTGCAGCAGGTCGCCCAGGGAGGTCGCGGGGAGCCTTTAAGGACAGGCTGGACAAAGAGCTAGAAGGGAGGGCCTAGGGTTACCTGGCCCCGCCTCAGCGCAAGGGGCTGCACTGGCTGAACTCACTTGACCTCCTCCAGTCCTGCATTTCTAGGGTGCCAAGACAATCCCAGCCTCTGCCAACAAATGGATTCCACAGTGCAGTGACAGGAGCCTGGCGAAGGCGGGAGATCAGGGGAGCAGCCTTTGCACCCCCGCGCTGCCAGTCCCAGGGTGAGACACTTGCTTGGTTCCCTCTGCTCTGTAACCCCGAGGGCTGCCGAAGAGAAACGCTGTCCCGGGGCCACTCACCTTCACCGTTACGAGATTCAGCAGGCTGCAGGACTTCGGAACCAGAGCGGTGAGGTTATTGGTGTGAACAATCAGCACCTGCAGAGAGCAGAACGCTGGAGTCACCTGACGGGAGACAGCACAGCCTGCACCCCCCCCCCCCCCGGCATGCATTCTGGTGAGGGGCGCTCAGGAGATTCAACGCAAACCGATATTTATTCGCGTGAGTGGAACAGGCCAGAGACAGACAGCGCAGCTGGACTTCAGGGGATCTAGATCATTTCCGGCTCAGTGGTGCCTGAGGTCATGCAGGCTAAGGCAGCAGGAGATGAGATTCGATCCAGGTTCGTTCTGCAGAGGCTCAGCAAGGATTCTCCTGACACAGAGGCCCGCTGGGGGGCCCTAGTCTGTCAGCAGTGCCCTTCAGGCCTGTCAGAGTATTAGTCTGTAAGGAAGATCACGTGGGCTACTAACCGGAGGCTTAGCACAGCAGCCCCCAAAGCAGCCAGGATGGTTAGGAGGGCGGGATGTGGGGGTTGAGGCTAGGGCTGGAGTGGAGCCACAGCCAGGGGCCAAGGCTGAGGGCGGGAGGAGAGCTGCAGCCAGGCTGTGTGGGGGCCAGCAGCCGGGCCCTCAACCAAGTGTGGCTCCACTCCCAGCCAGCAGCCTTGTCCCTGTGCCAGGAATGGAGCCATGGCCAGCAGCCAAGGCTGGGTCTAGCGCAAAGCCAGGAGAGGAGCTGAGGCAGGGGCTAGGGCTACATGCAACACAGAGAGCTGGGGCCGGAAGGGGCTGGGTGGCATTTCCTACCTGCCCCCATGGGGGCTGGCCTGAGTCCCACCATGTCCCCCAAAGGGAGTGCGACCTATTGGTCACTGTAAGTGCTGCGCGCTGTATGGACGGGTGACAGGAAGAAGCTGTATGTAGAGCTACAATGCCCTAGACACAGGAATAGCGATTTACATCAGAGACCTCAGCAGGAAGGTTCAAGCAATACAAAAGTCACCATGATGGGAGCTCTGTTTGCTTGGAAGTCACCAGGAAAAGGCAGGCTGGGGATGCGGCAGTGTGAAATCAGCCTGGGAAAACACCCAAGACTAAAACTACAGGGGGCTGTCTTGCCTCTGGGGTCAAAACTATGAGTTCTGGGGAAATACAAGGAGAAGCAAAAAGACGTTTTGTTTTCCAGGTCTGACAGAGAGGAGTGATTCGTGACCACGGGGGATCCCGGTTTTGACTGAAATCCAGCAAGCTCTCAGACAGATTTTGAAGGTACAAAACTGCTTTTGCCACAGGACCGTAGCCTGCAAACGTTACGTTTAGTCACTTAGAAGTGAGCCAGACCTTTATTCTGAACCAATTCTGTTCCGTTATCTTTCTGCGGTGTCACTTCGGCCTCTGTTAATAAACGCCTCTTGGTTTTATCGGCCAGCTAGCTCAGTGCTGTAATACTGAGCCACGCTGAATTGAACAGGCGGGCGTGTACGTCTCCCTCTGGAGACTGCGAACCTGGAGTTTCGGTGAGTGCCCAGGGAAAGGGGCCGGACGCTCCAGGGCACTCGCTCAGGTGGAGCTGGAGGGCACCGTGAGAGAACGGGCAAAGCAAAGCGAGGCTGGCACGGGGTCTGAGTGGGAACCAGAGCAGAGTGACACCACGTGTAGTGCCAGCAGGGGAGCTAACAGAATGCCGAGTGCAAACTGGCCCAGCAGTGCCCTAGGACCGAGATTCCACCTTCCCCTGAAACATCATGTAAGCGCCCAAGTACTCGGGACAGGCGCTCACACCGTAAGAACACCGCTAGTACTTACACTTCTCTTACCTTTTTCTGCAAAACTTTACATGTTGCAAAAGCCCCATAAGGAATCTGAAACGAAGCACAAATGGGTCACGACGATGCACAAGCACAGCGATGTCCCAACACTGGCCATGCCCTTGGAAAGTATGCGCCCGCCGGACCGAACAATCAGCTTTCATTGAAATGCAAATGACACCAAGATCACTGGTCCCCGTCATTAGGCAACAGCAGCTCCCACGTCCCAGCACTTCCTGCACTGCTGTGGCCCTCAACCCGGGGATCTGGGCCGTACGCCAGGTCACAGAGAACGGGCTGCTAGGTGCGGGCAGCTGTCCAAGCCTGGGCTGGCTTAGCAGTCAGTGCGCAGGTCCCCCAGAAGCCCATGCACATGGGTCATTATACAAATGGAGATCCTGGCGTGTCTTTAACCCCGGGCACACACCCTGGCCGAATGGGAAAGGGGAGAGGAGAGGCCTTTACGTATGCTGGCAGCTATACGCAGGGGACAGTAAGAAACCTGGGATCAGTGCACATGTCTAGCCAGTTCCACAGCCCTGTGGCACATTTGTGCAGGGTAATGCTGGGGCCTGGAGCTGCTGATGCTTGGGCCTGTCTTGGGTTTGAGTCTCACAAACCGACAGGGGCTGAAATGTGACGCTGTCTCTCTAAAGGGCACTGCAACTCCTCACTCACTACTACTGCCCTCGCTTTTCAAAATCTGGGCGGCTCCAAGTCTGCGTGGCAGCCTAGATTCGGAGACACAGTTAGGAGCACGGCCTTGCTCTGCAGCTGGACTTGTACTCTCTGGTCTACCTGTACTGGAACCACGTACAGGTGGCGAGATTCCTGGGTTTAGCACTAAGGGCACGAGGCTGAGAACTGCAACCTTTAGCATTTCACAAATACATTTCCTGACAATGAGACACATTCGGCCACGGATTGTTCACTCAGGGTCACAATAAAGTGTCAGGGAGTCTTGACCACCCTGCCCTTCCTGTCTTGCTAATTCTCCTCATATGGGAAAGGTGCAGAACTACTGTCTTAGGCCACAGAAAAGGCTTCCCAAAAAGGGGCAGAAGCCTCACACTTCAAGAGAGGAGCCAGACTGAGCCAAGAGGGAACGATTCGGCACGGACTAGGGATAACATGGATAAATTAAGACGTTCATCTCTGTCTCTGGACTCTGAATTATGACAACTCTGGAGTTCAGTACTGGGAAGAAAATGAGGCAGCTGGACAGGTCCCCTCACGCCGAGGTTCACAGAGAGAACATACCTCGGAGAGTTCACATTTAGATATATCTAGAATGTCATCAGCACCAGCTTCTTTTGCCTGGAGAGGGAGGGAGAGAGAGAGAGAGAGAGAGAGAGAGATTTGTGCTGAAGCTCCAGAATGCTGAGAGACAAATGACCTCTTGCTGCATGTTGGCTAAACTACCCTGCCAACGTCTCTTTAGCAATGTAACCAGCTCTTTGCTATGGCCACCACAATCAAGAGCCAGTATGAGATGCCAAGTGTATTCCACAGCTATACCTGCAGCCTGGTCATGCAACCAAGAAACTAAATTCCACCACAGGCTCTGTGGCTGGGAGTTCAATTTAGCATTCAGAAGGAGGGATACAGGAAAGGAAAAAGCATCACTTCAAAGCTTACCAGGCACATTTGGTATTCAAGGCGCTTCCGGGCCTCATCGCTAGGTTTCCTTTTACGGAAGAATAGCGGCATCTTTTGCTTTTAGCTCCAGACCCGTCTCAGAGGCGGAAAGCGATCAAAGGCAGAAGAGTTAGGAAGTGTATATAACAGGTGTTGACAGGGGGCCTGGGTTAAGGAATTGCACTCTAAGTAAAAAGAAGAAAAAATTATCTCTGGGTTTGTCCTGGTTTAGGCCCCGATTCTGCCAGACGATCCCCTGAAGTTAATGGGGCTCCATACAGGCACAAGGATCACAGTGCCCAGCTGGGTACTTATTTTGCATCCAGTTTTCGCGTTTAAGCTCCACCTTTGCCTTGTGCTAGCGCACTACCTTTCTGACATAAGCTTTTTAGCAGGATACTTCTCCAATTGTAAACAACTAATATTTTCACTTCGAACATCTAGCAGTTTAAAACCCCTTTTCAGTTGGCAGACTTTTCAAGATCTAATCATTTATGTTTCCAATGGTTTAAGAGCAGATAATGCAGACATGCTGACCTACATTAATGCAGAGGCGCCTAAACTTTGCCCATGAAACTAGAGCTGACTGCGTCATTTTAATCATAAGTAGTGGAATGGGCAGCATAGATGACAAATTCATAGAATCCTAGAACACTAGAACTGGAAGGGACCTCGAGAGATCGTCAAGTCCAGTCCCCTGCCCATAGGGCAGGACCAAGCACCATCTAATCATCCCTGGCAGGTGTCTGTCCAACCTGCTCTTAAACGTCTCCAGTGATGGAGATTCCACAACCTCCCTGGGCAATTTATTCTCGTGTTTAACCACCCTGACAAGTAGGAAGTTTTTCCTAATGTCCAACCTGCAGGGCCCTGAACACAAGCCTCTCAGCTCAAGCTGGAGCACTGATGCTGACTCCTGTGGTTTTTTGCAGACAGTCTTGCCATATTAAACACTAGGGTGCCTTTCTTATGGATTCTGTGGGACACATCCGGCCATGCCTGAATTAACCAGTAACCCTGCAAACAACATGCAGTAACCGCAGCAGTAAGATGAGCGTTTGGTTCGCACACCCTATCTTCAGAAATGAAGCCTGCATGAACTAACAAGCACTGAGGGTCACCACTGTTGGGCGATCAGGTACCCACCCCCCAAAGAGCTGTGGAATACAGGGTTGCAACGCGTAACTGAATAGTTCTCTCTCAGAAGAGCTGAGCGTGGAACTGGGTGTGACTGACACCGTGCTGTGTGAACACGGCAGACACTGAGGGAGCATCACAGCACCAGACATTAAGATATATAATATGAAAAACACAGTAATGACACGACATTTATGAACAATGTGGCAGCTTTCATTTCCTTGGAATAACCTCAAAATGGAGCAGTCCAGCAATCACAACGAAACAAGGAGCAGACAGCACCAGAAGCAGAACGAGAGAATTAGGAATATAGTGCCAATCCAAATCTGGCCGTCTTAATGGAAGATAAGTCTTTGTGGAGTGTTTTGTTTTTTAATTGGTGCTCTTTTAACATACTCTAGTGCTCCCAAGCTTTGAAGCTGGTGATTTTCAGCCAGGAGATGGCACATTGCTGACCCAAAGGCTTTTTGGTTTCTGCGTGAAAATCCACCCAAACATGGCTGAGTTACAAGCCTTTGAGAAAAATCCCAATTCACAAAGGGCTGAGCACGCTCCAACGTCTCACAACTTTCACCTGTCACTGTGAACAGATTGCCCTTAAAGCCTCCTCACAAAGCAACTGACCAATTCAGGGCTAGAGGGGAAAAGCCGGACTTTATCTGCAGCTCCTGCTCCAGATGAGGGTGGAACGTAGCACTGGAATTGAGAGCCAGGAGCCTGTGTCTCCTGTGTTCCTAAAGACCCCCTTGCTCCTCCGGCTGGCACCCAGGCCGTGTGAAGGAGGAAGATGCCTGATCCAAACACAGAAGGGACAAAAGCTGGGCCCCAGTGGTGGGAAAGGAGTCAACTGGGTCAAGGAGTCAGGGAGACTGAGACTGGGTGGGGAATAGATTGTGACAGGAAGTTAGGGTGAGCCTAGAACTGGCTGAGCAAGGAGCTCAATTGAGTCAGGCAAGGAGGGGAGGCTAGGACTGGTTGGGCAGGGAGGCAGGCACTGGGACTGGGAGGGGCGGCTGGAACTGGGTGCACAAGGAGCCTGGCTGGAGGTGCCAGGGGATGGAGAGGAAAATGGAACCAAGAGTCAGTGAAGAAAACAGAGGGTGGGAAATCTGGAAGCCAGTTCATCTGGCGGGTGGAACTGAGATCAAACGAGGACCACTAACTGTGGTAACCTACCATTTAAATCAACTTTTGTACCAGATGACTGGAGGCAGGGATGTTAATGGTTTACTGGTAAACATCTCCCTTGCTGGGTGATGTCCCCAGTTAACCTGTGGCCTGCCTGGACTGCAGCAGAGCCCTGCCCGACAGGGCACACTGCACTGTGGGTAAGGGATGCTCCAGCCCAACCAGGATAGCCCCCACCTACGGCAGGCCCAGCCTGGATGGAGTAGCATGCCACGGATGAGAGCGCTCCAGCCAGGATGGAGCAAACCCGGCCCACATGGGGCCCCAGCCCGGCCAGAGCAGCAGCGCTGCTTCGCAGGTGGGGGACATTCCAGCCAGGCTGAAGCAGGCCCCCCCCCCCACATCAGACGTCATCTGATTAAACAGGATTTTACATCCTGAACTGGACGATAGCTAATGTGACACCAATTTTTTAAAAAAAGGTTCAGGGGCAATCCCTGCAATTCAGTACCAGCAAACCGGTTGAAACTAAAGTAAGGAACAGAATGATCAGACACCTGTATGAACAGAATCGGTTGGGGGAGTGTGTTCAATAACTGGTTAAAGACAGGGAACAAAGAGCAGAATTAGGGATGTAAAAGTGTCGTCGATTAACTGATAAGCAAAAGGGTATAGGTTAATGCTATGGACTCCATGCATTCCCCCACCCCGCCACCTGCCATCAGTACATTTTTTAGCAGGCTGGCCAGCAGTCCAGCTTAGTTCTAGCTCATGCCAGGACTGGGACCCACCCCCGCCGCGGTTCTGCATTTATATTAGGAGCCAGGCAGGCAGGCACGGTCCAGGAGTTCAGCCCTACCCCAGACAGGTGCTGCTGCCACTCTGCTGCCTCTGTATCAGAGACAGCAGCATGGGCGACAGGCAGCCAGGCAGCGAGGGGCCAGTCCCTCTTGGACCAGCCCCAGCCTGGCACCGGAGCTGCTGCCTGTGATCGAGGCAGCAGCGTGGAGTGGCGGGGGGGCTCCCTGGCGGGGGGGCTCCTTGACGGGGGGGGCTCCCTGGCGGGGGGGGGGGGGCTCCTTGACGGGGGGGTTCCTTGACGGGGGGGGCTCCCTGGCGGGGGGTTCCTTGACGGGGGGGGCTCCCTGGCGGGGGGCTCCTTGACGGGGGGGCTCCCTGGCGGGGGGGCTCCTTGACGGGGGGGGTTCCTTGGGGGGGGCCCCCTGGCGGGGGGCTCCCTGGCGGGGGGGCTCCTTGACGGGGGGGGTTCCTTGACGGGGGGGGCTCCCTGGCGGGGGGGCTCCTTGACGGGGGGGGCTCCCTGGCGGGGGGCTCCTTGACGGGGGGGCTCCCTGGCGGGGGGGCTCCTTGACGGGGGGGGTTCCTTGAGGGGGGGGCCCCCTGGCGGGGGGCTCCCTGGCGGGGGGGCTCCTTGACGGGGGGGGTTCCTTGACGGGGGGGGCTCCCTGGCGGGGGGGGGCTCCTTGACGGGGGGGGCTCCCTGGCGGGGGGCTCTGGCTGCCGCCCCACCCCTGGGGACTCGACTGTCCCGTTCACCGACTGTCGCGAGCCCGGAGCGCTACCGGCCCGTTTCACACGAGGGCCCCGGGGCCGCGCTGGGCGCTGCCGGCACGTTCGGGGCGAGCCGGGACAGGGAGCGACGGGCCCGGGCCGGGGGGGGCGGGGGCGCCGTGGCCACGGCTGCTCCCCCGCGGCTGGCAGCGCCTCCCGGGGCCGGGGGGGGGCGTTCGGGGGGGAGGGGCAGCCTGCCGGCCGGGCCTGCGGAGCCCGAGAAGACCCGGGCCGGACACGGGGGGGGGGGCGCCCCCCTCCCCTGAGAGCCCCCGCGCGCGCCCCCACTCACCGCTCCCCGCTGTCACCAGAGCAACTTCCGGGCCCCCCCCCCCCCCCGGCAGCGCTGTCACGTGACTACGCCGCCACAGAGACGCGCGGCCAGAGCGTCCCACTCGCCGGGGGGATGGGCCCGAGCTCCGACAGCGACCGCCAGGGGGCTGCGATCGTGTCACCCCCCGTGCGCGGCGGGGTTCGGACTCGGAGGCAGGAACGGCACTGAGGGAAGGGAGAGACCCAGCTCCCCGCTTGGCGGCGCCTCCTGGCGGCCTTGCCCACACCTAACATGGCGGCCGGAGTCCCCCTCCCACTCGGCCCTTGCCCACACCTAACATGGCGGCCGGAGTCCCCCTCCCGCTCGGCCCTTGCCCACACCTAACATGGCGGCCGGAGTCCCCCTCCCGCTCGGCCCTTGTCCACACCTAACATGGCGGCCGGAGTCCCCCCCCCCCACTCGGCCCTTGCCCACACCTAACATGGCGGCCGGAGTCCCCCTCCTGCTCGGCCCTTGCCCACACCTAACATGGCGGCCGGAGTCCCCCTCCTGCTCGGCCCTTGCCCACACCTAACATGGCGGCCGGAGTCCCCCTCCCGCTCGGCCCTTGCCCACACCTAACATGGCGGCCGGAGTCCCCCTCCCGCTCGGCCCTTGCCCACACCTAACATGGCGGCCGGAGTCCCCCTCCTGCTCGGCCCTTGCCCACACCTAACATGGCGGCCGGAGTCCCCCTCCCGCTCGGCCCTTGCCCACACCTAACATGGCGGCCGGAGTCCCCCTCCTGCTCGGCCCTTGCCCACACCTAACATGGCGGCCGGAGTCCCCCTCCTGCTCGGCCCTTGCCCACACCTAACATGGCGGCCGGAGTCCCCCTCCTGCTCGGCCCTTGTCCACACCTAACATGGCGGCCGGAGTCCCCCTCCCGCTCGGCCCTTGCCCACACCGAATATGGTGACAGGAGTCTCTGCCCACAGCTAACATGGCGGCCGGGGTGCGGCTTTCCTATGTCTCGCGAGATCTCGGAGTATAAGTGGCGCGGTCGGAGGAGGGGCTGGTCTCTTCTGCGCGCTGCCCTGGGCCGGAGGTTCGTCGCATCCGTCTCCATCCGGCTCGGGCCCGCGCCGCCATGCCGCCCAAGTTCGACCCCAACGAGATCAAAGTCGGTGCGTTGGGGGAGGTGGGAAGAGGGGCGCGGGAGGCGTAGGGGGCCGGGGAGGGGTCGGGGGGGGGGGTGGGAGAAGGGGGCTGGGGAGGGGTCGGGGGGGGGGTGGGAGAAGGGGGCTGGGGAGGGGTCGTGGGGGGGGTGGGCGGGCGAAGGGGGCCGGGGAGGGGTCGGGGGGGGGTGGGAGAAGGGGGCTGGGGAGGGGTCGTGGGGGGGGGGGTGGGCGGGCGAAGGGGGCCGGGGAGGGGTCGTGGGGGGCGGGGGGGGGGGGCTCGTGCTCCCTGCCTTGGCGCCCCCTGGGAGGGGCCACTCTGCCGCGGGTTCGGATCCTGCCGTGCGGCCCCTGATGCTGTCTCTCCCGCAGTGTTCCTGCGATGCACCGGTGGGGAGGTCGGGGCCACTTCCGCTCTGGCCCCTAAAATCGGCCCTTTGGGCTTGGTAAGTGCCGCGGGGAAAGGGGTGACTGGGTCTAGCTCTGGGGCTGGCACGTGCTTCCCGCCTGCTGCTGAAAGCTGCTCAAGGGCAATAATGGGGGTTCAGGCTCATGCCCAGCTTCAGCCACTGGCCATTTAACCAGTGAGTGTGGGTTGAACAGCACATCCCGGGAGGTGGCCCTGCTGGGGCAGGGCAGGGATGGGCTTGTGGCCCTGGTACCTGGGAGGCGTCGCTGCCTGCTCTGGGTATAAGCCAGGCTTTTCTGCTGCTCGCCTGCAGCACACGTGCAGCCACTAAGATGTTTGGCGGTTCCCATGTTACATGATTTAACATCCCTTGTCGAGGGTGATTTTTCTCCCACAGTGAGCTGGCGCCCACCTCGCCCAGCTGCATGCCTGCAGATGAGCCATGCGTTGAGGTATCCTAAGCTAGATACCTTTTTGACTACAGGAATCCACGGAGCCCACTTCCCTCTTAGCTGGCGGCTCTGTGCAGCCTTAGTGGTTAGTGTTTGGCTATTGTCAGTGGATGGAAATCGCTCCAAGGTTTGACTCTTGTACAATGGTGTGGGGTTATCATAGCTGTGAGTTTACCACTCACCTCTGACTGGGCAGAGAGCCAACTTGCAAGACACTGAATTTAGCATATTATTTTTATGACTGGCTCATGTGTGTCCAGCAGTCCCTGCTGCTACTGCTTCTGGGCTTGTGGCTTGCTCTGCTGGGAGCATCTCTCCATGAGATTGCAGGTAAATGAGTACCTGCTCACACCACTGACCCTGGGTATAGATCATGAAATGTGCATCCTAAATCAAAGAAAAGCATGTTAGGAAAGTCACTCTGACGACGGAAAAATCAATTAAATGCTTGTTCTTGTTTTCAGTCTCCCAAAAAGGTTGGTGATGACATCGCCAAGGCAACAGGTGACTGGAAGGGGCTGAGGATTACCGTGAAACTCACGATCCAGAACAGGCAAGCTCAGGTACTCAATGCCAGAAGGGATGGCTTGGTGGTGGAAGCACCAGGTTTGGAGTACCTGGATTTGCTGGAACCACAAGTGTCAATCCCGGCAGGGTCGACTCAGCCCTTCATCCTTCCGAGGTAGATAAAATGAGTTCCATGCAGTTCTCTGTGTGGGGGTCTTCTGGACGAGACCTTAAAAACGAAGTCCCTCCTAATATCTGTAGGCTCCGGCATGCTGGGGTAGAGCCAAGGCAGGAACTGGCTCTAGCTTGCCATCCAGAGGCAAGTACATTGCAGTGCAGTGTGACTTGGGGCGGTCCAGGCTGGAGGTGCTGTGTGATGAGTGGAGTGCCTGGAGTCAAGACCAGGCATCAGAGCACTAGTCAAGGTTAATAGAATGGAGAGGAATAAATGGGCTTATCATTCTGTGGGAGTGACAGACGCTGTACTGCCAAGGTGTCTACTGGGAACCGATGTCCGGGGTTATCTTTGCCTGAGAATGCCAGGGGGCACGTGGCAAGCCGGGGAACACTGTCTCAGTAATCCTTCAGCTGCTCTGCAGTGTGGCTCTGTGGCTGTAGCCACGTGCCACCATGCCTGTCTTGTATGGCAATGACCGAGGTACTCCCATGGAGAGCTGGGATGGAGCTGTACATCTTTCCATAAAGAACAGACATGTCCCATACACACAGGAATGAGGGCTCAGGTATTTTCCAGTACGTTCGTTAATTGTGACTGTTTGCATGAGGTGCAGAATGTGTTTCGTAGGCTCTGTGGGGCGACTGACTGGTTCTTCTCTCAAGGATTCTGGGTTTGCTTTCTGGCCTCAGTATCTCCTAAAGAGACCCTCTTTCCCCTCCTTCAGATTGAGGTTGTCCCTTCTGCCTCTGCCCTGATCATCAAAGCCCTCAAGGAGCCTCCTCGGGACAGGAAGAAGCAGAAGAACAGTAAGCGTCCCTCTTAACTTCGCTTGGTGACTTGCTAAGTAGTGAGCCTAGCCCGGGTCTGATTGGCTGCCACTTAACCTACCTGCGTTTAGGGTACTCCTGAAAAAGGGAGTGTTTGCCAGCCTTGTAGGGCATTTGTTAGTGTCGGGAAGCCCTTCACGTTTCTAAATTTATCTCAAGAGAAAATTACTCCTGGGATGCAGGAAACCGAAATTGTCGGGTTCCTTGTACTGACACAGCTGGGTGCTTCTCAGGCGTGTGACAGTGACCCCTTGCGCACAGCAAGCCTGAGCGTGACTCCCTTTATAAATTAAAGACCTTTTTATATTAACGCTTCACCTCCAGCATTTATAGTGGGGCTTGTGGTCTCCAGACGGGGTCATGACCCCCAGTTTGAGAACCACTGGATCAGCTAGCGTTTGTCTGGTCTAAAATTCAGTAAAACAGCCACCTGCCACTGTACCTGTCAAGTATGAAATGGCTGGTACAATCCAGTGGTGCGCTGATAGAAAACACCAGCTCAGGAAACAGGGTTATTCTCTCTGTGGGTAACTCTGTGCCGAAGTCTGGGGACAGAGAATAAACCAAGGAAGGAGTGCTGCTTTCTCCGCTCCCAGGGCTGAGCTGTTGAAGGGACTGGGTCAATGCTCCTCTTCTGAGACCTCACTGGTGTTTGCTTTTGTTCAGTTAAACACAGCGGCAGTGTCAGCTTCGATGAGATCGTGAACATTGCACGCCAGATGAGGCACAGGTCCTTGGCCCGCGAGCTCTCTGGTAAGCCTGAATTCAGACAGGCCGCGCAACCCCCCATGTGCCTGTCTACCCAGGAGCTGGCCTGCAGTGCAGCTTTGGGCTCTGTGCCAAAAACTTCAGCCTCTGCTGTACGTAGATTTCCTGGTGAGAAGTGGTGGATTCATGAGCAGTCAGGCAACCTGGCAGAGGCAGAACAGGACTTTTCCCCATGCTCCTGACCCTGTCTCAATGCAGCCTGTTCCTAAGGGCACTAGCTGGGCCTCTGCTGACTGATACCTGGGCATTAGCTTCCTAAAGTACAGTATAAACCAGGGTGGGCAAACTGGCCAGGCCACACCTGACCTGTCAGGACCCAGGATTACCAGTCTGCCAGCTGTGGGTCCATGCTGCTCCCAGGAATGGCTCGCCCCCCCTGCAGCCCTGAGGGTAGGGGAGGGCTCCAAATGCTGCCCTCTGGCAGGCACCATCCCTGCAGCTCCCATTGGCTGGGACAGAGGAACCATGGCTGATGGTACCTGCAGGTGTGGGCAGCTCACGTAGCTGCCTGCCTCTACCCCCAGCTATAATTCCTCTTGAGTAGCTTCGATGTCTGTTCTCAAGATACCTTCGCCTTAGAAGTTGGTCAGAGCCCTTTAACAGGCTTGTCTCACTGGGAAGTGTGACCTAGGGGTACTGAATCTGTGACTGTCCTTCTGGAAGGTCCCATGTTACTGCCTGAAACATGAGTGGCCTCTCTAGGTTCTCCTGGGTGTGTGCATGCTTTGCATTGGCACAGGAGGCCTAGCTTCCAGGACATGCTCTTCATGCCCTCAGCTGTGACTCCTGCTGATGGGCCTCGTGTTCCTCTGGGATGGAGGTTAAGGTGTATAAAGGTAGATGTGCAATCAACAGATCCCTGAGTCCCCAGACTTGCCTAAAGCTTCCAAAGGGGCCTCTCTCATTTGAAAGTTGTGGGGGCCACTGGGCCCCAGGAGAGAAGCCTCCTTGCAGCCATTCCTCAAACACCTCTGTATGTAACAGACTTCCACCAGGGAGGAGGTGTGCACAGGAATTGACACGCTGGCTGGAGTAGCGAGTAGAGCCACTTACTCTGCTGGAAAAATCTTTGACCCCTTGGCTTGGTCTGTCACTGCTGTGTTGGGAGGGGCTTAAGATGCAATTTTTCTGTTATAGGAACCATAAAGGAGATTCTAGGAACTGCTCAGTCTGTTGGCTGCAGTATTGATGGCAGACATCCTCATGATGTCATTGATGACATCAACAATGGCACAATAGAGTGTCCGGCTGTAAGTTAAACTTCAGATGAAATTGACTAGCCTTGATTATGAATAAGTATTTCTTTATTAATGGGAGGTTTTTTCCAACAGAGCTAAGAAAGAAGCAAAGAAGACTCAGTAAAAAGCTGGTTTGAGTTTTTTGTAACAATTGTAAAACCTGAATAAAACGTGTAGTTGTCGGAGAACGGTCTGCGGCTTACATAGAGGGTTCAGATTGTTTCCTGAAAGTGCAAAATGGTGGAATTTAAACATGATTGATTCCAGATCTACTCTGCCATGTGCATTTATATCAAGATGACCAGATTTTTTTCTCCACACACTGAACTAAACTCTACTAGCTGCATTAAAACGAGTTGGCCTTGACAGTCAGTCCCTGCATTGTGGAGTGGGGGAGATGCTACAGAAATGGCCTCCAATTCTAAGAGAAACGGTCCCTCGCGGTGTGGAACACAAGGTACCAGTGTTAGTGATGCTACGTGTAGGCCACGGAGAATGGCTTACGAGGGCTGGGCTACATACAGTTCTTGGGCTGGATCTGGCCCCCCACCTTAGGCAGGCTCCTTGCTTGCCTCTCCCCACCAGAAATGCAGCAGCTGGGCCCTTTTTCATGACAGCCCAGAGGGGAGAGGCTTCAAGAAATGCCTCTGCCCCCAGCACAATCCCATTGGCTGGTTCCTGGCCAATGGGAGCTGCCTGTTTGAAAAATAACCAGGCAGCACCCAGAGCACCACATCTCTCCAGCTCCTGGTTATTTGTGCCTGCCCTCTGCAGTCTGGTCAGGGAGCCTGCCTCAGACGTGCTGGGCTGGTGGCTGGGAGTAACTCAGGTAAGTTTCCTAGTGACAGCCTCTGGCACCCCAGCCCCTCCCTCCTGCACCCCAATCGTCTGCTCCAGGGAACCTCCTGTCCTAGCTCTCAAACCCCTGCCCCCTCCTGTGCCACAGCCCTGTACCCTTACCCCAGCTCCCTTCTGCACCCAGACCCTGCTCCTTTGTTAATAGAATGAAGCGCTGGCCTTGACCACCTTCCACAATATGGCTCCCTTCAAAACTTATTGTAGGCCGATTGCTTGGCAGCTAGCTCACGTGCCGGTGTGGTTAAGTGATGAACCTCTTCACCTGTGCTAGTGATGAAATGGGATACAGCCCCATTCTGAGATTGCAGGCCTCTGCCCTTGAGTTGAAAGTCACTACTGGATGCCCAGCCAACTTCAAAGTACTTGGACAAATCGAGTTTAGTAACAGGTGTAAAGTGAGCGCTCCGGACTCAGCCTGGGCGGCTGGAGGTTGGACCCAGCCAGCTTAGTATGGAATAAGCACCTTGTCCAATTCAATCGGAGGGGTTTATTGTGACTAAATGTATACAGTGAATGGTCGCACCCTCCAGTTCTAGGAGCAGATGTTGCCCGTTCTCTTCCTAGGTGCACTGGGCTTGTCCTGTCAGAGTAAACAGGTTATTTCACATTAGAATCACCAGCTGGGGGCTGACTGGGTAAAGCTTTGGCTGTAAGTTGGAGCCTCTTGAGATGAAGGTGCTACAGAGGCAGCTGCCACGTAGATGAAGCTGAGCAGGTACTTGGGGGTTGTAGCCCTTGTTCAGAGAGTTGTGAAGGGCCCAGTTTCATGTCTCTTGGGTCTCCTGGTGCCCTGGATGATGATGCTGGGGGAGCTGGGCAGCCGAGCTGAATGCCCCTTCTCAACATCATACGCTGCGGGGCCTGGCCCTGCAAAGAACCCAGCTGCCAGTAAGTTCTGTCTGCTCTGCTCTGGGGACTAAGAGCCTCCCCCTTAGGTCTGCTCAGTGTTGCAGGTGGATGTTAGAGTGCCCCCCCCCCCCACCCCCGGGCGGCTTTTAAGTACTAGATAGGAAACCACTTTCGTGCACTGTCCATGAATTCGTTACCAGCATGGAAAATGCAGCAGGTAAACTTAGTGTTTTGCCTACAGCTACAGAAGCAAAGGGCCACCTCCTATGGCTGCTACGGCCCTTCTTGATGGGGCTGGGCTGGTGAGAGGGACAGCCCCAAGTTGGCATTTGGATGTTTCTGCTGGGAAGCTAGCCTGGCTCAGGAGCCGAAGCCCAAGAATAAGTGAGCCACCTAAAAGTGCAGTGCTGAGCCAGGCTGGGGAATAGCAGGGAGCGAGCGCCAGCTACGGGGAACAGCATTAAAACTCCAGGACGTTGTGGGCACCCTGCCGTGCAGCAGTGACCACAGGCAGCAAGTTCCATGGGCTTGTGCTGCCCATGCTCAGCAATATTCAGCCCAGGGCCCTGCTTCACCAATATTTGGAGTTAGGTCTCTCCCCTGGCCCCCTGTGCGTCCGTTCTCCCCCCAGCCCGGCCCTGCCATGCGCAGCTTTCAGTCTGGCTCCCCTTTGCCAGCGCATGCTGCCAGCTGCTGCTGCCATGCGCAGCATTTATTGGTGAGCTGGGAGACACCCGGGCATGATCATAGAATCATAGGACTGGAAGGGACCTCGAGAGGTCATCGAGTCCAGCCCCCCGCCCTCAAGGCAGGACCAAGCTCCGTCTACACCATCCCTGACAGATGTCTATCTAACCTGTTCTTAAATATCTCCAGAGAGGGAGATTCCACCACCTCCCTTGGCAATTTATTCCAATATTTGACCACCCTGACAGTTAGGAATTTTTTCCTAATGTCCAATCTAAACCTCCCCTGCTGCACTTTAAGCCCATTACTCCTCGTCCTGTCCTCAGAAACCAAGAGGAACAAATTTTCTCCTTCCTCCTTGTGACACCCTCTTAGATATTTGAAAACCGCTATCATGTCCCCCCTTAATCTTCTTTTTTCCAAACTAAACAAGCCCAGTTCATGAAGCCTGGCTTCATAGGTCATGTTCTCTAGACCTTTAATCATTCTTGTCGGTCTTCTCTGTACCCTTTCCAATTTTTCCACATCTTTCTTGAAATGTGGCGCCCAGAACTGGACACAGTACTCCAGCTGAGGCCTAACTAGTGCCGAGTAGAGCGGCAGAATGACGTCACGAGTTTTGCTTACAACACACCTGTTGATACAACCTAGAATCATATTTGCTTTTTTTGCAACAGCATCACACTGTTGACTCATATTCAACTTGTGGTCCACTATGACCCCTAGATCCCTTTCCGCCATGCTCCTTCCTAGACAGTCGCTTCCCATCTTGATGTAATGTCGTAGCCCAGGACTTTAAAACTGCTCAGCGTGGCATTGAGCCATGTGGCCTAGCTCTGTCTTTGGAGTCCGGGGACTTCTGGGGCCCGAGCGCAGACTGTCCCCGCAAAGTGGAAGGCGGAAGGTAAGGGTAGGGGGAAAGGGTGGGAGGCACCAGGAGGGTGCAGGGGTAAGGGAAGGTGCACATGCCAGACACCTGCAGGGGAGGGACCAGCACCAGAGGAGAGAGGGAAGGCAGGTGTGTAGAGGAAGGTTTTTTTAGGCGAGAGGCTGAGGAGGGGTAGCTCACATGATCAGAGTGGGGCTACTGGAGGAGTGGGCACAGGGGGCAGGTCGCAGGAGGGCTGAGGGCAGTGAGAAGGGCAGGAGTCAGGACAGCAGAGGAGGGTGAGGACTTGGGAGGGCAGCAGGCACCAGGGGAGCTGATGGAGCAAGGGAGGGACACATGGCAGCAGAGAGAAAAGGTAAAGGGTTATAAAATATTAACTTGGGTGCCATAGTGGCACATCCAAACAAGCCTCATGAACTCAGTACTGGTGCACAACACAAAATTCATTCTGCTCATGGGAGGAAACTCTTAGGCTATTTCTACACTGGCGGCTTCTTGTGAACAAGTCCGCTCTGTCATGTGTGAGCTGTGCTTTTGCGCAAGAGCATCCATGGCGGTGTGGACGCTCTCTTGCCCAAGAAAGCTCCGACGGCCATTTTAGCCATAGGGGTTTCTTGCACAAGAAATCCCTGCCGAGCGTCCACGCTGCCCTCTTGTGCAAGGGAGCTCACACCTGTTAGAAAAGAGCGTAGCTCTTGCGCAAGACGCCCTCTCTTACCACGCCGGACTGTAAATGTCCTTGCACAAGAGCAGGCGGGCAGTGTGGCTGCTCTGTAGGTTCTTGCACAAGAAGCCGTGAGTGTAGACACAGCCTTAGGGGGAACCCTTCCCCCAGCCTCTCTGCCCCCGAGTTAATGTCACACACATTGGGGTTAATGCAATCACAGATTAGTTGCATGCGGGGGGGTTTGGTGGGGGCCAAGCTAATCCCAGTTGGTAGGAGGATGGTGGGAAAAGCCCTGTGAGAGGGGTCACATGACACCTTTTACTTCTGGTCACGTGTCCATCTTGCACCAAGCGTGTTACCTCCAGAGGCCTGGCTAACGGGGGTCGGGGGTGTGGTTAACGGGGCACCACCAAAAATTATACAAACCTGTGGCCCCGGCAGTGACTCTCCCAATGGCCGTTCTCCTGCTGGCCAATGGCAGAGTCCCTGGCGCCGGATTTACTCCTCCTCTGAACAGCTGTCCGCTGCCCAGCCTGTGCTGGCTCCCGCCGGCTCCGAGGGAGAAACTGAGCCGAGAGCTCCTGGGTCTGGGGCTCACAGCCGGGATTAAGGCAGGGCAGCCCCTCCCCTCCACCTTCTCTTTTCATCCCACTTCCACCTTGGCGGGCAGGAGATCCCTGTGTTCCCAGAGCGGGGGCGCGGCGCCCTCGGACGCTGGCTACTCACAGCGAGCGGCACCTGGACATGGTGGCCCTACCGCCAGCCAAGGCCGGTCTGCACCTTGCTTGTAGCGACTGTGAACCCCCAGGGAGACCTACTGAGCCAAGCTGCGTGTTGGGCTGTGGGTCTGTTCCCACGTAGAAAGGAACTGAACACTTCCCCGTTCGTGAATGTGGCCCCGAGCTGGCCGCTGCCACCTTTCATCTTGTGTCTGTGTCACTGCGAGTGTCCAGTGACCCCCCTGCTTGATGGCATGGTTCTGCTCCACCTCTTCCCATGGAACAGGGTACGGCCAGGGGAGACCTGCAGTCATGCAGGGAGTGAGGGACGCCAGCGGCTCTCGCTAACTGCTCAGCTTGCATGAAGCGTGGTGCGTGCCGCCAGACAGCAATGATTTAATCGCACAGGGCTTTGCTGACTCTACCTGTGCTTCCCAGATGACTCCCCTGTGGCCGTTTTCGTATGGAGTAAGAAGGTGAGGACTGAAACACCTGGACGTACGCTGGGCTTGTGTTATATTTGTTCGGTGCTGGATCAGCTTGAGCTTCTGGAGGAAGAAAGGGAAAAGTGCAGCAAACATTCCCTTCCCCCAAACTTCCGCCTGCACCCAGCCTCCAACTCAGACCCTGCATCTCCATTAATACCATGGAAGAGCATGGCCCTCCACCACTTCCCAAAATCTTGGAGTGTTCTCCCCTCCCCCCCGTCAAAAATGACGGTCCACCCGCGGGCTAGAGGGTTATAGTAGAATCTCCACTAACTGGGGAGCAGGGTTCTTAAGGCCTCGAGCCGCAGGGACTGCCACTGAGGTCAGTTCAGCCAGACAAGGGACCCCCCTCGCAGTGACGTGGAGGCCGCCAGCTGCCCTGAGAAGGGCCATGGGAGTTGTGCTGGGGAAGCTGGGCAGAGAGCTCCGAGGAGGCCACAGGGAACTCGTGGAGGAGTCGGTGTTACTAGCGGAGCTGTGACAAGGCATGTTGGTGCCATGGGGAGGGAGCGTATTGGGGCACCGCACTATTTAGTGTCATTGTTTTCTGCCTCTCTTGGCTCACCCTGTTTATGGCCCGGATCAGAGCACTTACCTTTGCTGACCAGGCTGAACTTCCCCTTCCTCCCGATGCTGAAGCTCGGGCAGCCTGGCCTGCTGGCCTGCCGGGGACCCAGGGTCGAGGGCTGCGTGTAGTGGAATGGAGATGGCCACTACCAGAACAGAGTTAGTCTTACCAAAGTATAGAGCCTCCCTGGGCTGCGGGCAGAGGGTTTGGGACACTCCAGGGCTGTGTCTAGACTGGCCAGTTTCTCTGTAAAATTAGCCGCTTTTCCGGAAAAATTTGCCAGCTGTCTCCACTGGCCGCTTGAATTTCTGCAAAAGCACTGACTTCCTACTGTAAGAAATCAGTGCTTCTTGCAGAAATACTATGCTGCTCCCGTTCAGGCAAAAGTCCTTTTGCGCAAAAGGGCCAGTGTAGACAGCTCAGATTTGTTTTGCACAAAAAAGCCCCAATTGCGAAAATGGCGATCGGGGCTTTTTTGCGCAAAAGTGCGTCTAGATTGTGCGGAAAAGCGTCCGTGGCCAAAGTGCTTTTCCGTTAAAAACATTTCCGGAAAATCATGCCAGTCTAGACGTAGCCCTCGACCCCAGGCAGACACAGCATTCAAGGCCCTGAAGTAGCGTCTTTTCCTCACCTGCAGGCTCTTTGCACCCAGAGGGGTGCGACACACAGAGGCTGGTTCTGGCCCAGCGGGGTGGGGCTGGCCAAGGGCGGCGCATGGGAGAGCCCCACCGCCTGTTTTGTTCCAGCCTGAGCTCTGGGACAGGGAGAGGAATTTGTCAAGGGAACCCAACAGGCATCACCTACGTTGCTCTCCGTGTTGAAATCCGCCTTCCTGGTAAAGGGGCTTTTGCTCTGGAACCAGGATTTCTGCCACGCTCTGCGACCTCCCCCCTCTAGCAAGAACAAACAGCAAGTGTGAGTGGCCTTTGCCCAGGACCCTGCGCTCCTGCTGAGCAGGGGCCTGGGACGACCAGCTGAGAGAACCATCCACGAGGAAGAGCCACGGCTGGCCAGGACCCTGCTCCCCCAGGGCACCTCTGCTGTTTGGACTGGGGTTGGCTGGAGCAGAATGCTGTGGTACTAGCTGCTGGGCATGCTCCCAACCAGGCCCAGCTCATGGAGCACTTGGGGAAGGAGGTAAAGGAGAAAGCCCTGGGACAGCACCCTCCCCTCCCGCTGCTGGAGCCCAGCGGCCGAGGCGGCTGTTGCGCTGGGGGCGTTCATGGACCGGCGGTTTCTCAGCTGTGGACTTTCATCGGAGCCGCCGCACTGAGGTCCTGGCGCCGGCTCCAGGACAGTCGGTATCGCTCAGCAGGCGGCCGCCCTAGCGTGGGGCGTGTGCTGCGAGGGAAGAAGGGAGCCGCTCATCCCGTCTGGCTGCGGAAGGAGTGGGGCTGACGTGCTCCACGGAGCCTCAGTGAGCAGGATGGTGGCTGCAAGTGGGCCCCGTGGGCAGAGACCAAGGAGCCTCGCAGTCCTGCCACTGCCAAGCCATGTCCCGTGGCAACGGGCCGACCCAGCAACCGCCTCCACGGCCCCCCTGGGGACACGGCTGCTCAGTGACAGAGCAGGTCATCGCTGGTACCTCGCGGGGGGGTCTTCCTCCCAAAGGTGTAGGCTGGAGCACTGCTCTCCCTGCAGCTCATGGGCGGGGGCGAGTAGGCAGCTGGGCCGGGGCTATCCACTGTGGAGACCAGGGGCGGCCGGCTGTCCATTGCCTCCCTGTAGCCTAGGAAAAGAGCACAGAGGGTGGGAGCCCAGCTCTCCGGGGGAGCACAGAGGGTGGGAGCCCAGCTCCCCGGGGGAGCACAGAGGGTGGGAGCCCAGCTCTCCGGGGGAGCACAGAGGGTGGGAGCCCAGCTCCCCGGGGGAGCACAGAGGGTGGGAGCCCAGCTCCCCGGGGGAGCACAGAGGGTGGGCAGCAGGGTCCGTGGCCGGCCTGCCAGCTCCACGCTCCGGGGCTGGCTGGGCGCTATGGGGACGTGCAGCCGCCAGCAGCTCCAATTCGTTCAGGACTGTCCCAGGCTGTAGCAGTTGGGCCGCTGGGTTGTTTCAGCCAAGCCAGGGCCCTGGTACGTGTGTGTGTGGGGGGGGGAGGGGGCAGCTCGAGTACAGCTCTGCTGCTGTGCCCCCTATGCACGTTAGAACCCCCTGGCTGCAGGAGCCCTTCCTCTGCCAGCTGCCTCTCAGCTGGACTCAGCGGCAGCAGGAGGCGCGAGGTGCAGCACCAGCAAGAGCCCAGTGCTCCTGTGGGTGGGGGCACAGGCCAGTCCTGGAGCTGGCTTGGAGAAGCTGACCCAGTGGCTGGTGGAGAACCAGAACTAGAGCCTGCCCCAGTGGTGTGGGGAGGAGAGTGGGAGCAGCAAACTTGGGGGAGACTGCGTGGGGCAGAGGAGAGAGAGCAGCTCCCATAGGCTGGGAGCCATGGCCAATGGGAGCTGCGGGGACGGCACCATTGGGCAGCGGCGAGTCCCCTGCTCCCTTTGCCCTGGAGCCAGACCTGCTGGCCACTTCCAGGAGCCTGCCTTAGCCCTGTGCACCACTGCCCGGGGTCAGGGCCCTCCACTCATCTGAGCTGCAGGATGTAGAGCCAAAGCCCTGGGCCTCCCCCAGCCTGACTTTCTCCCTCTCTGGGTGTGGGCCCTGGGCTCAAACAACAGGAACTGACCTATGTTGGAGTCTGCTGCTTAGTGACTGTGGGGGGGGGGGGGCGGCTCCGGGCCAGCGCTGGGCTGCCGGTGCATTGGGACCGTCCCCACACGGGCGCTGGCTAATCTGACAGGGCTTTAGGAGTCTAATGATGCTTCCTCCTGGGACCTAGCCTCAGAAACAAGGAGCCCGGCTGGTCATGACACTGCCAGCCTTTTTCCCTCCCCTGCAGCAGTGAACTGGGAACCCCGGGGGTGAGGGGCGGTTTGGCCAAAGGGAGGGTCCCACTTTTCTGCTGTAACCATTTCTCTACTGTATAGTTGAGAGTCCGTCTGTCTAGGTGTCAGTCTGTCTGATCCAGAACTCCTAAACGGTAAGAGCTAGGACCACAAGATTTGGTAGGCTGCTTCCTCCAATCATAACTTAAAGCAAGGTCAGGGTTTGGTTGTGCCAGGAAAATGGGAAGTGCCTGGAATGGGACTGGTTCTCATAAAATCCAGTGCTTTTTTTGGGTAAGAAATAGGCGCCGGTACTCCAGGCTCAAACTTGTCAAGAGAAAAAAAAAGGCCTTTAAGAACCAAAACGCTGCGCTGGGAGCTGGAAAAAAAAATGCCTCGTGGTTCAAGCAGGCTTCCATCAGGAGACAGGTGCTGGTATGCACGAGGGGAAATCTCATTCATTTACAGGCAGTCCCTGACTTACGTCGGATCCGCACTTACGAACGGGCTTTATCGCCCCGGAGCTCGCAGGCAGCGGTCCCGCCACCTCGACCTCCGGCGCGAGAAAAGTTGCTCCCGGTGCCCCTGGTCTGCTGGGGACCGTCCCCAGCAGACCAGGAGCACCGGGAGCAAAGCCGCAGCCGCGGCAGGGTCCCGCGCCTCTGAGGCTTTGCCAGAGCAAAGCCTCAGAGGCGTGGCACCCCGCTGCTGCTGCGGCTTTGCTCCCCGTGTCCCTGGTCTGCTGGGGGGGGGGGCGCAGCTATTGTGCCCCCCCCCCAGCAGACCAGGCTTTTGTTGTGGACCCTGGGGCAGAGCAGCTGGGGCGCTGCCGGTTGGTCCCGCAGCGCCACTCTGAGCACTACTGGACCAACCCGGCAGCACCCCAGCTGCTCTGCCCCAGGCGTCCCCAAGTCAGCCGCCGCTGAAACTGACCAGCGCTGACTACAGGAAGCCCGAGGCAGAGTTGCTCTGCCCCCAGCTTCCTGGAATCAGCCGCTGATCAGTTTCAGCAGCAGCTGACTTGGGGACGCTTGGGGTTCTTAAGTTGAATCTGTATGTAAGTCAGAACTGGTGGTCAGTTTCAGCAGCGGCTGAATCTGGATGCCAGTTCCGACTTACATACAGATTCAACTTAAGAACAAACCTACAGTCCCTATCTTGTACGTAACCCGGGGACTGCCTGTACTGTGTGCTAGGAAAATAGGTGACAGTACGCCATTCCAGGCCATACTGTCACAAAAAAGCACTGAATAAAACTTAAGTAGAGACCCCATAACTGACATAACTGAGTGAATGTTGAAAGAGAGTGAACCAAGATAAACCAGAAAAATAGGGTGCACCTGGAATAAGATTGCTTCTCAATAAACCTCCCAGAAAAGGGAGAAAATGGGAAAATGTGGAGTAGTGCTCTGTTTTGGCACAGCTCAATCCATCCGTGAGGTTTGAAAACCAGACAAAAATGTTACTGGAAACCAAATTGACTATGGCCCTTGTTTGTTAAAACATAGCAAATGACAAGAGTTTATATTGAAGAAGGAAAAAAATACACTTAATGGAATTCCCGTTTGAAAAAAACTGATTAAAAAATGAAACTGAAAAATATTAACAATCCTGTTTTCAAAGAAATCTGAAACAAAAATGAACGAGGGCTGTAAAATCCTGTGTTGAAAGTTAATCTGTTAAACATTAAGTTCAGTGGGGCACCACGGTGGGCCCAGTTGGGTGCTGCTCCAGCCTGGCCAGGCCACGGGTTAACTCCTCACCCGGTGAGCAGCACGTGGGAAGGGGGATGCTTATCCGGTAACAAGGAGCCGTTGCTGTCTCTAGGGTAAAGTTTTTCATTGGGAAATGCCTGGGAAAGCTTGTGCTGAAGTTCCCAGCTGCAGCCCCATCAAGGCAGGATTCCCCCTCGCCGGGGCTGCCGGAGGCTCTTGTACTTACTGCTGCCCTTCAGCCCGCTGATCTGCGGGAACAGAACCCTGCTGCCTTCTCGGTTCAGGCGACCCCTGCAAACAAGTTGCACGTTAAGCATCAGCCCCTCCCACGGCACAGGGCTACACTGAGCCTCTGGGAGGTGCTGTCCTGTGACACAGAGATGGCAAGCAGGGTAAGATGGCCCAGACCTGGAGCCAGCCACCCACCACCTAAGATACAATAGAATCCTACCAACTGTGTTCACAGAGCGCACTTCAGGGGAAACCTCAAACAGACCATAGTAGGAATCAACAGGGACAGAACAAGAAACAGTCAAGAGCTGGGCCTGTGGCCAGCCTGCATCGCCTGGCCTAGGATGTGGCACTGGGGAGTGATGAAGTGGGCAGCAATGTTCCCACTAATTTTTTCCATCCATGTGCGGAATAAATTTTATGTGCACCAAAGCGGATGTGCACCACCAGTGGAAACAAAACCCTAGCTATGGGTGTTCTGCTAATAAGCTGGGCAGCATTTCAATCTCTCCTGAGCAGCTGCCAAAGTGCCTGGCTTACAGGGACTACTGGTGGGCAGGGCTGGTTTCAGGCCATGGTAATCGTCCCCACAGGAGCCCGGAGACAAATCATGGAGCTCAGCCAACAAGGGACCCTGCTGGGATTGCAGACAACGGAGATGGCAGGGCTGGGACTAGAGACCACCGAGCCTCCGAACGGCTGTCAGGCAGCGAGGGTGTTTGGTCACCCAGGACTCGACTGTAGCTGTGTCCCGACTGTGAATGGCACAATGCCCCGTTCTTGTGAACTGGAGGGCGGGGGCTTTGGCACTGCCGCGGGGCATCAGACAGGTTAGCCACGAGCTCAAACCCAGCACCTCCGGGAACGTTTCACACCTGAGCGCAGTGCCTGGATCTCAGGGTTCTGCTGGAGAATGAACCCCCTGCGTGGGACAGCCCAAGGGCAGAACGCCCGAGCCCAAGGGCTGCCCTCGAGGGCGGGCCCTGAGAACATCCCCCGTCTCGGCACGTGCTGCCCCGCATACCAGTGGTACTGCGAGTGCTGCTTGTTGAGCAACGGTCTCACATGTGGCTGCCAGTGCTGGTTGCCGTTCATGTAGTACTGGGCCAAAAACTTGGTGCGTTTTTGCTCATATTCCATTTCTGCGTGGATTGTGCTGGTGTGTGCGGAGGGGGCCCGTCCTTAAGCCATTAGTGGAACAATGCCTGTGCTCTGTGTGACATCAGCGAGCCCCGGCATTCTGGAGATTGGTAGGTTCCATTGTCCCCGGGGAGCTGGAGCCTGCCTCTCTGCCGTGGAGCCCGGCTGGACATGGGGACTCTGCCCCATGAATTACCCAGTGCAAACTTCTCCTGGGGAGACACTGCACTGGTGCAAAGCAGGCTTAGGAGATGGGCACATTGCAACGTAAGTCTAGGCACGAGCCCAAACCCATCTGACTTGGGCCTGGGCCCAGAACTCCATGGGGACTGAGAGTCTCTGGGTCTTGGGCCCAAACGCCATTGTTCTGCAGCACAGACACAGCTCAAGCCCTGAGTCTGCCAGAGCTCGCTGTGGTGCGTAGCCTTCCTATCCTAGCCCGAGAAACACACGGCCCCTTCGCACAAGTACAGCTGCTCCAGTTCTCAAATTTGCATTTATTCCGACTGCTGAGCTGCATACACATTGAATCTTCTCTTGCATGTGCAATGTTCACCAACCATCAAAAGTCCTTTGCCTCCCCGCTGCTTCCGAGTCAGGGCCACACAGCCCGAGTGGTGAATCTCTGGGGGAGATGAGCAAAGTGTGATTTTTAACAAGGAGCCACCATGGAAAGCTGGCACCATTGGGCTTCACCAGGTGGCTGACCAGTCTAGAGAGAAGCCTAAGGCCATGTCTACACTGCGAGAAGGCTGGCTTTATTCAGGTCGACTTTTAGTACCTGATTTTGTAACGTTGATGGGGCGTGTCCCCGCTGAGCAAGAATTCAGCATAGTTCGAAGTAGCATGTCCCTAGTCGGGCGCCTACCATCAGCTTGAGAGAGATGCACTGTGGGGGATTCGTCTTTGCATTCTGGTTAGCTCCCAGTGCACACTGGGACCAAAACTGTGTGGCAGGTGGTTCGGGGTACACGTTGTCAGCAACCCATAATGCACTTGTCTTCTCTCCCCTCTCCCCACTGGAGAGCAACAGCAACAGTTTGTAATCCCCTTACTAAAGGTGCCTATGACTTTCTGGGAAGATCCTGTGTGCTGCAATCTAGCCCTAGGGACTACAACTCCCATGAGCCCTTGAGAAAACCAGGAAGAGATGGTTTGTCTGGGCATGTGGAGAGAGGGTCTCAGCAGTCTGGGGGCTCTCCATTTTGGGATAGAGGAGCCAGGCTGCTATGGAGGAGCCTTATCCAGTCCAGGAGCTGTTGTGTTGCAGTTACAGCCTGGGACTGAGAGCCATTGGGACTTGGATCTAGCAGGCTGCTTCTGGGGCAGCTGATTGCCCTAGAGAGGAGGGACTTGGGCTGTGCCTATGGTGCAGAAGGACTACACAACAACCAGCACACAGGAGGAGGCTGTAAGTAAATGGGCTCTCTGGGAAAGTGCTGCCTGGGACAGACCTCAGAGACATAGACTGACTTTGGGTCCAAAGAGAGGCAGAATGTCCAACCCAGGAAACCAAAACCGCTGGCATTTGGAGGAGACTGCTCCAGTGGCAGAGGGAATTTGCAGCTGGCTACACAGCTTGGACTAACACACACACAACCGCCACTCACTCCAGCTGTAGCTCTTCAAGTGCACCCATGCAACTGTCTGGGACTCTGAGTCCAGATGAGTGCACACTCTGGAGTGGGATAAATGGTGGCAGTTCAAATGCCAGATAGATAAGTTCCTATTACTTCTGTGTACTTTGTTAATCGATTGTATTCACTGCTAATCTGTTAAACCCCGTTTCTTTATGTTGTTAAGTAAAGGTGTGTTCATTCTAATGTAATCAATTAGATGTATAGTATTTATCATTTGTAATTGTTCTGGAATTAGATCCAGATTACTGCTGTAATAATGTCATTCCTGGAGACTCCCAAGGCACACCAGTAAGTGTGTACAGGGCCAGCCAGGTGGAGGCACTGCCATTGTATATTCTTTATGAGCCAGGGACTGCAGCAAGGGGCTGGATAGGGAATCCCCCACTAAACAACATCACCACTGGAGTACTCAGGATCTCCTTTTATGTTAAAACCATCAGGAGCCCTGGCACACTTGTGAATGTGACCTGCTCCTGAGTAACGTGGGGAGGAAAAAGGGGGTTACAACTCTTTTCATGCTCTTTTTCCCCTTGATTATCCGCACAGACGCCATAGAGTTAAGCATGAACCCCATCATGGATCACATTTAGCATCAAATCTTTCTGATGCTGATAGTAAAGGAGGATGATGCTAGAGTGTGTGCAGAGTGTATCCAGGGTCTGCAGGAATGTGGACGTATCTTGCAAAAGCCACTGGCATTCGATCCTCTGGACACGGGGAAGGCTGGTGGTTCTTCTTCGAGATGTTCCTGGGGGTGCTCCACGTTAGGTCGGTTGGTGCACTGCCGCCGAGCCCCAGAGTGGAAATTTCATAGCAGTGTCCCTGGGGCCGCGCACTGTTAGGCAGCAGGCATTGTGCATGCGCAAGCCCCCTCCCACCCACTCCTCAGTTCCTTCTCTACCGCCTCCGGCTACATATGGACTCAGCAGTTCTCCCTAGCTTCTTCGCGTCTCCATGATTATACTGCTCGAAAACCAGTTATATTCATAGTAGTTTTCTTCTCTCAGTTAATCTCTTCCTGCAGTCTCTGATTGCTTCCACAGGCAGGCCTGGCTCACCGGGATTTAAGCGCTGCACCTCGTGTAAAGAGCCTATCCCGTATCGGCCAGTCACTCAAATGCATCCGTTGCCTCGGAGACCTGCATCTCTCTCAGAAATGCCCTCAAGCTAAAGTCGCGGGTGCGGACAGACAGAGACCTCCGCCTCAGGTTATTTTTACTGGAAAACTCTCATAGACCAGCCTCTGATTCTGGCTAGCAGCCCAAGGATCTCAAGCAGTGGGGATCCAAAAAGCCCTTTGAGGTGCTGAGGAGGGTTGATTTTTGGTGGGCTACGGCACCAAAGCAGCCGTCTCCTTCACGGCCGGTGCTGAGAGCAGCGGTGGCACCGCGCCTCAGCACGTAGGACGTGGCTGGAGTCTTGGGAGCCCCCAGCGCACATAAACAGCAGGCATGCACTAAATCGTGCTCTGAGGCGTCAGGCTTTAAGTTGCCTGCCTCATTAGCTGCTGCACTATCTGGCACGGATACGATCTTGCCAACGCAGCACGAGAGTGCGTCGCTGACCACGTTAACTGGCACCTCAGCTGCCACCACAGAGATGCCTGATACGGCACAACTGCCCTCCGCACCGAGGCAGGATTCAGTGCCCCAGATAGCCTCCATGCCTCCCACTACAGCACCGACTGCACCTGTTGGGCATTACACCCAACACAGACTTATTAGTCTCGTCGAATTTTAACTCGCCATGTGAGCGCTCTCCTGCTAGGTTAACATCACAGAGATCACTCTCCTAGGGAAGAGGTTCGTCTGCATCCGATGATGACGTCTCTAAGGGTTTTTCGCCAGAGAATTCTCCTTACACAGATCAGAGTATTTACTCTTCCAGATTTGGGAATATGCCTTCATGTCACGGCAATCCCTGGGTACTCCCACCTGAGCCGTACCCCTGCTGCCAATACTGGGACAAATGGCAATATTATTACCAGCATGGCCAGAAACGCAAGAGTGCCATATCCCCCCTCTAAGCAAATACAAGAAGGGGACCCGCTCACACAGGAGGCAGCACCCTGTCCTGACCAAAATGACCCCCCACAGTGGAGGGAGGGGGGTACCTCAAATGATGCTGCTCTTTCCCAAGACCTTTCTAAACAGGTAGCTGCTGAATTAAACGTTCCTCTTCAAGGGATTGTGGAAAATCAGCACAGGGGCATACTGAGGTGTGGCCAGTTGCATCTCGTACAGGATGGGGCGCTCACTTACGACATCATACCTGCCAGGGCCAGCGGTCCAGCAGCAAGAAGAACTTCTACATAAACGTCCTGGAACTGCGGGCTGTCAGGAATGCATGTGTCAAACTCCTCTCGTTCATCGCCAACAGCCATGTCAGGCTGTACGTAGACGATGCCGCAGCAATGTTTTACATAAATCGTCATGGCGAAGCCCTATCTTGAGCACTTTGGAACTGGTGCCTCAAACACAAACAGTTATCACCGTAGTGTACCTTCCAGGTGCCCTGAATACAACGGCAGATGCCCTCCCAACCGAACACAAATGGGAAATGAACCCGCACATATTGTGTAGGGTCACCCAGCCATAGACCTGTTTGCCATGCAGTCCAACAAGCAATGGCCCTGCTCTGTTCTAGGGCGGGCATAGGCAAGGGATCAATGGGAGATGCCTTCCTCATTGCATGGACGTCCTGCCTAGCCTATGCCTTCCCTCCTGTTCCCCTATTGAACAGTCATTCACGAGATAAGGAGGGCCAAGGCCCAGCCTCATACTTACAGCTCCGGCATGGCCACGGCAGCCATAGATCCCCTTCCTAGTGGCGATGTCTCGCGCCCCACCGATTCCCCCTACCTTGCATTGAGAATCTCCTTCACCCGGGCTCCCATGCTGGAACAACCAAACCTCCACTCGCTACACCTGAAGGAGTGGTTTCTGGCTGGTTCTCTGACTTAGAGTTGACTTGCTCACAGCAAGTACAAAGGGTCCTTCTACACAGTAGCACCGGCAAGACTTACCTTCAGAAATGGAAAAGATTCTTGAAGTGGTGTGTATGTCACCAGCTGGTTCCTTCGACATTCTCCTTACCTACCATCCCCAACTATCTCCTGCACCTCGCAATAAAGTTCACCTTGCTCCTATCGCTACATTACACTCCAAGATAGACGACTTGTCCATATTTGCTCATCCACTCACCAAGAGGTTCTTAAAAGGCCTGCAGGCACTCTATCCAGATATCAATCCGCCAATGCAACCGTGGGACCTGCATTTGGTACTGAATGCTCTAACTAGACCAATGCCACCACCGCATTATTACACTTGTCCAGGAAAACTGTTTTCCTCGTAGGTCGGCCAGACGGGTAGGAGAGATTGCAGCCCTAATGGCAGATCCCCATACACCACCTTTTTAAAAGACAAAGTCACGTTACGTACCCATCCCAAGTTCCTCCCCAAGTACACGCATCCTGCCACTTCTATCAGACAATTCCCCCTTCTCCACCAAACCACAGCCAACTCAGGCTCAGAATAGGCATGGAGCGCTGGATGGAGGTAGGGCAGGGGGGTGCACCAAAGGATTCCCAGGAGGGGAGGGCAGGGGGGTGAACCAAGGGATTCCCAGGAAGGGAGGGCAGGGGGGTGCACCAAGGGATTCCCAGGACAACGGGGGGGGGGCACCAAGAGATTCCCAGGAAGGGAGAACAGGGGGGTGCACCAAGGGAATTCCAGGAAGGGAGAACAGGGGGGTGCACCAAGGGAATCCCAGGAGGGGAGGGCAGGGAGCGCTGGAGGAAGGGGGCGGGGCGGGCGCACGAGGGCGACACCTTGCGGCGGGCGGGGCCCCCGCGAGGCGGGTGGCTGCGGCCCCTTTAAGCCCCGCCCCCCCGTTGCGTTGCTCCAGTGTTGGCGGCACAAAGCTTCCCGCGAGTGTGACGTCACCGTGCGTGCGCGCTGCCCCGCGTGACCCTTCCCAGCCCCGCCTTGCCATTGGGCGTGAGCGCGGCGTAGGGCGATGACGGAGGGCACGGCGCGTGCCGGGATTGGCTGAACGCTGACGGGTGGGAGGCGGCGTGCGGCCCCGCCCCCCGGGTGTGCGCGAGGCGGCGGCGCGTGGCAGCGGCGGCTCCCGGGCCCCGAGCGGCGAGCGCAGGCGGCGGCGCCGAGCCCGGCCCGGCCATGACGGACTTCAAGCTGGGCATCGTGCGGCTCGGCCGCGTGGCCGGCAAGGTGCGGCGGGCGCGCGGGCCCTGGCGGGCGGGGGCGGCGCCGCAGGAGCGCGGGATCGGGGGGGCCTCGCGCTTTGTCCCGCGGCGCCGCCTGGGCACGTGGCCCGGCGGAGGGGCCCTCGCGGCCCAGGCCCCGCCCCCGCGGGGGGAGGGGGCGGGGGGCGGGGGCGGGGCCCTCGTGCCGGGCGCTGACCTGCCCCCCCCCCCCCCGTGTTGCAGACCAAGTACACGCTGATCGACGAGCAGGACATCCCCTTGGTGGAGAGCTTCTCCTTCGAGGTGAGCCCCCCCCCCGGGCTGCAGGCGGGACCCCCCCCCCCCCCCCCCCCCCCCGCCGGGCCGGGCTGCAGGCGGGACCCCCCCCTCCCCCCCCGCCGGGCCGGGCTGCAGGCGGGACCCCCCCCCCCCCCCGCCGGGCCGGGCTGCAGGCGGGACCCCCCCCCCCCCCGGGCCCCAGGCCCCCCCCCCCCCCCCGCCGGGCCGGGCTGCAGGCGGGACACCCCCCCCCCCCCCCGCCCCCTCCCCCTCCGGGCCGGGCTCTGACCCCCCCCTCCCCCCCGCCGGGGCCGGGCCGGGCCGGGCCGGGACCCCCCCCCCCCCCCCGCCGGGCCGGGCTCTGCTCGCAGGCGCTGACTTGCACGTGGGTGTTCAGGCGGGTGGAGTTGGTTTAAAAACCTTTTGCCTGCAGGGAACCCCCGTTTCCCCTCCCCCCTCCCCTTCCAGCCCCGCTAGCAGCTGCTGTGGTGTGGCGAGGAAAACACAATAAATTCTGAAAAAACAAGAGTGGGCTCTGCGTGACTCCATGGCGAATGCCGACTCTCCCAGACGAATTTACAAGGCCCTTGTGCTACAGTGTCCGAGTCACTCTTGTTTGTAACGTACTTATCTTACCAGCCTCCCTGTCCGCTTGGGAAGTACTCTTATCCCCATTTTACAGATGGTGAAGTGGTGACTTGCCCACTGTCTGGTGCAAAGCGGAGCGCTAGACTGGCACCCTAACCACAGGACCATCCTTCCTCTTTGCGCTCAGCATTTCTGCTGTGTGCAGTCTATTTCTTCCTTCTCCCCAATTTATCACATTTGTGCAGTAGCAGAATCCTTTGGTCTTTGTCTAATACAGAAGATTTAGATAACTAAAATCCCGTTGAGATGAAGTAGTATATAATCAGTTTCCTGCAGTTGTAGGGGGACAGATGATATCAGGTGTTGGTCTTTCCAGTATCCCATTTCCCAAAGGGAATGTTAAGCGCTTCTGCTGGCAGTTGGATGCCCTTGGTCACTGAACACTCTTTCCTTCTCTCCAGGCTCGGATGGAGGTAGATGCTGATGGAAATGGTGCTAAAATATTTGCTTATGCTTTTGACAAAAACCGAGGCAGGGGATCTGGCCGTCTGCTGCATGAGCTACTGTGGTAGGTGTTGTACAAAGAATTAATATATTAAAGGTTTCAGTCAGAGATGTAGCTTTTAACCTTCTGCTTGTTTGTGTGTTAAAAAGAATCTCCTGAAGTGGACTTGCTGCTAAATGCATTATGAACACTAACAGTGGGTGCAATTAGAGATTGTGTTGTGTTAAAAGGCTTAATGAAGAACAGTACCAATGTCTCTAAAAAGGTTGCTTATGGGAAGCTGCCTGAACTATGCCCATCTATACCCATAGTATAAACCTAGGCATTACTGTGATTTCTTTGTAAATATGGGCAAATATTAACTCTTCGGGTTCTGTTCACCCATCCTATGTAAGTGTAACTCCCAGTAGTACCAGTGAGATGTGACTGTCACTTGAGTAATGTAATTTTGTGTGTGTGCTCATTTGTGATTGGGATAGGAGAATGCTAATGGTTCAATATTATGGTGCTTTGTTTGCTATTAACTTTCAGTTTTGCACACTTCTTTGACTACTTGGGTAAGATTCAGTGCTTTAGATCCTCTGTCAGGCAAGGCAAGTCACTTGTGCCTCCTTGCTAAACACTTCACAGGCTGTCATTATCTATTGAATACTTTAAATTGATTATTTAACTTTGTAAAGTCTGTGTTCTCCTGTCTAATTATCTTGTAGAAACTTATTTTGCTCCCTCTCATAACAAGAGTAAGAGCCTTTACTGTTATTGAAACAAAAGACAGAACTATGTAGCACTTTAAAGACTAACACCAGACTAACACGGCTGCATCCCTCTCACTATTTTACTGTTATTGGTGATTCAAAACTCAACTGAAAAATTTGTAGAAAAGATAACTGCTCCTGGTGAGAGAATCTTGAAGTAACACTGAAAGATAATTATTTTGAGATAAAAACCTATAGGTATTATTTGCTGGTCACCTCCTGTGAGTTTGTATTCTTGTTCCCCTAAATTGGAGTTGCCCAGAAATTAATCACTAAAACTTATTCCTTAAGGAGTTTTCTGACAAAACATTTATGTAACTGTTGGACCCCTTGAAGCCTTTTCTTCCCTCCCCACCCCTTGTAGTGTTTTCACATACGGTCCCTCACGGGTGTTTAAGGCCTGATCTACACTGAAATATTAGGTCAGCTCAGCTAAAATATTCAGGGGGCTGGCACAGTTAACCCAATCTAACCTGTAGTGCAGACAGTGCTCTGTCAACTGGCGGATTCTGCAGTTGACCTAGCTACCACCTCTCCCGGAGGTGGGTTACCTGTTCTGACAGGAGAAACCTCTTGTCAGTGTAAGCAGTGTCTATGCTGAAGCTGTATCATTGCATTGGAGCTCTGCTGCTGTATCATTGCAAGTGTAGGCAAGTCCTAGTGCCTCTGGCAAATCTGGCTAGTCTTGTTGCAATGGTAGCTGACTAATTGTTTGGTAGATCAGATTGCCCGCTGTAGCGGTCACAAATCTAATGCTGTAATGGCTAAAGTCCGTATGCAGAATTAATAATCCCATAAAAGGATGCAGCTTCCGTTCATCTATCTGATATTTAAAGTTATCCACATTGTGGTGGGTCCAGCTGCTTGCACATTGAGCAGCCCGTTCCCTTCTCAGTAACACGATTGCTTTGCTGTTGGAATAAATTCTAATGAATTCAGATGAATTGTGAACAAAAGATTCCCTTAATGGCCCCTCAGCATGCATAGTCTTTTATTACATGGAGATGCTGGGTAAGTATTCCTGCCTGCCTAATTGTTCTCACGATGTGGATGCAGACACAACCCAGCTGGAGACCTGGTCAGTGGTCTTGGGCTTCTTCCTGTCCCAGCAATCCAACCATCAGTATCACTCTGACTCACAAGAATTTTGAGTCATTTAAAAATCAGAACAAAACCCAAGCCTGATGTTCTGCTCAAATTTATCCTGTTCATATCCATGAATGCAGGTTTGAAATATTTAGATCCACTGAACAGGTTTCTGCCATTTGAGTTACTGGGGAAACTGATAGCAGTAATAGGTTGTCATTCTGTGTGGACCAGCAAACCAAGGGGATGAGCTGCACTGTTAGTTATCTGTGAAACCCATTCAGGAATGGAGAGATTCAGGAATCTTGATTTTTATTCCAGGCTCTGGATTACCTTAGTAGGCATGTATTTTTCTGCCCATTGACCCAGTCTTGACCACTTCTGCCCTACCACTGTCTCCTTCTCGCAATAGCTACTCCTCAGTCCTCTCATCCCTGTCTGGCTCCCTCAACTCTCCCTCGTTCCATCAGGTGCCACCCATTGTGTCATTGAGAGCATAGAAGAGACATAGTAATAGAAATGTAGCTGTGTTTGTCTGGTGTAGCTGAAACAAGACAGGACTATGTAGCACTTGAAAGACTAACAAGATGGTTTATTAGGTGATGAGCTTTCACCTCATAAACCATCTTGTTAGTCTTTAAACTGTTGCATAGTCCTGTCTTTTGTTACAGAAGAGACAGACTCTGTGCTCTTGGATTTAGCACCTGGTCCGCCCAGGTCCAGGGGAGCAACTATAAAGTAAAATAGAGATTTGCCCCCTGAAGCATGTGTAGTGGCTCTGTGGGGATGATGCATTGTAGTCTGTTCAGCATAGGGAACAATGAGAGGCATGACTGTGCTTAGAATGCATGGAATTTCAGCGGTCTTGTTGCTGAATTCTAAAGTCTGCACTAAGAATGGGCAAACTGCAATTTTGTGAAAGGCTCGTGATTACTTTTAGTGAATTTTCATGGGGATGGCAAAAGGCGCATAGTTGATGTAAAGGCTGTCCCTGGTCTAAAGCATGGAGGTGCTAGAGCAGTGGTCCCCAATGCCGTGCCCGCGGGCACCATGGCGCCTGCTGGGGCATTTATGTGCACCCGCCGAACGATCTGGGCCGGCCCCGGGCGCGTGGCACATGCACGGTGCCGGCCCTGGGCGCGTGGCACATGCATGGCGCCCGGCAGCCCCAAAAGGTTGAGGACCACTGTGCTAGAGCATTTCAAAGGAAATGATTCAAGAATTTTTTAACATTGATAAAATATTTTTCCTGATCTTTTTTTATCAAAATAGTTGGATTTTTTTGCTGGAATTTTCCAAAAATACCCAGCATGAGGCAGACACCCAGTGTGGAAAATTTCAGCTGCTAATTTTAGCAGTTGGAGTTAAAAAGAGGGACTTATTAAGGTTGCCTCACACGTCCCATTATAAGCTATGCCAGTGTCCCCACATGCAATGCCCTTCATGTTCATTGCACCTACTCTTAAAATTCTCTTGTAGTGCTGTAAATTACTTGTCACTTTACAAAGCACACAGAAGGATCCAGGTCCTCACCATGCAATTTTGCACTCTGAGATGCAAGACCTGGAGGAATGCTTTGGGACACGGATGGCTTTAGTGAGAGTGATTACTACAAGAAATGAGTTGGGAATTAAAAAAAGAGGACGGGCCAGGAATAGAGATACTTGCACATGGACAAGAAATAGATTGATGGAGTGAAAGAAAACAGAAGATTAAACGAACAGAAATGAAGGGGAAGCATGTAGAAAATGAAGTGAATAGGAGGAAAGAAGAAATATACAGGCACCAAAAATGAAGCTTGCTGGTCACTGGTGAAGCTCTGGAGCCTTTTAAGTCCTTGCTTAATAGGGATGTGAACAGCTAATCAGTTAACTGACTGCCCTGTAAGCATCACCCTTAAAGGGTGATGCCAGGAGCAGCCCCTGCCTGCAGCACGGTGGCCATTCCAGCCTGTTTAATTAGTTAACTAGTTAAACTTAATATTTACCCTATTAACTAATTAAATGGCATTTTACATCCCTATTGCTTAGAGACTTTGTAATGGAGCTCTAACTGTAGAGGTGCCTGTCACATATGCACCTAAATATATTTGATCTAGTGCATCTCTTTACTGTCCTAATTTCTTGCAGAAGTGCTTTTGTAATTTTTCTTTGTCCGGTAAAGGAGTAGTATACTGTGGCCTTACAATTCAATTTTTGACCTTGAGCACTTTTATGGCAAAGTAGTAAACTTGTGGAGTAAGTCTATTCTAATAAGAATGCTGTGAAGATTTGTCAGTACTGATACACTGCTTCTTCTGGCAAGGAGCACACCATTCATGATCTATTGAGAACTATTCTTTGCTGTGACCTGCAAATTGTATTTAATCTCTTCCAGGGAGAGGCACCGGGGAGGGATTGCTCCAGGATTTCAAGTGGTGCATCTGAACGCAGTGACAGTGGACAACCGACTGGACAATCTGCGTTTAGTCCCGTGGGGGTGGAGACCCAAAGCTGAAGAAATTTCTAGTAAACAGAGGTATAGCAACACAATATGTATGGGAGAGATGTAATGGAGATCAGGATAGGGATGTTACGTTGCAGTCAATTAGCTAATCAAATAGTTGATAGAATTTCCATCGATTAGTCGATGGGGGGGGGGCGCTACCCCGGCTGCAGCTCTGCGGTTTAAATATAGGAGGAGCTGGGCACGCAGCAGCCTGGCTCCTATTACATTTAAATTGCAGAGTCCCAGCAGGGTTAGCTCCTGGGGATGGTGTGACTCAGGACTGAATAGTCCTGGCTCGCACTGGCTCCAGAACACTGCAGCTCTTCCCCTGCTCCTTCTCACAGTGGAGACCGTGTTGGGGGGAACCGGCGTTTAAGCCAGCTCCCTACCTCAGCTCGAGCTCCTGCTTTCCCCATCCCCCATTGTCTCTGACAAAGGCAGCAAGCAGGGAGGGAAGCAAGTGGTCGACTGGACTACCTGATAAGCATATACAGGCAGTCCCCGGGTTACGTACAAGATAGGGACTGTAGGTTTGTTCTTAAGTTGAATTTGTATGTAAGTCGGAACTGGTACATATTGTAGGGGAAACTCTAGCCAAACATTTCTCCAGAGCTCAGTTTTATTCTCCCACACCTCACTTCCCTCAGTCCTTTATTCTCAAGCTGAGGTGTCTGCTGAGAAAAGCTGTTCCGCGTCTCCCTGGTCTGCTGGGGAGAAGCAGCTAGTGTGGGGTTGCCTCACCCCGTTTGTAAGTAGGGATCCGATGTAAGTCAGATCCATGTAACCCGGGGACTGCCTGTACTTATTGGGTAGTCGACTAGTTGATTACTCCCTTACGTCCCTAGATCAGGAATAAGCTGCAGCCAGCCAACAGATTAATTTGAAGCCGTCTTCAAAATTCACTTGCTTCTTCATGACTATTTTGTAAGAAACAAAGCTTGATCTAACACTGAGCTATTTGATCTTGAACAGCTCACAATTTCTTTTGTTCCATTTCTCCATCCAAAAAGGAGAGAACAATTTATTGTGGCTTCTAGACAAAACAGAGCATATCATCACTGTTACCAAGTGTGTATAAAGAATAGGGATGTTAAGTAGTGATTAATTTGCTAGTTGAGTAGTCGATGGACTTGAAATGCAGGGGCTCTTGTGCATTTCAAAGTTGGAACACTGCGTGGAGCCCAAGCCCAGCGGGAAGTCCCACTGACTCCAGGTTCCATGCGGGCGCTTCCTCTTTGAAATGGACAAGAACCCCTGCTGTGGCTCTTGTACATTTCAAAGGCAGAACGTGGAAGTGCTTATCAAGTAGTCGATGGAATTTCCATCGACTACTTGACTAACAAATTTATCGCTACTTAACATCCCTACAAGAAGGTGAAGGGAGACAGTAGTTCAACTACAAATGCAAACTATTGGGGGGAGGGGTCTTTTCAGCATAGTTTGCACAGAGATTTAGTACAGAGGAAAATTTTGCCATGTACAGTTAGTCCTGAGAGATTCTGTGCTTGAGGCTCAAATAGTGTGGTGCTGAAGCCATTAAGGTTAAACACAATGTGAGTTACTGGAATCAGATTCCATCCTACTGTTCTAGCGTATTGTGAGGACTCTGAGTCTGTGCTCCACTGCATAGACTGTGGCCCCAAGTATTTGTCAGACCTTGCTCATCTTCCGGGGTGATGTTTTGTGTTACTTGTGTGGTACAGCCTGAATACCATTAGAACAGTGTTTGAATTACTTTGGTGGAGACCTATGTGCTTCAGTCTCATTGTAGCATCTTTAATTTCTTTTGTGGCTACTCAATTGAAATAGCTGCAACACCAATAAGATGATAGTGTTCAGAGTACTGGTCAATTTAAGAAATTTCCTTTGAGAAACTGGTGAATGGTATTAGAGCAGGCCAGGATTACTCAAACTGGGGAACAAGCCCTTGGATCATCGCTTTTTAAAAATAAGGTGATGTAAATGTTTTTTTGGTGGTGGCTTTTGCATCGGTGTGAAACAGGAACCCTGAAAAGAGGACAATTAAGGGAGGAATGCAGATGTTCCTTTAACTCTAATAAGGTTTAAAAATTGCCTGCACTATCTTCTTCACGCAACTTGAATTAGTTTTAATTGCCAGAAATGTCTATTCTAAACTTATGGAATAAACATATGTTTTTCCATTAAAGGGAACAAAGTCTGTATTGGCTGGCGATCCAGCAGCTTCCCACAGATCCAATAGAAGAGCAATTTCCTGTGCTGAATGTAACACGTTATTACAACGCTAATGGGGATGTTGTGGAGGAAGAGGAAAACTCATGCACATACTATGAATGTCACTACCCCCCATGCACAATGATTGAAAAACAGGTGTGTTCAAAGTACATTGAGAGTAGTGATGGAACAGATTCACTAGACCACTTTGTGCTCAGAGACTGCTTGTTCTGTCTAGCTTTCAGTGTCTTAGGCGCTATCACTAATGATCTGCATCTGAGTCTCTATAGAAGAAGATTCTCTGCCCTAATAACTGCAAGGAACTTTTTCTAGTAGTACTCGCTTTTATTTGAATTTCATTACTCCACATTAGATCGCCTTAACAATTCCTCAGCCTTTGAGGTGTTTACACTCTGGGTAATGGGCTGAATATCAAAATGCTTTAGCAAAGTTGCATGATGGGAGATGAACAAAATGGGATATTGCAGAGGAAAAGAGCTGCCGAGAAGGCTCTTCTATTAGTGGCAAGGTTGTGAAGGGACAGCAAGGCAGCCAGTGGTGGGGAAGAAGAGTTAAGCAAATCCAGAGGGTTTAAAAAAAGGAAATCTTGAATTAGAATCTGGACTTATCTAGTAGAACTTGCTGACGGTATGAATGCTGCTTTGTTTGTCAGAAGATGGGCAGCAGCATTCTGTGTCTGCGGAGAGCTGCAGAATACAGAAAAGAGGGAGTTGCATTAGACAAGAGGTGAAAGAGCAATGGATGAAAGTCTTAGTAGTTGTGGAGTGAAAGTAGTAGCATGACTGGCCATTCCTTGGAAGTAGGTGACAGGCAGCCTTTAGACAAGAAAGCTTTGGAAGGGCAAACTGGCGGGGCAGAGGAGTGGTTTGATCGGCCAAGCCTCATTTCAATGAAGCAGATAACGTGTTGTCTGAACAAGGAAGGATTTTCACGTCTTTATAGTGAATGCTGAGCAGGATAATATGCGAGAGAAGCATGTTATTCTACTCTTTTTTTTCTGATCTGGGAATACTGGACTGTTTGACAGAACTCCTCAATGCCATTGTTGCCCTTAGAGCATGAGCTCAGGTAATGGTTGCACAACCAAATGATTCAGTGGTTCTAGTTGTTGGCTGTTCAGATTTTCCAAATGTTGTGTGAGAAGGTTGTAATAGAGCTTGTCAGTGTAGCCAACTTCTTGGGGGCTACTGGGGCTGAGCTGGCTAACTGATCAATATTCTGTCTTTTTTTCCTAGTTACGTGAATTCAATATATGTGGCCGATGTCAGGTGGCAAGGTACTGTGGCTCTCAGTGCCAGCAGAAGGACTGGCCTGCTCACAAGAAGCATTGTCGAGAGAAGAAACGAACCTTCCAGCAAGAGCTTGGACCAGAACGATGACCGGGTGGCACAGGCCTCTCAGCAGCAGGATTCCTTCTCAAAGGCATTGGACTCTTGCTTTTGCACAGTAATGACAGACTGCTTATTGAAGCCAGAGGCACTGAAGAAGACAAACCCTGTGATGCTTGAGTAGAACAGCTGACTGGACTAAGCCAGCTCTGACTGGTGCTGAAGAAAGGGATTGGGTTTTCCCTTTCAGTATTATATTCTCAAGCTAAAAGACTACTGTGGAGGCTCCAGGCAGGAAGCTTCTCATTATTTATATGTTAATATGTTTGTAAACTCATGTACAGTTTTTTGTTAGAAATTCTCAATAGGACTCATTTACTGTATGTTCAGATGAGAACACATTGTGGGCCTACAAGTAAAAAAACCTGTCATGTAGCAAAAGCTTTTCCTCATGTGGCTAAACAGTATCTGTGGCTGTGCCAAGGCCAGGACACTGGCTCAGACATCAGCAGTTACTCTGGAGAACTCTGCATGGAAGTTATATTTAAAAAAGCAAAACAAAGTAAAGGGTTGGAATGAATTATTGTCTAATCTGCTCTGTAGTTTTTGCTATTTCTGAAGCTCCGTGACACTTGTTCTATACATCTCTCATTAAGCATTTTCTTTTCAGCACACCATATCCTGATATTGGGCCAGAATTTAGGGGATCATCAGATACTGGAAGGGCATAAGAGCTAGTTGATCCCTCTTGCACTGGAGAAGGACTGCTAGAGCTCATGCTTTGTTTGCAGAAAATTAAATCTGGTTTCTTGCTGTCAAATCTTTTATGCTAAAAATCAGGGTGAAAGAGAGCTCAAGTAATCCAGTGATCATGCTCAAGAGTGTGTACCTGTAGCCAGAAAATCTTCTGCTTTGCTTTTCCAAATGTTTGTAGTTGATCTGGTAGGTATAGTGGTTGCTTTAGCATGCCCCTTACTTTTAAGAGATGCTATCAATCTTGAAAATCATATCTTTCTGATTTTTTTTTTTACTTCAGTGGCAATTAACACTAAAAATGTAGGAGGAAAAATTATTTGACCTGCTTTGGAAAAGAATTATTTTGGCCCTTCTTGCTTTTTCTTTATGTATAACAGATATGTGAATATTATGCTTACTTAGAAATACTAGAAACCTCAAATTTGCGTGATCTATTATTTTTGAAGGAAATATACTACTCAGATATGTAGTGCAAATTTTCTCAGTACTTAATAGGAGTGAGGTATTTGAGTTCTTAACAGAACTTTTCTCCCAAGTTTTTAGTGAAATAAGTGTTAAACTTCCAAAAAATATGGATAAAAGTCACTTCAGTTGGCTTTCACAACGCATCTCAGCATACTAGCACTAAGGACCACAATCCATGCAGTAGCTGTTTGAAGATTTAGTTCTTTTACAGAATAGTTCATTAGCAATAATGTTTAACTTTTTTCTACAGTGATAGGTTTTATTTGTATAAAAACCAGGTGAACTTGGATGACTTATCTGGAGACTGTTAAGGGCTAACCAGAAATGTCAGATAATTTTAATTGTAGGTTTGTAAAGTTTTGAGGAATGCTAATGAAAACAATGAATCTTAAATATGTAAAGCCAATAGCTCCCTTAAAATTAGGAGAGAAAGCCATTTACTTCAAAAATTAAACTCTGCTGTGGACTGGAGAGAGACGATACTAGAAATTGTAAGAGGTAGTGGCAGGAGTAGTTTCCAGCTCTGTTCAGTTTTCTGGAAGGTGATAGTGAAGATGGAGACTGCTCTGAAGCAGGAAGAAAGAAAACCTGCTGTTAGAAGTAGAGCTGATAAAACTGCATACTAAAATGGTCTGGTGCATCTTGTTACAGTACCTTGTTTCCAGTTGCTTATTGCCAAGCTGTAACTGGGCTGACATTTTTCCATGTTGTGTGTCTGCCTTGGGCTGAATTTTCTTTGGAAATTTTCAGCCATTAGTTAAGAATAAGTCTAGGGAAAAAGGGTTGTTGCATGTGTTCTTGAAATATGCTTGCACTGCCTTACATGGGAGCAGAGATATAAATGTGGCAGGTAGGGCAGAGATGCCTTTTCTCATCCCTGTGGCAATCTGCTCATTTTTGGCCAAAGTAGCCTATGAGCATACTTGGAAGGTGTTTTTCTTTTTTCAGGCAATTGCATTTTCACAGCTAAAATCTTCAAAGATTCTGTCCTTAGTGCTCAAGCCTCCCACCATGCATATCTCTGATCACACTTAGTATGTATCCGCCCAGGGCTCCCACAGAGCAAAGACAGTGCTTTCCTATAATGGCTGCTGCTGGCCAGGGGGGAGTGGTGGAAGAGCGCTAGAACTGACACCAAGGGGCTTTCTGTGCTATTCAATCATCCCCCAGGTGGTGCCTAGGCAGCAAGAGGAAGAAGCTGCCTAACTTGAATGCAAAGAGAACAAAAAATGGACCCTGGTGGAGAGAGTCAAAAAATTAGGATGAGTCTGATGGATAGGGAGTGGGGAATGGCCATTTGGGACTATTGTGCAAGGAGCAGGCTATGGAGACTGGGAATGGGGAGGGACAGGAGCTGATGAGGAAAATGGGGCTGTGAGGGGGATGTTGTGAGACTGAGCAAGCTGATAGGTTAGAAACAAGTATGGGTTGGATAGGAAAAGGAGTGGGAGAGCAAACAGCTGGACTGTGGGCTGGCTGGTCAGAGACTGGGATGAGGTGTTGGTGGAGGGAGAGGAGATTCTCTGACAACCTAGCAGCTAGGACTGGTTGGGTGAGGAGAGCTGGTAGAATGAGAAGCCTGGGGAGTGGGGACTGGGAAGGTGAAAAGCTATGGGAAAAGGAAAGGGCTTGCAATAGGTTGAAGGGAATGGGGAAGGAGAAATCAACCTTGGGGGAAACTGAGCATACTTCCCTGCAGGAAGTAATGGGGAAGCTGGCTCCCTGCACATACTGGCTCACATGGAGGTGCCTACCCCTCCCACTGCTGCCTCTGTCAGAGGTTGTGTGGGTGGGGGGGAGCTGGTGCTTGTACCTGCCCTCCTGCATATAAGGCTACATCTAGACTACCATGTTTTATCAGAAAAATGCTTTTCTGAAATTTGGCCCGTCTATGCTGCTTTTCTTGGGGGGGGGGGGGGGGCAGAAGAGTAGACGCGTTCCCTGGATGCAGTGGAGTTTTTCTGGGTATCTCTGGTATCCTGGAAAAGCTCCATTATCCGTAGCCTCAGTGTGTAACCACTGAATGTTTTACACATTTACACAAATACACAATTTAACATCCCTAGCTCTAATTGCATTAGGAGGCTTTTTATGTGTAGTTTGTAGGACAAATGTATACATTGTGAGATGCACTTAGAAAAGTGTTTAGAGAGGGCTTTGCACCTGGATCTTTGAGTTGTTGAAAGGAATAAATGTGATTTTTTGAAATGTATAGTCCTGCTAATGCTTGTCTGACAGCTAGGGAATCCAGAGCTGCTTCCTGTTGGTTGCTGTGTGGCATCGAGAAGAAGGTTTATAATCCAATACAATTAAATTTAACATCCCTATTGCTCGCAAAACACTACACCAACCCAACACTGTGGCATTTAATTTCAGAAAGGGAAATTACACAAAAATGAGGTTAGTCAAATAGAAATTAAAAGGTACTGTGCTAAAAGTGAAATCCCTGCAAGCTGCATGGAAACTTTTCAAAGACCCTATGATAAAGGCTCAACTTAAATGTATACCCTAATTAAAAAAACAAAACAAGGTAAGAGAACCAAAAAAGGGCCAACCTGGCTTAACAATCACGTAAATCAAATAAAATACAGGACTATGTAGCACTAACAAGATGGTTTATTAGGTGATGAGCTTTCGTGGGCCAGACCAACTTCCTCAGATCAAATAGTGGAAGAAAATAGTCACAGCCATATATACCAAAGGATACAATTAAAAAAAGTGAACACATATGAAAAGGACAAATCACATTTCAGAACAGAAGGGGGATGCTTGTGAGTTAATGATATTAGAGGTGGGGAAGGGTAGATGTCTGTGAGTTAATAGTGTTAGAGGTGATAATTAGGGAAGCTATCTTTGTAATGGGTAAGATAGCTGGAGTCTTTGTTCATGCCCCTGTGGAGAGTGTCGAATTGTAGCATGAATGCCAGTTCAGAGGATTCTCTTTCAAGTGCAGATTTGAATGTCTTCTGAAGTAGGATGCAGGTGAGTAGGTCATTGAGACAGTGTCCTTTCTGGCTGAAATGGCAAGCAACTGTTTTTTCTTAGTGATCCTGTCTAATGTCTGTTTTGTGGGCATTGATTCTTTGGCGAAGTAAATCAAATAGTGATAGAAATGTAGCCGTGTTAGTCTGGTGTAGCTGAAACAAAATACAGGACTATGTAGCACTTTAAAGACTAACAAGATGGTTTATTAGGTGATGAGCTTTTGTGGGTCAGACCCACTTCCTCAGATCAAATGGTGGAAGAAGATTGTCACAACCACATATACCAAAGGATACAATTAAAATAAGTGAACACATGACAAGGACAAATCACATTTCAGAACAGAAGGGGGATGCGGGGGGGGGAAGGTCAATGTCTGTGAGCTAATGGTATTAGAGGTGATAACTGGGGAAGCTATCCTGGTAATGGGTGAGATAGTTAGTGTCTTAGTTGAGACCAACTCGTAGAGTGCTGAATTGTAGCATGAATGACGGTTCAGAGGATTCCCTTTCACGTGCAGATGTAAAAAGCGTCTGGAGCAGGATGCGGATAATTGTCGTTGGGACCGTCACAGACATTTACCCGCCCCGTCCCCTCCTGTTCTGAACTGGGATTTGTCCTTTTCACGTGTGTGCAGCTTTTGGTATGTGGCTGTGACCACTCCCTGCCGCGCTTTGCTCTGCGGCAGGGGCCCGGCCCCGCTGGCAGGACGCTGCGGTCAGTCTCCGTCTACGCCGGACTCAGGCTGCCCCTGGCTCGCCCGCAGCCCTTGGGAATCCACCGGGGGGCGGCGCTACCGGCCCAGGGGCTCCTGGCCGGGCGAATGGGGAAGAGCCGGCCCGGGGGGGGCCCGGCGGGGCCGCGAGCTCCGGGCGCGGGACGGGGGGGGCTCGGGGCGCCCCTGCGGGGGGGGGGGGGCCGGGCTCAGCGGCTGCTCCAGCGCCCCCCTCCCCTCGGCCGGTTTCCCCGCCCCCCGGCCCCGCCTGCCGCGCGCTGCCGACCTGGAAGCAGATTGGCCGCGTCGCGAGCCCGCCCCCGCGCGCTGAGGTGAACGGTTACCGGGGGGGGGGGAGCGCTGGGGGGCCCGTGCTGGGGGGGGGGGAGCGCTGGGGGGCCCGTGCTTGGGGGGGGAGCGCTGGGGGGCCCGTGCTGGGGGGGGAGCGCTGGGGGGCCCGTGCGTGGGGGGGGGAGCGCTGGGGGCGCCCGTGCGTGGGGGGGGAGCGCTGGGGGGCCCGTGCGTGGGGGGGAGGGGGGGCCCGTGCATGGGGGGGGAGCGCTGGGGGCGCCCGTGCGTGGGGGGGGAGCGCTGGGGGCGCCCGTGCTGGGGGGGGGAGCGCTGGGGGGCCCGTGCGTGGGGGGAGAGCACTGGGGGGCCCGTGCGTGGGGGGGGAGCGCTGGGGGCGCCCGTGCTGGGGGGGGAGCGCTGGGGGCGCCCGTGCGTGGGGGGGGAGCGCTGGGGGGCCCGTGCGTGGGGGGGGAGCGCTGGGGGGCCCGTGCTGGGGGGGGAGCGCTGGGGGCGCCCGTGCGTGGGGGGGGAGCGCTGGGGGGCCCGTGCGTGGGGGGGGAGCGCTGGGGCGCCCGTGCGTGGGGGGGGAGCGCTGGGGGGCCCGTGCTGGGGGGGGGGCTGGGGGGGGAGCGCTGGGGGCGCCCGTGCTGGGGGGGGAGCGCTGGGGGGCCCGTGCGTGGGGGGGGGCGCTGGGGGCGCCCGTGCGTGGGGGGGGAGCGCTGGGGGCGCCCGTGCTTGGGGGGGAGCGCTGGGGGGCCCGTGCGTGGGGGGGAGCGCTGGGGGGCCCGTGCGTGGGGGGGGAGCGCTGGGGGGCCCGTGCTTGGGGGGGGAGCGCTGGGGCGCCCGTGCGTGGGGGGGGAGCGCTGGGGGGCCCGTGCGTGGGGGGGGAGCGCTGGGGGGCCCGTGCGTGGGGGGGGAGCGCTGGGGCGCCCGTGCGTGGGGGGGGGAGCGCTGGGGCGCCCGTGCGTGGGGGGGGGAGCGCTGGGGGGCCCGTGCTTGGGGGGGGAGCGCTGGGGGGCCCGTGCGTGGGGGGGGAGCGCTGGGGCGCCCGTGCGTGGGGGGGGAGCGCTGGGGGGTCCGTGCGTGGGGGGGGAGCGCTGGGGCGCCCGTGCGTGGGGGGGGAGCGCTGGGGCGCCCGTGCGTGTGGGAGGTTGCAGGGCGCTGGGGGTGAGTTGCGGGCTGGCTGACGTTAGCGCAGCCCGAGCACGGCGGTGAGTGAACTGTTTTGTCAACGGGGGCGATTGACCTGCCTTCCCCCGGCACCCCCAGCACCGCCTGTCCCAAGGCGGCTGCATTGTTTTGTAACTAGAGAGGGACGGACACTGGCCTGGTACCCACTGCTCCTTTCAGTAAATTCTCTTTTGGGGGTGGGCTCTGTCCAGGGCGGCGTGGTGCTCTGGGCATCCATCTGCTATGCTAATGAGCTGTGCTGCAGTCCAGTGAGCGACCTCAGTGGGCCTAAGGCAGGGCTACTCAACTTGGAAGCCCCGGGGGCCACAACTTAAGTGTGGTTGCATATACATGCAAATATATATGCAAATAGCATCTTTCACACTGATGGGCATGAATACAAAGATTAAGGCAAGACTGCACAACACACAGGTCCCGTTTAAGTTAGGTTTGCCAAAATTAATAAAATGCAATATTTAACTCATTACCACCGGTATGACAGCAGTTTTAATGAGCAATGACAGTTCAGGAATTTAACTACTAAAACGCTTATCAACAGAAGACCATTCTATTGCCTACTCTTTTGTTTTGGCTTCCACCCACAGGCTATGTATTGAGTCCTGCGTAAATCCAAACTGCACCACTGGCTGCAAACAAATGGGCCATGGGCCGCGTGTTGAGTAGCCCTGACCTAAGGGAGTATGGTGTTTGTGTGACAATACTGCCTGGAGCTTGCTGGACTTGTTTCTCCCAGGGGAGCAGCTGTGCAGATAGGCCACCCAGGGAGAGCTGAGCTGTGCTCTGCTCTGCATGGTGGTCCTTTCACTATTTCTCTTACCTTCATTTTCTGTGCTCTGTTCCTTCCTGGGCAGGATGAGCATGTTCTGACATGGCATTGCAGTGCAAAACTCAGACTCTTCAAGTGGTAGACACTGAATACAGTGCAGATGCTGTGGAGTGGTGTCCTGTGGAAGGCTGGCACAGTATTCTGGTTTGTGGCACTTACCAGCTAAAGAAACCAGATAGAAAGGTAAGTGACAGAAATGATATTATTGGGAGGGCTAATAGGTGACCTAAGTCAGTTATGTCAGTAGTGACAGAAGTCATTTCTGACCTCTCGTGCATTGTGTGTAGGGATGTAAACGACTAGTTGACTACCTGATAAGCTTAGGCTTATCAGGTAGTTGAGTCACTACTCAACTAGTCGCTCCCCTCCCTCCCCCGCCCCACCTTGCTGCCTCTGATTCAATCTGTACAATCTCATTCTGAGAACTGAAGGTGAAGCTGGGCTCTTTTTAGATCTTTTATGACCATCAGTAATAAAGATCCTGCGCAGTATCATTGGCCTTCAATGGTGGTTATGCTGTAGCTGATGAGAACTTGATTAACAGTTTTGCTGATTATGTCCAACGTGGAATGGATCCCAGTTCCTCCTTTTATAGTTATGTTGGCTGTTGAGGATTGTTAAAAGTAAAACACAACTAAAAAAACTACAACTAAAATTAGCAGGTCTGAATCCTTGCACTTGGCAAAACTGCTCAGTAGGTAGTGACCAGTTTTACGGTCACTTCCCCTCCCCCCTAAAAAAAAAAAAAGCAGTACTTTGAATTACTTCCATTAAGCAGCAGGGTATTTCCCTCTTCAGTTGCATACTGTCATATGGAAACCACTTCCACTGCACCCTCAACATGAACTGTGTTCCTGCCTGATCTTGAGAACTAAGCAGTGTACTTGAAGGTGAGGCTTCCAAGGAATGCCTAGGTGGTACATAATGCTTATTCAATAGATGGCATTTATTTTCTGTATCAGTCTGAGGGACGAGCCATTGTTACCTAGCCAAGTTTCAGCTTACTCCCTTTCCCTAAATTCCTTCAGAATTAACTGAATATGGGAATCTAATACTCTTTCCTGCCCTATATTGTTGAGGGGGCTGTTAAAGGGTTGCAGAGTCCAATCCCAGAGCTGTGTAAAGTGATGCATATATTCCTATATTGCTTCTAAAAGAGCTTGGGGGAGAGCAGTCCTTAAGGTTTATGGGCCCTGCACAGTTCTATTAAACTGGTGCCCCTATGCCTGATGGTCACTGCGGGGAGGAGATGATTTTTAGAGACGTGGTTTTATAATCTTCAGCAGTGCACTAATGAGAGATTTTTAAAGCAGATTTTAAATTAAGGTCCTGTAGACTAACACAGTAAATTCAGAAGCTGATAGTATATATCTGGGGTTGGCAAATGCCTGTTAGAGCCATTCAAGTGGTAATGAAGCCATTTTTCACAGATGCAATGTTCCACTAATAGGTCTGACAGGCTTTGTCACTTTTAAGTTAACTAGATCCTCCCCTGAGGAAGTCAAGCCATGGAACAGGGATAGAAAGATGCAGGTGGTTGGACATTAAGACCCAATGGTACCTCAGTTTTTCAGGGGAGGGGCTAATTTTTCACAGTTGCTGAGCACATGGAGGTGTCATTGGCTTTTCCTGGAGTTGTGACTGCTTGGCATCTCTGAAAAATGGTACTTTTAATGACTTTCCCAAGGTCCTACTCCTATAGCTTGTTGAGTGTAGAGCTGGGATCTCAACACAATGAGTATCCCCAGCCTCTGTTTCTCTGGAGGTGGGTGACGGGAGGGATCATGTGAAGATTACCTGTTGTGTTCCCTTCCTCAGGCGCATCTGGTATTGGCCACTGTCAGCAGGCAGGATTCTGGGCTAGATGAGCCTTTGGTCTGACCCAGTGTGGCCGTTCTTATGTTCTAGTGCTGACTCTGTCCCCTGTTGGTGTGCTTTATGGCAGGGTATTTGAGGGAGGAATGTTACATTGTATGAAGGAGGTGAGAAAATAACACATAAGCTTACAGAATTCCTTTGCTCTTGTTTGATACAGCCTGGTGCAAACCCCAGTGAGAGTGATGAGCCCCACACGCGGCTTGGGCGCCTCTATCTGTATCACTACAGCGAAGAGCAGCCCTTCATCCCACTGACTGAAATTCAAAGGATTGAGACTGCTGCCATTCTAGACTTGAAATGGTAATGCTGGCAAGTGGGAAGGAGAAGGGGGAGCGTGTCTCCTTTGGCATTTATGGCCAAGGGTTACCTGTGCCTGGGCTGCTGCTCTAAGTGTTCAGTCTCTCTGATTGCCAATAGCTTCTGCTGTGGTAATGAATAAGTAGCTTCTGGTGAGCACAGTGCTGTACAAGATTTCTGGCTTTTAGTTTAATAACTGCTGGATTATTGTTCTGTTCAAGAGTAAAAAGTCCCAGTAGTTCACTGAAGTTAGCTTTCAATGTGGCATCCTAGAATCATAGAACTGGAAGAGACCTCAGAAGGTCATCAAGTCCAGCCCCCTGCTCTAGGCAGGACCAATTCCAACTAAATCAACCCGGCCAGGGCTTTGTCAAGCTGAGACTTAAACACCTCTAGGGATGGAGACTCCACTACTTCCCTAGGTAACCCATTCCAGTGCTTCACCGCCCTCCTAGTGAAATAGTTTTTCCTAATATCCAACCTGGACCTCTCCCACCACAACTTGAGACCATTGCTCCTTGTTCTGCCATCTGTCACTACTGAGAACAGCCTCTCTCCATCCTCTTTGGAACCTCCCTTCAGGAAGTTGAAGGCTGCTATCAAATCCCCCCTCACTCTTCGCTTCTGCAGACTAAACAGACCCAACTCCCTCAGCCTCTCCTCATAAATCATATGCTCCAGCCCCCTAATCATTTTGGTTGCCTTCCGCTGGACCCTCTCCAATGCGTCCACATCCTTTTTGTAATGGGGGGCCCAGAACTGGACACAATACTCCAGATGCGGCCTCACCAAAGCCGAATAAAGGGGAATGATGACATCTCTGGATCTGCTGGCAATGCTCCTCTTAATGCAATCTAATATGCCATTAGCCTTCTTGGCTACAAGGGCACACTGTTGACTCGTATCTAGCTTCTCATCCACTGTAACCCCCCAGGTCCTTTTCTGCAGAACTACTACTTAACCGGTTGGTCCCCAGCTTGTAACAATGCTTGGGATTCTTCCGTCCCAAGTGCAGGACTCTACACTTGTCCTTGTTGAACCTCATCAGATTTCTTGTGGCCCAATCCTCCAATTTGTCTAAGTCATTCTGTACCCTCTCTCTGCCCTTAAGCGTATCTACCTCTCCCCCCAGCTTAGTGTCATCCGCAAACTTGCTGAGGGTGCAATCCATCCCCTCCTCCAGATCATTAATAAAGATATTGAACAAAACCGGTCCTAGAACCGAACCTTGGGGCACTCTGCTAGAAACCGACCGCCATCCTGACATCGAGCCATTGATCACTACCCGCTGGGCCCGGCCTTCTAGCCATCTTTCTATCCATTTTACCGTCCATTTATCCAATCCACAATCCCTTAACTTGCTAGCAAGAATATTGTGGGAGACCGTATCAAAAGCCTTGCTAAAGTCAAGGTATATAACATCCACTGACTTCCCCATGTCCACTGAGCCAGTTACCTCATCATAGAAGCTAATCAGATTGGTCAGGCACGACTTGCCCTTTGTGAACCCATGCTGACTATTCCTAATCACTTTCCTCTCATCCAAGTGCCTCAAAATGGATTCCTTAAGGATCCCTTCCATGATTTTTCCAGGAACCGAGGTAAGACTGACCGGCCTATAGTTCCCTGGATCATCCTTCTTCCCTTTTTTGAAGATGGGCACTACATTTGCCTTTTTCCAGTCATCCGGGATTTCTCCCAATCTCCACGACTTTTCAAAGATAATAGCCAAAGGCTCCACAATGACATTTGCCAACTCCCTCAGTACCTTTGGATGCACTAAGTCCGGACCCATGGATTTATGTACCTTTAGCTTTTCTAAATAGTTCCTAACCTGTTCTTTACCCACCATGGGCTGTCCATCTTCATCCCATCTTGCGTCACTTGGCGCAGAAGTCCAGGAACCGACCTTGTCTGTGAATACAGAGGCAAAGAAAGCATTGAGTACTTCAGCTTTCCCCACATCATCTGTCACTAGGTTACTTCCTTCATCCATTAGGGGCTGCACACCCTTTCTGATCACCTTCTTCTTGTTAACATGCCTGTAGAAACTTTTCTTGTTATCCTTCACATCCTTAGCCAGTCGCAATTCCATTTGCGCTTTCGCCTTCCTGATAACCCCCCGGCATTCTCGAGCTATACCTTTAAACTCCTCCCTGGTCATTTGTCCAAGTTTCCACTCTTTGTAAGCTTCCTTTTTGTGCTTAAGTTCACCAAGGATTTCCCCTGTGAGCCAGTCTGGTCTCCTACCATGTTTGCCTCTCTTGCTACGTGTCGGGATGGTTTCTTTCTGTGCCTTCAATAAGGCTTCTTTAAAATACTGCCAGCTGTCCTGGACTCCTTTCCCCTTTGTGTTAACATCCCAGGGGATTCTGCCCATCAGATCTCGGAGGGAGTCAAAATCTGCTTTTTTGAAGTCCAAGGTGTGTATTTTACTACTCTCTTTTCTTCCTTTCGTCAGGATCCTGAAATCTACCATCTCATGATCACTGCTTCCCAGGTTGTCACCCAGCTCCGCTTCCCCTACTAGTTCCTCCCTGTTTGTGAGCAGAAGGTCAAGCTGCGCACGGCCCCTGGTCGGATCCTTCAGCACTTGTGTCAAGAAGTTATCCCCAACATTCTCCAAAAACTTCCTGGATTGCCTGTGTACTGCCGTATAGGTTTCCCAGCAGATGTCAGGGTGATTAAAGTCCCCCACGAGAACCAGGGCCTGCGATCTGGAAGCTTCGCTCAGTTGTCCGAAGAAAGCCTCATCTACCTCATCCACCTGATTCGGTGGCCTGTAGCAAACACCAACCACAACATCACTGCTGTTGTTTGCTCCTTTAAACTTAACCCATAGACTCTCAACAGGTTTTTCTCCCTCTTTATACTGGAGTTCAGAGCAATCGTAGTGCTCTCTTACATATAGTGCAACTCCTCCTCCTTTTCTCCCCTGCCTGTTGTTCCCGAACAGTCTATACCCTTCCATGACAGCGCTCCAGTCATGCGAGTCATCCCACCAAGTCTCTGTTATCCCAATTAAATCATATTTCTTGGTCTGGGCCAGGGCCTCCAGTTCTTCCTGTTTGTTGCCCAGGCTTCTCGCATTAGTGTACAAACACTTCAGGTAACCAGTTGATCATCCTATCTTCTCCATTCGAAACATGGGTCCTCCTTTCTTGCCCCTTCCTCTCTGCATTTCTTCCCGGTATCCGACTTTCCCACTCCCCTCAGGGTTTTGGTCACCGTCCCCCGACGAACCTAGTTTAAAGCCCTCCTCACTAGGTTTGCAAGCCTGCCCGCGAAGATGCTCCTTCCTCTCTTCGTTAGGTGGATCCCATCTCTTCCTAACAATCCTTGTGCCCGGAACAGAGTCCCATGGTCGAAGAAACCAAAGCCCTCTCTGCGACACCACCTGCGCAACCACGCATTGACGTCCTCAATTCGACGATCCCTGCCCAGTCCTTTCCCTTCAACAGGGAGGATGGAGGAGAATACCACTTGCGCTCCAAATTCTTGGATCCTTCTTCCTAGCACTACATAATCCGCAGTAACACGCTCAAGATCATTCTTGGCCGTATCGTTAGTTCCCACGTGGAGAAGCAGGAAGGGGTAGCAATCCGAAGGTTTGATCAGCTTGGTAAGCCTCTCAGTGACATCCTGAATGCGAGCTCCCGGTAAGCAGCTCACCTCTCGAGATTCCAGGTCCGGACGGCAGAGGGATGGCTCAGTCCCTCTTAGAAGGGAGTCCCCGACCACCACCACCACCCGTCGTTTCCTTTTGGGCGTGGTGGCCGTGGAACCCCCATCCGTAGGACTACGCATCCCATGCCTTCCAGTAGATGGTGTTCCCTTCCGGTTTCTTCCTTGTGAGGTCCCTTCCAGAGCTTTCAGCACTGCAGAGCCTGTGGAGAGAGCCTGAAAGCGATTACTTACCTCTATAGCATCGGGGGATTCCCGTGCTGGCCTTTTTCCCCTTCTAGAAGTTACGTGCTGCCAGTTCTCTTCTTGGTCACGTACTGCCCTCTCTGGCTCTTCTGCCTGCCGTGCTTGAAGGATTAAATGCTGCCTTCTATCGAGGAAGTCTTCATCCTCTCTGATCAAGCATAGGGTCGACACTTGGGCCTCCAGTCCTCTAATTTTTTCTTCCAAAATGTCGACCAGCTTGCACTTGGTGCAAATGAAATCCGTTCTTTCTTCCAGGAGGAAGACAAACATGGCACACGCTGTGCAGGTAACAACAGCAGACCCATCACCAACCATCGCTGCTGTTTTAGAAAAGGGATTTAAAAAGAAAGGCAAGAGAACCTCCCGCCCTTCCCTCTCCCCTTCCAAACTCCCTCTCAAAACTCCCTGTTAGCACTCACCTGTTCACAAGCTTCTTGGTTGCTTGTCCACTGCCTTATAAAGCCCCTCCCCCTACCAAGGCTCAGCCAATCAGCAGAGGCTTCTAGAATTCAAACTTTAATTAGAAGCCAACAGTTTCCACCTGCCAATCACAGCACAAACGCCATCAAGGGGAGGGGGAGGGCAGAGGGGAGGTGTGTGGGGGGGGGAAGCCTCACTCTCAAACACAGGGGAAAATAAATAAATAAATAAATAAACAAAAAACAAAAAAGAACACACACCAACCCTCACTCAAACACAAGCTCAGCACACAGCAAGAAAGCCCCAAACACAACACCCACTTCCCTCAAGACTCCTGTATCTGCTTCTCCTCTACCTGGAGAACTCCCTCTCTAAAGCCTCACTCAAACAGGGAAAGAAAAAATAAATAAATAATAACCCCCCCCCCCCCAAAAAAAAAACCCAACATCACCACACACCAAACTAACACAAGCTCAGCACACAGTAAGAAAGAAAGCCCCAGTAATAAAACACACTTCCCTCAAGAGTCCTGTATCTGCTTCTCCTTCACCTGGAGAACTCCCTCTCAAAACTCCCTGTTAGCAATCACCTGTTCGCAAGCTGCAAATCCTGGTTGCACTTGTGCTGTGCCTGCTGCTTATTCAGATTGGGTGCATTTCTGTCAGTGGTTCTGGAACCAAGGAAGCAGCAGAAGAGACGGTAGAAGCTGGGGGTGTGAGCTCTCTACTAGCTGTGAAAACTAGTTTTCAAGTTATGATTCTTTGTAAGTTTTAAAAAAAAAAGTCAGTATTACCTGAGGGCAGGGGAAACTATGGGGCAAAAACTGCTGTAGGGGTTGGGATCTTGTCTTCCTTAGCCCTCATAGGGTATGTCTACACAGCAGAGTTATTTTGAAATAACTTTACCAGCGTCTACACAGCCAAACCGCTGTTTCGAAATGAAATCGAAATAGTGGAAGGCTTATTTTGAAATTGGTAAACCTCATTCCATGAGGAATAGCACCAATTTCAAAATTGCTATTTTGAAATAAGCGTTCTGTCGACACTTATTTCGAAATAAGGGGCCTCCAGCCCTTCCCAAGGTGCCCTGGTGGCCACTCTGGGTACAACCAAGAACACTCCTCTCCCTCCTCCCCTCCCCAGAGCCCTTAAAGGGGTAGACTCTGTCCACAGTGCCTGTGCCAGCGCCAAGCCTGCAGTCGCTGCATCTGACCCAGTGGCCCCAGCATGAGCCAGGCAGCCAGTGCCAGCCAGCCCTTCACCATTCCCCAGGACCAGTCTGCCAGCTCCCAGGAGCCTGCCAGGGGCCGGAAAAGGCGGGCACCTGCCTCGTCCAGTGCAGAGATCAGGGACCAAATTCAGGTTTGGGGGGATGCCTCTAATGTCCATGATGTCCGCATTAAACGGAGGAATGCAACTGTCTACAGGTGGATGGCTGCCCAGCCTGGCCACCAAAGGCCACATGCGAACCCAGGAGCAGGTTTGCATGAACATAAAGGAGCTGCAGCAGGCCTATGCCAGGGCCACAGGGGACAGCTCCCAACCAAGGGCAGACCCAGACCCCTGCCCCTGTTTTGATGCCGTGGACTGCATCCTGGGGGGCAGGATGGTCTGTGCTCCCCAGGTGGTCATCGACCCTGGGGCAGAGCTTGCTGCCTCCTGCTGCTCCAGCCCCTGCTGCCTCCCCAGCGGTAGCTCCTCCTACCACTCCTTCTCCCCCTCCTGCTTCTTCCTCCCCACCTTCCCCACATCCCCAGGGATGCCGAGGCCCTTGCACCCACAGTGCTGGCAGACAGTTGGGCTGGAGAGATCCCCAACCCCGAGCTTCTCCTCCCCCTTCCTCCCCTTGCCTCCCCCTGCGAGCTCCCTTCTCCCCGGTTTCCCCCTCCCCTCTCCCACCCTCCCTCCTCCCCTCTCCCACCTTCTTTCCCCAGTCTCACCTCAGTTTCATTCCCCCCCACCCCAGTTTTGTTCAATAAAGAGGTTTTGTTCTAATGAACACATGTCTTTTATTGTACAGCAGGAAGAGGGGTTGGGGGAGTAAGTGGGAGGACGTGAGGGAGGAATAAGGCACAAGCCCCCAGTGGAGACTGTTACTGCCTGCAGAACTTGCTGCCAGGCTCGCAGCAACATGTCCAGGAGAAGCACCAGGGTGCCCAGGAGCGGCTCCGGCTCCATGCCGCAGAGTGCTGTGGTGTCCCGAGTGAGGACAACTAGAGCACACACAGAAAAAAATGCTTTGCTGTCCCTCAGTGAGGTAGGTAAGCAAGCAGGGAAACCTTAGAACCGGCTGTCCGGGGGAGTCCCTTTAAGCACAGGTCTCAGATACCTTGTGTGGCTGCTGCCTGAGGCTAACTCCTGACCTGATGCCCTGTGACAAACGGTTCCGGCCGGCCGTAAATGCGATTCAGCGTCCTACCAGTGTGGATGCGCTATTTCAAAATAGAAAAACACTATTTTGAAATGCATTTTGTGTCTAGATGTGTTATTTCAAAAGAAGCTATTTTGAAATAACGCTGTAGTGTAGACATACCCAGGGGAATAAGAGCTATGCAAGTTAAGGGAGTTGAAATAAGAGAATCTGCTGCCTGATGAGACGTGCCAAATAAATTAAAATAAAAAAAAAAAGCTCCTCCTTTAGGACTCTGATCCTTTCCTCTAATGCATGACATGGCCTTGAATTCAAGACCGTGTCAATTACTCTTCCAGGTGCCATATTCCTGTCGCAGAACATCCCATGTTGGGCATTGCAAATGCCAAGGGAGCTGTGGAGCTTTGCCACCTGACTGGGAGTGAGGTATGTGGTTGAGCTGCAGGCCATTAATGTCAACGCTTCTAGCTTTTAAAATAATGTTTAAAGGCTTTACAGTGTGGTGTTACTAAAAAGGAGGTTGGAAGCTCCATGGCATACTCAGTGACTCCAGGGCAAATGGGTTCACTTTACAAGTGAGATTTGTTTTTGGTGGCATTTTTCCTAGATACCAATCCCAAAAATTTGTCCCTGAGATCTGGGAGTCAAGCTGAACTCTGTTCACATGTGAGGAGTAAGGAGTGAGGGGAGAAACAGAATGAGGACAGAGCTTGGGGCTCTTAGTCACTCGGGAGAAGAAGCATTGAAAAAGCAGTTAAGAACATAAGAACGGCCACACTGGGTCAGACCAAAGGTCCATCCAGCCCAGTGTCCTGTCTGCTGACTGTGGCCAATACCAGATGCCCCAGAGGAAGGGATCACAACAGGCAATCCTCATGTGAGCTCTCCCCCGTCACCCACCTCCAGAGAAACTGAGGCCAGGGACACCATTCCTACCCATCCTGGCTAATAGCCATTAATGGACCTAACATATTTTAGTGAATATAACCCGCGGGTTATATTTGTTTTTACAAACCCCGCAGCCCCCTGCAGGATATACTCGGGTGCGGGGTATACATTTTTTTTTTTTTTTTTTTTACTCACCTGGTGGTGAGCGCTCCCCTGCCCCTTTCCCTGATACACAGCCGCCAGTCTCTGAGCAGGGAGCGCTCATCTCCCGGTTCCTGCGCAGCTGCAGGAAGGGGCAGGGGAAGCGCTCCTGTGCAGGAACTGGTGGATGAGCGCTCCCCCAACCAGAGGCTGGTGGCTGCACAGCCGCAGGAAGAGGCAGGGGCGCACTCTCATTCTCCCGCCTGGCGGTTGTGCAGCCGCGTGGGACCCAGGGGGTTGAGTGCTCCCCCACTCGGAGGTTGTGCGGGAACCAGGCAGGGTGAGTGCTCCCCCATCCGGAGGGTGGCTAATCCGCCCCCCCGCCCCCCCAACACACACAGTTTGAAAAAAAGTCTTGTATATCCTGCGGGTTATACTCATGCATGGAGTATACAAGATTTTTTTTACTCAAACTGCAAAAACCGTGGGGTATATTCGGGTGCGGGGCATACTTGCTAAAAGATGGTAACCTCCATGAATCCATCTAGCTCTTTTTTGAACCCTGTTGAAGTTCTAGCCTTCACCGTTGGCAAAAATAACTGAAAGGAGAATCATGAAATCTCATGTAAGAGAGTTTTGAGGAGGAGGGGATGGGCCATTGTTAAAGGCAGCAGAGAAATTGTGTGTGAAGAAAGGGCTCTGTGAGGAAGAGGTTATTGGTTTCAATGAAGTGGAGAGAGCAGAAGGCAGCCTTGGGGAAGGTTAAGACACTGTGATTGGACGACCCTCTAGCCACAATGAGTTTTGAAAAGAAGGAGCTGCTGGGATGAATAGCTGGGGTCAGAGTAGGAGTCAGTGAGTTTAAGGACAGGAAATGGGAGGCATCTTGTGTGAATAGTAGTCCTTGTATCTAGCACTTCACTGGCTTACGTTAGGATTTTTCTTTTCTGTAATGCCCAGGATCCTAACGGTATGAATCTACAGCATGCATGGATCCCTCAGTGAGGGGTGGAAGGCAAGTAGACATTGTCTTTGTGGTTTTCCTGATCTTGATCAATTTCCTTTTCTCTCCAGTAGAAGAACAGCTGCGTGTTGGATCCACTCTGCAGTGTTGATTTGGGAGCACAATGTATTGCCTTGTCTCTGGACTGGTCCACCAGACGGGAGCAATGGTGAGGAGGGGGATAACTATGGCCCTCTTTGTAGTCACGGGGGAGGGGGGGAGCGGAGGGAAGAGAGAAAGAGAGAGAGAATGACCATTGTCATTTGCACAGTCCCAGCTCTCAAGAGGCTTAGAACTGCCTTTCAAGTTTCTTTATGCAGAAACTTTTATTGTGGGATCTCTACCGATGAACCATTAACAAAAAATATCTTGGCAGTTTTAATGCTTGTGTAAAATCTAAACTTGACTGAGTCTGAGCCTCAATAATGTCCTTTCATGGGGAAGCGGAGGCCAGGTTTACAATGGCAAAGAAAATTGATGTAAGATATGCAATTCCAGCTATGACAATTGTGTAGCTGGAGTTGATGCACCTTACATTGATTTTCTCGGTTGGCTTCACAGTAGGAGGTAGATAAGAGAAACTCTCCTGTTGACTTCCCTTACTCCTTGCGATTGCCACGAGTACTGCAGCTGACGGGGCCCCCCTCAAGTGTTCGATTTAGCAGGTCTTTACTAGACCCACTAAATAAAACCCAGAAGATCGATCACTGGAGCACTGAGCCTCTGGTAAGTGTAGACAAGGCCAGCTCCATCCTGAAGTGACTGCTCTCCTAGCTGCTTCCATAGTTCATTCCAGGAATATGATCACTTGACAAACCGCATTGAAATCTACTCACCAGCCCCGCACTGCACATTCGCAAAACCGCATTGCGCATGCACGTGCCATCGGTGAACAGGGTGAGTAGATTCACTGATTTGTCGAGCCCTGATGATCACCATGTAAAATTAAGTTAGATGTCACCCACGGGCTCGTGGGGACTGTTTTCAAAGTTAGGGGGAGAGAGTAAAGTGGGGACTGAGCACAGGGCTGGGAGCCAGGGAAATTCTATAGTTGACATTAATTTACTTTGGTATCTTTTTTTTAATTGTTCTGCCCGTTATATTGTCTCTGCACATGCTGTTAGTGAATTGACAAAACTTTTGGGCGTGGGCAAGTCCCTTGGCGTATATTTCTTCTTCATCTTTAAAAAGGGATGCCCCTCTGTGTTGATTCAGAGAGGCACCCCTGTAAAGTCTATCACTACTGCTGCTTAATCACTTGGGAAGCAAAAGGCCTTCTACTTCCTATGGGACTGAATATACAGCATCTGTAGCATTCCCAGTCCCTGCAGACCGAGTGAGTGGGAGAACAGTGTGGGAAATTGCCACACAGGAGAAATGAGACATCTTAATGGTTGCTTCAGTAGCATTTTAGAGCTCACAGATGATTTATTTCAATTACTTGTCCCAAGCCAGTGTGAGTTAATTTCCTGTTTGAGAGCAGGGAGCTGGGATTGTGACTATTGCTGTGCTTCCTGTGCAGTGTGGACTGAAGATGAAATCCAGCACTTGAGAAGGGGGAACTGTTGTGCTCTGCAGATGTACAAAATTGGTTTCTGCTTGGAAGCCATGTTCCCCTAGTGTCTCTCCATGTCTTTGTTAAATAGACAGATACACATCGTTTGCATTTTATCTGGTCTTTTCAGGCTGTAACATGGCTGCAAGTGTGAAGGAGAAAATCATTGAATTAAATGCTGGAACCTGAGTTGTCTTAAACTGTAACACATTGTCTGCTTTTCCTGCATTAGTGGGCGCCCACTGAGAATAATCAGCAGTGATTCAAAGGGGAAGCTGAATCTACTGTCAGTCGATGAGTCTGCTCCTTCTGTGCACATCCTCAGCCAGTGGAAGGCTCACAACTTTGAGGCCTGGATTGCTGCTTTTAATTACTGGGACACAAACATTGTGTATTCAGGTGCGTGAACACCAAACGCCTTTTCTGGAGGGTAGAAAAAAATCCTAGAAATATGTGGGTATCAAAATACCCATTTTCATGTATGTCTGACTCTTGTCTCCCTTAACCTTTGCTTGTGCATCATGGTGATGCTTCTTGCTGCTGTACCAGCCAGCTGGCATCTTCTCAGTGTTTGTGCTGTTTCTTGGAAAAGTAACCCTTGAAGGAGCGACTGTGGAAAGTGGGTGGAATTATTGTATGGAAGTTGTGGATATTTAAATGCCCACCCTGATGGTTCATTAGCCAAGAGGGAGTAATGAATTGTAGGCAGAACAGAAGCAAGTTCCAGCTTAGCTATTGAGATAAGAGTTTGCACTTGGCAAATCATGTCACTTTTCTGTGTGTTGATTTCCCCATCTCAAAGTACAGGCAGTCCCCGGGTTACATGGATCCGACTTATATCGGATCCCTACTTACAAACGGGGTGAGGCAACCCCGCACTAGCTGCTTTCCCCCAGCAGACCAGGGAGACGCGAAGCTAGTGCCCCCCTCCAGCAGACCAGGGAGACGCGGAGCGGCTTTTCTCAGCAGACACCTCAGCTTGAGAATAAAGGACTGAGGGAAGTGAGGTGTGGGAGAATAAAACTGAGCTCTGGAGAAATGTTTGGCTAGAGTTTCCCCTACAATATGTACCAGTTCCGACTTACATACAAATTCAACTTAAGAACAAACCTACAGTCCCTATCTTGTACGTAACCCGGGGACTGCCTGTAGTGATATCTCCATAAACAGAGATTCAACTTAGGTTTGTGAAGTGCTCTGAGATACTTGGAGGAAAAGCACCAAATAAATGTTGACTGCTATTTACTTCCATTTAGGTAGGGTTCTTTCTAATCCTTCCTCCTTCTCAATTCTACCTCATGCTTTTGGATGAAGTGAAATTTTTGTGGTACATGCAGTAGCTCTGCTCTTCATTTAATTGAAAAGCACAAGTCCTGCTATGATCTTCTGAGGTAAAGCAGTAAAGGCATGGTTCCCAGCTCTTAATCATACTCCAGACCAGTCAAATCTCAGTTTCTTCTAGGGTGCACTGATTTCCCAACTAGTATTAATACACAGCCGTTCCCTATTTGTACAGGTGGAGATGACTGTATGTTGAGGGGCTGGGACATCAGGTGCAACCCAGAAATGCCTATCTTCACCAGTGAGAGGTAACTAAGCCACTCAGATAGATATAGAATGACGATGCATGACTGATTATGACCAAGTGTGTTTTCTCCCAGAACTTCAGTTACATTTAAATTGTTTTTTGAATAATTGCATTTAACTCCAGCAATTAGCTCAAAACAATTAAACACTATTAATTGTGGTTTTAATCACACTGGTAAACAATAGCTTCAGGGGGTTGCCCAGTTAGTCTGTAACTGGAAAAACTTAAAAAACAATGAATAGTCTAGCAGCACCTTAAAGACTAACAAAACTTTAAGATCCATTAATGAGTGCCTAGGCAGGTTAAAGTGTTCTCCAACAGGTTTCTGTGTGTTGCCTTTTTGGATATGTGATTTGTGTCCATTAATTCTTTCCCGTAGAGACTGTCCAGTTTGGCCAGTGTACATGGCAGAGGGGCATTGCTGGCATTTGATGGCATAGATCACATTAGATTAGTGGATGTGCAGTTAAATGAGCCCCTGATGTAGTGGTGGGTCCTGTGATGAATCGACATAATCTCAAAATCACTCTGTTGTTTCAGGCCAATTCCACAAGCCAAATACACAGGGAAGGGTTGGAACTTAACTTCATTTACAAGTTTGATTCCTATCAGAGAGGAATGAATAAAGATATGGGCTGGCTTGCACACACTGCCTTCCACATTCTAATGACTTAACCAACCAACCTAACAGTGGGTACTTACAGAGGTGCTAATTGTTCATATCAGCCTCTTATAACTTGTATAATCTATTTCACTACTTTTTTTTTCTTTTCCTTTCTCCTTCCCCCTCCCTCTCCCCGCCTTCTCTTATTTATTCTTGGATCTGGACAACCCAAACATCTGAAGAAGTGGGCTGTACCCACGAAAGCTCATGATATCATCTACATATTTTGTTAGTCTTTAAGGTGCTGCTAGACTATTCATTGTTTTTTAAGTTTTTCCTTAGAGTAAGAAGCTTTGCTGCCGTGAAGGTTGCCCTAGGACTCTTTGAGAACAAAATAAACTATTGTCTCACTTTGTGTACTCCTTCTTGGTCTCTGTTGTTCCTTTGTAGACATTCAATGGGTGTGTGCAGCATTCAATGCAATCCACACCGAGAGTTTCTTCTGGCAACAGGAAGGTGAGTTCTCTCTAGCTCAGGGATGGGGAACCTACAGCCTTTAGGCTGGATCCAGCATGCAGTTTGCTTTGATCTGGCCAGCCAGTGCTGGACCTGAACCAGGCAAGCTGGGGCCAGATCTGGCCTGTGGCTCTTCTTGGTGGAGTAGGAAGGGGCTCTTGCATGCTGCAGGGAAGTGCTCTGTGTAAGCACTGCCCCTGTCACTCTGGCCAAATCATGACCAATGGGAGCAGCAGGGGTGGTGGTGGTGGAGGGCTCCTCCCTACAGCATGAAGGAGCTGTGCAGAACCACGTGCACCTCCCATAAACTGTGCCAGGTAAGTGGCCCACTCTCCCATCTCCTGCCCCGACCCAGCACCCAGTCCCTGCATTCCCTTCCAGACCTCCTTCACCCCCAGCACACTCTTGCAGCCTCCCTCCCACACAGACCCCTGAGGCCAGCCTGCTCTTGCACCCTCCTGCCCAGCCCGCTTCTGCACCCTATATCCTGCCTAGACTGCACACCCTAAACTCACTTCTGCTTCCTACCTCCTGCCCAGACACCACATCTGCACCCCAGCCTGCTCCATGGTAGCCTTCTCCTGTGCTTTGAACATAAGAACAGCCATACTGGGTCAGTCTAATGGTCCATCCTGCCCAGTACCCTGTCTGCCGACAGTGGCCAATACCAGATTCCCTAGAGGGAGGGGATGCAACAGGTTATCCTCACATGATCCCTCCCGTCACCCACATCCTGAGAAACAGGCTAGGGACACCATTCCTACCCATCCTGGCTAATAGCCATTGATGGACCTAACCTCTATGAATCTATCTAGCTCTTTTTTGAACCCTATTAAAGTCTTAGCCTTCACATCCTCTGGCAAGGAGTTCCACAGTTTGACTGTGTTCTGAGTGAAGAAAAACTTCCTTCTGTTTGTTTTAAACCTACTGCCTATTAATTTCATTTGGTGACCCCTAGTTCTTACATTGTGGGAACATGTAAATAACTTTTCCATATCACTTTTCCACACCAGTCATGATTTTATAGACCTCTATCATGTTCCCCCTTAGTCTCCTCTTTTCTAAGCTGAGAAGTCCAAATCTTTTAAATCTTTCTTCATATGGGACCCGTTCCAAACCTCTAATAACTTTTGTTGCCCTTTTCTGAACCTTTTCCAGTGCCAATATATCTGTTTTTAGATGAGTCGACCACATCTGTACACAGTATTCAAGATGTGGGTGTACCATGGTTTTATATAGGAGCATTAAGATATTTTCTGTCTTATTCTCTATCTCTTTTTTAATTATTCCTAACATTCTATTTGCTTTTTTGACTGCCACTGCACGCTGAGTGGATGTTTTCAGAGAACTATCCACAGTGACTCTAAGATCTCTCTCTTGAGTAGTTGTAGCTAAATTATTCCCCATTATATTGTATGTATAGTTGGGGTTATTTTTTCCAGCGTGTATTACTTTACATTTATCCACATTAAATTTCATTTGCCATTTTGTTGCCCAGTCACTTAGTTTTGTGAGATCTTTTTGAAGCTCTTCACAGTCTGCTTTGGTCTTAACTATCTTGAGCAGTTTGGTATCATCTGCCAATTTTGCCACCTCACTGTTTACCCCTTTCTCTAAATCATTTATAAATACATTGAATAGGATTGGTCCCAGGACGGACCCTTGGGGGACCCCACTAGTTACCTCTATCCATTCGGAAAACCTACCATTTATTTCCTGTCTTTTAACCAGTTATTAGTCCATGAAAGGACCTTCCCTTTTATCTCATGACAACTTACTTTGTTTAAGAGCCTTTGTTGAGGGACCTTGTCAAAGGCTTTCTGGAAATCTAAGTACGCTGTATCTACTGGATCCCCCTTGTCCACATGTTTGTAGACCCCCTCAAAGAACTCTGGCAGATTAGTAAGGCATGATTTCCCTTTTCAGAAACCATGTTGACTTTCCCCCAACAAATTATTTTCATCTATGTGTCTGACAATTTTATTCTTTACTGTGGTTTCAACTAATTTGCCCGGTACTGACATTAAGACTTACCAGTCTGTAATTGCCAGGATCTCATCTAGAGCCCTTTTTAAATATTGGTGTCACATTAGCTATCTTTCAGTCATTAGGTTCAGAAGCTGATTTAAAGGATAGATTACAAACCACAGTTTAGTTCAGCAGTTTCCCATTTGAGTTCTTTTAGAATTCTTGGGTGAATGCCATCTGGTTCCGGTGACTTGTTACTGTTAAGTTTATCAATTTGTTCCACAACCTCCTCTAATGACACCTCAGCTTGGGACAAGTCATCAGATTTGTCACCTAAAAAGAATGGCTGAGGTTTGGGAATCTCCCCAATATCCTCAGCCATGGAGACAGAAGCAAAGAATTCATTTAGCTTCTCCACAATGACTTTATTATCTTTGAGTGCTCCTTTAGCATCTCGATCGTTCAAGGGCCCCACTGGTTGTTTAGCTGGCTTCCTGTTTCTGATGTACTTACAAAACATTTTGCTATTACTTTTTGAGTTTTTGGCTAGCTGCTCTTCAAACTTCTTTTTGGCTTTTATTATATTTTTAAACTTAATTTGGCAAAGTTTATGCTCCTTTCTATTTTCTTCACTAGGATTTGACTTCCACTTTTTAAAAGTTGTCTTTTTATTGGTCACTGCTTCTTTTACTTGTTTGTTAAGCCATGGTGGCACTCTTTTGGTTCTCTTACTGTGTTTTTTAATTTGCGGTATACATTTAAGTTGGGCCTCTATTATAGTGTCTTTGAAAAGTTTCCATGAAGCTTGCAGAGATTTTACTTTTGTTACTGTACCTTTTAATTTCTGTTTAACTATCTTCCTCATTTCTGCGTAATTCCCCTTTCTGAAATTAAATGCTAAAGTTTTGGGCTGCTGAGGTATTTTTCCCACCACTGAGATGTTAAATTTCATTACATTATGGTCACTATTTCCAAGCGGTCCAGTTATATTTACCTCTTGAACCAGTTCCTGTGCTCCACTTAGCACTAAATCCAGAATAGCCTCTCCTCTTGTGGGTTCTAGAACCAGCTGCTCCAAGAAGTAGTCGTTTAAGAAATGTTATCTCTGTATCCGTCCTGAAGTGACGTGTACCCAGTGAATATGAGGATAGTTGAAATCCCCCACTATTATGGAGTTTTTTATTTTGATAGCCTCTCTAATCTCCCTTAGCATGTCGTAGCCACTATCACTGTCCTGATCAGGTGGTCGATAATATATCCCTAATGCTATATTCTTCTTATTGGAGCATGGAATTACTATCCGTAGAGATTCTATTGACCATTTAGGGTCATTTAAGATTTTTACTTCATTTGATTCTACATTTTCTTTCACGTATAGTGCCACTCCCCCACCAGCACGACCTGTTCTGTCCTTCCAATATATTTTGTACCCTGGTATGACTGTGTCCCATTGATTGTCCTCATTCCACTAAGTTTCCGTGATGCCTATTATATCAGTATCATCCTTTAAAACTAGGCACACTAGTTGACCCATTTTATCATTTAGACTTCTAGCATTTGTGTATAAGCATTTTAAAAATTGTCACTTATTTATCTGTCTGCCATTTCCTGATGTGTTAGACTCTTTTTCATTTGATTGTGTCTCATCTGATCTGACCCATACTTCCATCCTCTTCTCCTGACTAGAACCCCTCATTTTTTGGCCCCACCCCAGAGCCTCGGGGGCCCCCACAAAATCTACTAATCCTGGTCCCCCAGGCTCTGGGATGGAGTTTGAGCTGAAAGTCTTTTTCAGCTTTTCACCTTTTTTTTGCTTCTCCCTTGTGTGTGGCCCCCGACAGTTTTTTTTTTCTATGGGTCAGTAGCCCCCAACCCAAAAACCTCCCCCCCCCACGATCTTGCCTGACTTGCCTCATTATTTGCAGCCCATGGCTGCATCCCCAAAAGCTCATGTGGGAAAAGGCTGCCATCAGTGGAGTATGTGGGAAAACGCATTGCATCTTCTTTACTCCTCCTGTGCACTATGCACTAAAATTCCTCTGGTGTCTTTGTATGTTGGTGTGTGTGTGTTTCCAGCTATGATGAACATGTCTTGCTGTGGGACACCAGGAATATGAAACAGCCATTGGCAGACACCCATGTCCAAGGAGGAGTTTGGAGACTGAAGTGGCATCCGACACATGAACACTTGCTGTTGGCTGCTTGCATGCATAATGGATTCAAAATCCTTGACTGCCAAGGAAGTATGGGTGAGAGTTTAATAGAGTGGGAAAGTGTGTTCTTCTCTCTGCTCACACTCTGCTGCTCGTCTTCCCTGCCTACAGGGGAAAGGGAAGGCCACTGCATGCGATTGCACTGAGTAAATGGTAGAAATACACAAATACTGTTGAGAAGCTTAGGCATTCAGTTCATCTCAGAGCAGTACTATTTGTAAGAATTCCTCGCTGGACATGTGAACTCCTCTGTCATTCTCCTAAGCTGACTGGATGGACCAAAAATGTTATTACTCCACTTTGGAGTGGTCTTTAGGAGAATGAGACACTTCTAAATGTGTGCCTGTTAGATCAGGTGTGGACAAAATATGGTCCATAGGCTAGTTCTGGCCTAACATTTGTGTCTGTCTGCTGTGGTCCCATGCCACCTCTCCCACTAGAAGCTGGCTACTGCTGGCAGCTCTCTGCACACTCCTGGTGTGTGTGTGTGTGGTGGAGGGGGGGGGGAGGTTGAACATGGCTCTATGTGCTGCCCCTGCCTTCAGCACCATTTTCCCAATCCCCATGGGCTGGAAACTGGCCAGTGGCAGCTGCGGAGGGCAGTGCTTGCAGGTGCAGGCAGAGCATGGAGACCTTCTCCCCCCCTTTGTCCCAAGGGGTGCGCAGAGACATGCCTGCAGCTGCCGTTCACTTATGGAAGTGGCATAGAGCCATGAGTGCCTCAGTATGCTGCCAGCCTGGAGCCACATGTGGTAAGCTCCTCCTGGACAGAGCCTGGACCTTGCACTCCCTCCCTCCCTCCCGCACCCCATCCCCTGCCCAGGTGAGAATCCCCTCCTGCACCCAAACAACTGCTCAGATCCTGCATGCCAATACTCTGCACCACCCTGGAGCTCCCTCCTGCACCCAGATTCCCTCCAAGATCCTGCATCCCCTCCATTAATATAGTAGAACTGCGTGTGGCCTGTGGTGACTTACCATCATTTGTGGAGTGTCCTCCATTTGAAAATCATTGCCCACCCATCTTAGATGCTTCCTGAGACAGCGGGTCTGCTGTGGAAAGAGCTGGTGGTGGCCTCAAACAACCTCCAGACCAGTCCCCGCACAGTGACTGCCCAATGGTTAGGTATTGCCTGGACTTGTGTTCAGGTGGTGCAGTCAGATTCCCGGTTTTGACAGTGCGACCTTGAGCAAATCACCCAACCTCTCTGTGAAAAAGGGTTCTGCTTCATGTTGGAACGGATGAACTGGCTCATAGCTGTGAGGCACGCTGAGGTTGAAAAGTGCTATGGTTGATTAGTACTAAATTGTATTCCTTGATCACTTAAAATATGATCTCCGTCTCTTAAAAGGAAAGGTCAGAGGCTCAGTGGGGACAATCATCTGCCATAAAAGAGCCTAGTGTATAGACCGTGGCAATAGTAGCATTTGCAGTTTGTGTGAGATTTATATGGTGCCTCCCTTCTGAACTCCTTAAGACAGGGGTTCTCAAGCTCTGTGATACCATGACACCCCGGTGGGGTTGGGACCCACAGTTTGAGAAATGCAGCCTTAAGAGTTGCATGGGCATGCTGACCATCTCCCCTCCAATGAGCTGAGTGAAGATTTGGCTATAAAGAGGCAATGGAAAGTTGATGGGGAGAATTTCCTTTTTAGCTTTGGCTTATTTACACTGGAGGGTATATGTTTCTTTTTGTCATGTGAAAGAGAATGGTAATCAGTAACATTTGGGATAGAATAGGCAATTTCTTCTTGATTAAATTTTCAGCACGAACAGCTAGCAGACAAACTACCTCAAACTAGGCTTTGAAGCTTAATTTCCTCTTCTTTTTAGCAGAAAACACTGAGGAATGTACTGTTGTGTCATCCTACATCTTGCATAACTCCTTGGCTTATGGAGCTGATTGGTCAAGACTCTCCCCAAAGGATCCCCTGGCTGTAAAACAGGACCCATTTTCTGCACTTGACTCGTCTGAAGGACCAGTGGCAAGTTCAGATCAAGGAGACAAGAAACTGGATCTGCAAATCCAGAACCTGAAGATAGTTTATGAATCTCCTACAGCTAGCTTTGATGTAGTGTTAGATGAGGAGGGTGAAGGCGCTGCCTCACAGGTCAGGCCAAAGAGTGGCTCTGACCCACCTTCTCAGCATCCTGATGGAAAAGGGTTGGACAACAAGAGTGATCAAACTGAATTAGCAAAGGCTGAGAGAAAAGTCAGCATCCTAGCAACGTGTTCATTTTATGATAACATCCTACATGTTTGGAAATGGGAAATAAGTCAAATCAACCCTTCAGAGTAAAATGTTAAATATTATTCTGTCTGAAAACACACTTTCACTTGAACAGCCTTGAAAAGTTCATCTCTCTCTCTCTCTCTCTCTCTTTCAAATGCCCCAGAGGGAAGGTATAGATTTTTTTTTTGTACAGGCAGTCCCCGGGTTACGTACAAGATAGGGACTGTAGGTTTGTTCTTAAGTTGAATCTGTATGTAAGTTGGAACTGGCGTCCAGATTCAGCCGCTGCTGAAACTGACCGCCAGTTCTGACTTACATACAGATTCAACTTAAGAACCCCAAGCTTCCCCAAGTCAGCTGCTGCTGAAACTGATGAGCGCTGATTCCAGGAAGCCTGGGGCAGAGCAACTCTGCCTCGGGCTTCCTGTAGTCAGCGCTGGTCAGTTTCAGCAGCGGCTGACTTGGGGACGCCTGGGGCAGAGCAGCTGGGGTGCTGCTGGGTTGCTCCAGTAGCACCGCTCCTCGGCGCTACTGGACCAATCCAGCAGCACCCCAGCTGTTCTGCCCCAGGCGTCCTGATTCAGCCACTGCTGAAACTGACCAGCAGCGGCTGAATCAGGACCTGGGGCAGAGCAGCTGGGGTGCTGCCGGGTTGGTCCAGTAGTGCCCAGAGCGGGTGCTGCAGGACCAATCCGCAGCGCCCCAGCTGCTCTGCTCCAGGGTCCAAAACAAAAGCCTGGTCTGCTGGGGGGGGCACACTATCCGCGTCCCCCCCCCCCCCCAGCAGACCAGGGACACGGGGAGCAGAGCGGCAGCGGGGTACCGCGCCTCTGAGGCTTTGCTCTGGCAAAGTCTCAGAGGCGCGGGACCCCCCCCCCGCGGCTGCGGCTTCAGTCCCGGTGCCTGTGGTCTGCTGGGGACGGTCCCCAGCAGACCACAGGCACCGGGTCTCAAGCAGCAGCAGCGGTGGTTCCCACGCTTCTGAGGCTTTGCTCTGGCAAAGCCTCAGAGGCGCGGGAACCCGCCCGGTGCCCCTGGTCTGCTGGAGACGGTCTCCAGCAGACCAGGGGCACCGGAGCAGCTTACGAATGGGGCTTTCTCGCCCCGGAGCTCGCAGGTAGCAATCCGCTACCTCGACCTCCGGGGCGAGAAAGCCCCGTTCGTAAGTGCGGATCCGACATAAGTCGGATCCGCGTAAGTCGGGGACTGCCTGTATTGAGAACTATATCTACCGCCTATGCCCAGCATGACTTCCACTGGGTTTTTTCCAGTTTCTTTGCCTTGGAGTTCATGACTCTTGAATTTCTGAAGACCTATACTGTTAAATTAAGGCAACTAGATTCTTAGTATTATCTGTCTAACTCAGACGAAACCAAAATGGATAGTCTCCTGTCTTTGCTAAGGGACACAGTAAAATATGGCTTTCTCTGCTTGATTGTCCTTTACTGTTGTGATTGAGAGTGGTGATGGTGCATTTCAAAGGCTGCTCATTTAGGCATAACGTTTACCTCCCTTGACTAGTCCATGTTTGTAAATCTTGCCTCCAATTCTGAAGATGTGGATAGGTGGCTGGCACCTTTCCTTGTCCCTCTCTCCCAAGCAAACCTTAGTGCAACATTAAATTATATAAGCACATTGCTAAATAATAGCCACAAAGTTAAGGGAGTTTATATGGAATGTCTGAATACAAACCTCGCTCACTGTGGGACCTGTTTTGTCAACTGCCGTGTGTTATGAGGTCATGCTGCACAGGGAATGTACTTATAGTGACCTTGCATACAGATTCCTTTAGGAATGAAATCCCAGATTGTCTCAATGTACATGACAGAACAGATTGCAAGTGAAGTTGTGTAGTGAAGTGTCTTAATCACGAGGATTTTGCTGTGGCTGCATATGTATAATTTTACACCTAATCTACTGCATGTGTACAAGATGACTTTTAGGTTATCACTTGTCAACAAGCACCACTTGTGTATTCGTGCTTGCAGCAAAGAAATCTTTTAGGAAAGCCAGCTGCAACATGCCCATATCCTTTGGTACCCAGAGAGTGAGAGCTATGTGACTAGCGTTTAAAGTAGGTTTAAAAAAACAAAAACAAAAAAAACTGAGTAGCTTTTTGAGCTTCAATCTCAAAACCCTCAAATACTGTTAGCAACACTACTGGATGTTCTTTAAAAATATAAAATTATTAATAATGCAATCCTAAGTGGGATTGCTCCAAAATTCCTTGAGGTTGCCGTGTTAAGATTCTGACTATTGGTACATCTAGACTACAAGCTTTTGTCCACAGGCTTTGTCAACAGATACTGTCGACAAAGTGTGTCTAGACTACAGCCAGCTCTGTCGACAAAGCAAGCCACTTTTTCGACAGAGAGTCTAGATGCTCTCTTTTGAAAAAGCACAGTGTGGACGCAATAGCACCTTTTGTGGACAGAACTTTGTCGACAAAAGGCGTTATTTCTTGTAGAATAAGGTTTACCGCCATCGACAAAACTGCCATGTTCTGTCTACTTATTGTCGACAGAACTCGGCGGTAGTATAGACGCAGGTATAGTTTTGTCGACAAAACCCTGTATTCTGGACACACCCTCTAAAACATCAGCAAGGCACTACACTAATGAAGCACTACCTTGGTATTCTTGATTATCATCATCCAAAAACTCATCTTAAAATTAACTTTTAGCCTGTATAGTTTTTCATTGAGATTTTTAATGAATCATTCGTCTAGGAGGGAAGAAACAGCAGCAACTATAATTTTTGTAATAAATTCATACAGTTATTAAAACCATGTACAGAAATAACTAAGCTTTTTAAGGCACAAAACCTTGTTTGAGGGTACCATGTGTATTTTGGAACAACTCTTTTTTGAGTGTTATTTGGAGATGCATGTCAGCATTGTAAACAAAAGTTTGTTACATTAAACTATTTTTGGATTTTTCTAAAAAGTTTGAGTTGTTTCATTTATGGAAAACTTCCAATGAAATTCAAATGTATTGGTTCTCTTTTGTGCTGCTGGATTTCAGACAGGCTACATCTAGACTGGCATGATTTTCCGGAAATGCTTTTAACAGAAAAGTTTTCCGTTCAAAGCATTTTTTAAAAGAGCGTCTAGATTGGCACAGACGCTTTTCCGCAAAAGCACTTTTTGCGGAAAAGCGTCCGTGCCAATCTAGACGCGCTTTTCCGCAAAAAAGCCCCGATCGCCATTTTTGCGTTCGGGGCTTTTTCGCAGAAAACAAATCTGAGCTGTATACACTGGCCCTTTTGCGCAAAAGTGTTGCGCAAAAGGACTTTTGCCTGAACGGGAGCAGCATAGTATTTCCGCAAAAAGCACTGATTTCTTACAGTAGGAAGTCAGTGCTTTTGCGGAAATTCAATCAGCCAGTGTAGACAGCTGGCAAGTTTTTCTGGAAAAACTGGCCAGTCTAGACATAGACACAGAGTTTAGATTATTGTTAATCACTCTGTACTTTTATTATGCATATGGGATGTTGCTGAGAACAAAGATTAATAAACAAGTCACTTTCTGGACTTAAGTCTACCAAATGTAAAATGCCTGTGAAAGTATTGAGACAAAACGAGGAACAGAATCGGAGGTATGAGAAATGAGCAGGCACCAGCACTGTTGGTGTACCCGGGACCGGCACCGACTGTAATCATGGCCTCAAGGCTTTGGTGACTGCAGGGAGGGTCCAGGTCCTGCTGGCAGGGAGTGTACACCAGTCCTAGCACCCTTTTAACCATCCTCACCAGGTAAGGAGGCAGCAGTGTGGAGTGGCAGGGGGCTGTTTGGGATTGGGACTGGCGCCCCTGGAAACTACAGATTAGTCAAGTAACTGATAATTCATGAGATTAATTGACTATTCAGTTAGCCAATATTTAACATCCCTAGTTCCATGATCACTGCCGATGGAGCTGGTGTTGATGGGTCAACTATGTACACTAAGTACAATAAATTGAAAACACACACACCCCAACTAGAGGAAAGCAAGAGCTGTGGGATGTTCCAGTTTATAGTTGGCGGAGATAAGGAGCTAAAGAGGGGGCTGGTTGACAGGGTGCTAACTTGGGCATCATGAATTCACAACTACAGAGGGTGTTCAAAGCACTATGGGAAAATCTGGCCACTGCACAGACTTAATTGGAATGCATAGGAACAAGCACTTGAACAACATGAATTTCCTAGGCCCCTTGTGCTTTAGAATTCGGCTGTGTTTAGACTGGCAAGTTTTTCCGCAAAAGCAGTTGCTTTTGTGGAAAAACTTGCCAGCTGTCTACACTTGCCACTTGAATTTCTGCAAGAACACTGACGATCTCATGTAAGAAATCAGTGCTTCTTGCGGAAATACTATGCTGCTCCCGTTCGGGCAAAAGTCCTTTTGCGCAAAAGGGCCAGTGTAGACAGCTCAGATTTGTTTTGAGCAAAAAAGCCCCCATCACGAAAATGGCGATCGGGGCTTTTTTGCGCAAAAGCGCATCTGGATTGGCCATGAATGCTTTTGCACAAAAGCATCCGTGCCAATCTAGACGCTCTTTTCCACAAATGCTTTTAACAGAAAACTTTTCTGTTGAAAGCATTTGCGGAAAATCATGCCAGTCTAGACATAGCAAACCTGTGTAGAGTTGAGTGACTTGATTTTATATTACTGACTATTCTGAAGACATTTTGATTTGAAATGTCTCATTTCAATTTTGGGCATTTTGACATGCAAAGAACAACGAGATTCATAAAGGGCCAGGGCAGCAGGATTCCCATTATAACTTTTTAGTCTACTGCCATGGTCACCAACCAGTAGATCGCAATCTACTGGTAGATCTCGGAGGCTCTAAGAGTAGCTCGAGTCCCCTGAACTGTGCGCCTGCACAGTACATTTACATTAGATTTCCTCATTTGAGGAGCAGCTACTCACTGAGCAACAGCACAGGTGAGTAGCTGCGAGGAATGGTGGGAATTTTTTTTTTTTTAAGTAGCGGTATAAGGATTGGGGATAGCAAGTGATGAAAAGAGGAGAATAGAGAGGGCAGGGCTTCAAGGACGGGGCGGGGTGGTAGATCTTGGCTTGGTCTGTCATTTAAAAAGTGATCTTGGGTGTAAAAAGGTTGGAGACCACTGGTCTACTGGTTGCAGTGTTTCTCCACAATGGGTTGTAGGAGGGGTCAAGGCGGTGCCTACAGTTGCTCCTCACTTGTCTGCTGGGCAGCAGCAGCATGAAGGAAAGCTTCTAAGGCACATGACATAATAGACTGTGATCTGGCTCAGGCCACTTCCTCTGTGTTTCCGCCTTGATCTTACTCTGGGCAGTGGAGTCAAAAGGGAGATCTGGATACTAGCCACACAGAAGAAATGGCCAGAGTCAGCAAGTGGACAGGCAGGCAGCAGCTTGGAAGCAACTGCCCTCCAGCTGTGAGGGGAGAGGAGCTGACTAGGGTGGTAGGGAGAGCTGAGCAGGAGGGCTACCAGAGGATTCAAGTGAAGGGGGAGAGTAGTAATAGTGGGTCCTTTCAAAAGACAAAAAGCAGGTGGTGGATCATTTCAGAAAAAACTGGGAACCACTGGAGTCAGGGTGCTCATGTGGGTTCAGTTCCTCCCTGTGCCTGATGTGGAAACAAAATTGGAATTTGGGTATCCAATATGGCAGGAAAATGCCCTAGCCAGAGGACTATGAGATATTCTGATATTGTTATTTTTCAATCTCTCCCCTTGAAGCTGTTTTTATAAATAAGTCACTTGTGTAGGGACTTGAAGTTGGATCTCCCAAAACACAGGTCAGCACCTGACCCCTCAGTCATTGTCTTTCCCGAGCTCACTGTTAATTTTCATGGAGCAATACCCTGTTTCAGCAGAGTAAGATTCCTTGTACAAAGAAACCCCAGTGAGACTTCGAGTGTAAGGTTCACAGCTGTAAAACTGCACAAAAGATGGACAGTTCCTAGCACACTTTCTTTGGGACCTGGAGCACAGCTAGGAGTTTGTGCTTTCCAACACTGGCCCCTGAACATTGCAACATCATTTATTATTCTTACCAATGTAACGTATATGCCTTATTTGCACACAGAGATGCCTTTTGCATCTCCAGTAAAATGAGTTAATGGAGAAAAAGAATTTTTAAAAGTCTTACAACAGAAGTACTGTTAGCTCACTTAGGTTGAGATGATGCATAGCTGCTGGTACTCCCTGTTGTGTTTTGTGAGAGATACTGAAAAGGTTAATTTGATTTCTTTACACAAGAAGCTTTAAAAAGTGCAATGTTCTAACAGGCAAACATGTCCTGCCTGATTCAGGAGCTGGCCTCAGTTATACATAAATACTAACTACATGCATAAGAGAAGTTGCCTTGAAACTAGGAATAGTCTCATACTGAAACCTAAACATGTAACCAACAGGCCAGTTCCCATCACTGAGACGGCTTATAGCTTAGGCCAAAAGGTTCCTGTTCTTTTGTAAGTTTTGCTTTGATCATGGGAATACTCCATTTCATCCAGGATTGATATCTGTTCACATAATAGCAGGAAGATGGAAACGTCCCAATGGGTTAGCTTAATATCCCCAAGGATAAGTACCTGTATCCCTACCTCATGTAACGATGGACGCACGTGGCTGAATGAGCACAGGCCATGGCAAAGGCTGGTTATATTCAATGCTCTGCTCGCGGGAGTTACAAAGCTGGTTGTGCTTTTTAACCCCCCCCCCCCCGATACCTCAAAGTGACACAAAGCAAGTCAGCAGCTCGGCCTTTAATCGGTACAGGACAGGAGCAGGCGGCCCCGCGGCCGGAGTGTCCAGTCCGCACTCGCGTTCCGAGTGCCTGCAGAGCCGCCGCCCTAGCGCACGTAGTTCTTGGGGAAGAGCTGGAAGAGCTGGCCCTCCTGGGCGGGCTCGAACCCGTACCGCTCCAGGGCGCCGGGGTCAAAGGTCCCTGCTCTAACGTCCTTCTCCACGAGCGGGGCCACGACGTCCAGGAAGAGCTGCCGGGCCGAGGGGGGCGGCTCCGCGCCGCGGGGCGCCCTGTAGGACACGTAGGGCTTGAGGCGGAAGCCGCTCAGCTCCGGCACCACGAACTCGGGGACCATCGCGCGCACCCGCACGAAGCCGCGGCCGGCGCCGAGGAAGCCCACCCGCTGGGCGCCGCGGCCCTTGCGGTGGGTGCGGGGCCCGCGCTTGCTGGTGAACTCCGCCATGCGGTCCGCGCCGCGCACCAGGCCGCGGGCCAGCGCGCTCAGCAGCCCCATGGCAACGCCTGCAGACTGCCCCGCGCTGCCGCCACCGCACGTGGCCAGGCGCTGGCCAATCAGCGCGCAGAGTCGTGCTGGGGGCGGGAACGTCATGCCGTGGCGCGTGCGCACGCGGCGCGATGGCCGGAAGGGCCGGTCCCGGAATCACCTTTGACCCCGGCTGCTGACCTGACATTTCACCTCTGACTCCCGTTCGCCGCCGCCGGGCGCGAGGAGACCCCGGGCCGCTCGGTGAGTTTCCCGCCCAGCGGCCCCGGGGCCGGGCTCTGAGCTGTGCACGCGCTAGGAGCGGCCCCGGCCCGGCGGGGGGGGGGGGTTAGACCCGCTTCTGCGGGCGTGAGGCGAGCGTCTGAGCTCAGAGTCTGCAGCAGCGACCCGCCGCGTCGGGCCCCTTGCTCGGGCCGGGCCCGCGACGGCCAAGCGGGGCTGAAAACATTCCCGCCTGCGCCCAGAGGTGTGATAAGGGGGCGGCCTCCAGCCTGTGCAGAGACCTGCCTGCTTCGTTCTACACACAGCGAATATCCCCATTGGCTGGGCCTCGCTGTTCTTTGGTGTGAGCAGTGTTAGTGGGAAATTAAGGCTTTAGGAGATAAGGGTCTAAATAGAATCAAATATAAACAAAATGTCAGAGCATATTATGAGTCAATTTCCCCCCCAACCTTGCGAAATCGTCACGAAACTGTATTAGCCCAGGCACAAAATATAGCTGCCTACCCTTTCTGATGATTATAATGAAAGAAAAAGGATTAAAAAAATAAAACTGACTAGCCTTTTAAGTGAATAAACAATAAAAATAAAGATTGCTAACCATAAAATGTCCATTTTGACAGCTATCGTTTACTGCAGTGGTTTCAGTCTCTTTTCAACAAATTTTGAATGCTGGTGTGGATGCCTTTGGAAATCTTAAGACAGTTTCTGGCCCACAGATTGAAAAATACAAGATTAGTGTAACTACTTAGGATACTGCATTGTGCACTAGTAAATGCAGCATTATGTATTCTCTCAAAATCAAATAACATTATTATGATATTCAACACCTAATGGTGGCAAGAATCCACTGCCTGTTAGTACATTAATTTTCAGTTTACGTTTTGTAGTTCACATATAAATTATATAGAATCATATACGTCCTTTATACTTGTGGGGGTGGTTCCTCTTATTTTAATAAGGCATGCATAATAGGGTAAGTATTGTAATTTTTTAAAGTTTTTTTTAAGTGAATTTCATTATCTTGCTATATATTGAATATTTTTATCTATTTACATTTGTACACTGGCAGAAAATGTTTTTCATAATTTGAACAGAAAAACTAAGTTTCATAAGACCCACTGCCAGACAGAGTCTGCAGGCTCCCCAAACCGATAGCGTGGAGCTGGCCTTGGCACTCCAGCAACCATGGGGGGCATTGAGGTTCAGAGTCTTGAAGCACCAGCACTGGCTTGCTTGACTGTGCGGGCAGAGAAGAGCCCCAAGCTGCGGGCTGCATTAAGGCAAACAATAGGCTATAGGTTCCTCATCCATGCTTTATTCCTTCACTGAGGAACTTTCTGTTTTCAATGTATTTTCTCAAGACGATGAAGACAAATGCCTTGTAATGATAAATAAACAAACATGGTTGGAGTGTTAGTTCTCAAACACTTTACATTATGGATGTTAATGCTGACTGGGAATGATAAATGTCACTTATTAACTAGGTTTTCTTCTCTCTCTCTCATTCTTCCTTCCCCGAAGAGATGGGTAATGAGGACAACAGCTTCAGCGTTGAGGTATGATATGCTGGGTTTTAATATTTATACTCTGAGTTATTCAAGCACTCATGGTATTTCCAAAATCTGGACTTGAACGTGCCCAGTTCAATAACATCTGGCTAATTCACTAAAGAATACAGAACTATTCTTAGACTCATGGCAGATGAGGGTTTGTTTTGTTTTTCCCTTCCAAAACCTTAAAATGATTGGCTTCAGCCAGTTGCATTTCATGTCTCCTCCAGCTTTCATTGTAGTCCCAGGCATTACCAAAGTAACACAATGGAAGGTGCAGCTGATATACTGCCACACCTATTTGGTTGCCCTGGAGCTTTCAGGCCCCAATCCTGCTAGTGCTTATAGAGGTGCTTAATTTTGCTCGGGTAAGTTATCCCTTTTCGTTTCAACAATATAGTCACAGACTGAAGAGCTCGAGAAAGCTGCCAGGGGACTCAACTTGTCTTTCACTGTGGCTATACGTGGTTGGGGCTTGGAAGGGAAGAAGAGGAGCAGGAGCTCTGTGGATGTGAGGGGCCTAAATGTTCTTTGTGCCCAAGACCCCAGTAAATCTTAATCCACCTCTGTTATATAGAATTCAAATCAAAGCAGAAGTTACCAGATGTCGACTAGCAAGGTGAAATGAATATTGAAAGGAGTAGGCAGGTGGAGGAGAATCAGGACTACGGTAGACCCCCAACTGCTGGCATTCCTGTTGATGTGCCGGACTGGATCTTGGAGGACTCCATCTTGGCTACTGAGTCTCGTATGTTTAAACCCATCCTGTCCCACCTGGCTTATTGTTGAGGAAAGAAGAAACTTTCTGTCTGCCCCTTCTGTTCTTGAGCCCTCTGACCACGTGGGTTGGGGGTAGCTCTGCTACTCTTATCCTTCACCCAAGTTCCTGGCTACTACTCCAGGACATATGTCTGTCCTGCTCTGCCCAGAGCCCTGTATCTGCAGATTTGGCCCCGCTCCATCCATAGTTGGGTATCCACTTCCACTACATGTAGCGTTCTTCTTAATAACGGGTGCTGAAATGACCAGTGCTTTGCTACTTTCCCTCTGCAGCTGCGATGAGCATCATTAGTACTAAGTTAAAAACCTAACTTTTAAAGAGGAATCTAAAGTACGGTGGAAACAGGTCATTTAGACTTTTTCCTGTATAATATTGTGTGTGTTGGAACTGACTGCTAAGATTGGTAGCAGAATTATTTATATAATTTGAAACTGATTTCCATACTATTTGAAAGAACAAGGAGTCCTGTGGCCCCTTCCAGACTTAACATTTTATTCATAATCTATCATAGGTAAAAATCACTTTGTCGGGACTTCTCATAGTCTTCATCTGCAAAAACAAACATGGTTCCACCTCTGAGATTTGTCACATAGTATTTGAGTTGTTCTGTGCCAGTGTCTAATGGTATACGCCTTTTCTTGAATTGCACTTAGGCAGTCTGAACTGGATCTTTCTTGGTTCTTATTTTGAAAGTATGATATAATCTGATTTCCTTAACAAAACTTTTAATGACTTTCAGATTTAATGTAGGAGATTCATTTAGCACTCCTAAATTCCAAAGCCAGAAGGGACTATTGTGATAATCTACCCTGAACTCCTAAAGCACAGGCCATAGAATGTCCCTGTCAAGGGATGGGTTCCCCCCCAGAATTGGGGCCGCCTCGCTGGATGTCCCCACGCGTTGGCCCCTCTGTCCAGTCACTATGACCTTCTGCTAAGGTATATACGGCCCTTGCATCCTAGTCACAACAAAAGCCTCTCCTGGCCAGGGAGTCGCTTGTCCAGGGTAGGGAAAAGGGTGCTAGGGGGACCTGGGCCCTTCCTCTCCACCGGGTCCCAGCCCCAGGCCCTTTAGGCAGAGACTATTGCTCCTGCCTGCTCGGCGGGGAATCCAGCCACTACACACGGAGCCACTTTGTCAGTCCTCTGCCCTGGGCTGCGTCCCACCGTGCCCTGGTGCCCTGGGCTGCGTCCCACCGTGCCCTGGTGCCCTGGGCTGCGTCCCACCGTGCCCTGGTGCCCCGGCTTGCCACCAAGCCTAGTCCTTATCGGAGGGGGGGGGGTTGGTGCTGGGGTTGCGGGCCCTCCTCCTTCCCAGGCAGTGGTGGCTGCTGGCTTTGCTACTGGGTCAGCTGCAGACCTGGCATCAGCTGCTGCAGAAACAGAGGGGGGTGCAGTCTGACCTACTCCTTCCCCCACCTGCCTCCTTACCTGCAGGGCTCTCTCCTTTTATACTCTGGCTCTGCTGGGAGCATGCCCAGCAGAGCTGGATGGGCGGGGCCTTCTCAGTCAGCTGGGCCTGGGCTACTCTCTGCCCTTCAGTGCGGGGCCTGTCTGCCCCGTCACAGTCCCCAGAATAATTCCTTTTGAGGGGGTATATTTGATGGATTTTATATAAATTACTGTATCTGCCTGGCCTGCACGCTCCAGGCTGGAACTCCTTTGTGACCCTGGTGTTCATGGTCAGCTGCTGGGCTCGCCTGCTGACCAGTCAGGAAATGCAATTCAGATTTTCCCAGAACTTTTCCTGTGCACCTGGAGAACAGCAGAGTTGAAAGTGTTGGTTAGATTGGGTCACCTAGAGTCTATGAACATTGACTTTCACAATGCTGCATCTGCATTACCCCAAAGCCGACTGTGCAAGATCAAATTTAGCATTACTTCTCACCAAGGAGCACAGATATCGACTTTAGCCATCTTAAAGTTGGTGGAATGGGCTTGGTGGTGGAGATCCATTGTTTAGAAAATCCACTTAACATGAATAAGTTCGACCTAAAATCATAGTGTAGACCAGTCCTGAATGGTGGTGTGTGTTTAGAATAGGGGTAGGCAATAATTTTTGGTGGGGGGGGCCACTCCAAGATTTTGATAAGTGGTCAAGGGCCTCACTTTTCTGTGGAGAGGGTGCAAGGTCTCAGTTGGAGGGTGGGTGCAGAAGGACACATGGGGTAAGGGACTGGGGTTCAGGAGACTGTGGGGTCTGAGAGGGTGTTTGGGTGGCGTAGGGGATTGTGACCTGGGACAGAGTGTAGGGTCGGGGAGGGAGTGTGGGTGCAGGAGAGGATTCTGGCCTGGGGGAGGGGTAGAAGAGGTGGTACAGGCTCCTGGAGGGAGTTGTCACCTGGGGCACGGGGTGCAGAGGGTTTGGATGGTAATCTGAGGGAGGGAATTGGGGTGCCAGAGGCAGGCACCGGCTGGGAAGAGTTTACCTAAGTGTCTCCTGGCCAGCGGGTTGCAGCACCCCCAAGGCAGGATGGGCTCCCTGCCTGCTGTAGCCCCAACCCACTTGAAAATTCAGGCTGCTCCCTCCATGCAGCTCTCCACTCCTGTCCGGAAGAGGCTTGCGCTGCCCCAGTCTCGCAGGCCAATCTCTCAGCTGATTGGCTGGCTGTTTCCAGCCAATAGAAGCTGAGAGATTAGCTGAGGTCAGTTCTTATTGGCCAGTTGTTTCTGGCCAATAGGAGCTGAGGATTGGGCTGGGGGTGGGAAGCCCCCTCCACAGAGCAGAGAGCTGCAGGGATTAAACCGCTGTGTGACTGGGGATCCCGGTTTGGTGGTCCGCGGGTGGGATCCGGTGGCTTGGTGGGCTGGATCTGGTCCCCGGGCCGTATTTTGCCCAGCCCTGGTTTAGAAACATAAGACGTTAATACAAAATATTGGTGTAGTTCTTAAAATATAAGAACTGATTTTGATAGAAAGGTGGCTTTTGTTTCTAAATTGCATAGCTTTAGCGCTCTCCTGCCCTCTTGCTCTGCATTTAGAAGCAACGGGCACCTGGGGAAGCACAGTGAGTTGGCATTCATTATGATTGGGGAAAATGGATTTGAAACCTTAAAGCCTAGAAAGCTCTTTTTAAAATCAACTTTTTTTAAAATGAAAAGCAAAGGAACTCTGCGGAGGAACGTTGACTTAAAAACATAACAAAAAAAGCAGAACTCAAGACCATGACAACCAGGCATAATTATAGTACAGCTGCTCCCTGAGTTACGACTACCTCCACTTACGACCATCTGCACTTACGACCAAAGCGGTTGTAAATGCAGATCCGAGTTAGGAATGGCGATCCGGGTTTACGAACAGCGCGGTCGCCATGTAACTCTATGGGATCCAAGTTACGAACACTTCGAGTTACGGACCAAGTATTGTAATAGAAATGTAGCCGTGTTAGTCTGGTCTAGCTGAAACAAAAAACAGGACTATATAGCACTTTAAAGACTAACAAGATGGTTTATTAGGTGATGAGCTTTCGTGGGCCAGACCCACTTCCTCAGATCAAATTGTGGAAGAAAATTGGCACAACCATATATACCAAAGGGATACAATCAAAAAAAGTGAACACGTATGAAAAGGACAAATCAAATTTCAGAACATTAGTTCACAGACATTTATCTCTCCTTCTCATCCTCCCCTCTGTTCTGAAATTTGCTATAAAATCATGACTTTGTGAGAGGAAATAAGGAAATGTTATTTACTCTTCCCATAGCAGAAGAACTAGGGGTCAGCAAATGAACTTAATGGGCAGGTGGTTTGAAATAAACAAAAGCCAGTATTTTTTCACATGACACATAGTAAACCAGTGGAACTCCTTGCCAGATGATGTTCCGAAGGCCAAAACTATAACAGGATTTGAGAAAAGTGAAGGAGGTCTATTGATGCAGTTAGCTAGGATGGGCAGGGATAGAGTCCCTGGTCTCTGTCAGAAGCTGAAATGGATGATATGAGAGGGATCATTTGATGGTTACCTGTTCTGTTCATTCCCTTTGCAGCACCTAGTACTGGCCAGTGCCAGAAGACACATTACTGGGGTACATAGCCCTTTGTACTGACCCAGCATGGCCCTTTATGCGTGTGAGACCTACGATGAAGGGGGTGCTCTCTGAGACCAGGGAAGAGGTCAGAGGGTGCAGCTAGCTCTGTAACGGTGGGACACACACTTACAAAATGAAGCGGAATCTGTGGGTCTGCAGTCTTTGTCCCTAGCCCTGTAGTGCTCGTGGCACTTGTAACTTCCTGGCTTGTGGAGTTTACAAGCATTGCTGACTGTGTATGAGGCACTTGTAAGTTCCTTGAATCAAGCTATTGCTCTGCAACCTGGTAAGTGATACAAGAGGTCTGTATTGGTAAGTGCAGCTCTAACAAGATCTTTCCATGTGCTCCAGGTCTCTGTGAGGTCACCACCTCCCCCTTGTGTTCTCCTCTTCTCTCAGGTCTTTGTGAGGTCACTTCCCTTGTACTCACAGCGACTGCCCTGCCTGCCTCAGGCCTTTGTTGGGTGGGAATGCTCTCCTGCTGCACACACTGGTATGGACGTTAGGTGAGAGCCTCCCCTCTGCCAGCTGTCCCAAGAGGTCTCTGGGTCACACTCCATGACTGAAATGGCCCAGCTCTGTTTACCATCCGGGTGCCCAGGCTTTGGGGAGGTAGGAACACAAGGGCTGGTATTGGTGGATTAGACTGTTTGATTTCATCACTTTTTACTGGTTTGGATACTAGGGAAGCTCCTGAGTTAGCTCTTTTGTGGCTGTGTGTGGGGCACTCTACATCAAAGGGATCTGGAGCCTAATGTTCTAAAATACTTGTCACGAGTAGAAATGAATAAGGAGCCACAAGGTCATACCCTGTGTTTCACATAATCCATTGGACCCTAACGTGCTTTATTGTGTGGTTGAAAGGAAGACACCGTACACGGGAGACATGAGAATGGATAATGATACTGTTATGGAGATTTCTTGCTGTGTGTATACATACTCTTTTCAAGAGCCTTCAGTTTTTGCAAGCTTTTTCCTCAAATATACTAATTGTCCCTTTCTGTTCTGGCTTTAGGGTGGATTCCCGGTGGGCATAAATCTACAAACACGTCTTCTTCAGTTCATAGAAGACCGAATGCAAACTACTATGGTAATAATACAGTTTTTATTGGCTGGATGCAAGATAAAATGTGTGTAAAAATAGCCTCCTGTGCATGACCCCTTGGGTACAGTCAGTACTCATGGGGGAAGTTGGGCCAAAAATAAAATTCTGTGCACAATATTTGTACATTCTGCAAGATTCTGCATATTTTATTTGTCAAACTTATACAATATTATCCTGCTGGTTTCAATTATTTCAGTAATCTTTTTTTCAAAATACCTTTCAAGAAGTATTGTTACTGATATACAGACAACAAAAAGGATTCAGGCAATGTTTTTGACAAATTCCTTACTAATTTTATTAATACAGAACTTTGCATAATCATTCATTTAAATGACAATAGAGCACATATTTCCTGTACCCCCTCAGTAGCACTGCAAAGGCTTGGGGGGAGTCGGGAGTAACACAAGCTGAGGGAGAGGGAAGTAGTTGCTGGAAAGCAGCCTGGGAGTGAACCTGGAGGTTGTTGAGTGTGGGCGGGAGAAGTATGGAACTTTTTTTTTTTTTTTTTTTTTTTTTTTAAAGGGGAGGGGAGAGATTATTAGGGAGTTGAGGAGCTTCCTTCATGCAGACCCTGGCTGATCTCTAGCATCTCCCAGTTAGCCAGACATGTCTGCCCCGTCCCTATGTGTCCCTGCACTCCAGTGAACCATTTCCTACCCTGCCATCCCCATGTGGCCCTGCACACCCTGCTGTCTTCTGCACTCCCACTCCGCCCTTGCCCTCGTCTGCCTCTCTCATTAGCCCGTCTGAACCTCAGTCCTCACCCCCCCATATCCCTCCTCTCCTCACCTGCCCATGCAGCCATGTTACCTGAGACAGCCAGCTTCTGGCTTGCTTCATATTGACTGCTATGGTGAGCTGGCTGCCCTCTGTTTTGGTACCACAGCAGCCCCTGTTGAATGAAAGATGTAATTGCAGCACACCTCTGGGCAGAATATATTTTCTGCAGAGAAAAAAAAATCTGTGGCATACATGAATTATGTGCATGTGCAGTGGCTCAGAATTCCCCCCATGGCTGGTGAGAGCTTGCCTGGGTTTTGTGATCTCACATTACTGCAGTGCATGAAGTGGAGTTTCAATTTCTGTTTTTCACCCCATGTCCTACTACAGATTCAATTCATGAGTCCTTCAAATAGAAGCAAAGGATCCCAGGGATGAGTATGTGGGAGGCAGACTGAGATGGATTAAATGAGGCAGTACTTAATTATATTAAGGTTGTCTCTTTTTAAATTTTTTTTTCAAAATGAGGATTTCTGAACATGCCCTGAATTTCCACTCTCACGCTTGCTGAGTGTTTGCAGTAGGGTTTAACAAAATTTAATATTCCTTAAATCTTTTTCCTAACTTCTCCCCTCAGCTAACTGGGATAGTAATTGGCGCTGCAGTGGCACTGTCCCTTATAGGGATTTTTGTGTGTATCGTTTACAGAAAGGTGAAGCAATCTAGTAAGTATGCAACTTGCTACACATGCTTAAAAACACAATCTTCTCAGTGGTTTCATTTGCCCTGGTATTTCCAGCTTGGGGTAGGGGATTGGGGTGTAGGAGGGGTGTGAGCGTGGACATGGATTCTGATCTGGGGTGGGTGTGCAGAGGTGTAGGAGGAAGTGCAGAGGGCTTGGGTTGTGACTGGGGCAGTGGGTTGGGGTGTGCCCAATGGGGGTTCTGAGGATTGTGCTGGGCTGGGAGCAATATGTGGAGACCCCCCTCTTCCTGCATAGCATGCACTGTGTAGAAACGCACATGCTAGGCCCAGTTACTGGCCCCTTTGAGTGGGGGCATGGCAGGCAGGAAGCCTGCCTGAGTATCCCACTGAGCTGCAGGACATTGGCAGCCCAGTGTATTGTGGTGGGCTTGCTCTGAATGTTTGGTGGGCTGGATCCAGCTTGCAGGTCGTATTTTTGCTTGCCTCTGCCTTAAGAGACACAACAGTTGTGTTGCATTGTTGATTGTGTTAACTGTTGATGTTCAGTAGGCTTTAAATTAGGTGGGTTTAATTCCATTAGCATGTAGTAACCTCTGTGGCATCTCAGTCAAAATCAAAATAATTTGGTGTAATCAGGAAACATCACTGAATTTGAGTGGGACAGAGATGAAAATTGGGGGCATCCATCTGAGGGATCCAGCGCACAGCAATAGGAGTCCTAATCTTTGCGGGAGAGGTGAAAGGCCCAGTCATGGTTTTTTCCCCACTCTGGCATGATAAATGTAGAAATGGGGGCTCGCAAAAGTACCCCAAAATCTCATCTTTCCAGGCTTTGGTATAAAGCTCCCCCCCCCCCGGATTCTTAAAAACCTAGATTTTGGGGATAAAAATCTGCTGCCACCATCCAAGTAATGATAAGAAAGCCGGGGAGAGATCACTTGGGAAATCTCAGCCCTACTGTAAAACCAGGACACACAAACATTAACCAATACCAGGTTAATAAGAAAGAGAACTTTTATTTTTTATCATCACAACACTCCTGTTACAAGCAAAATGACTAGATGGAAAAGTCATCAATTAATATACTCATGGGGGAACACCGCTACGGGCCAAGAGTATAGTTACAAAGGAGAGGAAAACCCATTTTTTAAATGCACAGACATCAGATTCCCATTCCCAAACCATAAAACAAGAAAACCTAATGGATTTATCTAAACTTTACCTTACTTACAGATAGTGAAGTGTCTTCTTGGAGCGAGACATTTTGTCTGTCCCCCTCAGTAGCTGGAGAGCAGCTGCCCAGGGCCAAAAGGGAAAAACCCAACATTCCTTTGTCCCAGTTTGAAATTCCTACCTACATTTCTATTGGCTGTCTGTCGCTACCTGGTTAGGTAAGGGACATAGTTAACCCTTTAGTCCCCAGGCTGCTGGCTAACCCTTATGGTCATGACAGGCCCTGTGAGACACATTAAAAAAGGAAATAGATTGTAGAGATGTTAAAAAGCCTTTTTTTGTAAATGTGAAACAGCTGACACGTTCAGCTGGCTCTCACCCCGTGCTGCGGGCGCGGCAGTGCAAAGCTTATATTGCAGAGCCTGCAGCACAGCTGGCTCCCTGGGGGTGGGGCTGGCAGCTAGGAGCTGGCTCCTGGTGTGTCCTGGCTGCCGGCCCTGCTCCCAGTATAAGCTTTATAGTGCCGAGCAATCAGTATGTAACAGTTACATAGTTACCTAATTAACCACTTTTGAACATCCCTAGGGTGAAGTGCAGGTGAGACCGTGGGTGGTGCTGAGGGGGTGTACTGCCTCGCACATTAGAAAACTGGCACCTCTGGGAACCAGCATAAATTTGCCATAGCTAAGGGCTTTTTCTAGGATCTAAACCTGTTCTGGTAAAGGACTATGAATACACAACTGCAGTCAGCATCTTTCTTTCAGATCCTGTGCCTTCCTGTTGGAGCAGGCCCTGCTCCAGATAAAGAGGAGTTCTGGAAGTGGCAGTGGTTCCTAAAATCACCTGCTGCAGACAGGCAATTGTTCAGCACTAGAGATTCTGCACCTACAATTTTAAAGCTGTTTGAATGAATGACATCCAAGCTTCAGGGAATAAAGCTTAGACATCCACCTTTGGGAGGGGATGGTAGGAAGAGACTTCTGCAAAAGTCTTTGTTTTCTCTTCCCTCTCTTATTCAGTGTTCTGATCCCCTCTCTCCCTCCCCTTTTTTTAAATAACCCCCAAACTTTGACTCCCTTTGGTCAGTGCTGCTGTCAGGGCTGACTAGAAGAAGTCTCTTCTTCTGACTTCCGTACCTTATTTTGTTTGCTAGCTCCACAGCAGTTTTTGACCCCATGATATCCATAGGTTCCTTGGAACACATCCCATAATCAGCTACATTATGAGCCAAAAGTAACTCCAGGTTAAATCTGTCCACTGACAACTTGAACATGGATGTTTCATCATCCCCAAAGAGTATTTAATCAGAATAGGTTTCTTTCCTGTCATTCATTTGAAATTATGATGCTAAAGAGCAATGGGGTTTTGGTCTGGTCTTCAATAGGAACAGTTGAGAGTTTCACATGGATTTCTGCATGTTTCTTTTCCCCCTTGTTACAAACTATCTGCAGAGTTGTTTGATCCTTTTGTGTTTCAGGACAGCTTCAGCCACAAGTGCCTCAATACAGATTTCGCAAAAGAGACAAAGTAATGTTCTATGGGCGCAAGATCATGAGAAAGGCAAGTACATCTAATGAAGAGGGGAGGGAGGATGGAAAATAAAGATTAAAATCCAGGAAGACCATGTGATATTCATAGGTTCCTTGGAATACCTCCCATAATCAACTATCCATAATTAACTTACCTAATATCCACAGTAAGCAGATGTCTGACCTACTTACCATGAATATTGGGCTCAGCCTAATAAGTCTCACTACATTTTTTTCAGAAGCGAAGTCTCCAATACATTGAGTTTGTCATCCTGATCAGACCATAGGTTTTGTAGTTGGTATCCTGTTAACAGGCAGTTGGTAATGCCTGATGTTTCAGAAAAAGTTCCTCTTTATTCTTGGAAAGAATGCATGTGTCTAGTTGTGCAGGCTTGTGTGTGGAAGAGAGATTCCTTTCTAAATCGTATGGCTACCAGTTTTATAATCTGAGGGATGAGAGATGAGTGCCCAGGTCTTAGCCTACATAAATATAAAACATCACGAGTAGTCCTTAAACCATCCAAAGTCGCCCTTTTCATCCCTACTTTTCAAAACCTGTTTCAAGTATTCGACTTGGTGATCTCCTGAGACCATTCTGTGCGTGAAGTTACTTTTTTTTAATGTGTACATGTTACATGCTGAGAGAGAGAAAGAGAGTTTAAAATGAACAGTTCACCTTTGAAAAATGTTCCATCCTTGTTTCTATTTTTAGGATTCTTTCTGTATGTGGTCTCCTTTTAAAGCTGCTTAGATGGCATGGTGGGGTAGAGAGCCAATTCACAACTAGTTTTCTAATTTGAAATTTTAGTATGGGAAATGGGGATTTGTATTTAATATACTTTCACACTTAACAAAAATGAATAAATAAACTTTTTTATATTGCCCTTAAGATTCTAGCTCCTTATTGGCGCATACATAAAACTTACCTTAGATAAAACATTTGGCAATAAGCTAATTAAAATTACTTCATTTTCATATGGAAAAAGCTGCTAAGACCTTGGTGTGCTGGTTTATTACTGATGTCAATATAATTCAATAATCCTCCTTAACACCTAGAGCAGCTCCCTAGCTTTTAAGCATAAAGAATGACAGACTCTAGCTGTCTTCTCCTTTCAGGTAAAAAGTTCATCATGTTCTAGTTCTAATCTGAATAGTTGGTTGATTAAAAATGGCATTCATGGAAGTTCTTGATTGGTTTCTCTCTAGATCTATTTAATGTAATCAGTCCATGAAGTGCAAGATAATTAAAGGGAAAGAAAAATTAAGATTCTGACAACTGTGTCACAATGATTGCTGTGTGTGTGTGTGTGTGTGTGTGTGTGTGTGTGCGCGCGCGCGCGCGCTGGATATTTCATGTAACGACATAAGGGATAATGTATGGTGGCAAGGAATAGAAAATGTGCGCTGGGCATTGTGGCTGAAATCCCATTATATTCTAGGAATCTTGTTCTGACTTCTTTTAACTGTGCTATCTAATGATCCTGTGTTCTAAAAGTCTATTGAATGAGAGAATCCGTATCTGGAGACCTGACCAAGAGGCTTGAAGTTCTATGTTAAATATTTATTATTTATATTTTCATAGTGCCATGCGCCCTATCTTTCTTGATCTTGCAATATTTACATTCCTCCACTAAGGGGCACTCCAGTTACTGCATTTATTGTGGTGTTTAAATAGTACAGCAGGTGTCCTCCTTTACATCAGACCTCAGTGCATCAGCAACTGCTGGGTTAACATTTACACTTTAAACGATTACTCCTGTGTTTCTAGTGCTTCCAGTTCTTGGTCAGAAATAGTCTGAGATTTTTCTGGATCAGCCATCCCCATTTTCTTAATTGCTGTCTAAAATAGTTAAAAGTATAATGAAACTAAAAAGAGAACGCCATGCTGTAGCACCACAGCGTCTTAGTGCTTGCGCAGGCCCCGACCCTACAAAGCCTTACATGTGGAGCTAACTTTTCTCGGATTCCAGTAGTGCCACACGTGTGAGACTTGGCAGAATCAGGACTTTCAGAGGTTGTTGATTTGGTTGTTTCCTGTAGGTGACAACTCTCCCAAACTCTCTGGTTGGGAACATGGTGCCTCGCCAAAGGATGCGGAAAAGAGCAAAGGTTTTGTCTTTGGCTAAGAGGTATGTTTCCGTGGTTGTGGAGCTGTTGCTGTGCCCATGTACAGACACAATTCACTTCATGCTACGATTGCAGGAGTTCTAGTTTGACTCCTGTGGTACTAGGGGTTACCTATTCATTTTGGCTCAGTCCATCTCTATTCCTGTGGGGCTTTTAGATGACCAGCTTTTCCTCATAAAGTAGTGAAGGTCCCATGCTTTCTAATGCGTTTTCCCACTTCCTGGTAAAAAGTGGATTAAAATGGAGTAAATTCTGCTCCTCCCCCCAGTAATGAAACTTTCAATAGGAGTGGAAAGGGGGGAGGTTTGCAGCCACTCTCTGTTGCTGTGCAGGCTTGTTCCATAGTGTCTAGACTGCACAGTGACTCAAGGAAGGGAGGAGAGTGCAGGGACAGAGCTGGTGATGAGCTATGAGGCATTGACTCTACCCAGAGCTGTTGTGTACTGTAGTGTCAGGCCAGGGTCTACCTCATTCTGGCTGGGACCCCTTATGAAACCCACACAGACTCCCTGTATTTAATCCTGGGTGGTGTCTGAACCCTGAATCTGGCTACGCACTAGAAAATGTTCACTGTTTGTTGTGGAGGAGGGAAAGGGAGATAGCAGTTCTGCAGAAAAGGACCAGGGAATTACAGGAAACAAATTGCTGAATGAGTCAGTGGGGTGCCCTTGCTGCCAAGAAGGCTAATGGCATACTGGGGTACATTAGGAGGAGCATTGCCAGCAGATCCGGAGAAGTCATTATTCTCCTTTATTTGGCACCAGTGAGGCCACATCTGGCCCTCACTACAGAAAGGACATGGACAAACTGGAGAGAGTAAAATGGAGGACAACAGTGATGAGGGGGCTGGGGCAAATGGCTTGCGAGCAAAGGCTGAGGGATTTGGGCTTATTAAGTCTGCAGAAGAGAAGAGAGAGGGGGGATTTGATAGCAGCCTGCAACTGCCTGTATGGTGTTTCCAAAGAGGATGGAGCCAGGCAATTCTCAGTGGTGGCAGATGACGTAATGAGGAGCAATGGTCTCGGGTTGCAGTGGGGGAGGTTTAGGTTGCAGAAAAGCTATTTCCCTAGGAGGGTGGGGAGGCGCTGGGCTGGGTTCCCTAGGGAGAGGGTGGCATCTCTGTCCTTAGAGGTTTTTAAAGCCCAGCTTGACGGAGCCCTGGGTGGGATGATTTAGTTGAGGTTAGTTCTGCTTTGAGCAGGGGATTGGACTAGATGCCTCCTGAGGGCTCTTCAGACCTTAGTCTTCTACAATTCTAAGATGTTGGAATGTTTTTTAATCTTCTAGAGTGGAACTGTACTGGAAAACGAGACCGTCACTGCTTTATAATAATATTAATAATAAAGCTTCTAATCCAAAAGCCCAGCATGAACAGAAGCTGACTGAGCCCATGAATTCTATTCATTTGGCTTTCTTCTCTTGTAGAATTTTGCGTTTTAAGAAGGAGTCTCCAACTCTGCAGCCAAAGGAGCCTCCTCCCTCCCTGCTGGAAGCAGATCTAACTGAATTTGATGTGAAGAATTCCCACTTGCCATCAGAAGTCCTGTACATGCTTAAAAATGTCAGGTGAGGTTGAAGTGAAAGTTTGAGGCCTGATCTCGATCTGTGCTAAACTGGTGTAAACCGGCGGTAACTCCAGTAATGTGAAATCACGATCAGGTCCGCAAATAAATTTAAGTGGTGGTGTAAGATTTCTCAGGTGGGGGGGAAAATACACCGATTTTTCAGACACATTAGGTAAGGCAAGGCAGAGGGTGGTCAAATGAACTGGCTTTGGGAGTGAAAATTCTGTGCTCTGCTAGGTTGGACAGTTTTCTGTCTATGCTCTTTCTGTGCCCTTTGAAAGTCTCTCCGGAACTGTGGTACATAGCTAAGTGTTATGCATTTCTAAGGGCAGTTGGAGCATGATCATATGCCCACGGTCAGATTGGAGGCTTTGCTGACTTGCCAGCAGCAGCATAAATGTGCACACCTTGCTCCTAGAGGGCCCAGCTTGGTGGGAGGCGAAGCATTCACTCCTTATGTTAACCCCGTCTGGCACTTGCTGAGGCAGTTAAGAGTTAGTCAACTTGTATTATTTTGCTTGTGTGGCAGGACTTGTCTTCTGCCTCAGTGGGTTCCTCACTTCCTCTTAGCAGTGTGTTGAGGGAGTCTTCTCTTCCAGGGAATTTCCCAGTGCTTCTGTCTGGTCTATACAGGGGTTTCTTCCAGCTTGGCTGGCCAGGAAGGGGGAGGGGAATTTCTTCATCTCTGATAGCCCCATGCCCGGAAGCGGCTGGAGGCCAGATGCCCAGTTCAGTCTCTTCCCTGCTGGCAGGGTCTTTTCCCCCAAACCTCCAGGGCTGTTTGCTGGAGGGGAGGCTTTTAAGAGGGTCTGGCAGGCCCTTGATTGTCTGGGTGTTCAATTATCAGAGGAAAAGAGGTCTGCTTATTCTGGGGCTAATATACCTGCCTTCTGTCACTCTCCTATAGCTGCCTGGCCAGCCCTCTATCATGCTGGTTTATTTTTTGGAAAGGTGATGTTAACATCTGTCCATTAAGAATGAACCTGAATTAATTCTTTCACTTTATGTAGCTGACTCAGCAGGCTCTGCATTTTTCCTCTTCTCTCTGTAGGTTTGTGGGCATTTTACAATATTTAGAAATTTTTTCCACCATGACCTTGATGACTAAACTGTAGCATAGCCTTTGCTTTCCTGGGTCATCTAACAGTTGCTGTTAGTCATCTAGGCGTTTGTGTGGGCTGATGGCACAGCTAACATATATTATTCTTGACACATTTTATGGGTCAGTTAAATTCCACTGCAGAAGATTTTTTTTTTTTTTTTTAAATCTTAATGTAGAGATGATGGCAGAGCCTGGTGTTGCTGCTTTACCTGTATGGTGCTCTTGTTTGTGGTGAGTGCCTCCTGGCATGTTCCATGAAAAGGGGAGCTTATCCCAAACTTTCCCATAACACTTTTTCCTCCCTCTCTGTTCTGACCTTTTTCTGGTGAATTTGCTATTCTAGTTACATTACTGAGCAGAGAAATTCTTCAAGTGATTTTCTTCCTCAAGCGGTAGGCTTTTAGGGTCACCCAATGAAATTAATAAGCAGCAATTTCAAGTAATCAAAACACAAAGCAGGCCTGTGAAACTCATTGCCAGGGGATGTTGTGAATGCCAAAACTATAACAGGGTCAACCCCCCTTTCCCCAAAACCAAACAAACCTCAAGGTAAGTTCGTGGGCATTATTATGGGCATAAGAACAAATTATCCTGCTGTGTAGGAAAGATGGGAAGTATGGCATGAGACCACTGTGGGTTAATCAGGAGATCTGTGACATAAAATAAAGAGTCCAACAAAAAGTGAAACTAGGTCAAATTCTGAACAATGGCAGTAAACACATAACACAAGTAAGTATATAGGGGCAAAATTAGAAAGGCCAAGTTGCAAAACAAGCTCAAACTAGCTAGAGAGGGAAGGGATAACAAAAAAGAGTTTACAAATACATTAGAAGCAAAAGGAAGACCACGGACGGGGTAGGACCATTACTCAATGAGGTAGTGGGGAGGGGGAAATAACAGAAAATGTGGAAATGGCAGAGCTGCTTAATGATATCCAAGTGATATGGTAAATAGAATGAAATTCAATAAGGATGAATGTGATGTACTGCACTTAGGAAGGAGCCACCAGTTGCACACGTATAAAATGGGAATTGAATGCCTAGGAAGGATACTGCCGAAAGGAATCTAGTGTCATAGTGGACCACAATCTAAATGCGAGCTAACGGTGTAAAACTGTTGCAAAAAAAGGATTGTCATTCTGCGTTGCATTTACTGGAGTGTTGCGAGCAAGACACACAAAGTAATTGTTCCGCTCTACTCTGCACTGATTAGACCTCATCTGGAGACTTGTGTCTTGGGCTCTCATTCAGTAAAGATGTGGACAAATTGTAGAAAATCCAGAGCAGAGCAACAAACATGATTTAAAGGTGTAACAAGCATGACCTACGAGAGAAGATTGGAAAAAAAAAGAAAAACTTCCTAAATCATCAAGTGGTGAAGCCCTGGAATAAATTACATAGGGAGGTTGTGGAATCTCCATCATGGGAGGTTCTTAGGAGTGGGTTAGACAAACACCTGTCAGGGATGTTCCAGATCATGCTTAATCCTGCCAGTAGTGCAAGGAACTGGACTAGGTGACCTCACAAGTTCCTTCCAGCCCTATGATTCTATGGAGGGTAGCTCCATCAGAGACAATCAGGCAGGGATGTAAATCAATGAGTGGTGGGCAGCCTGCAGGCTGCGTGCGCCCCACTGGGGCTCCACTTGTGGCCTGCGGTCCCTCTGGCTGTCTCCCCTCCTCCATGCATCTCTCAGGCACTGAGGTCAGAGCCCCACACTTCCTATGCCTCCCCTCTCCCTCCCAACTCTTTTGAAGGAGCTGCAAATCACCTGATTCACTCTGCATGCTCTTCCCCCTTCCCACACGATTCCCAGTCCTGGTCCTTCCCTCTGAACCATCAGCTGTGTTGGAAGACAGGATCCTAGGCTAGATGAATGATTGGTCTGACCCGGTGTGGCTGTTCTTATGTTCTTCTCCACATTCCCATCTTTAGAAGTCATGTATTAGCTTTTGGCTGAGGAGGGCAAGTTGTGGATGCCTTTGAGCACATCAGCATCGTTCAGAGTCAATATCAGAAAGTCTCGCTTGAAAGCCATCGCTGAACTTTCTGTCCCTGCAAGGTCACGCTGTGCTCCGGCTCTTTCAGCTCAGAGTTCTGTGCCCCATGGGGCTGCCAGTTGCCCTGGGATCCCCACAGTACCATGATAGTTTAGTGAGGACTCTCATGCACCACGGCACTTTCAGGTTTCCCTATAAAGCAGAGAAGGTGTCACTGATTCTTTGCTTCCCTGCAGGGTTCTTGGCCACTTTGAGAAGCCTCTCTTCCTGGAGCTGTGCAAACACATGGTTTTTGTGCAACTGCACGAAGGTGAATACATCTTCCGTCCTGGGCAGCTGGATAACAGCATCTACGTCGTGCAGGATGGCAAACTCGAAGTGTGCATTCAAGAAAGCGTAAGGATAAGCCTGACTCTCTTGCTATGCCTCTTACTAGAAAAACCTCTGACTGGAGAGAAACCTCTCCATCATGGAATGCCTTGGCACGGGCTACAGTGGCACCTCGAAGGCAAGTTTGGGGCTTTCTACAATGGCACCTTGAAGACGAGTTTGGCGTTCTAGGGAAGTGCTGCGGGAAGCCTGGGGTCAGCTGGGGAGTCCCCTGCTGATCCAGGACTCCACGGCAGCCGCCCATTTAAAACACCATCTGTGGCATTTCAGAGGGGTAGCACCATGGAGCCTAGGGTCAGCTGGGGACTCCCAGCTGATTCTGGGCTCCCCGCGGCAGCAGAACATGGGGTCTGCTGGGGATTCCACATCTGACCCCAGGCTCTATGGCAGCTGCCCCTTAGAAATGCATGGAGGTGGCCTTTTAAAGGGACAGCCACCACACCGCTGATCTGTGGATCAGCGGTGCAGTGGCTGCCCCTTTGAAACGCCACCTTGGGGTTTCAAAACAGCAGCCACCGCACAGCTGTGTGGCGCTGCCACTTTGAGTAACCCCTCTTCCCCCCCCCTTCCTGCCTCTATATTCTAGAGGCAGCAAGGGAGGGACGGAATCGACTCGTCGACTAGTCAAAAGACTATCTGATAAGCAAATGCTTATTGGATAGTCGACTAGTCTTTTACATCCCCAGTGGTAATTAGGTCATTGTGCAAAATTAGGATGGGAGAGTTGAACGGCCATGTTTTTTGAAGCATGGGTCTGTTTGTATTGGTCATGGATTATGAGCCATTAATCTTCTGTCTGTAGGATGGCACTGAAGTGGTCGTCAAAGAAGTGCTGGCAGGGGACAGTGTCCACAGCCTCCTGAGCATTCTTGATGTTATCACGGTAAGTTCCTGTGTGTGGGTGGCTTTCTGAGACTAGGCCGTACAGCAGTGCTCCCGTCCGAGCTGGGCACCTGGCCGTACAGCAAGGCACCTGTCTGAGCTGGGCAGCGTGGCATGTGAGCATCACATTTGTCATCTTGCTTCTTTCCTGACGTCAGTTTGGGTAGTGCTCTTCTCAGCAACCGGCAAACCACGTGCCCTCACTGAACAGCTCTCAGAGTGTGCCTTTGAGTTGCCTGTTGGCCTGGGATTTATTACACCCCTCCTTGGTGTCTTTCAGTGAGTTTGCTTTCAACACGCAGTTCTCTAAAACATTTGGTTATCTTCCCAGCACTGGGGAGAGGTAGCTGTGTGACTGCCAAGTGGTACCAGGAAGACCTCCTCCCTCCCACTGCTGTAAACTTAGTGCCAGGCTATATCAGTACCTGGGGAACCACGTACTGAGGATGTTAAGTATCAGTTAATTGAATAGTCAAGTAACCTCATGAATTTTTATTGGCTAGTCGACTATTCTATAGTCCCGGGGGTGGGGCCGGCAGGCAGGATACCCGAGGCAGTGGTGCAGGGTGCCAGGCGGGAGCTGGTCCACGAACGGAGCTAGTTTAAAAACCAGATCCTCTTGAGGACCGGCTACCTGTCGCTCAGTGCTGCTGCCTCTGATAAAGAGGCAGCAGTGTGGGGTGGCAGCAGCCCCTGTCTAAAGAGGTTTGGAACTCCTGGACCCAGCGCGAACTGGAACAGAGTGTGGCTGCCTGCCCTCCTGGCTCCTAATACACTTAAATGTAGAGCTGCAGCAGAGGTGGGTTTTGCACCCGGCACGAGCCAGAACTGAGCCTGGCTGCTGGCCAGCCTGCTAACACGTTTACTGGCAAGAGCGTGGGGAGGGAAATGCGTGTAGTCTATAGCATTAACCTATAAGCTTTTGCTTCTCCATTAGTCAACTCCACTGTTACATCCTTACCACGTACTTCCCTACTCTGCGGACTCAGACTTGCCCAGCTGAGTCCTGTGTTGACACCGTGTTGGAAGCTCCAAGTGCTTAACTGGCCTGGAGCAAGCAGCAGCTGCTTGAGAAGTCCCAGCATGTAAAGCTCCATCTGTAATTGAGCTGCATTCTATGGAGGGCAAGCTGGGGCCTGTAATCCCGGCCAGGCAAGTGAATCCCACCGAGGCTAAAGAGGAAGGTGAACATGGGCCTGAGCTCATAGAGCTCTCTCGTGCATCACCAGTAGGACACATGGTAAAGCTCCACGTCTTGTCGGCTCAGTAGAACATCCCACAGGATGTGGCTGCGGCCAGAGTGTATTTATCCTGACCCCTGGGCAGAGCACGCTGGTGCCAAGGACTGCAGTCAGTTGCAGGCTGCTCATAAGAAAACTTACGATTGGAATGTAAATTGTTGTTGCTATGTTCAGTCACAGGGCTAGTGAGGGTCAACCCAAAGAAAACGGAACCTCTTTTCTCCGAGGCACTCTTCTGCCTCAGTACCTTTGGAATAGGATTTTAGCTGGGAGTGCGCCAGTTCAGAGTCCTCTGCTCTTTGGTTTGCTTGTTAAGGCTTTGCTATAAAACTCCTTTTATTTGTAGTTAATGCCAATTTGCTGCTGCTCTCCATTCTCATTGTGCTGTTCACTGGGTTTGGCAATCTGTCTGCTTCTGCCCCATTCTGCATTGCTTAACATTCGGCTCATCTTGTGTTTGGAGGTCCATTGGGACGTTAACACTGATTATGTTTGGTCTCGGAGCAGTTAAGGTTGGGTTGATGCCAGAATGTTGAATGTTAATTAGAAGGTGTGCTGGGAGGATGGCATTAGGTTTGGCTTCGCTCATGCTCGTTTGCAAGAGAAATTTCTGTCATTTTACCTCTGCTTCGGTGACGTCTTGCCTGCTGTGCCTTTGCACTGAGGTCACCTCGTGACTGTGCAGCTCTTGCATTTGCAGAGCCCAGTGGAACAGGAACTCGTTTTCAGTTGCCCCGGGGAGCAGGTTTGTGTGATGCCGTTACAAATGGGGATGCGAAGGCATCGGCTGACACGCTGAAGGTCAAGCGGGAGATCGTGGCAGAGCAAGCGTTAGGACTCATGAGCTTCTGGCATTAGACACTGTGGCCTGTTTAGATACAAATAAATTGACTAAGTAATTACTCTTATTAAAATAAATCTTTCAGTCGATAACAGCAATTACACCGTGAAATGAGCTAATGACTTTCATCCTTCTTACTATTGCTCAGGCTGCCGGTGGCCATCTGTGGCTGGCTTACGCTGGTGGACTGGCTGGTGGATACTTTACACTGATGGAAGCAAAATCCAAGCTCCTAACTGGAATCCCAGGGCGGGCTTTTCCAGATCATTGTGTGTGTTACTGCAACACCTGATTGGGGGTTGTTAAATCCCACGTGGTGGCTTTGCCTCGTCCAGAAGAGCTTAGGCACTTGAGTGTTCATTGAAGGTGGAAAGAGCCCAGTCAGCTGTCTCTGCTACTGACACTTGACCCTTTCCATGTTGGGAGTTCTTCCTATGTGCTGGCAATCTAGCAAGCCTGCCAGGCACTCTGCTCGCCACTTGTAGGCGGGGCAAGCAAGGGTTAATGAAAAGCTTTACAGTGTGGAATCTCAGTCCTGCTTTTGAATCCCCACTAGTGGCTGACCTCGCAGTTCCTGCAGCTTGGTTCCTCCCTTCCTAAGCTGTAGTTGGATGCGTTGCCCAAAGGGCGCAACCACCATGTAGGACACAGGTGCTAGCTGTGAGTCATGCTCCTCTAGAGGGGTGCGGTCTCTCTGAGCAGCCACCATGGTGACTGGCAAACCAACACAGCCACTACGAGTGATGATTTGTAGTACAGGAGTGCTGCAAGTGTGGCACACTTGCAAAAAGTGTGGAGGAAATGACAGTAATTGACATTAATTATATATGTGGAGGAAGTGTGGTGGAAATTACATTAATTGAAGAAGAGGGGAAATGACATTAATTGTGTTAGGAAAGTACAGAGAAGAGACTGATTTGCAGCATCCAAGAAAGTGTTGAATGATGCTTGTAAAATGTTTAGCTTGATTTTTTTTTTCCTTAAACACAATCGGAAGCGGAGTTAGGGCCACAACAATGTCAAACGTTTCCCTGCTAATGTTATGCTGACGGGGGATTTCCTAAGGTTAGAATACAGGCTAGCACTCTAGAGAGTCAGCTGAGATCTCTCGTAGCTCAGCCGTATGTGACTGGTCACTGTTTGCACGGGAGGCCTGCAGGAAAAGCTGAGGCTGCTGCAGGTAGTGGTGACCCTTGTGGTTGTTGTGGGAAAGGTGGTGAGCAGGGGCAGTGGTTACAGTCAAATTGTACTGGCACACTCAGCTAGTGCCTGCACTGGGAAGGCGAGGCAGCATGTCAATCTGACAAGCTACACAGGTTTGGACGGGAAGGGGAATGGGCCTGTTCTACCTAGGGATGTGAGCAACTAGTCGACTGTCTGACGAGCAAATGCTTATCGGATAGTCGATGTGCTAGTTGACTAGTCACACCCCTCCTTGCTTGCTGCCTCTATCAGACCCTGGGCTCCACGCGGTGCTGCCACTTTGAAATGCTGTGTGCAGCCTGGGGTCTGCCACTTTGAAATGCCGTGTGCAGCCCGGAGTCAGCTACAGACTCCCCCACTGACCCCGGGCTCCATGTAGCGCTGCCTCTTTGAAATGCTGCAGGGAGCACGGCGCACTGGGGGACTGCTTGAGTCCCCCTACTGACCCTGTGCTCCCAGCAGCGCTTTTGCCTTTGAAGTGTAGCAAGAGCCCCGAGGCTGTTGCTACACTTCAGAGATGAAGGCGCCCTATCAACTAATCCAATAGTCTGACTGATTGCAGCCCTGCCATTTCCAGGGGAGGAGAGTCCTGTCCCAGACATGTGCCCCCATTTGGGATCATTGCAGCATGCACACCTGGAAAGTCTCTGGTTTTGGAGTTAATGCTTTTTTTTTTTTTAAGTTAAAATAGAGCTGAATATAAAGCTACTAGCAATGTTTCCAGAAGAGAAAGGTGAGCCTGTCAGGGACATACAAAGACTTTTCCAGCCTCCAGCCCCAGTTGAAGATTCTGGAAACTTTATTAATTTTTAAAAATGTTTTCCTGTGTTCTTCCCCTTTTGGGCTCCATCTGGAACTGGAGCTTCCAAAATACCATGCAAGACTCTCTTGTGGGGGTACGTATGCGCTGATTTGGGAGCATGAAGTGCCATAGATCTCATGAGAGAGCGCTGGAAGAACAGTCATGTGTTTTGGGGGTTTTTAGGCTTTGAAGTCATAGCTGCTAGTAGTTTATAATTGTAGTAATAATGTTTACTTAACTCCCACTTGTAGCTCTGTAAATGTGTACACTATTTTACAAGCACATTGTAAGGCGCACTCTTTGCTCTGGAGAATCTGCAGTCTTAAGTTAGATAAGGCAAATAAAAGGGGACTAAGCAATGGCTTGTCTATATGAGAAATCTTGCCTGGCAAGCTGGTATGTAAAGCTGAAATGTGTTAACTTTTTGGGCAGCAAATTGCCATATAGACAAGCCTGGAGTTTAGTTTTTGGGAAGATTAAGCTTGCGATGTCACAGAGCCACCAAGACAGGTAAAAAAGGGGGAGGTTGGGAGGTAGTTAGTAGACTGGAAGCAACTGAAATCTGAGAATGCTGAGGAACATCAGTGGAGAAGGAAAGAAGAGTTGGAGCCATTACAAATGATGTGGAAAGAATGAACTCTCCCAGTTTCCTTCCACCTGCTAACCAGATTCCCAGGAACCAGGAAAGAACAGAAAAGGAGAAATGTGATCCACACACAGATCAAAAGATTAGAGCACAGAGATGTGACCCTTAGATTTAGCTTGGAGGTCCCTTCTGCTTTTTGTGAGGGCAGCTGTGCTGGGTTGGAGAGGGCAGAAACCAGACTGGAGAGAGGTCAATCCCAGCCCAAAGAACAGAGCTCACCCCTCATGGAAGGGTGGAGAACGTTCCCACTCCAATAGGAGAAATGGAAAATCCTGCATAGTGACCAGTTCGTTCAGATCCATCTCAGAAGTGTTTGACTACTTCCTGGTCCACTTGAGAGACCGCAACTACTTACCTTTTGCTCTGACATTTGTAACTACAACAAAATTTCCCATCAAACATGCAGTTACTCTGCAGGTGATAGAATAAGATGGAGAGAAACTTTTATCCCCAACTAGAACAAACAGTTTCCCTTCATTTAAAAAATAAGAGGGGGTAGAAATGAGGCGCTCATTACAGAGTCTCTATTGGAAGGCGGACCCTGAAGGGTTCTCTGTGCGACTATAATAAACTGATTGAAGTTACGGTTTAAACACTCTGTTCTCAGTGCTGTTGATTGCAGTGTGCATGAGCGGACGGATGCCTCTGAGAACATTTTGCTGTGTTCTTCCTCTGTTGCAGCTTTTAGTACATCCTGGACAGTTACACAGTGCAGCCTGCTTTCTTGCTTTTTGGAAAGCCAGCTTCTCTCATGCTGATGAGTGTTCAGAAAGGAAAATTGCGCCGAAGATAAACCGAAGGATGGAAATGTTCTTCTCTTACGTGCTCTGCTGGATTGAGTCCTCTGCTCCTTTTGCATTCTACTCCTTAGAGTTTGATTTTTCTCAGAGGTCTTTAAACTCTGTTCTGAAATATGTCTCCACAATAAAAGTGAGTCTCAGAGTCCAGGCCAGCTGGCTTGGGTCTGCAGGCCTGATGCTGTGAGGTTGAAACATTACAGTCTAGACCTTCAGGCTTGGGCTAGAGCCTGGGCTCTGAAACCCAGTGAGGAGGGGAGGGTGGCTTCTGGCTACGTCTCTTCTGCCTTTGGACACTCCCGGCTGGCCCGTGGCAGCTCGCTGGGCTCGGCTAAAGGCTGCTTAATTGCAGAACAGATACTCCAGCTTGGGCTGCACGCTGAGCTCTGCGGCTCTCCCACCTCGCAGGATGTGAGAGCCTGGGCTCCAGCCAGCGTGTGAGCGACTGCGGTGCTGTTTCAGAATGAGCCCAGGGTGCTCCGCTGTGGCTCAGAACTGAGCAGCCAAAGTGGATGTGTAGCCCACTCCTGGGGCAGGGGAATTACTGCTCATCCCATTTTATAGAAGTTCCTGGTAGCTGTGACGGGCTGGGCTAGTCCCCAACACGCCCTACAGGAGGCTAGTGGCCTTGCTGCACCCCATCCCAACAGGAGGAGCGGGGAAGAGCCAGGTACTGTAGAGTGGCTGTGTCTGCAGCAGCCAATCAGGACCTAGCAGAGGGGTATAAAAGAAACTGCAGGGCTGGGGCTTGACAGTTCCCTTCAGGAGCTCGACCCAGCCAGGTCTAGACCCTGACTGGGAATCAGCACTATGGCCAGCTCCCAGTGTGAGCTGAACCTAGATCTGGGTAAGACCCAGAGCCAGTGGCCAAAGACCAGCCACAAGCAGAGACTTAGTAGCACCATGGACAGGGCTAGTCAGGCCCTCATTCCAGGACTTAGAGGGCGACCAGACAACCAGGCAAAGACCCTGCCCAGCGCCACTTGGCCGCAGTGGGGCGCTCACCAGCGGGTGGACCCATTACAGTAGGTCTTTATTGAATAGAATTATTTTTATCCAGCAACTAATTTTCCCCACTCGTTTGGTTTAGGATCTGGTGGCAAATACAGCTGGTAGCAGCTTAGGGGCCAGTACCTTTAAAAAACAGAGTGTTTACTTTTCTGTGAAAGTTGCGTGGGAGTAGATGAAAAGCAGAATAATTTCATTGGGTAGGAGCAGGCCTTAGAGGCTGGCTTTAAATGACTTATATAAAGGAGGGACCTTGAGCCCTGTGTGATTTGTATAAAAACTCCAGAAAGTCTAACTCTGTGGTGGGCTAATACCAGCCCGCAGGTGGATCCTGATAACCCTGGTGGGCAGCCAGTGCTGTGTGTTACCTGCGCCTCCGCAGTATGGGCGATTGCAGCTCCTGTTGGCCATGAATTGCCATTCCCAGCCAATGGGAGTTGCAGGAAGTGGTGTCCCAGTCTATGCTGCTTCCTGCAGCTCCCATTGGCTAGGAATGGTGATGCATGGCTAACGGGAGCTGCAAGTGCTGGACCTGCGGAGGTGCAGGTAGATGCAGCAGCAGCCTGTGGCAAACCGCTGCCATCTTATTGTCCACCCTACTCTAGCTTGTTCAGTTTTGGCTGCTAGGAAATGTTTTCTCTTTGTTTTTCTTGTAGCTGTTTCTGACTTTAATGCCTTATACCTGTCCTCTGTTGAGCCCTGTCTCTTGCTAGTTAAAGAAACTTGTTTTGAATTCATTTAGAGTAAAAATCAGTGTTGTTTAAACTGAACAGTTTGGTAACTCCCATTACTGTAGCAAACTGTTGAACATTGACCCTTTACAGAACAGCCCAGGCAAGGGCTGTATGGTGCAGAACACACCTACATGAGGAAGATGCATGAATGGGAGCATTGGGTTCCTCCTGCAGGTAGTAACCAAGGCCAGAGTGGGGTTGGAGTGTTGCTGACAGGCTACTGGGATCAGAGTTGCTGGACCAGGGCTGCAGCTAGACACACATGTGGGGTGACCTGCACACTGGCAGGCTGTTTGTGAGTGGCCTGAGTTGGGAGCTACAACAGCAAAGCATTGTGTGGCAAAGGTGGTGACACAATCTCCCACTGGTCTGCAGTGCACTCCAAAACATGACCGAGTAGCACGTATTACTAGAACTTCCAAAAGACCTTTTCTCCACCTCTTTGGAGAGCTGGGGTATCTGCTGACGTGAATTCTGAAGCCTGGCTTTCTCTGGAACCGTACAGCATCAGGAAACCAGCAGCTGGATCTGCGTGATGAGCTATTCTGTGGGATTTCTCATTTCTCAGACCCCCTTTCTAGCCAATGGAGTTGACCCTATGAAACACTGTTGAGCATCCTGACCTCTTACCTCCCTGTTGGCCAATTCGTAGCACGTAGAAGCATTTTCTAAGGAACGAGCACTGCAGTGTCGTTAGGAAGAACTGAGGCAAGTGGACAGTGGTACAAGAGGGAGCAAAGAGTAAACAAGTTTCTCTAATTCTTTTTCAATAGGGTCACCCTGCTCCATATAAAACTGTTTCAGCCCGAGCAGGGACACCATCCACTATATTGCGACTTCCAGCTAGTATTTTCCAGGATGTCTTCCAGAAGTACCCCGAAACTCTTGTCAGAGTGGTACAGGTAAGGCTGATGTGTAGTTGGTTAAACATGTAACCAGGCCTGGACGTGTAACAAAAACCATTTCTTCTAGCTCTGACAGGTACATTTAGTTTCATTCTACACAACCCTGGTGGAATGCAGTTCCACACGCAGGGCCAGGCGAAATGGCAGGGCCTCAATGTGCAGATGTGGGGAGGAAGGGTTTAGATTTATTAGGAACTGGGGAAACTGTAGGGGAAGGGGGAGCCTGAGCAGGAAAGATAGGCCAAAAGGGAATCAGGCTGCTGGCACTTAAAATGAAATAGGCCATAGAGCAATTTTTAATGTAAAGGCTGGGGGAAGCCAGTGGGTGCGGAGGAGCATGTGGATCGGATAAGGCCGGTAGTTAGCAAGAGGGATGTACAATCCTGTTCAATTTGCTAACAAGTTACATGTTACATTTAACTGATTAAACAGGGGCAGGCTGGAGCAGCACCCCCCACACACTGCAGGTAGTGGCTGCTTCCAGACCTACGCAGGACTGCCAGCCCCCAGCCTGCACCAGGCCAGAAGTGGCAGCCCCACACATCTTCCCTCTGCTCCAGCCTCACTCCCCATAGCCCCATGATCCCCCCAGCCTGATCCCTTGCATCGCCAAGAGCTAGTCCATCTGGTGCAAAGTCCTTCTCCTTGGCATATTCCCAGAGCTTTGTCCAATATGCAAGTGTCCTAAGAGGTGGGGTTGCCACCTGAGGCAATTATCTCACAGTCTGATTGATCTTTACATTAGGCAGGAATGAGGGAAACATTTTCTGACTCTCAGCTTAATTGCATCACATTATACTCTCCTGTGGACCAACCTACTGACATGTACTTCCTCCTTGAGGCCAGGAATTTAGCTGCATTCAGAAATCTGCAGCTCTGTCAAGTTGCCTTTGCTCAAGAGATGAGATGAGAATTTGGGCCTAAATATTTACTTATCAGACATCTGCAAACTCTGAACTGCTGTGAAATAAATTCTGATCTTTGCTCTTGAGTAATGGTGACCGTAACTCATTTGGGCTATTGTTACACTTTTACTGGACTCTTATGAGTAACTTTTCCCTGGAAAAGAATGCCTTGAATGTGTGCTGGGCAAAGAACAGCAGAGGTGCATACAACAGCGATGAAGACCGCTTATTGGTGCACACTTGCAAGACACAAAGCCTCTTTCCTTAGCACCGGTAATGGGTCATTCCCCTGCTACTCCCAATACTCTTGTCCTTGTCTGAAGATCTTTAAAAAATGGGGGCCTAAAATTAAGCTTCTGAGCCCTTATGTAGTACCTAGAGGAGTAACCTGCTTTTCAGAAGTGCTGACTTGGCTGGGAGTAGCTGGTGCTCGGCACTTCTGAAAATCAGGTTTTTTCCCTCCCTGTTGGCATAGACATAGCTCAGCCTCTTGGTATAGTAAGCAGCCTTCTCCATGTGCCAGACCAGAAGCTGGGAGACAGAGAGAGGTGGGGAAGGAAAGCAGAGTCTAGTTAGAGGAGAGTGACAAAGGGGAGGTGCCAACTGAGACCTGATTGCTTGTAGATTTGGGGTCACATGCTCTTATGAAGGGTGTTTATGATGTTCTAATATAGAACATGAACCCTTAAATATCATCATTACTTGCTTAGGGCCTCCAGTGTATAGACCCTTTACAGCTCTTGCAAGAGCCTCCAAAGCTGGCACACCTGACCCAACTTTCCCCTTGAAAGGGGAATTTTATTAAAACACCCCTTCCCCCCCAACCAAACCAAACAGCCCAAGGCTCTGTGGCCCAGGGATTACTTAGAACTTTGAGTTCCAACCTTCCTAAAGCCTTGGAAAAATGGTGTCATGGAAACACTCCCCTCCTTCGTGGGGGGCTGGGGACAGTCCCACTTCCTCGTAATAGGGGAAAGCAGGCGTCGGGCACCATCCCCCTCTCTCCTTTTTGAGCCATTCAGTGTTCTGCGTGTAATGACACCCCCTTCTCCGTGTTTGTGGCTTTATGGCTCCTGCTTTAAATTAGAGCTTCTCACCCGCTATTTGTCTGAGAGGGGTGCCGGCTGATCCAGCTGACAAAGCTCAGATTGGCCTGTAAATGTGTGCTGCACAGAGCAGTGACTCACTGCCTTCCTCTCGCTTGCCAGCACCCGCAGAAGGAAGGTGGGTTGTGTTGAAGTTCAGTTCTCTTTAAGTCAAGCTTGCAAGTTCCCACAAGGCTATAAAGGGAAAACATTCCTAGCTTATTGCTGGAAACAGGTTTCTTCTGAATGACACTTTCTGCAAAGAGAAGTTATTCTGTGTGAATGGCTTCAGCGTAGAGAGCTTGCCCTGGCAATTGTCTGACAAATTAATGGTTAGCAGGCTTTTTATAATGATCTTGTGTCCTCCACCATGGGCGTAGCTGGCCAGCTGCCCTCCTGTTCCTCATGAGGCCTGGATAATCTGTGTGTCTAGGTGGTCTGCGACCGATGCATGGACCCTCCCCCAGCCCCTTCATCGACTGTCAAGGACAATAGATCCTTGTATCCCACCACCCCGCTGGGAGAGCCTCCTTGGCAAGGGCCCAGCATTTTGACCGTTGGTTGTCAACCCCCCTAGAACTCCTGGGGCATTTGTAGGGACTGCGTCCTGTTCCCTTCCCTGCTAGCTCTGCCAGTGTCTTGGCTTGATGACCTATGGGATCATGCTGTGAGACCAACCCTTTCTCCCAGGTGCTTTCTGGAAAGAGTAGGGAGGAGCGGGGCAGCCATGAAGACCATTTCAGGTGCATATGTTTGCTGGGGAGGTTAGTTTTTTAGTGTCTGTCACAGGTCTTGCAACCTTGAGCTCAGGGAGGCCAAGCAGGGAGAACTGGAATAAACACCTTCATTTCAGACTCTTCAATGTTAGTGACTCCAGTGACGAGCTCAGCAAGGCTGGTGTCTTGTGTGTGGCGCTGCAGTTTGGGTGTCGAGTCTCTTGGGCAGTGTCTCTGGCTCAGCCGCCTGGTGAGATGCACGTTTCCAGTCTCACCGCGCTCTCCAGCTGTGGGGAGAGGTGCTCCCAGCGTCACAGCATAATGCACAGGGGAGAGTCTGCTTAGCAGGAGGAGTGGGCACAAGCTGTAGGACCATTCAGTGGAGAGTGGCCTGTAACCGCCGATGCGGTCCCAAGACAAAAAGAGTTTGCGTGTCTGGTATCCGCCTGCTGCCTGTGCTTGTTCTCCCACTCCTAGATCATCATGGTGAGGCTCCAGAGAGTGACATTCTTGGCTTTGCACAACTATCTCGGCCTGACCATCGAGCTCTTCAATTCAGTAAGTGAAGAATGACGGTAATTCACTCTGATCACACTGTATGTCCGGGCTCGTGCACGCTGGCTGGGCGGTGTCTTCTACTCGCAAGCATGATTTCAGCAGAAAGATGATGTTAACTTCTTTGTTTACAACAACATTAATACCACTGTGCTTCAGAGTGAAGCTTCTGAGCTATAGAATTTGGTTGTTGCTGAAGCCTGGTGACTGGCATTTCATTTGGTATGGAGACTGTTACGTTGAAATCTGAACGTTCACAGTGTTGTAACTGCAGGGGCTATGGAGGGTCACAGGGTAGTGAGGTTGTGGTATTGCCCACCCTTACGTCTGTGCTGCCTTCAGAGCTGGGCGCTGGCCAGCTGCTGCCATTCTCCAGCCAGCCAGCTCTGAAGGCAGCACTGAGTCTTTCCCCCCTACCAAACCTGCAACACTCTCCTCCATAGCCCCCTTTGGGGTTGCACTCCCAGTTTGAGAGATGCCAGTCTCCCCTGTGAAATCTGTATAGTACAGGGTAAAAGTATATGAGATACATTTCCCAGGAGAGACCGCTGTTTCCATGGCTTTGAATTGGGTAGGGCCCTAGCAATGTGTAGTGACAGCTTTGTCGGAGCTTCAACTGTGTGTCCACTCCCTGCTGTGTCACACCAGCAAACTCCTCAAGCCACTGCCAGTCTTAACCTGGCCTTGCAGATAATATTCAGCAGACCTGGTTCCCCCACAGGCCTCTCTGCAGTAGCCAGTGCCTCTCACTGGACACCCACAGGAAGTATGAAGTCTGCTGTATCCAAAGAACCTGTGCACCCAGCTGCTGGTTGGCTCTCAGTGGGCTTACTCTGTAACTTACTACACAGCCCTGAGGTGGGTTATAGTGGAACTAAGCATAAGTTTCTTAATAAAGGACAGAGATGTAACTGATACTAATCGAGAGGAAAAGATGAATGGTTACAAACAAAACAAGAAGGGAAACTGCTTTCACATGTCTAAAAACTTCACCGATCACAGGCTGCTCTCAGGCAGTGTCTCACCTACAGACACTTCTCCGCGTCTTCAGCCCACATGACAGAAGATCGATCTTGTATTGATGACGAGCACAGATCTCTCTTGTCCAGGGGAAATGATGATTAGTGTAGAGGCTCTCTCTCCTTCTAGTCCAATACGCCTGGGAGATGTACTTTTATGAAGAGTATTTCCAGCTGAAGTTTTTCTCCCTAGCTGCGCGCATCCTGTAACGATAGCCATGGCCAATGTGTCATCAGTACATGTACGATGCCTTGAAAGAGGCTGCCTGGCTACATACTCTGCCATCGGTGTGTTGTGTTTGCCTTTTGCTAGCTGTCTAAAAGTGGCTCCCCTGCTCCTGGACTGGCTTTGGTCTACGGTGCTTGCTCTGAAGTACGCTACTGAGTTTCGCTTGCTGATGCTGTTACTGTGCTTGCCCTGCAGATTGAATTGCTCTTGGGCACATGCTGCTCTTCCTTTGGGAGCCTGTGACTGTGGAATATAGTAACAAACAGCCTGACAGTAGCAGGGAGCTGTGGGCCTGCATTTCTGGTATCATTAGGCAGGGGAACCACGCTAAGACGCAGGGTAACGGAACAGTTACTCCCCATTTCTGGTGTCAGAGTTTCTGACACGTGGCTGGAAGGGGATCCCAAAACCATCCCATTGTCTGCGCTTGGGACTCCTGGTCTCTTGCTCTCTGTTTGTGACGAGAAATGGGCATACCTCTAATAGAAATGCCTCTAACAGGCAGTCGCTGTGAAGAGTAAACGCGTGCAAAAAGAACGGCGCACAAAGCTAAGCTGAATCTGTGTGGCCAGGCAAGCGACTTTGGGGGGCTCCATTCTTCATCTGTCCTTGCCCAGTTAGCAGTTGTTGATCCTGCAGAGTAACGTCGAATAGTACTCTGCTATTTGTCTCTGTACTTTGTTTTTTCCATAGCAGATTTGTGTTAAGTGCTAACATCACAGTGCTCTTCCTGCCTCTTCCATTATCTTTGCCATCCACAGCAAAGATGAAATAATTAGAAGTTAGCTGACAGTTTTGTTTGCATGAGTTAGAATCTCTCTCTCCTAAATTCAGTGGCTCTGCAAAGTTAATGTTACCTCCATAAGTTTAGACTAACCTGTTTCACACAGCGAGCTCACTCTAATTTTAGTTTGTCTTGCCTGCTGGGTCCTGATTAGCTTTGGCCTAGTCAAGCTCTGCTCCTGGTCAACAAGAACCAAATCGTGTTGGTTTTACCTATCCTTGATCTTGATGGCTTCTCTAGGCAGTCTGTGTAGGTCTAAACATTTTTATTTCCAAAGATCACCACATTTGGCTTAGGGATGTTAATCATAGAATACTAGGACTGGAAGGGACCTCGAGAGGTCATCGAGTCCAGTCCCCTGCCCTTATGGCAGGACCAAATACTGTCTAGACCATCCCTGATAGACATTTATCTAACCACTCTTAAATCTCTCCAGAGATGGGGAGTCCACAGCCTCCCTCGGCAATTTATCCCAGTGTGTGACCACCCTGACAGTTAGGAACTTTTCCTAATGTCCAACCTAAACCTCCCTTGCTGCAGTTTAAGCCCATTGCTTCTTGTTCTATCCTCAGAGGTCAAGATGAACAAGTTTTCTCCCTTCTCCTTATGACACCCTTTCAGATATCTGAAAACTGCCATCATGTCCCCCCTCAATCTTCTCTTTTCTAAACTAAACAAACCCAATTCCTTCAGCCTTCCCTCATAGGTTATGTTCTCTAGACCTTTCATCATTCTCGTTGCTCTTCTCTGGACCCTCTTCAATTTTTCCACATCTTTCTTGAAATGCGGTGCCCAGAACTGGACACAATACTCCAATTGAGGCCTAACCAGCGCAGAGTAGAGCGGAAGAATGACTTCTCGTATCTTGCCCACAACACACCTGTTAATGCTTCCCAGAATCATGTTTGCTTTCTTTGCAACGGCATCACAGTGCTGACTCATATTTAACTTGTGGTGCACTATAACCCCTAGATCCCTTTCTGCTATACTCCTTCCCAGACCATCGCTTCCCATTCTGTATGTGTGAAACTGATTGTTCCTTCCTAAGTGGAGCACTTTGCATTTGTCTTTATTAAACTTCATCCTATTTATCTCAGACCATTTCTCCAATTTGTCCAGGTCATTTTGAATTATAACCCTATCTTCCAGATTAGTCGCAATCCCTTCCAGCTTGGTATCATCTGCAAGCTTAATAAGCGCACTTTCTATACCAATATCTAAATCGTTGATGAAGATATTGAACAGAGCCGGTCCCAAAACAGACCCCTGCAGAACCCCACTTGTTATGCTGTTCCAGCAGGATTGTGAACCGTTAATAACTACTCTGAGTGTGGTTATCCAGCCAGTTATGCACCCACCTTATAGTAGCCCCATCTAAGTTGTCTTTCCCTAGTTTATTGATAAGAATCTCATGTGAGACCGTATCAAACTCCTTACTAAAGTCTAGGTATACCACATCCACCGCTCCTCCCTTATCCACAAGACTCGTTATCCTATTAAAGAAAGCTATCAGGTTGATTTGACATGATTTGTTCTTTACAAATCCATGTTGGCTGTTCCCTATCACCTTGCCACTTTCCAGATGATTTCCTTAATTACTTGCTCCATTATCTCCCCTGGCACAGAAGTTTAACTAACTGGTCTGTAGTTTCCTGGGTTGTTCTTATTTCCCTTTTTATAGATGGGCACTAGATTTGCCCTTTTCCAGTTCTCTGGAATCTCTCCTGTCTCCCATGATTTTCCAAAGATGATAGCTAGAGGCTCAGATACCTCCTCTATCAGCTCCTTGATCAAGATGAACTACTGTTTAACAGAAATAGTTAAATTTTGAGTAATTGACTAATTGAATAGTAGATGCCTTTGCTGGTCAGATAGTCAACTAGTCGTTCACATCCCTAGTTTGGATAGGGCATGCCAAGATGATAGGGCCTCCAGCAAGGGGCATCAGCTGCCTGGCACACCCCATCCAAGAAAGTGCAGTGCAAATATATTGTGTGTGAGGTGAGACTGAAAGGTTTAAAAAAGAATAGAAGTTCTGTGGGTTGCAGATTACCTAGATGTTTCTACACAAAGACTACACTGAATAACACCTCCGAGGCTGGAGAGCCCAAAGAGACTGCAGTTATCTTACCCTGTTTACAGATCCAAACATATAATCTGCTCCAGCTGGAGCACCACAAGACACAGGAAATGGTGAGCACATGTGTATTTGTGTAATCTTTGTTCCCTCAGGAGAGCCAAGCCATCCCCTTGATATCTGTGGCAAGTGTAACATCTGGGGGGAGCTCAAACAAGGAAGTGAAAAGACAGCAGTCAAACGTATCGGAGGAGGAGCGGGGAGAAAAGTTGGAGAAAGCAGGCGATGCCTCAGAACCAGGTAACGTTTGTATTCATGTGTACAGTGTGCCCGTGGCACTACACGAGCAGCACGCTTGTTTGTGGTAGGTAGACGGTAAATGTATTTACATCTCTGATCCAGATCCCGAGTCTTTGGCAAACCCTACACTTCCTTAAGAACCAATAGTTCATCTTGATTTAATATCTTGAAAGAAAAACCAAATCCAATTTTTTAAAAAATTTAAGGTTAGAGAAAATACTATTTTTCAGGAGCTCTCTCTGCCCGGGGTGGGTCTGGTGCGTTGTAGGCAGGGGCTGCTCCGGATGGGCTGGAGCAGTTCCTGCCTGCTGTAGGAGGCTGCTCCAGCCTGGCCATGGCTGGAGGTGGTGGGGAAGCACTCAAGCCCCGCTGGACTGGAGAGCCCCTCCCTTACTCTGTTAACCCATTAAACCTCACTTTTAACTGGGATTTTACATCCCTAGTGTGTGCGTTGTGTTTGAGAGCAGGTGGGCAAAGGCTCTTGCTCACAGTGCACTTTGTTTTGTCGGGGTGCACTAAATTATTAAATCTGTGATCCCCCTTTATTCTGTGTCAGACGCGGAGAAGACTTCAGGTACAGAGAGTTCTGAGAACCTTCCTAGAAGAAGATGTTCTGTGACAGCCTCTTCTGGATCAGCAGAGAGTCCGGGTGAGTTGGGGCTGGTGAAAATTGCAGGAAATAGAAAATATCTAAGGATAATGGAAGGGGATGTTGTAAGGTAATTAACTCTGCTTAATTCCACTCTCTTATTGATCTGAAACAACACTCTGAGGCTTGTCTGCAGAGGAAATAAGAACTCTTCTCTCAGAGAGCACCCACTGTCACGTTCTGTTGGCTTGGTGTTTACCTGCTGCATTACAGGATCGAGTGATGGGAAAGAGAGGCTAAGTCCTGGCTTGACAAAGCCCTGGCTGGGATGGTTTAGTCAGGGCTGGTCCTGCTTTGGGCAGGGGGCTGGACCCGATGCCCCCTGAGGTCTCTTCCAGCCCTGGGAGTTTATGATTCTATGAGAATATTTCAAAGCATGTTGTGCTGTACCTGGGTTCATTTCCTTGTGTGTCTGTCATAGTTTGCTCCTCATTGTGCTCTGTACAGTATACGATCAAAATGAAGTTCTGTGGCAAATCAAAAGAATACTTTCCTGCATGTCAAAAGGCAGCATTTCTCTTGTGCAAAATCCTAGGCCAGTGAGAGCTATCCCTCTAGCCCTGCAGCCGGTATTATTGCCCTGACGTTGAAGGGATGCAAAGAAAAGGGAAACCTAGGCTTGGAAAATGATCTTTGGCTGGATATGAGTGAGGCAAGACTATCTTTATGAAGGCCAGAGCAAAGGGCTTTGCTGTAATCGAGATGAGGAGGGCCAGGCGAGCGTTTAGTGGTGTAGATGGATAGAAAAGGCTGATGTCATGCAGATTCTTTCTGTGTAACAAGACATCAGCATAGCCTGGACGTGAAGGTCCCGGGCGAGAGCGAGAGAGAGAGAACACGAACTCCCCCTCCTTTTAAACATAAAGGGTGTGTCTAGACTACAGGGTTTTTTCGACAAAAGGGGGCCTTTGTCAACAAAACTATACCTGCGTCTACACTACCACCGAGTTCTGTTGACATAATGTCGACAGAACTCGGCAGTTTTGTCGACGGTGGTAAACCTCATTCTACGAGGAATAACGCCTTTTGTCGACAGAGCTCTATGGACAGAAGGCTTTATTGCATCTACTCTGTCCTTTGCGTCTACACTCTGATGTCGACAAAGTGGCTTGCTTTGTCGACAGAACTGGATGTAGTCTAGATGCTCTTTGTCGGCAGAAGCTTTGTCGACAGTATCTGTCCACAAAGTCTCTGTCGACAAAAGCCTGTAGTCTAGACATACCCAAAGAGCGGTGTTTGTCATATTGGGCTGGAGCTATGGAGGCATGAGGAAATGTGCAAGACAACTGGGGACCTTAATTTGGACAGGAGGAGGCAGTTCTGGAGTGGCCAGGTCGATCTGTGGGACATTAGCGTAAAAGATGGTTGTTGAATTTGTTTGGGGATGAAATTATCCGGAGACAAGCCGTAGAGGGAGAAGGGAAGAGGATCAGAGAGAGTCCTATGGAACCCCCACCGAAAGCTGGAAGAGCCTCTGAAGTGTCTGTTGAGGAGCCATTAGAGAGGTAGGAGGAGAATCGAGAGAAGATGAGTCCCAGAAGCCAAGGGAGGGCAGGATGTCAAGGGCAGGAGCATTGCTGATCGTGTCTGTGGTGTCTGAAAGGTCGTGGAGGATGAGGATGGAGTGCTGGTTCTTGCAGTTGGCTGAGGTCATTGGAGACTGAGTGGTTTCAATTGAGGGCAGGGACAGAAGCCTGTTTAGAAAGGATCTGGGTTGGAAATGGAGAAGAGGGACTCCAGCCAGTAACTGAAAATCTAGTGAGGAGGGATGCAGTACGTGGAGTTGCTCTCTGCTCGCAGTGTCGAGCCTACTCCCATTGCTTTACTTGTGCAGAAAGTGCCAGGAGATGTTTTAATACTGACAAGACCTTGGTTTTATGTTTTATTCCAGCTGTGTATTGACCACTCCGAGCACGTTGGGTCGTGTTGCTCGAGCCTGTTAGATGACCACTCTCACACAAAGGGTTTCTCACCACGCTGTATCTTACTTGGCTGGTGAGAGCTGACAATGTCTCACCAATCTGCGGGGAACATTTTAGAAGAAAAACCGTTTTTCATTCTGCTTCCCCAGTTCTCTGTATTTCTGGGTGCAGAGCATACTCTGTACTCCCACTTCTCAAATTCGAGCATGTGCAGAGAAAGTAGTAAAATGGATTGAAGCCTCTATCGCACCCCCCCATCTTCAGAGTGCATTAATCCAGATTTTCTGTATGACATGTTTGCCTGTCTTGTCCTTTAATCCTCTCCGGGGGACAGGAAACAAACTGTGTGTTGCGTAAATGTGCCAAATTCTTATGCACAGAAGTGCAGTTCTGTTGACTGGATGAGGCTGCATGGTTGTGAGTGCTGACTTTGCTCTGGTGAATAAGTGTTCAGGAAGGGACAGGCAGTGAGAGATTGTCAGATCCCTGGCACTTACACAGGGACTTCCGTACCAACAGAGAGCAAGTAGTCACACCGCAGGTTAGATGGCCGCTCAGTCGCCTGTGTCCGTCTGTTCCTTTGCTGTAAGATTTGGAGCTAGGGAACATTGGCTCGTGCCATTCTTTCTGATCCGCATGTGGGCAGCAAGGGTTAAGGGGGGAGTTCCCAGGCATAAACAGGGGCAGGGAGAAGACCTCGCTTTAGGAATTCTAGCAGAGTAGTGATTTCATCCATGGGCTGCCTTTTCTTTGTGCTCTGTGGTTTTAATAGAGCAAAGTGGCTGCATGCTAAGATGTGCCACTTTGCTGGATTCCTTTTTTAGGTCTTGTCTGGCAAAGGATGTAGGTACATGCTTAGCTTTACGCATGAGCTTAAATGCTTTGCTGGATCTCAGAGCCTTAATGCAAGAAGCTCAGCTGGTGGCATAATACGTGACCATGTTCTCTTGTTAGGGGCTGCTTCTAAGGCTCTTACAGAAGCTTTGCTGGAGTGCCTGTTTCTGGGGCAGCTAGTACAGGTTGAACCTCTCTAGTCTGGCACATTTTGGTCCAGCAACATCCCTGGTCTGGCATGATTTTAATTAGCTGGAGGTCCACTTACCATGGGTCTGGCCAAGTTTCCCGCAGTCCCATAAAGTTCACAGCCACCAGTCCTGGCTCTGAGATCTGTGCTGTTATTTAGCTCTGATTGACCCCTCCGTGTCCTCCAAGAACTCAGTAAGCAGGGGAAGTGTTGTAAAGCTGCTGGGCAATTCTGACTCTCGTGGCTTGGCAGATTCTCTGCTTTGGCACCGGTCAATGTGCACCCGTCTTTCATGGGGACTGGGAACTGAATAGCTTTGTGCCCCCATTGGAGCTTAATGGCTTCCAGAGCTGCCAGGGTTGCTTGTTGCTAGAGGCAGTGTGAAAGGGACGGAGAAGCTGTGCAGAGAGTAAGGGGAGTCAACCCAGGCGCCTGCCTTGGCTGGTCCTGATGTCTCCAGATGAGGGAGACCATGACCACCTTGGGGGCAGTCTGAGCTGTGACCTAGATCTTCACCTTTATGAATGAACCAATTCTGTTTCAAAAGGCAATGACGTTCTCTCCACATGCCAGTCTTTGGTGGCTGCTCTGCAGGTCGCTGTAGTTCTGTTGTGGAGCCGCAGTCTGCGTAGGATGGCTTGAACCAGTTGGCTGGCGAGAGGACGCTGCTCTAGAAAGGCACAGTTGGCAGAGAGTACAAAGTTAATGATGTTTTCCTTGTCTTGCTGTCTGCGAAGCTGTCCCACAGCAGCTCTTCTGGATTTCCAGAGGCTGCAGGATGAGCCAGCCACATTGCAACCCCAGGCTACATTTTCTTTGCTTTCTGTGCAATTCTTAACTTTAGGAACAACCACAGCAGCCAACGAGTGGCCTGTGGAAGTCGGTGGGCTGAGCCGTCCTTGAGAAGACGAACCAAGAGGTGCCATAGTGAGCGCTTTGCAACCCCCTTTTTCCTTGCTTGCAGGGGTCTCCAGTGGCACGAAGTCAGACTTGGACATGGCATACGAGAGAGCGAGGGTGCATTTCAAGGAAGATGAAGCTCCGACCAGCCCTGTTGTGAGCAAGGTAGATACTCTCTGCATGAGGTTGGAGATGCGCTTCCCTTTTTCCCCATCTTTCGGCTCTTCCTTTGCATTGTGCCTACTGATTGCATGGTCACGCAAAATGTTTTGCCACCAGGCACTTAACTATCTGCTGCTGGAGGTCTGGCCCTCTTGTGGGCAGCAGAGCAATAGGCCAGGGAGGTTCTGTGTCCTCTCGCCCTGGCTCCTCTGCCTCTGCTGTGGTTGCTGGGCCCCCAGCTGCAGAGTTTGGGGGACAAGTTGTACTTTATGCTGTCCCATGTCGCTTCTGGGGCAGCCGAGGGGGCGGAATGTACAGGACTCCAAAGAGCTTTATTGAGGAGCCCTGGAAGCGAAGTAGCCAATATCGCCTTCCAGGCTGCCCTGGAACCTCCCTGGGATGGCCTGGGCTCGGGCTCGGGCGGGGAGGTGCTGCGCAGCTGGCCAGGTGTTGGTGGGGACCCTTGGGACTTTGGCTGGCCCGGGGCTCCTTTGGGCAGGGGGCTGCTTGTGGCTTTGTGGGGGAAGGGCTTCAGGGCTCTGACTGAGCAAGGGGTTTGCTCGGGCCTGTGACCATGCGGGACTGCTCTTACTGGAGTCTTGGGGTTCCTCCGGGCAAGGGGAAAATGGGGCATGGGGTCTTGGGGCTCTGGCTTTGGAGAAGGGGACACAGCAGGAAGGGGTGGAGCAGAGGGCTAGCTTCCCCCAGGGGAGCGCCGCCCCCTGTCCATGGGCCCTCTCCACATCAGAGTCCAGTCAGTCTTGTAAAACCAAATGTTTGCAGAGGAGTCATCTTGTGTAAGTGTGTTTACAACTTGTAATTACACAAAAGAGTTTAATGGCTCTCTTGGCTCATTAGTCCCCACAAGGAATCTTAATCCCATGCCTCACTACAAAGTCCTTGTGAGACTGCTTGAAGTAGTAATAGTGCCTATGCTGTAGCTGCTTTAGCTTGGATGTTGCCTGAATATCAAAAGACATCACGCTAATGGACAAATCTTTTGCCAGGTCAAGTTTGAGCTGTCAGAACTGGCTTATAGCCACAGATGTTCAAAAGCCATATCCAGCCTATTAGATTTCAACTGAGTTTTCAGTCCCAGGGACCAATGTCCCCTCTAATCTTTTCTATCCGTGTATGGATTTTTCCCATCCATGTGTGGAATAATTGTATATGCACTGAAGCATGTGTGAATGTGCACCACCAGTAGAAACAAAACAGAAAACCTAGCTGTGCGCACTCCGCTAATCAGCTGGGTGCCACTGGAATCTCCCCTGTGTGGCCATGCACACAAACAGCTTCCAGGGAACACTGCTGTGGACTCATAAAAGGTGCTCACCTGCTTTTCTGTTTCCAAAACTTGTCTGCTTTGAACTTTTTGAAAAGCCCAGGTGAGAGTATGAGCTACAGGTTTGAAATCAAGGCAAGAGTTTACAGCTGACTAATTAATTACACATCTCTGCAAATAATGAATATGCAAGTATGTGACCAATCCGCCAAAAGCCCCGGCCCCAGAGGGGCCCCCCCCATTATCCCACAGTGCCAGCCACTGACCCCGGAGTTCCCCTGTGCCCAACCCCCCCCCCAGTGCCAGCCCCCGCAGTGCCAGCCTCTGTTTCTAGAGCCCCACTGCACCCAAGCCCTCCCCAGTGCCAGCCCCCAATCTCCAATATTAGCCCTGTCCCCAGAGCTCCCCAGTGCCTGCCCTGCTCCCTCACCTAGCCCAGCGCTGCCTCCCAGAGGCAGAGTAGCTGGGTGGCAGCTACTCTAAGGCTGCCATGCTGCACACTGCTTTTCTGTATATGGGAGGAGACCCCGCCCCGCCCGGTGCTGGTTGGCTGAGAGGTAGGGCAGGACAAGCCGCTCCCAATAGCTGCGGCCCCGTCCCCAGAGCCATGGTGGCCTGGTAGCCATAGGGACTGGCAGTTGGGACCCGCTGTGCTAGACCCTCTGAGACTCAACCTATGCAGGACCCTGCTTTCTGAGAACCATCCTGAAGAAGCAATTTTACCCTTGTGTCTTTGGCAAGATTTGAAATTTTCTCGGAGCAATATCTCCAGCCTCCACAGACATTTATCTCTCCGGATTCATTACTATTAGGCGAAGTGTAATTGCATGTCTTACCATTTTAATTAAATCTCAATTCCACTAGAGCAGCAGCTGCCTAATTTGTGAGACACTTGGAGGGAGAAAACTTCAAAAGATAGAAATCTTATTTCTCCCCTCTTCCAGGCTCCTGGGAGGCCAGATGAATAAGCCTGTTGTTGCAATAGTGCCACCAATTTGCGAGGGAAACACAAGGATGATGCGTTTAGTGAACAGTTGTGGGGCTTTTTGTTTCTACTTTCAAAAGTACTATTTAATTTCTAGGTCACCAGTTCTGGTAGGCTGGAGAGCACAGGTGATAACACAATTTCTTTTTCCCAAGTAAATGCTAATTGCAGCATGAAAAATAACATTTGGCATCTCTGCTTTTTAAAGTCAATATTGAAGAAGACTGTGACGGTGACAGAAACTCCCTCTGCGGTTTTTCATTACCTAGAGGGTGACCTAGCTACACAAGACTCCTGTGCCAGCAAACAAGTTAATGCCATCTTTGAAGCTGCAAAGAAAGACCTTTTAACATTGATGAAACTTGATGTAAGTTACTAAAGTAATAATGACCTTGCTGTGCTTCTCATCCCTTTCTGCACTATCAGTAAAAAGTAAATCTCCTCCCTGATGTCCTGCAAACTCTTTAGGAGGGAGATGGGCTGGCTGTGGGGGAGTTGTCTCTTCCTCAACCCTTTAACATTGAAAGCAAGCTTGAAATAGATCTAACTTTTTACATCTGTACTGCTTAATGTGTGACTGCCGGCCATGGGAATTTACTTTTGCCTTTGAAGTTGCAGTGGTGTTCCTTACTGGCAGGAATCGCAAGTGCTTTTCCTGTCAGTAAGTGACAAGCAGTATTACGATTTTTATTGTTGTTTACTGCTAACTGAGTAGTGAGACTCAGTTCGTGCCCCCCTGCCCAAGCTGATTCCTTCTCGGACTGAAACTAGACTACACTACCGAGCCTTTCTTGTTAGGGTTCAACACACAACACCGAATAGATTGAAGTGCACATTGACACTTTTTTTAAGGGGACTAACGCAAGGTGTGTCCAACATGCCTGAGTTAACTTTGTTCTGGTGATTAACATTTAGTATGCTGTTTGAAGGTTTCTATTTATAACTGAACAACTAAATAATGTACTCCTGTAACAGTTTATTTTTGGGGCGAGATAATGTTACATAAGCTTTTGTGTTCTGCTTCTGTGTCTCCAAGATCAAAAGAACTACTCCAGCAATGCCGTTTAGCTCAGCATTCATAGTTCTTCCTTGAATCCATTTTCAGTGCTGTGGTAGTTGACTACTTTTACTTGATTTACCAATGGATTCGTTCAGCGACATGAGTCACCCTCTTGGGTACTTACTGAAAGGCGGTACGTGGCTGGCAGGCTAACAGCCTGTCAAACTCTGGCTCTTGCAGATTGACAGAAACAGCAAGAACCCTCGCTGAGGAGGACTGGGGCTGTCTGGATCGTGGCATTCCAAGAGCTAGCAGCAGCCACAGCCCTGTTATCTGCACCACTTGTTTAAAAAGTCTCTTTTCCATTGGATCAAATGATTTCCAAGGGAGGGCCTGAATTGTGTGAGTGTGAGTGAGTCAGTCCAGGTCAGACACATGTGCTGGACTGTTATCGCCTATCATTACCCGATAGCACGTTGAGCTGTGGTCTGAAACTTTCCCTTTGGTATTGCAGTTCCTGGAAGGAGCAAAAGTTCTTGCCAGCCTGTTGAATTTGGCACTGGTGAAGCCATATCTGGAGCACTGTGTCCAGTTTGAGGCTCCCAACTACAGAAGAGGTGTGGGCTGAGGAACTTGATTTATTTAGTCTGCAGAAGAGAAGAGTGAAGGGGGATTTGAGAGCAGCCTTCACTTACCTGAAGGGGGTTCCAAAGAGGCTGGAGAAAAGCTATTCTCAGTGGTGGCAGATGGCAGAACGAGGAGCAATGGTCTCAAGTTGCACTGGGTAGGTCTAGGTTGGATATTAGGAAAAAGTCTTTCCCTAGGGGAGTGGGGAAGCACTGGGATGGGTTCCCTAGGGAGGGGGTGGAATCTGTATCCTTAGAGGTTTGAAAGATCCAGCTTGAGAGAGCCATGGCTGGGATGGTCTGTTTGGGTCGGTTCTGCTGTTAGACAGTGGCCAGGGTAGTGAGTGGTCTGTGAGCCCTATCACACCCGCGTCTTTAGCTGGTAGGACAGAGTCCCTTTGCAGCGGGCAGCCAGGAAGGCTGACGGGTGCCCCAAAGATACACCCGAGTCTTTGACTGCTAGGACAAAGTCCCTTCACAGCGAGCAGCCAGAGAGACTGACGGGTGCCCCAAAAAGTCTGCCCTGTGGATGTGGCACGACTCAATGCTCAGCTCGTACTGTGTTTACCCCTGACCGGGTATGGTTCTTTTGATAGTGTTTTGTTCTGTTGCAGCAGCAGGAGGAGTTAGGTTAAAGCTTAAACAGTTACTATTTTATTGTTACAAGGCAAGCGTAACTGTTAAATGGTACTGCTGTGTTACAGATAACACAGCCACTACAAAAAGACAAGACAGAAATTACAATGAAAAGTCACTTAAAGGTACCATGAAATCCTTTTGGTTCTCTGAGCTCTTATTGAATGTGCGCAAAAAATAGACACCTAGCAGGTATATTCTCACTCATGCGATCCTTACTCCAGCGAAGCCAGCATTTCTCTCAATCCCAATGGGAAGCAGTCGGTACGAGACGAAGGCATCCCTAAAGTCTCGGGGTCCAAGACCGCCTGACCAGCAGGTATATGGGTGGATCTCCAATTAGAGTGGGGCACAGGGCCCCACTTTATACCCCTGTGGTCACGTAGATGTTTCTCTCGTCATTAAAATGCCAATTAAGTTGGAACGTCTTTGTGACGCCCATTCCCACAGGGGGTCCAAAGCTTAATTTGCACCTGTGAGGTGGAGGTAACTAAATCATTAGGGCCAGACGTCCTTTTTCTGATGGGGCGGCAGATTCCTCTTCTGGGACGGAGTGTAGGCGTATCAATATTGGTACCAGCCAAAGGCAGCCTGAGGCCCCTATCACCTGTTGGCCCAATTGCTTTTGTTATCTGGTTCCTGTCTAGCATCCAGGGCCATTGTTATTCCAGCACCTCTGGAGGCCCTGGAGCCTTTGAAGACAGAGTTTCGCTCTCAAGGATTCTCTCTCCCAAGGATGTCGGGGGGAGGGGAGGGAAGGGTTTCTGTCTGGCTACATGTGCTTTGAGCAGGGAATTGGACTGGATGACCTTCTGAGGTTTCTTTGAACCCTAAGTTGAACCTCCTCTCGAGGCAGTAGCTAGAATTCTTCTGTTGACTGAGCACGTTGTACATCAGGCTGTAGGTTGGCTCACACCTGTGTCACTCAGGAGGGGGGATTTTTCATATTCCTGAGTGATGAGCCGGGTTACCTTATCTTAATTGAGGCCAGGCCTATGCTGAAAAGTTACCTCGATATGAAGCCCATTTAATTAACTCTTGTCTAAACTGATTTAATTAAATGTACGCAATGTTTGTGTGTTGACAAAATCATGTGGTGTATTGCCTTTAGAGCTTTGGGTTTATATTCTTCTGTAACCCTAAAATACTCTGAGGTTCAGCATAAGGGCTTTGGTATCTACCCAAATGGGTTTAGCTAAGGAGCAGTTTTGATTTCTAATAGCAAGGGGAAATGTTCTTGCCTTAGCTATCTAGCTCAGTGAGAGAGGCAGCAGGATCTTCTGACCAGAGCAGGGACTAGGAATTGGGAAAGCTGAGTCCTGGTCCTAGAGCTGACCTTGGGGAAGTCACCTGCCTTTCTGGGCCAAATGGAGTTAATATTTCTCTGCCCATGGGAGTGTCGTGGAATGCAGTCACTCACGCAGTGTGGGGGAAGCAATTTGAAATGCCCTCCGGGAAGGTGCTCTGAAAGGAAATGTCTGACCAGCACAAAAAGAAATGGCTGTTGCAGTTGATTTTTAAACCAACAAGCTCCAGGCATTCAGGACTCTAATGTACATTGCAGCACCGCAGTGTCTGAAAGCAAGGGAGGAAGAAAGCAAACTTGAATAGTTCAGGCCTTGTAGCCTTGTGCGCTGCTATTTATGGCGTGCTTAATTTAGCCCTTCAGAGCAGCACTGACTTCTCTTTTGGGACTCAACGTGCCCTATCATTTTGCTTTCAAGGCAAAACAAAAGTCAGTTTGAATGTTTCAAACAGTGATAATAGTCTGGAAGTTGAATGCGCTCATTGTTCTCATGATGTCAGGATAGCGGCTATCCAGTCTAATTATACCTGTTAATTGGTGTGTTTAAAACAATAACCTCTCTAAGCTATAATTTAAGGAGTGAACCTGCCAGGTGACTTCAACCCTGCTCAAAACATAGGGGCTGACTCATAGGAAAGGAATGGCTGGCGTGGTGAAGCAGATGCCAGGCGACTTTATTTCCCTTTTATCTGAATCTTGCTCTCAGCTGGGGACTCTGCAGGAGCTGGCACTTTGCTCCGAATGGAGAGCGGCTACTGAAGACAGGAGCTGGTGACGCTGGTTCTGACAGAGGGTGTGTCGGGTCCTACTGCACGCCTGGCCAGGTTAATATTCCCAACTTAGTATCCTCTAATACTTGCTGTAGAATAGAACCATAGAATCCTAGAACACTTGAACTGGTAGGGACCTTGAGAGTCCAGTCCCCTGCCCTCACGGCAGGACCAAGCCCCATCTAGACCATCCCTGACAGGTGTCTGTCCAACCTGCTCTTGAATATCTCAGTGATGGAGATTCTACAACCCCTCTAGGCAATTTATCCCAGTGTTTAACCATCCTGACAGGCAGGAAGTTTTCCTAATGTCCAACCTAAACTTCCCTTGCTGCAATTTAAGCCCATTGCTGCTTGTCCTATCCTGAGAAGTCAAGGAGAACAATTTTTCACTCTCCTCCTTGTAATGTCCTTTTAGATACTTGAAAATGCTATCTTGTCCCCCCCTCAGTCTTCTCTTTTCCAGGCTAAACAAGCCCAATTCTTTCAGTCTTTCTCCATAACTCATGTTTTCTAGGCCTTCACACATTTTTGTTGCTCTTCTCTGGACCTTCTCCAATTTCTCCACATCTTTCTTGAAACCTGGTGCCCAGAACTGGACACAATCCTCCAACTGAGGCCTAATCAGAGCAGAGCGGAAGAATGACTTCTCGTATCTTGGTATGATTTAGTACTTTGACTTGGAGACCCTCTGGAAAATGCGTTGAGGGGGTCAGCCCCCTCTGTGGATGTCACAGAAGCACTTCAGTTCGTAGTAATTGAATTGGTACATGCTGGTACTCTTAACAGAGCGGCCAAAGTCAGAACAGGCTGTGGACAGTGAACTGTTTCCTCACCCCCATTATGGCTACCCTGCAGGGTCAGCAGAGCCATGCACATATCCCAGTGTGTGTGAACTCCTCCTGCACCTGCTCTGTCAATAGGCAGAGCTGTCAGTCTCCTGCATGAAACTCACATACGATTTATTACCCACCATCCTCCACTGGCGCCCAGTTCGCTTCCATTCCCAGCTCAAGCCCTGGGTCACTGACTTCAAGCCATCGGTAGCCAGGCCCCAGCTTCGTTAGTGACCATAACTCCTAGATAACAGCTTCTGTCGGGGACAGTGCGATTGCAAAACCTTGGACAGAAGACGGGATAGCTGGACTTCACGTTCTCGTGGAGGAGGATCACTTGTAAGAATGGGCTTCTGAAGTCAGGCGGCTGCCATTCGAATGCTGAAGAATGCGCTGTGACGAGAAGAAAGGGAAGAGATGTAAGGAAAAACCTCCCAGTAGGAATGTGCAGCCCAGTGAGAAGAGCAGAATACTCCACTGTGCCCACCTTGTGTTCTGGATGGAATTGACACCGAAGTCCTCTTCTGTTAGGGGGATGAAGACTTTTGGCAATGCTAAAACAGGCAGAAAATTACAGGCTGACTGGGAAATCCCTGAGCTTTATGCTGACGGGTTAGGTGACACTTATACATATAACAAAAAGGCTAATCATGGTTGCATAGGTTGATCAGCGCTTTGCAGTGACTTAGTTTCAATTACAGGTAAGTAAATATGGGTCCTTGAAAAGTGTAGCACCAAGTGCTTTGCTTTGGTCCTGAATTATCTTGATAATGGAGTCGTGCAGGCTCTTTCAACTCCTGCGCAGCAGAAACTGCATGTGGCCCACTGGGGTTCTATGTGTGGACCCCCCAAGACCTTTTGCCGGGCTCAGGGTGGCCAGAGTCTGCCGGTTTCTGTCCCCCCAGTTGGTTTCTTACAGGACTGCTAACATGACATGCATGCAGAGCAAGAGCGCCGGCAGGGAGGTGCATGGCAATCACATGCAACTTTGATGATAAGATGCGTGCGTTTAATCTGCATCCAGGCCCAGCGCTGCTACAGTTCAGTGGGCGCCCTGCAAATTCTAGGGACACAAGCGCAGTTAGCAAAACCGCCCCATCCCGGGAGACAATTCTGCAGCCCACTGAGCTGGAGGAGGCCACTCGTGCTGGCCACTCACTAGCCTAGGCTGCCCCTCACTGCCATAGTTGAAGACTTTTTTAAAAGAGTTAATGGTCATTTTTGTCATTATTCTTCATATGCGACAGTTTATTTCGACATGGTTTGAAGGCAAAAGTCCTTAGAGTATTGCACGAAGACCTGCCCATTCTGAAAACAATTATGGTCTCCCATAGCCTCCTTTGGGATTGAGCTTACACGGTGGCCTCATTGTAGGATTCCTTCTTTCCAGACAGGCACCAAACCAAGCAGGGAGTGAAGCCAAGCTACCCTGAGGGCAGATGGCGGCTTATGGCTTCTATAAGGTCATTCTGGAATTGGCGTTGGCAGGGAGGCCCGAGGGAGACAGGCTATAGCCACGGGAGAGGGTTGGAGCAGGTTGTGCCTATTCCAGTAAGATGGTGGATTTTGTTTCTTTTTTGGGGCCGATGGAGTGAGGTGAAACAACAAACTCTCATTGAATGAGAGATGTGGCAGCAGCTGTCTCACTCCGATCTCATTCAGTGTAGATCTGTGTCTAATTCACTTTGGGGGTTATTCCTAGCAAGTCCCCTTGGACTGGGACAGGCTAGTGATCTTGTCAGGGAACTCCTTTCTTATTTCTTATGATTCATCAAGACGTTTTGTGCGAGGTCATGGAGAAACATGTCAGCAGCGGAGAGGCATTCGGCGAATAGAGGCAGGCTGCCTTTCCGTTCAGTTAGAACAGCATATGTAGGTGACGTTTCAAGGTACGTTGAGAGAATTGAGAAATAGGAAGTGACCCGGACTCCAGAGCATCTAAAGAAGTAATTCTAATTATCACCTTTTCCATTGCTTATTTCATTGGCACATCTTGGTGCTTTGTAATGGGGGGAGGGGTATCCCAAGTCCCAATTTTTTCCACTGGAAATCTGAGGCATTTGGAAGTGAAGTGACTTGAAGTCACTCAGTCAGCCTTGGAGAGAGCTGGAAATACAATGCAGGTCCCCTGGGTGCCAGTCCAGTGCTCTGTACAAGACAGAAACAGACATTGGGGTAGATCTCTTGCTAGTATTCCCCAGCTTCCTTTCAAATTATTCACCTACCCTGTCTGTGCTGTGTGTTGAGACTCTGGGGAGGAAAATGTAAAAGGGGCCTGTAATCCATTGTAAACTTGCTACAGTTTTTTAGCTTGCCATTTACTAGCTAAAGTACTAAATGCTGCCTACCATTAATAGTAAGGTTGTGTTAAATGCTCCCTCGTAGAGGTGGGCGTGGTGCGGGAGAAAATGCACTTCAGTGGCAGAGCCTAGCATGTTCATATTTAGTGATGTGTTGCAGAACAAACTTCCGCAATACAAGAATCCTTGAGGGCGGAAATGTAAACCACGTTTTCATTGATGAGATCAACCAATCCATGTTCATTTCATTAGGAATTGGAAGGTTCCTAGTCTATTTAACTCCCATTTTTGCCTTCATGCCTAACAAAGTGCTTAAATATTTTAAATGTATGTATGTGAAAACCAAGAGCTACATTATTCCTATGAACATGTACATTGGGCAGAGAAGTGTCAGGGTGTGACTGTGAACTAAGGGGTTTATAACCTTCCCTTTTGGGAAGTTGCTTACTCCCTTACGGTATCACCTCTGTTGGCAGCTGCAGAGATGTTTACAGTGTGTGTGGCTGTCCTTTCCCCCACAGGACCCCTCGTTGCTGAAGGGCAAAGTAACTCTGCATCAGGTTACGGCTGGGACTGTGGTATCGAGACAGGGAGACCAGGTGAGTGCCCGCCGTGAAGGGAAAAGTGAGTCTGTAGCTTATAAACTGTTTGCTATTGTTACAACTCGTCAGTCATTCCTGTCAAGCCCTTAGTGTATGACAGAAGATGGAGTAGAGTTGAGACGAGTGGCCCTGGACTGGCTTTGGGGAGTTTTGGGATCAGTTCCTCTGCCACAGGCTTCCTGGGGCAGTTACTTTCACCTCTTCATGTCTCTGCAAGTGGTGGGTGAGCAGCCTCACCAGGGTATTCACTAAAACATTTCTGAAGCACCCAGATGCTGTGGTGACAAGGGCCATACGATGGTCTGGATGAAAGCAGGAAGGGGTGAAGAGTGCACGTTAGGCAGGATATGGCCTAGAAAACACAATCTACACGGAAATATTTAAAAATTGGTTTAATCTGAAGTGAAGACTTAGGGGGGACATTATAACAGTCTCGCGTGTGTACGTGGTTATTTTGAAAGGAGGGCGATACGTTATTCTCATCCACTGAGGACCCGATAAGAAGTAGAGGGCTGAAAATGGAGACCTGGGAAGATTTTCTAGTGTCTGGCCAAACTGTAACACCGGAACAAATGAGCGAGGGAGGCTCTGGAATCTCTGTTGTTGGAGGCTTTTAAGAGATTAGACGAGCACCTCTCAGGGCTGGTCTAGAAAAGCCCCAGTGCAGAGGCTGGAGTAGAGGAGCTTTTGAGGTCCGTTCCACTCCTACGGTTCTGTGGTTCTGTTGCCTCTTGAATGGGGAGCCGAACAAGATTGGGAGAAGCTGGCAGGCACTTATCCATCTGGGTGCAGAGGCTCAGAATTGCAGTCCACACACAGACCCTTCCATTCTCACTTGCACAGTGTGGAGTTTTCCTTTTGTAATTCAAAAGGAGAGTGGCTCATGTAATAGCAACAGTGATCTTAGCTGCAGATTATGGGTTTTGCTGTATATGGAAGAATGCATCGCTGATTTGCAATGTAAATATGGTATCCTTATCCACTAGGTTTCAAGTTTATACATATTCCCATGAAATTGTGTGCGTTACAAATGCCCTGCATACAAAACCCCAGCCCTCAATGCATATGTCACAGTTTTATTAGAGTGCCTTCTCCTGTTAACATACAACTGGATTTTTTTGCATTTTGCAACAAGCAGTGCTACATCCCGCACATAATACTCTTCTGTACTAGCACTAAGAGTGAAAATACACAGCTGTGTGCAATGCCGATGAAGGGAATACATTTTTGCACATTTCTAGTGCTTACATATTCACATCTGTTCCAGTCAGGTGTGTGCGTGCCAGGAGCTTTTGCCCATAGCAGCCTCCGTTGGGTTGACTAGGGTCCCCTAGGAGAGGCGCCTGCATGGTGTGCACTATATGACCCTGTCAGCATGGCCCCCCCTTCAGTTCCTTGTTACTGTCCGTGGCGGTGCTGGCGCCCCAATCGCTGGTGTTCCCTTAGCTGTCCTAGTTCTGTCTGAGTTTGTTCCGTTGGGATAGTTTCCCCTCCACCCGCCTCGAATGTGCCGGAAGCCTGGGAGTTGAAGGCTTGCACTGACTGCTGTGAGCAACCTCCCCCCTTCCCCCCCCCCACGGTGGCTTGGGGAACTGTCAGTCAGAGCCCTGCAGGATTTGCCAGGCAGTCCAGCCTCGTGCTGAAAAGGAGAGTTGCCTGGCGTTGCTCCTGATGGAGCCTCACTAAGTCCTGCAGCACCGGACCACTCAGGCTCCTCAGCCCAGAGCACCCCCCGGGGGTGGGAGGTGGTGCGAAGGGAGGACTTGACAAGAGCCCCAGCACAATGTCTCCGGCACCACCCCCGGGGAGAGCCACGTCACTGCTCCTCCCGTGAGTGCCAACCGGGAGGCACAGAGGAGTTGAGAGGGGCTGTTCCTCACACAAGGCCACTAAGCTGCTTACTGGCCAAAGAGCCAATAGGCAGGCAGCTGCTGCAGACCAGGCAGGAACAGGGTTGACTCCAGCCCCACAAGCTGCAAGCAGCTGGCTCCCTGCCGGGGCAAGAGCTTGTCAAGGTGCTCGACCCATCAACACCAGATACGTTCAGAGTGGCCAGGGACCTAATAGAACTCACGGCACCACCGGTCCCATCAAGCAACCACAAGCCTCCAGTGCCGTCCAGACAAGTGCAGTCCAGGTGAAGCGCTCCTCTTCCGGGGCCCGGCACCGATCCAGCTCCCGTTCCACGGCACCATTCCCCAAGGCACGCAGACCCGGCAGGCAGCCCACCACTTTCCCTGGCATCTCCACCTCTCCAGGTCTCCCAGTTATGGCCCCAGTAAGGGAGCTCCCCTTTCAGTAGTGTGACTGGCATGGTTTACAACATTCATGACTAATTAAAGCATTTCTGAACGTGCCTTGTTGTGTTGCCTAGGTGCCTCCTGCTCCACGGAGCCGCACAGCAACATGGCCGCTTTGCGGCACTGTTAGGGTTCAGGCTGTGTTGTAACGAGGGGCTCTTTCTCCATCGCTTTCAGGATGTTCACATCCGGTTTGTGATCTCGGGTTTGCTTCATGTGTACCAGCGGAAGATCGACTCCGAGGAGGAGACCTGTCTCTTCATCACCCATCCAGGGGAAATAGTAGGCCAGCTAGCTGTCCTGACAGGGGAGCCTCTCATTTTCACCATCAAGGCCAATCGAGACTGCACGTTCCTGTCCATTTCCAAATCCCATTTCTATGAGTGAGTCTCCCCTTAGCGTGGTGCTGGCTTTCCGTCTTCATGCTCACCTAGAAAGCCCAGTTATTTTGGGTGTGCGTCAGCGGTGGAGGGGGCGGGGACGATGTGTGAGTGGTTAGTGCACATTGTGCAGCAAACCATATGGTTGGGGGTAGGGATTTAGGCAGTGCCATACTGGGTTGGGTCACGGTGTGACGGGGGTGGTCACAGAAGACTCCTTGGGGTTGCTTCCTGGTGTGCTGATAAAGCCACTGACACTCGTCATCTTGCTCTCTGGGGCTTCTCAGCACCTTGTTCTGCTCCGCCCCCCAGCTGAGGCACGTTTCTCCCCCGAGGCACATTTCTAAGCCCAGTGTATAGAAATAGGTGGCCCAGGGCGCTGGGCAGTGGGTTCAGTCCCTCTCACTGATCCTTGGGGGCAGGGAGATGCTGCCTGGTACCAGCACCACTGATGCCTCGGTGTGCCTGGGGGTTAGCATAGGAGAGGCTCTGGCTGATGGTATCAACTCCCCCACACGAACATGCGAAGTGCAGGGTAGAAGGTGCGGCTCTCTTGATGGGCAGTGTAATTGAGTGGTCACCAGAGCCCCCTTGAGGGGGCGGGCAGGCTCTGAACACCGTGCCACAGTCTCTTTGCCAGTAAGTCTCAGCGTGGAGTCTAGTGGTGGATGAATGAGAGAGGAGCAGAAATTCTCTGCCAGCCGCGCTGGGCATGAACGTGCTGCTGGGACACAAGTAGCTGGCCCACCCTCCATAGCTGACTTGCCGACGCAGGCCTCTGGAGGAGCAGGCATCGGGCTCACTGGCTTCCTGATGTCTGTGCGGGCGCCTAGTGGCAGGGATTCTGGGGAGAGAAGAAATGGGCCTTACGGCACTTGGGTGAGTGCCTCTGTCCTGCTAGTGCTCCCTTCCTGCCCCTCAGCTGTGGGCTAAGCCTGGGGCTGGGCACCCACTCACTGCGCAGCGGAAATAGGTGGTTTGAGTGGGCACGTCTGCAAGAGAACCGCTGTGCCCGCCGTGCTGGTGTTGGTAGCGAGAGCTCTCACGTTTTCGCATCCCGGGGTGTGGGAATGTGGCTCTTGGCATCGCCGCCCTGAGGTGATGCTCTCGGCAGCTTCATGGCGCCGCCACCTGCCCCCTCAAAACACGTCTCCCCTTTCCGAGGAGAGGGGCCAGCTCCAGGCTGAGGGGCCCCCAGTGTCTCTGGGGACAGTGCTATTGCAAGTGCTGCGGAGCTTGCTCCAAAGCAGCCTCCTGCACAGGAGCCGAGGTGAAGAGTTTGTGCCGTGTAGAGAAGCCCTCTAAAGAGCGAGGCTCCTGGAGCATTTCACAGGGTGTCTGGGGGAAGGAGGCCGGTGCAGAAAGCCCCATGGGAAATGGGTCGTGGCACCCGGGAGCAGTAGTTGCCTGGATTGTCATGTTGAGAGCCCTGCCCTGCCCAGGCAGTGACTGGTTTGCTCTGGGGAAGCTGTCTGTGTGCTTCTATCTGAGTGAGGGGTTGTGGTGGCTTTGTGCTTGTTCTCTTCTAGGATAATGCGGGTGCAACCCAGTGTAGTGCTGGGGGTGGCCCACAGTGTCGTGAAGAGGATGTCCTCGTTTGTGAGGCAGATTGACTTCGCCTTGGACTGGATGGAAGTGGAGGCTGGACGAGCTGTTTACAGGTGAGATGTAAGCAGCATGGCCCCTGTTGTAAGCCCTAGTACTCCTGCTGGAAGACTATCAAAGGCTTCCAAGTAATTGAGTGCTCTGCCTACCTTTGATTAGTGAGCGGGGGGACGAAATCCCTGAGTGCTGCTTCAGTTTAAATTCGGTGGTGCCTTTCTGAAGTAGCAGAACTGATAACGCAAGCCAGGACAATACCAGTGTGTACAGACCGCGTTTGTCTGCCAGCAAAGCCTTCTGCAGCATGCAGAGGACAAGAGCGCCTCTCTACCTCAGGGCGCTTGCAGCCTGAAATACACCAAAGGGAACTTGGGTTTGCATAACTGTAAATAAAAACCGACGTTCCAGCAGTGTCCTAGGCCCTGCTCCTCCTTGGGTAGCTCCAGTCGTTGTGTAGCGTTAGCCACGGTAGAACTTGGAGTCAGACCACCCACCCAAGTGGTTCGTTCTCTTCTCTCTGCACCATGGCCCCGCTGCCTCGGTTCAGCTCTCTCCTGCTGGCCTGTTGGCTGTGCTGGGGAATGAGCAATCCCAGCTGTCTCCCTGCTGAAGACTGGCCAGTTGTTGATTGCATGAAATCGGGCTGGGAGGACAGAGCTCTGAGATGCAATTAATACGAAGAGCAGGGAGCCATAACTTCAGGTTTCGTTACTGCTCTTGCAATGTAAAATCTCAGCTTCAAAAAGCCCACGTGTCAAAGGGGCCGTGGATGGTCCGGGCTCGAATCTGGTTCCAGTGTCAAACGTTCAGCCCAATTTGCCTCCTCCGCTGGACGTGAGAGCTGAATGCCGAACAGCGTCTGCCATCTCTGTGGATGGGCAAAGGCTAGAAGGGGGCAGCTCCGCGCCACCCCACGCTCGCCCGTCCAAAGAGGAGGCTGAGGTTCGGGTCAGGCCATCCACACAAGCAGTTGCTTCTCTTCTCTCTGCACCAGAGCCCACCGCCCCCATGCAGGCACTTTCCTGGAGCCCCTTGCTTTGCGAGGGAAGGTTCCAATCCCAGCTGCTGGCTGGATGTAGTCGCAGTGGAGATAAGTTTACAAGTTGCCTTTGACAAATCTGCGGCCAGGTTGTTGGTTTTTTAATTGTTCAGTAAACGTTTTTCTCCTCTCTGCTGAGAGCAGAGCTCCCAAGCATTGCGCAGAGCTGATGAATTGGTTTTTGGATGCATTTGCTGAGTACAGATGCCTCGCTAATTCTTGGTGTGAATTGTTCTCTCCCAGGCAGGGTGACAAATCGGACTGTACGTACATTGTGCTGAATGGTCGACTTCGTTCTGTCATCAGGATGGATGATGGGAAAAAACAATTGACTGGGGAATATGGGCGAGGAGACCTAATCGGGGTGGTAAGAACCAGCTTCAGAATCTACTTGCTGCACTTTACAGAAAACTCTGGCGCTTTAACCAAAACAAATGAGTTAATGGGTCAGGTCTTGGCTTGGGAAAGTGAGGTTGTCAGCCCTTTGAAAGGGCTGTGGCAGGAGAGTGCAGCTTCGACTGTTCAGACTCTTCCATTGCTGCTGTTCTCCTGGGGTTTGGACATTGAGAGGGGTGTGCTGTGTGCCCTGTGTGGATTTTTCACACGGTGTCCTTTGGAGCTGAGCACGCCGCTTTGATAGCATATGTCCACATCAGACAACTTTCTCCCCACCTGCCTCTGTCCATTGCTTGCTCTCGGTCCCCATGTTAAAATCTGAAAAGGGCATCCAGCTTTACACCGGCAGTGCAGGCACTTGCCTGTCTTAAACTTCAATCCAGGGGACCTCTGAAATGCTGAGGTGTCCGTTCAAACCTCCTCCAGCTTGTTCTGGCTGTGAAGGCTAGATGTGCTACTGCAATATACCATCAGGAGCGGTGTCAGTCGGAACTCCCTCGAGACCTAGGACAATCAAACGGTAGAACTAGTGTGAAATAAAACGCTGTAATAAGTTATAAAAGCAACGGTGGCAGCCTGCAGACAAACAGGTTAATGAAAATGACCTAGTGGGCGTTGGAACTACAGGTGGGGAACTCTTGATAGGACAAGACCCAACGAGCTTAAATTGCAGCAAGGGAGGTTTAGGTTGGACGTTAGGAAAAACTTCCTACCTGTCAGGGTGGTGAAACACTGGAATAAGTTGCCCAGGGAGGTTGTGGAATCTCCATCGCTGGAGATATTGAAGAGCAGGTTAGACAGACACCTGTCAGGCCTGGTCTAGATGGTGCTTGGTCCTGCCTTGAGGGCAGGGCCTGGATCTGATGAACTCTTGAAGTCCCTCCCAGTTCTAATATTCTATCAATATCAGGGAAGCCTTGGCCTTCCGTCTGGATAAGACAAAGTTCTTCCGAGAGATCTATATGCGTCTTGCTAGCAGATAGAGCAAAAGAATCTGCAATCTCTAATGGTAGGCTTTCCAAGTGGCGATCAGGCTGCGTTAACACTTGCTATGACTCTTGCAGTATTCAGTCGCCTTCAGATCTATGAGCTTGTTCTACAAGGACCCTTGCCGCTTCTCTGGCCTTCCTCAAGGGCATGCCCGCTACTGAAATCTGGATGGACAGCTCTATGTATGTCCCTGAACACAGCTGTAAGCCCCAACTCTGCTTCTGATCTGTGTTGTCTCAGCTGGGCTTGACTCCAAAGCCACCTCTGCCTTAAGAGGTGCTGTTCCATAGTCCCCTAGATCGGAGCGCCCCTAGGGACACAGAAGAAGAAGAAAGGGTTAGTCGTTTCCTGCAGTAACACTGGGATTCTAGCTGTATCCCCTGTGATGCTCCACAGCCACCCTTCTTCTCCTTGGCTTGGAGTTCTCCCTTGTGGAGCCGTCCACGATTTGCCTGTTCGGTGCTTCATAAACAAGGGCATGTGGCACAAGCCTGACAGGCCGGGGGAGTCAAATAGACCCTGCTATGAGAAATCTCGGCTCAAGTTTGCTAGTGCATCTAGAATGGAGGCTCTTGGAACACATCTTGAAAAAACAGTGGGGGGGGAGGGGGAGCATTTCTTTCTGTAGCTCGCTAAACGAGCGCCATTTCCCAAGCTGGTTCCTAAAATCAGGCTTGCGGAAGGGCTGAATTTCTAGTAGGTCTGTCCCCGGGATGGCTGCCACCGAACCCCAGCTCCAGGCATGTGCTGTTGTGTCCAGTCAAAAAAATAACCCCCGTTCTCTGGGAAAGAGACACAGCACTCTTAAATCAAGCTTCTCCCCAGGCTTCTGGGCAGTTCCTTGCCTTCTCTTTGTCTTGTCTTGGAGCTGCAGCCACAGGGTATCTTCCTTGAGACCCAGGCACCCACTGCAGGAGCTACGCCACTTCCGGGGCCTCTCTCGCCAGGGCTGTCTGGGGTTTTCGCCCAGTCACCTGCTAGTGGCCCTTTAAAGCAGGTGGGTCCACACTTCTAACTAGCTGGTTTGGGCTCGCCTGCTGCAGTCCAGAGACCACCCACCCGCCCTGTAACAAGGTCTTGTAGAAGTTGATCAGAGTCCAGCACATTTGAAAATCCGCGCCACTTACCTCGGCTCCCCAGTACCAACCTCAGGATTTCCCTGTCGGATGCAGCCTCTGAAAATCTTGGTCAGAATCCAGAAGATTTCAGGCTTTCGGACTTCTTTTAGTAATGAAAAGGTGAACGTGCTTCAAGTCCAGGACAGTTCTGCAGATTGTTTTCTAGCACATGACTGTCCATGGAAGAGGAACCCAGTTCTTACTACCCCCCACAAAAGAGGGAATAAAATACCTTTTAAGTAAACCATATGGCAAAACTTGCATTTTTTTGTAGCTTTAATCTCATTAACCAGACTGAGAGCCTCTAATTAATTACGGCGGAGATTAAATTAAAACAGCAAAGCTAGATCTGCCATTGTGAATTCATTTTACACTCTAAACATTATGAACAACCTAGTCTGTCTTAAGTCTTGTAGTATTTAATGATGCAGTTCAACTCATAAATATTTATGCAGTAAAGTGAAGAAATGTTCAAGACCAATTATAAGAGTGATTATTAAATAGATTCTGGTTCCTTTGGAGATTGAGAATAAATTCCTTTTCATTTTCTAAAAGTTAATATAGGCAATCTCTAATCTCCGTGCAATCCTGAAAAGAAAAGCTGGTGTGTGTTTTCTCTCCAAGCTTTCGTTCTTTACCAGAAGCCACGTTGTTTCAAGCATGTTTCCTGGGACAAACGTTACAAATCAGATGCGCGTTAGAACTGCACTTGGCAGGAATGCGATGGCAGCTCTTGCTTGGTGCCTCGGCGAGCAAACTGATGTTTTCTGATGTGAAAAAGTGGGAATGTGGCCAGTTAACGTCACGTAATTTTGAGTCCCTATTAGCCCCCACCCCATTGGGGCCCTGGAAAGGGCACATGGGCCAGTGAACGCATGAAAGGCCCTTTTAGGGCAGCGTCCACACATGGGAATGGAAGAGGTTGGTGCCTAAAAGGTGGCCCCTGTGGGTGTGAGCAGAGTAATGGCCAAGTGGTCCCGAGATCTCTTCCCATTTCTGCCACGGCTTGCTTTGTAGTGCAGCTCTCTGCTTGCCTGCTGGCAGCGCAGGCGCTCTGTGAAGCTGGTAAATGTCACTATCCCCTCTTTACGGGGCAGTCAGACTCAGGCAAACTGAAGCAGCCTGTTCAAGTTTGCATAGCAAATGCATGTCGGGACTAGGGCCCTGATTCCCAGGCCTGTCTCCTGAAGGGGGCACTGAGTTATAATAAAGCCCCAGACTCGTGCAGCTGTTGGTACCTGTGAATAGGTATGCGCACAAGGGTAACGGCTCACAGCCAAAATTGCCGGCTTAAGGTTCACGGTATGGCTGAGATGCTGGGACGCTGGTGAAATGAAAGCTGCCTGTCTGGGGGTCAGAAGGCTTGCGAGGGAGCCGAAAGGGCCATGTCTGCTGTTGTAATCGGCTTGTGTTCAGTTTCACACGGGCTTTGTGGTAGGACGTGGCAGGGTGGGGCGCTCTGACAGCAGTGCCTTAGCGGTGTGTCGTGTAAGAGATGCAGCAGCATCCCACGCTAGAAAAATAATTGACATTCTATTTCTGTACTTAGTGGCTCCTGTGTGGTCCACAGGGGGCTATTTAAATCCTGCAGCTGCGAAGTGCTTGTGAGGAAGCGCCCTCCTGAAACGCTGGCCGACGGGTCTCTGCTTCTCACTGACACTGCTGGCCGAGCTATACGAGCAGCAGGAAAGAGAATAAAATGCCCCCAGTAATCCTGCTCCTTAGATCTCCTCCCCTTTTCTGTTTAAACAGGCTTCCCCTGGCGGGACTGGCAAAATTGTTGTTTTCAGTGAAACAGAGTTGAGCTTTTTGTCCCATCTATCCCAGTAGTTTTGTGCCACAAGAGACCATGTGTTCCCAAGTTGTTAGTCAGTAGATGCGTCAAGTTCATGTCACCTGAAGAAGTGGGTTGTGCCCACGAAAGCTCATGAGACTATGGATCTATATTGGTTCATCTCGAAGGTGCCACAGAACTACTCATTTTTCAAGTTGCTAGTGCATTCCTCAAGCATCTGAGGGAACTCGGCTGTTGTAAGCGCTCACCGGTTGTGTTGCAAAGTCACTAAGTAGCCATTGTCCACTGTCGTCGTCCTTAAGGGGGGCTCTGGGACGCAGAAACCGAGTTGTATACAAAGTTATTGAGGAAACGAACCCCAAGGTTCCTCCAAATGTTTCCATTGTAACTGATCTCATCCTTCCCAGATCTGCTCGCTATTCATGCTCATTGGCTTACGTAGGAGGTGGAAGTTCTGGGTCTTGCATTAGGGGTCTCGTTACAGGTAGAAAAGTCCCTGTTTGAAAACCAGAAAGGGGCTGAGATTGGTGTGTGAGATTGAAAGACGCAAGATGGGGGAGGTGGCTTCCCAGGACCCAGCACATGCGGGAAGCTGGCTCCCTACGCGCACTGGCTGCCGCCCCTCCCTGCCTCTGATACAGGGCTGTGTGTAACGTGGGGGTTAGCCGATGAGGCCAGGCCCATTGGTTAACTGGGTACACGGGTACCCGTTCACATCCCTAGTATGAAGGGCTGGTTCTCCCTGTTACGGATTCACTGTCCCAGCTTTCAGACAACCCCCTGGAGGAGCCCTGTGGCGTGCCAGACTCCGCCGGCCCCATGCTTCCTTACGGCTCATTGTATCTCGCGCTGAGCTCTGCCCAGGCGAGGGAGATTCTTGGTCGGAGAGCAACTCTCCAGGGAGTCCTGTGCCGAGTCCCGCGGAGCGCAGCACAGGCAGCACTTTGCTTAGCAGCGAGAGGGGTAAGATCTAGCCAAGCAGCGTTCCAGGCTCCATGGCTCTGCACTTTGTGGCAGGTGAGAGCAGCCACGCCACTTATCCCCGTCCTGCCTGATTGTCTCCCTGTAGCACAGACACTGTCTGCACCGGCAAGTCCAATGGCAAGTGCCTTTTGGCAGCAAAGCTGTGCGAGGGTTCGCGCTGCAACGTGACTTCGCTTGGTAGGGCCGACATACCCCCCAGCTTCTCATTGTGTGATTGTGCAGTCCTTAGGGCTTTCATCCTCCCGCAGGGTCTCCCATTGGCCAGTCCTTTATCAGCCCATTTATAGCCCCAGACAGCTACCGGCTGCCCTCCCCTCGCGTCCCCTGCTCTGCCCAGAGAGCAGACTTAACCCGCTAGCCCCATTGGGTAGCAAGGTACGGTGTGAGAGTCCCAGAGGGTTCCTGCCTCATCACCTCTCCTGTTCATTGTCTGACTGATGATACAGCTGCTTATCGCGTTAAAGCACTTGCAGTGATGAAAAAGTAGTTATGAACTCTTGCTCCTTGTTCTTGCATATGCACAGTGTGTGGGGTCTCGTGCAAGTGCAGAGTTTTTCTCCTGTAATATATTGAGCCTCAGTGCCAGCTTCTGTCAAGTTCAGCTCTATGAAGAGCAGCCCACCTAGATGAGGAAATGGAAATTCTCCATTTGTCAGAGAGTGACTGCTTTTCCTGAGCTGGACGTGGGTACTCGCTAGCACTGGGCAGCCTATTCTACTTAATAGTGATAGAAATGTAGCCTGAGGAAATGGGTCTGGCCCAAGAAAGCTCATCACCTAATAAACCATCTTGTTAGTCTTTAAAGTGCTACATAGTCCTGTTATTCTACTTAAGTAGATGCCAGCAAAAATTGGTGGGAGGGAGAGGGGAAGGCCAGAGATGGCTAAAGCTGATTCCAGTGGACAAGTGGTTCTGTTCTGCTTTGTTGCATTTTTATTTGGGCAGTGCTCTAAGATTGACCTTTGAGCTCTTAGCTGTATTTGTTTCTCTCTGGCAGGTGGAAGCATTAACCCATCAGCCTAGAGCCACAACAGTACACGCAGTCCGAGATTCTGAGCTGGCCAAGCTCCCGGAGGGAGCACTGACATCTATCAAACGCAAATTCCCACAGGTAAGGCAAGTGGCATTCTTCTCTCTGCTGCCTCTCCAAGGGCCACAAGCTACTGGCCTCCCCCGTAAAGCAAAGAGCTGCATCCGTGTGCAGACTGAGCTCTCCAGTCCTGGGAGCGGTAAAGGATGTTCGTTGAGGGGTTATCTCTAAGACGAGGGTTGACGTGCCGCTGAGTGGAGGTGCTGATGACTGGAAAGCATAAATGTTGTGGAAACAAGACATGCCTCGTTTCAGAAGATAAACTAGCGAGGGGGGTTTCTTGCATAATGCAGGTTATTTCTAATGGGATGTGAAGAAAATCAAGTCATGTACTGGTGACTGTGATGGTGAGATACGAGCTATCTGCTCGTTGGCCGGTGCAAGAGTTTCCCCTGTTGTTAATTTCTGATGCATTGTCCAGGCTGTATTAAACATCCCAAACGTAAGGAGATGCCTCACTTCCTTTAGGATGGGGTCTCCAACCTTCTTGAGCACAAGATCACTTTTTTAATTTAAGTGCGATCCAAGATCTACCTCAAACCCACACACAGTTGCTCCGCCTCCTTCCTGCCCCTTCTCTGAGGCCCTGCCCGTGCTCACTCCATCCTCCCTCCCTCCCTCCCTCCTTCACTTTCAGCAGTCCGGGGCAGAGGGTTGGGGTTCAGGCTCTGGTCTTGGATTAAGGGATTTGGAGTGAGAGAGGGGCTCTGAGCTGAGTCTGGGGCAGGCAGTTGGGGTGCCAGAAGGGGGTTCTAGGTGCTGGCTCTGGGGAGGGCATTTGGATGCTGGGGTGCAGGAGAGGGGTCGTGACTGGGGTGGAGTTTTGGGATGTGGGCACTAGCTGGGCCTGCTTATCTCAAGTGGCTCCTGGGTGGGGGTGCAGTGGGGCTAAGGAAGTGTCACCCCTGTCCTGGCCCTACACCACTCCCTAAAGCAGCCAGCAAACTCCCTTCCAAGTCCTGCTGTGCTCCCTCTCTGCTCTGTGGAGACAGGATACACGGTGGGAGAGGAGGGGAACCCTGGACATCAGCGCCCCCCTCTCCCTCCTCTGCACTGCGCAGAACAGCAGGAGGCTCCTGAGGGGACAGCTCCAAGGCAAAGGGCTGTCTCGGGGGTGTGCAGCTGAAGTGCTGGGCTCGAAAACCTCTTGGCCAAACCAGTCAGGATCACTTGTCAGGGGCTTCAAGATCTCCCAGTAGATCCTGTCCTGGATCAGTGAATACTGTGCACAGAGGTGGTCTCCTCACCTCAAAAAAGATATTTTGGCCTTGGAAAGGGTTCAGAAAAGGGCAACTAAAATGATTAGGGGTTTGGAACAGGTCCCATATGAGGAGAGGTTAAAGCGACTGGGACTTTTCAGTTTAGAAAAGAGGAGACTGAGGGGGGATATGATAGAGGTCTGTAAAAGCATGAGTGGTGTGGAGAGAGCCGATAAAGAAAAGTTATTTATTAGTTCCCTAAATAGAAGAACTAGAGGACACCAAATGAAATTAATGGGGAGCAGGTTTAAAACTAATAAAAGAAAGTTCTTCTTCATACAGCGTGTAGTCAACCTGTGGAACTCCTTGCCAGAGGAGGCTGTGAAGGCTAGGACTATAATAGAGTTTAAAGAGAAGCTAGATAATTTCATGGAGGTTAGGTCCATAAAAGGCTATTAGCCAGGGGATAAAATGGTATCCTTGGCCTCTGTTTGTCAGAGGCTGGAGAGGGATGGCAGGAGACAAATCGCTTGATCCTTGTCTTCGGTCCACCCTCTCTGGGGCACCTGGTGCTGGCCACTGTTGGCAAACAGGCTACTGGGCTAGATGGACCTTTGGTCTGACCCCGTATGGCCGTCCTTATGATCCTGATCTAGTTGGTGAGCACTGCTTTAGGAAATGATTCCCCAGCTGAGCAGCTCTTCTGTTAGGGTGTCCTTCCTGATTTAAACTCCAGCTGTCCTTATTTCGCTGCTTTGCTCGGAGCAATTCCTCTAGAGCACTCTCCTTTGTTCCCCCTTGCCTTTGCATTTACCCCTCATCATGGCCCTTTCCTGCAAATCCTTCTCCAGCTCCCTGATCATTCTGTACCTCGACCCTGAATTTCCCTCCAATGTAATATCTGTCTGAAGCAATATCCAGAATCAGACTCTATTCCGAGGGCAAAGTCATCCCTCATGAAGACGTGTTGTTTCCCTGGTCCCCACACTCAGAGAAGTTGTATGTTTTGTCTTAATTACGGTGTTTCTAATTTTTCAGCCTTTTTGGAATAGAATGCTTCTTCCCATTGCATCAGACTCCATTTGGAGGGCCTTGACTATTCACATACAAAATAGAACACTGGCAATGCATTAACTGCATGCTGTATGGGAGCTCAGTGGCCCAAATTCTTATACCCTTACGTTGGATATTGGACTCCAGGAAAGAAGACCTTATGAGGAGAGGCTGAGGGATTGGGGCTTGTTTAGTCTGCAGAAGAGAAGAAAGGGAGGGAGGGATTTGAGAGCAGCCTTCGCCTACCTGAAGGGGGTTCCAAAGAGGATGGAGAGAGGCTGTTCTCAGTGGAGATGGACGGCAGAACAAGGAGCAATGGTCTCGAGTTGCAGAGGGAGAGGTCTAAGTTGGATATTAAGAAAAACTCTTTCTCTAGGAGCGGGCCAAGCACTGGGATGGGTGCCCTAGGGAGGGGGTGGAATCTCCATCCCTAGAGGTTTTCAAGGCTCAGCTTGACAAAACCATCTGGGATGGTTTAGATGGGGCTGATCTGGCTTTGGGCAGGGGGCTGGACTCTGACTCCTGAGGTCTCTGCCAGCCCTCGGATTCTATGACTCTATCAAGTCCGTGGGATTTCTCATAAGTAAAGTGCTGCCTTTTATTTGTGCTGAGACTTGGACTCTGGCCCAATATATTTTCTATGCAGATTTGAGACATGGAATGAACTCCTCCAGTAGTGATTGTGGCTGCTGCTCTTGGTGTGTGTGACATTTGTAATGTACCTGGGAGCAGAGCAGAGGTGATAATCAGTCTAGGCTGGAGGCCATTGGCTCCATTGATATTGAATGGAAGTCTGTTCTACAGCCACTGCCATCCCTTTGAAACGTGACTGCTCAGTTCTCTCTGCTTCTGCAGACCCAGGTTGTGCTTGAACTGCCACTTTCACTGCCAAAACTGCAGTTCAGGGGCGTTAAACACCCCCTCAGCGAGACGTTTCAGTGCGGAAATGCATCCGTATAGACAGGGCTTTGTTGCTGAGAGCACCCCCGTCCGAAGCATGACTGCCTGCCCACGTCACAGTGCGCCCCGCTCGAAGGTGCCAGCTCTGGGGTGGGAGTACCCGGGGATGAATTAGTGAATGCAGAGCGCCCACCAGCTGCTCCTTTACCTCCCGGTACGCTGAGGTCGGCTGGTGTTGTGGCTGTATGCAATAGAGCGGGACAGGCCACTGTCTTTCCTGGGCTCGCTAGCCTGTGTTCTCACGAGCCATTACAATCCGTTCTGCAGGAAGCATGCACAATGGGGTCCGGTTGGGAAGAAGGGCCGGGGTTCCCTGGGATTGTCCTGGCCTCATTCCGGTTCGGCCCGATGGGCCCCAGGCAGGCCTGGTGTCGCAGGAGAGCCCCTGCGGGATTTTCCCCTTGCTGGGTCTACCCACCAGGCCTTTGCAAGGAGATGTACTGAGAGGTGTCCAGGGACTTGCATTTGTTAATGTCACGGTTCTGAGCCAAGCTCAACCATTCTTTCAGGGGAAGCCAACATCTCTAGAGTGGGGGGGGAGTTCTGAAAGACTGACTAGGGCAGGGCAGGTCCACTCCTAGTGTCAGGTGATCCTTCTATCTAAGTTGAGATTTAAGGGGGGGGAGGGGCTGATTAGCAAACATTGTCACAGTGTCATTGTTCCTACACAAATATTGTTGTGTCACGTGATCGGTGTTTCTGTTTCAGGACGAGCACAATTTTTCTGGGACAATTCTGTTCATTACCCTTGGCTTGAATGTTTTAAAGTGAGGATTGCTTGTATTGTGTACTGCTTCTTAGACTAGCTTACTGCCAGTACATTGTTAACAGTGGTGGCTTCTGTATGTGGAAAGCAACTATTGGTTTGTTTTTTCTGGAAATTATCAGGGAGCAGTTTTTTAAAAAGACTTCAATGTGAGAAATTCCACTCTGATTTGTTTAGCGCCATCATCTTCTATAAATCAAGTTGTAAATTTTCCCAGCCGCCCAAGCTGTAGATGAAACAAAGAAAAGATGCCATTTCCCACAGATACCTTGTTTAGAACTGAATTCTCTTTACAGTAAAATGAATTCAGGCAATGTCACAGGTGAGTGGAGACCCAGCTGTAGCCAGCGCCCTGGCCTGCGAAGATCATGTAGAAGGCCATGGATGCTGAGAATTACAAGTTCTTTGAAACAGAACAGTGTGGAATTCTCATGGAAAGTCGAGCACGGGGACTGGACTAGCTCTAAACAAGCAGAGCAATGAAACTGAAATTACCGGGGTGGAAGGAGTGCACAGCTGTGCACTTGCGTGATAGCTGGAACAAATTCTATGTAAGAGAAGTACCGCTTAGCCCGCTGTGCTGAAAGGTGTTCAGGTCTGGAGCCGAAGCCAGCCAGCTGAGAGAGGCAGATACCCGGCTCAGGAGAGCTGGGGGTTACTCTGTGAGTGTATTAGAGGGCTTCTGTTGAAAATGTTGCCGTGCTCAAAGCACGTTGCCACGTTATAAAAGCACCTGGGTGACTCAGAACCAAAGTGGCATCAAAAGTCAGCGGGAATTGGGCCGGGGTCTATGCTAAGAGTTAGGTCAACACAAGGCAGCTCAGGTAAAATGTAACTCACGGTGACTGCATCAGCCTGACAGCTCTGTGCCCCTTCAGAGGTGTAGTGTTTGGAGGGTGTAGTCACTGCGCAGCTTACGTTACCTGTTGGCCGACAGCTAGACCCCCTCCTTTTCAGGGTTCCAGCTGTCAGTGCCCCACAGGTAAGGCAGTGCAAATGCTCCTTGTGAGGATGTGCATGCTGACAGGATCCTAGTGTGCACATGAACCACCACTACTTTGAGTGCTGTCCCTGGGGGTGTTCCACTGTAGATGTCTTTGCGCCCCTATGTTCAATCAGAGACTTTTGGTAGCAGTGCCTGGGTGGGTTGCAGGTCCTTGCCTCCCGGCAGTGAACTGAAGGTGTGGGGCCAGCCCCCCCAGTTCCTTCTCTATCGCACTCAGCAGCACCTCCCTACTTTGTGCTTAACTAGTTTACGGTTGTTACTTAGCTCCCTGTTAGCAGACCCTCAGCTTCCTTCCCTTTTCCTTTCTCCTTGTTACCAAACCTTTTCTTTCTCTCTTCCACCTTGAATTGCGGCTACATTCACCCTTGGGAGGGTGAAATACACCGACAGAAATGCTCGGTTTCCCAGGCTTTAATGCTGCCGTCCCTGCAAGCTCTGAACGCCTGTTTCTGGCCGAGGCGATCTGTGTGCTCGCGTCTGGGCAGAACGCAAGTTTCACGGAAGAGTCAGCGGTGCCTTGGGCTCCTGGCTGGAACAAGGCAGCCTGGAGATTTGCAGCTCAAACTCCTCCTTATGGGCAAGTCTCTGAGACCCGCATTGGAGCCTGAAGCCTGGGGTCCCCCTACCCCTCTGAGGACTCTCCTACAGAGAAGGAAATGGTGGTTCCCTGATTGCTCCTGGCCGCGAGGGAGTGAGCTGGCTATGCCCTGTCCTCTCACGCTTCCAACAGAGATGGCTGGAAATTAACAGAGTTTTCTGGGATTAGAATTCTCCCCATGGGCTTTGTATTAGCTAAGTTGGCTGCTGGGGGAGGCTGTTACAGAGCGAGTTTGGCTGCTCTGAGGAATCTCAAAGGGCTCAAGTCTCTGTCTGAGAATAGCAGCAGCTGTGACTTATATTGACATCTCAGAAGACGGAGCCCAAGTGCACATGCCTTGGTGGGAGAAAACGTTTGGCATGTTTTAAACTCTGAGCAAATCTTAGGCCAGGTCCTACCGTAGACCCAGGGCTGATGTTCTTTTATGTTTCCATGACAGCAGCATGGTGACTCATCCTATAATGGTAAGCAGCCTGCGTCTCTCTTGCAGAGCGCTGGAAAACAACTGTTCCATGGCTGTCCCAGGGTGTACGGTTTGCTGTAACTAGTACAGCAAATCACATGGTCTGGTGGTGGAAACAGCAGGCTCCTGGGTTCTGTTCACAGGTCTCCCACCAAGTCTGGGTAAATCACTAAGGGCACGGTCACAGCCCTTCCCTTGTACAGTATGTGTGTTGGTTGCAATAAATGGTGGCAGGTGTTACTTGTTCGCTAACCTCTTTGAGCTGCTCAATTGAAAGGTGCATTAAAAATGCAGAATATGGTTAACTGGTGACTCCATCGCTGTTAGTCGAGATGCATCGATTTTTTACATGCAAATTGATACTCCAGTGTGCCTGGTTCCTAAACACTCTCTGTATACACATTAGCTCCAGTCTGGGCCTAGGTCATTTCCCAGGGGAGGAGTTTTGCTGTCTAATAGGTTTCACTACAGTTGAGGCAGTTGGCAAGTTTGGGTTTAGCTGTGGAAAACCAAACTCAGTCCTTGCAAGTCTAGGAGGTGCAGTGCTGCAGCAGGGCCCGCTTGGGGCAGAGTGAGGAGGAGGCTCTGTGATATCTGTAGCAGAGTTAGTTGATGTTAATCCCAGCGGGGAGATCTCAATAAAGGAGGTGGGCAGTCAGCAGTTCGATCTTAGCCAGTGTGCGCTAACAGATACTCTTCTGTTGGGTCAATTGCCTCTGCTGAGCAAGGTTCAGAGACTGAGAACACCAATGGAAAAGTTAACTTACTAAAGTCAGTCTCCTTAGGTCACTGCTAGTATGAGCAGGGCCCTACCAAATACCTGGTCCCTTTTGGTCAATTTCACACCCATAGGATTTGAACCATCATAAAAGTCATGATTTTTAAATCTGAAATGTCGTGGTGTCGTAGCTGTGGGGCTCCTGACCCAAAAGAAGGTCTGGAGGGCCAGCAAGATCAATGGGGGGGACAGGTTGGTAATATTGCCTCCCTTGATTCTGTGCTGCTACCACTCTCCAGCCACCCAGGTAGCACACAAGCCAGGGTGGCGATACCACAGACTCCCTACAATAACCCTGCAGCTCTTCCCGCACCCCCGGCTGGATTGGAACCCACAGCTTGAGAAATGCTGGTCTCCCGGGGTGTGTCTAGACTACATGCCTCCTTCGACGGAGGCATGTAGATTAGCCAGATCGGAAGAGGGAAATGAAGCCGCGATTAAAATAATCGCGGCTTCATTTAAATTTAAATGGCTGCCCCGATCTGCCGATCAGCTGTTTGTCGGCAGATCGGGGGAGTCTGGACGCGATGCCCCGACAAAGAAGCCTTTCTTCATCGACACAGGTAAGCCTCGTGAAACCAGGTTTACCTGTGTCGATGAAGAAAGGCTTCTTTGTCGGGGCATCGCGTCCAGACTCCCCCGATCTGCCGACAAACAGCTGATCGGCAGATCGGGGCAGCCATTTAAATTTAAATGAAGCCGCGATTATTTTAATCGCGGCTTCATTTCCCTCTTCCGATCTGGCTAATCTACATGCCTCCGTCGAAGGAGGCATGTAGTCTAGACACACCCCCGGTGAGAGCTGTGCACTGCAGTGTAAAGGGACACACAGGACCAGGTTCCACAGGGGAGAGCAGATTTCATGGTCTGTGATGCATTTTTCACAGCCATGAATTTGGTAGGGCCCCAAGTATGATTGACACAGCGGCTTGGGGAAGACTTCAAAGAATGTGATGGTCTGGGCTTGGTGAGAGAGGGGCTTGAGTAGCAGGTCATAAAACCTCTGGATTGGCTGGGATGTTCATGGCACTTCTCTCTTGGCATGCACACACACGTGGAAGTGCTGCCTGGAGCTGAGCACTGGTTTGATATTCTGTAACACTCAGCGGAATGCAGGGGCCCATACTCCGCACGGGGGCTGTGGGAAACTCTCCCAGTGGGGGGCAGAGCTGGAAGCCCCATTACTTGGGACACTGAAAACTAGATTGAACCAAATGTTAGAAGATGTGCACTTTGGAACAGACCTACCCTGGCAGAGCGGTGGGAACAGAGGGTTAAATGGGCCTCTTCCATCTCTGACTTCTGTCTGTAATATATGCCAGTATTTCCATTATAGTCTCTATGGACTGTTTGCTTTGACTGTCCCTAATGCTGGAGGTAGGACACACATGCTTCCGCACAACTTAGTTTTCTGATACATTGTCCCTGTCTGGAGTTTGGTCGTTGTTCTCAGTTCTGACTCTAGTAATTGACGCTGTGTTGGAGATGCCTGAGTTTTTCTCCAAATGTTTTTTATAGTTCACGTTTGTTGGAATTATGAGATTCCATGAACTATGCAGACTTAATCAGTGGTAATGGCTGCCTGGAATAAAATTGCTTTAGATAAAATTTATAGAACAACACTAATTGCCAAGCCGCGATGCTTTATAAGGCTTTCCACTTAAAGGTTAAATCTGGAAGCGATAACACGTGGGAGAAATTTGTTTGATTGTTTCAAGTTATTTATGGCTTGGAAGGAGGGGGAAAGGAAGTCATTTATTCTTTCTGCTAATACAAGAACTAGGGGTCACCAAATGAAATTAACAGGTAGAAGGTTTTTTTAAAAAAAGGAAGTATTTCTTCAAACAACACTTAGTCAACCTGTGGAACTCCTTGCCAGAGGATGTTGTGAAGACCAGGATTTTAACAGGGTTCAAAGAAGAACTATGTAAATTCATGGAAGATAGGTCCATCAATGGCTTCAGAGGGTTAGCTGTGTTAGTCTGTAATAGAAAAAACTTAAAACACAACAAATAGTCCTGCAGCACCTTAGAGACTAACAAAAAATGTATATGGTAACATGAACTTTGGTGGGCACAACCCACTTTTTCAGATGAAAGAAGTGATACCATCTATGTGTTTTGTTAGTCTCTAAGATGCTGAAGGACTTTTTGTTGTATTTTAAGTTTTTTCCATCAATGGCTATTAGAGATGGTGTCTCTTGCTACTTTGTCAGAAGTTGGTATTGGGTGACACGGGCGGGATCACTTGATGATTTCTGTTCATTCCCTCTGGGGCACGTGGCATTGGCTGCTGTCAGAAGACAGGATACTGGGCTAGATGGACCTTTGGTCTGACCCAGAATGGTGGCTGTTTTGTTTTTCTTATGTTCTCATGTCTTGGCAGGACCAACCGCAGTCCAGGGTTACAAGAAAAGCAAGACTATTCATAGATCTTTGTCCCAAGTACCGGGACATTAAGTTTCTCGAGTATTGCTAATGGCCCCCATTTAGCATGTCAAGATTAGTAAACCGATTTATGCTTCATATTTTTAGCTTGAGATACAGGAACATAAATAGAATATATACACTTAGCAGATTATAACTTTTCAAGTATGTGTTGCAATATGTATTTTGCATAAAGCATCTTCTAGTTGTGCATATGTGTATTAATAAGCATATTTCCATAAAGAATATGGTGTGCAAAGTCACAATGACAGACTCTTTCCAGAAAAGTTGATTTTAGTAGCAGAACAGGTTGCAAATCACCTTTTTTGTTGTTGTTGTTTGTTTTTAAAGTCTTAAGGGTTAATATAAAATGAAAATGACACGGGTATGCAAGAATAATGAACTTTCACTATACCACAGAGTGGAAGTAATTGCTTCCTCTGGAAAAGATGTGCTTTATAAAACCCTTAGCAATTCTTAACAATCTTCTGTTTAAACTCTTCTCTTAAATCTTTGCATTGCCTGTTTGAATATTTTGTTTTAATGCACTCGGCCTGAAATGTTCATGTTTTCCACCTGCCAGGTTGTGACTAGACTGATCCATTTGCTGGGTGAGAAGATTCTTGGAAGTCTTCAGCAAGGGGGTAAGAAACAATTCCTGGGTCATTTGCTTTATTTACAGTGTTCAGAAAAGCTACCGAAGAGCCACATTCAGCTCTCGGTTTTAGAGAGACGTTTTCCAAGATAGTTTGCTGAATTCAGTGCGGGTACTGCTGGATTTATGCCAGTAAATTTGAGAACGCAGAATTCCAGTTGCAGATACAAATTTGCCATTAATTATTCCACTTAGCCAGGAACATAAGGGCATTACAATTTCACAATGAATGTACGTACAGAATGTATATGCATGGGTAGGATAAAAGGGATGGAGGAACGAAATGAAATGTAATTGATCCCACTGTGAAATCTGCTTCTAGTAACTGTTGAGAGGGGGTTTGCAGAACGAGGGAGTAATACTGCATCCAGGAACCTTGCACAGAATCACATCCCACTGAACAGAATCTGCATGCGGGACAACGTGATAAATCTGTAGTTTGTGTCTCTGGCTGACTTGCCTAATAGCAAATATTCAGAACTAGACTTACCTGGCATTGCTTGGGTACTTAATTCAATTCAATTTGCTTTTTGGAAAATGAAGTGAAAATGTCCAGGTTCCATTTCAATCAGTGCTCTGGGGCGGGGCTGGGGAGGAGGGGTTCAGGATGCAGGCTGCCCTGGGGAGAGAGGACAACCCCAGCCCTCTCTCGCTGCAGCAGCTTGGGGCCAGATGAGACGTGCCTCTCCATGGCCGCTACAGCTCCAGCAGGCACAGCTGTGAGAGGGGTGCATTTCCCCTGTCTGGGGCAGGTTCAGGTTGTTCTCCCTTCTGTACTCCCCCGCCAGAGTGAGGAATGCAGCAAACAGTGCACTTCCCCTCACTCCCTGATGAAGCGTTACAGCTGGCAATGTCCCCGTACCAATTGGGCTTCAGCCCTCCCTAAAGGGCAGCTGGGGGGTGGGAAGCTCAGAGCTGGGGCAGTCCTGGAAGGGAGGCGGGGGAGTGACCCCCCAGCCAGCCCCTTTCACCTGCCTGGTGATTCTGACTCTTTTCTGTATGGTTTTATGAGAAGCAATCCCATTCCAGGCACATCCCATTGTCCTGGCAGGACCGTCCCGTACCCTGCTTTAAGTTCTAAGGGGAAGCTGTTTGCTGATCAGTGACCTAGCTCTCCCGGGTTTGGGGGGTACAGTGAGGACGGACAGACACATGGTAGATTTAAGTGTTATGCCGAGAAACGTGCCAATCGTCATGGCTGAATTAGTTCAGATCACTAATTGGGTTGATGGTTAGTAGATGGGAGGAAATTGCCTCTGCTGCTTGTTCTGCCTGGGCGGTAACATTAAACCAATTGAACATAGTTACTGGCTGTTTCCTGCCTCACCATTGTCTGAGGCAAACGGAGCAAAAGTAACAACTGGTTTGAAAGGTCTTAGGCCCTTTTATGCCTCTAATTGTAAGTGAAGCCGGCGAGGCTGGAAGCCCCCTCAGCCAAGCGCAGTTATGGTTGTCCCACTGGCGGGGAAAGGACGTTCCACTCTCACAGCATGGCTCCCGTTGCCGGGGACTGCACCCCCTTTGTGGGGGGGGGAGCACTGGGCTGGGTTCCCTAGAGGTGTTTAAGTCCCGGCTTGACAGAGCCCTGGCTGGGGTGATTGAGCTGGGGTAGATCCTGCTTTGGGCGGGGGGCTGGACTCGATGCCAGAGCCTAGGCAGCATTGGTGGCCTACTTCAGAAATTGGCAGATCTCGACGATTGGCATGGCGACTGTGAGGTACATTCCTTTAACCATCGTGAAATGATCTAGGAAAACAGGAGAAATGGTCAGAGGTAGATGGGATGAAATTCAGTAAGGACAAAGGCAAAGTGTGCCACGTGGGAAGGAACAAATCAGTTGCACATGAACAAAATGGGAAGCGACTGTCTAGGAAGGAGTCCTGCAGAAAGGGATCTAGGGGTCAGAGTGGACCACAAGCTAAGTCCTGCAGAAAGGGATCTAGGGGTCAGAGTGGACCACAAGCTAAGTCCTGCAGAAAGGGATCTAGGGGTCAGAGTGGACCTCAACAGTGTGAGGCTCTTGCAAAAAAAGCAAACTTCATTCTGGGATGTATTAGCAGGAGTGTTGTGAGCAAGAGGCAAGAAGCCATTCTTCCCCTCTACTCTGCATTGATTAGGCCTCTGCTGGAGTTTTGTGTCCTGTTCTGGGTGCCACATTTCAGGAAAGATGTGGACAAATGGAGAAAATCCTGTTAAGAGCAACAAAAATGGTTAAAGTTCTAGAAACAGACCTCTGAGGGAGAATTGGAAGAATTGGGTTTGTTTAGTCTGGAAAAGAGAAGGCTGAGAGGGAACATAACAGTTTTCAAGGATCTAAAAGGGTGTCATAAAGAGGAGAGTGAAAAATTATTCTCCTTAACCTCTGAGGACAGGACAAGAAGCAATGGGCTTAAATTGCAGCAAGGGAGGTTTAGGTTGGACATTAGGAAAACTGTCCTGTCAGGGTGGTGAAGCATCGGAATAAATTGCCTAGGGGGATTGTGGAATCTCCATTGGAGATATTTAAGACACCTGTCAGGGTTGATCTCTAGATGATGCTTGGTCCTGCCATGAGCACTGGGGACTGGACTTGACCTCTTGAGGGGTCCCTTCCAGTTCTATGAAATGTCATGCGCTTGACAGGGCAGCCATGGCAGTGCCAAGCGTGGATGGGCAGTGCTGCAGTTGTTGCTTCCCTGATGATCTGTGAGGCTTCAGTCCCACCATGCGTGGACGGTGCTGCTGGCCAGCCCTCTAGCGAGATGCACACTGACAGACCTGGCGAGGACGACGGGTCCTTAACTGATGACTGTCGTGGCTCCTCAGGATGTAGTCTGTCCGGTCCCATGACCCAGCCTGCATCCCTGTCCTGAGTGCTCCGCAAGTGTGGGCTTTGAGCTGTGATGCAGCTGACCAAGGGATGTCCCTGTTCTGAAATGTAACCTCTCCTTCTATCCTGTGGCTTTTTGGCTTTGGCTTGTTGATGTGTATATTGGGTCTGACACTTGGTCTAGCTGCTGTACGGGATGTACTCAGTACAAAATAGATCTAAATCACAGGAGAGATTTTCTCCCTCTGCCTGAGCTGTATTTAAGCAACATTTGCCAACCAAACTCAGCTGTTCAGGAAAGTTCCCATTAGATGCTGGCATGCTGTGCTATGCAGCACAGTGCCCTTGTACCTAGGCCACGGCTCATCACGGGCACACACCTCACCTGGCTGAACAGGTTTCTTGTACTAAACACTTCAAGGGCAGGGCCGCTGGTTTGGAGCTGTGGTAGGTGTCCCTTTGTAAATGGCTGGCAGCAAGCGCCGGTCGTTTGGTTGGTAGCTTCCAGTTCCTGTCTTTGGTAAGCAGCCACCTGCCCCCATGCGGCCCGGCTGTTGCTCTTGGTGAAGTTGGACGCTGCATGCATTGCAGTGTCTCTCAGCTCGGGCAGTGTCTCTTCTTCGCCCAGGGGTTGCTTCCAAAGCCTGGTCCCCCTCGGGCTCTGAGTGCTCTGGTCTTCTGTAGCTTCTGGTTAGACCAGAAAGGTGAATTCCCAGGACTTGTCACCCCCAGAATTTGTCCTGGTTCATTGCAAAGGGCCGATCTGCCTGCGCCTGTCACATCGATTTGTTCGTTATTTTCATCAGCTGAATGCTGGTTCCCTTCCCCCCCGTATTTTGAAGACTAATATTTTCTATGGGAGTCACGCCCCAGGAATGCCTGGCCGCAGTGTACTTCCAGTAACATGCAGGACAGATGCTCCCAGCACGGACTTCCTTGGCGTCAGGAAATCTTGCATTTACACACAGCCCAAGGTGCCCTAGCCTCAGCTGTGCAAATGCCAGCAGGGCCCTGGAGCGTTCCCCTCCTGGGGTGGGTGACACCCATTGTCTCCAGGTAGGGGAGCTGCACCGCTAGAGGAGGAGACTCCCCGGATGACCCCTTCAGGTCTGACAAGGAATCTAGACCCCATTACTGTTGGCATGGACCTACGTGAGCTCCAGGCAAGCAGTGTCCTAGGTGTCCACCCTTCTGCCTCCCAGCCTCTCTCCCCAGTGGGCCTCTTGGGAGATGTAGCTAGCAGAGAAAACAACCTCAGCTGTCCTGTAGGCCCCTTGTGCCCCCCGTCTAGAGTAGAATCGTGCGCAATCCTCCCGCTTGGCATAAATGGCCACTGCTGCGTGTCTCCTGGAGCCAGGCATTCAGTAGCTGTTTCCCAGCATCCCGACAGCTGAAGAGGAGACCTGGTGCCAAGAGGGCAGCAGCTTTCTGGTGGCTAATTCAATATTGGTTTTTGGCAGGTCATCCCCTTGGGCTGCATACCAGTGGCAGCAAATGGGATGCTGGAAACTCGGCCAGCAACCTCTCCACCGTAGCAATCATGCCAGTGTCTGAAGAGGTGCCACTTACGGCCTTCACTTTGGAACTCAAACACGCGCTCAGCGCTATTGGTAAGAGCTCGTCGCTGTGAATTGTAACGTCCAGCAGAGCCTCGGCGAGGCTGTCTGCCGCTGTGTCTGGCGAAGCAGGGTGCTGCTGGACGTGGAAGGGAAACTGCACAGCAAGGCCACAGGGAGGCATTTTATTATTGTAAAATCCTGTTGTTGTGAAAGTCTTTTCCCATGATTTAAAAACTGTAATTATTGCTTCTTTTAATTAATCCTTTCTCTCCCGCGTTTAATGCAATTGGACGAACTCCAGGGTACAGGGCAAGCCCTCTGATTCCTGAGGGACAGGAGAACTCAGCCAGCAACATGCAGTAACTGTTGAGGTCACAGGGGTGCTTCAAGCAGGGAGCTGCTGTTCTGAACAAGAGTGTCCTTCAGAGGGCCGGAGGCGTAGGCGTGTCTCCGTTCTTGGTCACGGGGCTCGGGAAGGTGTAGAGGTGCTCTTCAGCCTACGTTGGTTTCTCTCCTTGTTTTCTAGTGGGGGGCTTGTTCCTTCTCAGTTCTGGGGGATCAGGAAAAGTTAAGCTAGGAACAGTGGGCATTGGGGCCAAGTGACACCGTGGCTCCCAGCCTGCTTTGGGGAGTTGCCGTTGGCCTTCCTGCAACGCGTGCCCCTCTGCAGGCTATTTCTGCGGAGGAAGCCGCAACGCGAGGGAAGCGCAAAGGTTCTTCTTCGAGTGATCGCTCATGTCCATTCCAATTAGGTGTGTGCGCGCCGTGTGCACGGATCTCGGAGCTTTTCCCTCAGCAGTACCCTTAGGGCCAGCAGGGAGCCCCTTGGAGCAGCACCAATATAACAGCGCATATATACCCCTGCTGGCCCCTCCGCCCCTCGGTTCCTTCTTCCCGCCCGCACAGCAGTTGGAGCGTTAGACTTTTAGTCTTCCCTTAGCTAGTTGTTAGTCACTGTGTGTGTGAATAGTGTTTATTTCAGTAGTTACCCTGTGAATAGTTGGACTATAGTTATCTTCCCCCTCCCCGGCTGGGGAGGGGATGCCAGGACCGCAAGGTTTTAAACCCTGCCAGTCCTGTCTCAAACCTATGCCTTGCGGAGATCCCCACGTCTCCTGCTTAAAGTGCCTTGGAGAAGCGCATTGTACCCAAACCTGCAAGATCTGCAGGGGGTTTAAACCGAGGACAAGGCGAGAGAGGGACTCTCGCTTGAAGAGATTATTAATGGAGTCCTCCCTGCAGCCTCCGGCACCGGAGGACAGTCAGTCGGCGCACGGTGCCGCTTCTGCGGAGTGGGAAGCTCCCTGTGCACCGACCAAGGTGAAGGCTAAGCACTCCAGGCACTGGTCGCAGTCTCCCTCAGGGAAGGGATCTAAGGACCGGAGGGGCCGATCCCCTCACAAAACGAGCCGCAAGGTGCGCCCTAAGGAGGGGCACTCAGCTACTAAGTCCCATGGCCAGTCATGGCAAGACGGGGACCAGACCGAGGCCATACTGGCACTAGGGACAGAAAGAACCCTGCAGGATATGCAGCCCTCCGCCCCGGAGACCTTTCATGTTGTAAGGGACCTGATAGCCTTAACGGCTGCGGACGTTCCAGGGTTCCCCCTCCCGGCACCACAGGTCCCTTTGTCTCCAGCACAACTGGCATGGCGATGTCGCCCAGTGACTCGGAGCACAACGGAGATGGCATCGGTGCCAATTTCGCAGACTGTGAACCTGTTGCAGGCGCCGACGTTGACTTTAGACCCTCCGGGGCTCCCAGTGCCTCCACGTTCGGCAACAGCAACAGCTGTCTCGGCGCGTACAGCGCCAGATTCGACACCTCCCTTGCAGACGCCCCGAAGGGTGGCAGTGGCACCGGGCGTTGAAACGCCTCCGGTGCAGGCAACGGCACCGCTGCTGGGAGCGTTCCCAGCGCCTGGAGTGCCCCCAGGACAAGTGCAGGCGCATGCGCGTGAAGTAGCCCCGGTGCAGGCATCGGCAGCGGGGTTTGCAACGCTCCAGCTGCGGTCAGCCGCGGAGGACACAAGGCAGAGCAGTCTGTGGGAAAGAGGAGCGCTTTGCTGCTCACCTGAGGGATGGTTCTGAGGCTGCCGTGTTCCGGGAGCCCCCGTTGCAAGGGCAGAGTGGCAGCCGCCTTAACCCACTTACAGCATCACTACGTGAACTCACCCGAGGTGCCCCCTCCCCTCCCCGGGCCTGGCCACGTGGCGTCCTGGGAGAACGGGCTTGTCGCCAAAGGTAAACAAGGTCCTGGCATTCGGTGCCATCGGCTCCTCCGCTCGCCTGCTGACCCTTCTCCTCTCCCTCGTTGGCACTCTCCTCCACGGTGCTGTCCGGGGAGCCTCTTGGGAGGAACCCACAGCCTGGGTCAGACCCCTCTACAATCCCATGCTGACCCAGACTGTCAGTTTACCCCCTTTGCCTTCTGGCTTACCTGTCTCCGCTCCTTTGTTTCCACGCAGCACTGCTGGGCATCCCTGGCGTGTCCTTTTGCCATGTGCCCTGTGCCACTTGGCAGAGAGATCAGCGTTCCTTTGGCTGCGTCGTCGTTCTGCCTGAGCTGGGTCCTTTCCTCCCCCCGTGCTGAGGCCCAGGATCTCCTGCACGTTCGCTCCATGCTGGGGCTCCTTTGCAGCCCCAAGCATTCGCGGTCAGGTGTGTGGCCTGCTCTGAGGTCTGCTCACCACGCTGGCGGCACAGGAAGTGAAATGCAAATTTTCCTGGGCCTCTGGAGAGCAGCGGAGTTGAATGTCCTGGCCAGCGTGGTCACCACAGGGCACCCTGGGACACCTCCCCAAGGCCAAGAACATCAATTTGCTCAGGGCTGCATCTGCACTGCCCTCAAGTCAGCCATGCCAGGTCACGTTTCTCATTTCTCTTTGAGAAGCAGGAGTCCCGAAATCGACTTTCTCGGCCCTGAAAGCTGACAGAACCGACTTGGTGTGGACTCGTTTTTAAAAGTCGAACCAATGTGGTTAAGTTTGACCTAAATTCCTATGTGGACCAGGCCTCTGGCTGGAGGGAGGTTACGGCAGAGTTTTCTCACAGATTGGCCGTGGGACACAGGTCTTCTCATCGTTTTAATGGCCTTGCCACGCTAGGCGGGAGTGCCTTTGTGAGATGCAGCTGGGTGGTATTGCTTCTGGAGGAGGCCTGGTGCATCACACAAGAAGATCTGGGTGGCTCTGGAAACTGGAGTAACAAAAACCTGAGGGTTGCAGCTGAGCCCTGCCTGAGCCGTGGCCTGAGAATCACTGTCCGCGCGTGGTCCCTTCGGATCCTGAAGGAGGGTGCATGCGCGTTACATTTTGGGAGGGCAGCGTGAGTGTGCTCTTTGCGCTGACCAGTGTGTCAGCCTGCCGGCAGGCATCCTGCACAACGCTGATTTGTGTTTTCGTAGGTCCTGCTTTGCTGCTCACCAGTGAGAATATCCGACAGCGGCTGGGCTCTGCTGCACTGGACAGGTACTCGCTTCCCTTGGCCCACTGCTCCCTGAGCCATGCTAAGGAAGCCCCAACAGGCGCTTGTCTAGAAACCACACCTTGGGCGAGGGGAGTGTAATACCATTGGGTGAAACATACCTTCCCATCCCAAAAGAATCAGGCCCACTAACCTTTTAAAATAGAGCGAAGTTGGTTTTTAACCTTCTTTTTCACAGACTCATTTTTCAGTTGTCAAGTGTAAGATTTTGAAATAACTGCTTGATTTTTTTCATTCATTTATAAAAACATCATGAAATGTCATGACTTTGACAGACAAATGAAATGTCTGACTCATGTTAGTCTTACCCTGTCCTGAACTGCAGATATCCACGTCCACAGATGCAGATACTTATGGATATAAAGCAGATATCAGCAAATTTACAAGGCTCAAAATACAAAATTTGTATCCATATCTGCAAAACATGAGTTGCAGTTGTCTACATTCATATCCAGGGATATGGATACCCACGGAAGTAATTCTTCTGCTCTGCTCTGCACTGATTAGGCCTCAGTTGGAGTATTGTGTCCAGTTCTGGGCACTACGTATCAGGAAGGATGTGGAGAAATTGGAGAAGGTCCAGAGAAGAGCAACAAAAATGATTAAAGGTTTAGAAACCATGACCTATGAGGGAAGAGTGAAAGAAATGGGCTTGTTTTAGGTTAGAAAAGACTGAGAGGAGACATGATAGCAGTTTTCAAGCATCTAAAAGGATGTTACAAGGAGGAGGGAGACAAATTGTTCTCCTTAATCTCTGATGATAGGACAAACAGCAATGGGCTTAAATTGCAGCAAGGGAGGTTTAGGTTGGACATTAGGAAAAACTTTCTGCCTGTCAGGGTGGCTAGACACTGGAATAAGTTGCCCAGGGAGGTTGTGGAATCTCCATCTCTGGAGATATGTAAGAGCAGGTTGGACAGACACCTGTCAGGGATGGTCTAGATGGTGCTTGGTCCTGCCGTGAGGGCAGGGGCCTGGACTTGATGATCTCTCAAGGTCCCTTCTAGTTCTAGCATTCTGTGGGTCTGTGTCTGATTCAGCAGGTATCTGTTGTTTTGTAGTTACACATGTAACTTGGAGGATGCAGGAAGGAAAGTTTCGGCTTCATTTTTCCAGAATTCTGGTGATGATGGAGCTGAGCGGGCTTCCAGCAGTGGGTGGGGGGACAGATTCCTTCACTCACTCTCTCGCTCTCTCTCTCTGAGCTAGGTTAGATTTTAGTCCTTGGTCATTAGTCCCATTTTAAAATACACTTGGGTGACCCCGGCTTCCATTTACAGCTTCTTACCTTTGGGCTCAGTTCTCCACTCTGGCAGAATTCTTGCTGTGAATGGATGGCAGTTTTTATTTTTGTGTCCCCCCCAGTATTCATGAGTACAGGCTATCTAGCTGGCTGGGGCAGCAGGAGGATATTCACCGTATCGTGCTCTACCAGTCGGACGGCACCCTGACTCCGTGGACGCAACGTTGTATCCGACAGGCCGACTGCATCTTAATCGTAGGCTTGGGAGAACAGGAACCCACTGTTGGAGAGGTGCGGCTTGTCTGTCTTTATCTGATGGTGGGGGCACAATTGCAACACAACCGATTGTATGGCAGAGGGGATACACAGCCGCCTTCTGGCATTTGTTTTAGTGGATTTGATGCACCTTGGGCATGAATTAATGCAATCAAATGCCTGCGAAATGTGCATCATCATTTGATAAAACAGAATTTACCTCCCATCTGTGGCCTTTAACGCTGCTCGGTCGTAATACCAGATTTTTCTTATAAAACTCTCAAAGCCATTCTTCCTCGAAGGAATCCCTTCTACTGCAGCCAGAGACTGGACTGTCTCAGAGGAGGAGTTCCTGTCTCGGGGGAGGCTGTGAGCTGCTTTATGCCCCACTATTAATTTTGGCTTCTGAGCGTTGATAGCACGAAGGTCTGTGTGACCTATGTTTGGCGTGATGACAGCAGAAAATGGGGACGTGCGTTCAGAAATATGATTCCACGATGGATGGGGGTCTAAGCTCTGGAAGTGTCTTTGAACTTCTTGGAGTTTGAGAAATTTACCACCTGCAATTTCTGTATCTGTTGCCACCTGGCTTGTCTCCACCTTGGAATAGTGCAAGTGCTGTGAGCCCAGCTAGGATAAGTAAAGATGGCAAAGAAAGAGGAAAAAAGACTATTTGAGAAATGTGGCCTCGTGTAAAATAGTCTGAGAACTGTAAATGGCAGTAAGCATTTTTAAACTTGACTTTTTATCAGCTCAGGAGTAGATTTCATGTGATCTGAGCGTTCTGTCTGCCTTGTGTGGGTGAGCAGTCAGCATTGTATGGAAATAGTGTTCAACTCGTTTACTGTAAACAGCTCGTTAGGAGTCCCAAGCAGAGAGAAATTAGCTTGCTAGCATTGTTGGGAATAGCCACGTGAATGCAGAGGCATTCACCCCCAGCCTGAATTACCTGTGTCTGATTCGTCTGTGGCCCCATTGGCACAGCTTGCTGCGGATGCAGGTGACGGGGAGGGGCAGGGACCTACAGGGGGAAGTGCCGTGCTTTGGCGGCTCGGCCCGGTCGTGGGAGAGAGGTGACTTTGTGTGGATGGTGTTTCAGCTGGAGAGGATGCTGGAGAACACAGCGGTCCGAGCCCAGAAGCAGCTGATCCTGCTCCATAAAGAGGATGGGCCCCTCCCTTGCCGAACTGTGGAGTGGCTCAACATGAGGAGCTGGTGCTCAGCTCATCTTCACCTCCGTTGTCCCCGCCGAGTCTTCTCCCGAAGGAGCCTGCCCAAGCTGGTAAGGGGCCCTTGTCTCATGGAGCCGGTCGTCGGTCAGTGCTGTCGGCACGAGCGCTACCTTCACTGTTTGTTACGGGTAACGGGGACAGCGTCAGGGCATCTTGTGTTGGGGAAGGTATTGCCAGGAGAGTGTCTGCTTCGATTGACCTAATCTGTTGTGGGACCAAATAGAGATCCTGGGGTTGCTGTTGTGGTGGGGACTAAAGCTACTGTGACATCAGTACTTTAGGGGGTGCCCCACAGCCCCCATAGGCCTTGTCTGTGTATATCTGTAATATTGCTTATAAAGCGGGCCAGGTGCGGGATCGGGGAAAGGTCACTTTATCCATAAGTGTATCTCATTAATGCCTGTGAGGTTGTAAGATTGTGTTGTGTGGTTGTCGCTAAAACATTCTGTAAATTGGGGATTCAGCCAGGTATTAGCTCCCCAGAGGCAACAGCAAGGAAGCAATCCGTACCCGTGCCGGGTGCAAAAGCGCCCATCAGCAACCATTGTCCAGCAAGGGAGCTGCACTTCAATGACTGACCAGCACGAGGGCAGGGGAATAGCTCAGCCTGGCCTGGAGACTCGTTATAGGACGAGGGGCAAAGTGCTTTCACCGAGGGGCAGGAATACGAATGCCCAAAGACTGGAAAGTAGCTCTCAGGTCCTTCAGGCTGCGTAGCCTCTTGTCCGTCTTCACAGAGAAGAGATGGACCTTTGAATGCGAGGCCCTGAATTTTTGTTGGGTCTCTTACGGTAGGCCCAAGACCTGGAGCCATGAGCCCCTTATGGTGGCGCCCAGAGCCATGATGCTGGTGATAGCATCCACGGAATCCAGTGTAGCTTGGCTTGGTGCTTAGACGTGAGCTTTCCTTCCTTGACCAGCGCCAAGAATTCTGCTCCAGGAGTCCCGTGGCTCTGCAGGTGTCCTTGCCGTGCCTGCTGGTTGGAAATGCTGAGCGAGGTGCGACCATTGGATAGCTCTTTCTCCCGCACAGGTCTAGGCATTTCACTTCCTGCTGTTTGGGGATGGTCCCCGAAAGCCCTGACACTCCCATTGCTTCACAGCATCGACCACAAGCGAGTCAGGAGACGAATATTCCGAGAGGTGCCCCTCGGTCTCAGAGGGACGCGCAAAATAGCGCTGTTCATTGTGCTTATCTGCAGGATGCACCGAGGCTGGTGTCTGCCACAGCCCCTTTGTAGGGCTGAGGGGTGAGGAGTTCACCACCGCATCAGCAACCTCCACCAGTCCCTGTCTGACTGGCCAAGCCCTGGGCAACCTGCTGTAGCAACTGTTGGTAACTCTGTGGTCCCAAGGGGCTGGCGCAGTAGTTGCCCATGAACGCCTCATCCGTAGAGGACAAGGTAGAACCCCTGGCTGGGCAGAGACCTCAGGAGTCATCGAGTCCAGCCCTCTGCCCAAAGCAAGGCCAGCCCCAACTAAACCATCCCAGCCAGGACTCTGTCAAGCCGGGACTTAAACACCTCTAGGGATGGCGATTCCACCCCTCCCTCGGGACCCCATGCCAGTGCTTCCCCCCTCCTAGGTGAATAGACACCCCCCCACAAAGGGGAGCTGTTTTCTTGTCCATTCCAAGTGGGCACATGTCACAACAGACTCTTTGGCTGGTGCCCCGGGTGGTGGCGATAGACCCACTGTTGCCAGGACCACCATTGCTGTTGAAGGGGTGGTCACAGTGGAGCAGCCACTGTCAGCTCCAATGTGCCCGTGCTGGGGGTGGGACACGAAAGGGGCTGACGCTGTGGCTGTTAGTGGAACGGGGCTCTGGACTCTGCCTTGGCCCTGATGGAAAGCCCAGGGAGTCCAAAAGGCCGTTGCACGGGGGCTGCCAGTGCACAGGCCACAGTGCCGGGAAAGAGGGTCGGTCTCCGAGGATCTTCTGCTCCTGCAGGCTCGAGGCGAGTGACTCCGGGGTGTCAGACCCAGAGGCTCGTGGAGGAGCTGTGCTTCTGGGCATTGAGTGCTGGTGCCTACGGGTTGGGGAGCGTCGAGGCAGCTGTGTCTGCTCCGGTGCCTCGCGTTGGCAGACCAGTGACAGGGATGACAGGCCATCATGGCAGCCTTCCTCTGGAGGGCGCTGGGGGACAGCCGGCGCCATCTCCCGTCTGGGGCGGGGAGAGGGGAGAACGGTGCTGTTAAACGCAGCAGTTCCTGGGCTGCACCCTAAGCCTCTGGAGTAGAAAACAGGAAAATGGCCTGGTTAATGTGGAACTGTGATAGCACCTGGCATGGCCACTCGTCAGGCGCGTGTGTGCGCTGGTGCACAGTCGCCCGAATACTTTCCCTGGCAATGCTGTCAGCCACACTTAGGGGGGAGGGAAGAGACGCTTGTGCTACCTTGTCCTTAGGTTCACCCGCGCACTAGCGCCTGTGATCTGACAGCCACACGGTCAGGGCCGTACAGCACCTCCGTATCTTGCTATGGAATGGATATAGACTCACAAAAATCCAGAGGCTTCAGAGTCGTTGGCTGTGCTATCCTAGCGCAGGCTCCTCTGGGCATGTGCACCATTGTCCAGCAGCTGGGAGACGGCGTCTTCGATTGACCGCTCTCGTATGGATCTCCAGTGGCCAATACAGGATTGAGACCCGCTAAGGGCCAGCCCCATCATCTGTTGCTGCTTGGAGAGAGGGGTCCTGTAGGTCCATCGGGGTCTGCTCCTAGTGGATTGTCCCTGGGGGATTAGGTAACACACCAATAAAGAAGAACGTTTGGCTTTTGCGTGCAAGTTAACCGTCGTCAGTTACGCGTGCGCACTGGTCGTGGCCTGTCCTGCATTGCTCCGCAAGATCTACTATTTCAGCATCCAGAGAGGGGAGCAATCATACATTTAAAAAGGGAACTTTCATTATTTTTAGCCGTGTAAGTTACAGCCCCCAGGTGAGAGTTTGTGAGTGGATCTTCGACACCTGCCACGTGAACAGCTTAGATCTCCCTTCTGACCTTCTAGGAGAAAACCCACCCATTGTACGTCAGTCATGATAGTCCTGTGGCCCTTCCCTCCTACTGCCCATAGTACCAGTTGTGCAAGTGCGACTGTTAACAGCATTTGCACTAAAATAATTGCTCATATTAAAGCCCAGACTCCTTAATATTCTAGTAACACCATGTCTGTGGCTGTTCTCCACATTTACCCGTTTTCTTGCCTCCTCCTCCCCCCCCAGCTTATGAATTCTGAATGCAGCTTATGGATGCATCATTTGCTTTTGTTTATGTCTTGCGTGCTGTAGTTTCTCTTCAGGAAGAAACTCAGGCGTCTTACTAAGCTCAGTAATTAATTAGCAGAGAGCTTGTGTGTTGACTCGGCCTCAGAGTTGAAGGTGTTTGACAGGACTTTGCAAGTGCTCATTTGGCTGTGAAATAAATGCGTCTCCTGTTTCTCTTCATGTTTTTATCAGGTGCTTGAATTCTTCTGTTCTGGGTGGGCGGGGAAGTGTTACTGCGAAAGTCGCGTCCCTGCGGGTCTCCACTCTAGGTTTCCTCGAACCCCTGCACTCCCGATTCGAGGTTTCTCATACCAGCGTCCTAGTTGGCCTCGTGGCTCTGCCCTTGTTACATGGCACTGTGTGGGTGAAGCACCCTCAGCTTGTTCTGAAACCACCTCTTGTGACACCTCCATCTGGGACACTTCCTCAGATCTGTCCCCTAGAAGTTATGGCTCCGGTTTGGGCATCTCCCTCGTGGCCTCAGCCATGAGGATGGATGCAGAGAATCCATTTAGTGTCTCAGCAGTGTCATTCTTGGCCTTGAGTGCCCCTTTCGCGTCTCCGTCGTGCAGTGGCCCTGCTGGCTGTTTCACCGGCTTCCTGCTTCTGATGCATTTAAAACATTGCTGTTACCATTTGAGTTTTTGGTGAGCTGGTCTCCAGATTCCTTGTTGGCCTCCCTAATTCCGGTTCTGCACGTCTTTGCCCTTTCTATTCCCCCTAGGATTTAACTTCCGCTTTCTAAACGGTGCCTTTACGCCCCTGCGTTCACTTTGCCATGCACTCCACCCGCTCGCCCGACTTCGATTGTGATACCTGGGCCTACCCACGTCTGTGAGGTGTCCCCACGTGCCAGCACCTCCCCTGCCAGCCTTCAGGGATGTGTAGTGCATGTCACTGCGCTAGGTTTGGATGAGTAAAGGCTGCGCTGCTGCGAGCAGGGAGAACAAAGCGGGCTGGGGCTAGGGCACTCTTCCCCCTCCCTCCCCCACAAGTGAGGGTAGGATCTGTACTGCCATCGCCCACTCCCCACTTGTCCCCTGGGCTGAGGCTTGCAGGGGAAAGGGTGGAATGGAGGGGGTAGGGCAGAAAAGTGAGGCACTTTCCCGGGCTAAGGGTGCTTGGGGAGGAGCCGTGGGGGGAGGGTGCTCACATGGCTGGTGCCCCTTAGTGCCCTACCCAGCAGTCACACTGACTGCGAGTCTTTAGCTGAGCTAGCGGCCTGGTGGTGTTGTCTTTGGAGAACTGAACTTCTGCGAGTCTGGGGAGGGGAAGGCGCTGCAGGGAGATGGCTGGGGAGGGGGTGGGATGCTGCGGGGGGAGGCGGCTGAGGAGGGGAGGGTGCTGTGGGGGAGGCATCCGGGGAGGGGGCAGGGCACTGCAGGGAGATGACTGGGGAGGGGGCAGGGTGCTGCAGGGGGAGGCGTCTGGGGAACTCAGGACCGGGGGGGTCACTAGTTATCTGCAAAGCGCGGGGTTCTGCCTGGGAGAGGCTTCAGGAGCTGGCAGGCAAGGCTGAGTGGGCAGAGCATCCGGAGCGGACTCGCACTCTAGCCTCCATCAGAGCCCCCGCTCAGAGGTGCGGGAACACTTTGCATCCTGGGGTTGCGGAGAGCTGACACCCAGCTGGGAGCCCTGCGTGGAATGGAAACAGCTGCCAGCCCCCTAGTTCCAGCCCCTGTGCTCACGCTTGCCAAGGTAGCCTGGTAACGTAGTGGCTTGAGCAACTACAAAGCTGGCTCACTGGAGTCTGGCTCCCCCGGGGACAGCGGTAGCGAAGTTGCGGTGCTCTGCCTGCCTGCTCCCCAGTGGTGCACTGAATGCCAGCTGCCCTTTCTCTTTCCTGCAGATCGAGATGTACGAGCGTGTGTTTCAGAAACCCCCGGACCGCCACTCGGACTTCTCTCGCCTCGCCCGTGTTTTGACTGGCAATGCTGTGGCCCTGGTGCTCGGAGGTGGGGGAGCCAGGTACGTCCCGGAGCGTTGTTCTCTGTACTCTGGTAAGGGGCCTCAGTGGACACAGTGTAATGAATTGCTGCCAAATATGAAGCAGCATTGTCGTCAGCTGGTTGTCTGAAATGATCCCGGGGGATGAGAGACCGTTTGGAAAATCACACCTGTCCTGGGAGCCCGGGGCACACCCCTGCACATATACATGAAGCTTCTGGCATTGGCCATGCTCACAAGACGGGCGCTGGGCTAGGTGGACCTTTGGTCTGTCCTGTAATCGTCATTCTTATGCAGATGCTCAAACTTGCGGGCTGTACTTTCAGTGGGTATCTAGGAAGTTGACATCCCCCTTATTACTAGCTCACGTATGTCAATTAGTTGCCTACTTGAAGAATGACTCATCCACGTTCCGTTTCCCATTTGGTGGCCTATAATAGACCACGACATCGCTGCTGCTACTCTCTCTATTCCTGCTCACCCCACATCCATGCACGGAGACCCTGTTATAAATAGTAACTTGGAAATTTCTGCTCTCATGACTCACAGGAGATTATTGACTATCAAAATCATTAAGCATGTTGTGTCTATTTAAGACCCTAGAAATATCCTACTTTTGTCCATAGGCCAGTGTATTTGAGGGAGTTTTCAGCGTAATGAAGGTTAGAATTTTCCTGTCTCCCGTATTTCAGCTTGGTTAATTAGTCATCTAATGTTCTAGCTTCCAGCCCCTAAACCTTTATTTGATGCAGTGACCCGCGTGTGTGCGTGGGGGGCAAGTGTAAGCCAGAACAGAGGGAACGCGCTGCTGAAGTGTGCCCACTACTGCTCATTCGAAAGCACCCTCGAAAGACGAGCTTTGAAATATTCGTTCACAGATTTCAGGGGACTTAGCAGGAGCAAGTTCCACCTGGAGCACCTTCTGTTTGGCCAAAGCAGCTTGGGCTGCTGACTCTGGGCAGGAGGTTGAAGTGCGGGGCATGTGCATGGGCGCGGCGACTCGGCAGCCCCCATTTCGGGCTCTGAACCGGGTGGGTTTGCAGTAGCGGTGGGGGGAGAGCTCAGAGGCGCACCAAAAGGGCCTCTAGATCGACTCCACCGCAGCCAGGTGTCACTGGTGCAACTGAGCTGCGACGGTCTCAGTGGGCCCCAGCAGCTGGGGGAATTGCTGGCAGCTCCACGAAGAAGTTTTGCTGACCAGCTGCGCCGCCCAGCGGGGTGAAAAGTTCACACCCCTGAGCAGCAGAGTGAAGCTGGCCTAAGAGCCCTGGGCCGATAGAGGAATGTTTCTGCGGGCTTGGCTGGTTCGTGCCACCGACAGAAAAGCCTCTTCTCTCACGCTCGGGCGTGCTGATGCTCGGCGTCGCTGCTCTGGAGCAGGCAAGCGTAGAGCGGGCCTTGCAGGAAGGAAGGAGGGAATACGCGCAGCTGCCTGGGAGTGTGCGGGATGTAAGCAGCAAGGAGCGAGAGGGGTCGTAGAAAGGGACCAAGGGGCAGTGACAGGAATGGGATGGAACTAAGCGCAGGAAGTTGGCACAACTGCGAGATGATTGGCGGGAACAGTCTCTCAAGGGAAAGGGCACTATTTCCTCACTAGGATAGACGGGGCAAAGCACTGGACGATTGTGTGCTGGGGGGCGGTTGGACAGACTGGTGCCTTTCCATTTCTATGCTCTGGGCCTCGGACAGTGTTGCAGGTGGTTTGTGTAATGCACAGAAACGGGCCTGTGTTTTCTGTTGGGGTCTGCCTGTCTGATGGTGCTGGTCTTTAATTCCCACAGGGGGTGCTCTCAAGTGGGGATTATCAGAGCACTGATCGAAGCCGGCATCCCTGTTGATATGATCGGAGGAACTTCCATTGGCTCCTTCATGAGTGCCCTGTATGCTGAAGAGCGGAGCTATAACCAGATGCGGATCAAAGCCAGGCAATGGGCAATGGTAAGAACATAGAATAAATGTTTGCTCTTCCACTGCCAGTATGTAGGAGTTTGGAGGCCAGCCGTAATGCACGGAAGGAGCAGCCCACGGTCGGAGTCCGGCGTCTGGGGGTTAGCCCACGTGAAGAGGGGTGTTTGAAATGGCTCTTTGTTTGGTCAACAAAGAGGGCAGGAAGAGAAGCTGGTAGTGCCTGATGCAAAGTGCCCGCTCCTAGAGCGTGAGATGCTAGTGGGCAGAGCACAGGGCTGCTGGCCGGAGACAGAACTGCTGCTGGCTGGAGCGAGGCATGTTGGGCTCGGGACAGAACTATTCTCCATAAATCAGAAATCGGATGTTTTGATCCTGGAGAATATTTAGCACGTCCCTTGGGAACACAGAGGCCCGGGGCACTCTGCTGCCTTGCTCGTGTTTGAAATGTTATGCTGCATCAGCAGGACACAGGCCTCGCTCCGGGGCTGCACCCTGCTGCGCCTGGCTTTTCTCTCTCTTGGGGTGGGGGTGAGATGGGGACAGATCACAGTAATGCATTCTGTGCTGGCAATGGACAGGACAGGAGCTTGGGTTTAAAGGAAAGTCTCCCAGTCCACTACTGAAGAGGGGCTGCGTGATAGTCACCCCCAGAAACCAGTATCCAGCCTGGCCCTCCAAATGTGTTATGCATTTGGCACCTCAGTCTGAGGATCTTTGTCTAGAGCAGGAGGCAGAGGTGAGAGAACCCCCCCAGTCCTGGAAAATCATCAGTTCAAGTATTCTGAAAGCAGAGATGCTGGGATCCTCGTGAAGAGCCAGAGAAACCAGCTACAAGTGGTAGCATTTCAGCAAGCAAAGCCCTAGGCTGCCCGAGGGGACTGGTACATTTCCCCTACCCTAGTGATCAGCTGGGTCCGTCTGAGGACTGCGCGGAGACCCACATGGCTTCAGCATGTACCCCAGCCCTCCTCTTCACGCGGCTGTATCTGTTTGCACAGCGGGTAGCTGGTGTTTACTGTTGCTTTTTGTCTTTTTATGTGCTGGAGTCTGTTTTCTTTCCAGGTCTGACCCTGTAACTTTCTCTCTCTCACTTCCCCATGCTGTCCTTTTTGAATAGAAGTGATTGACTAAGGTAATTGTTCTATAAGCTAACTAAGAATCCAATGTCTGAAGTAAGAGGTAGCCCCAGTGTTCCAGAGGCCAGATACTGCATTAGGGAGGAACAGAACAATTAAGTTTTTAAATATATGAAATGCCACGAAGCTCCACTTAGCTTTGGGCTGACTGTTTAAATTGCCGTGGATAATCTGTTTGGGGAATTATTGATTAATAAGCTGTTTTTAAAAAAGCACTAAAAAACACCCAGAAGACTGCACTAGCAACTGATGGTAAAAGAGAGCCGCTGGGATCTGTCGATTACAAACTGACTTAATACATTGATTTATTTCTAGCTTGTACATAAACAATGTTTCCAGTTTGGTTTTTTTCTAATGATGGAGTGTCCAGGCTGGACGCTTGCATCTTGTGGAAGTCAGCGAGATCTGCCCCTAGCATGTTGCAGAGCTACGCTGACATCGCCTTCCGCAGGTAGCTTCCTCCGTTGCAGTCAGCTGTGGGTTTGGCTGCTTTCCTAGCCGATGTCAGAGTTGCACAACGAATGGTCTGTGCTATAGGTTTTAGTCCTGAGACAATATTCGTGTGCAACAAGGATGTGTCAACCTCCATGCCCAAGGCTGTAGCCTATTATGGTTTTCCCCCATCCATTCCCAGCTTCTGACAAACAGAGGCTAGGGACACCCTCCCAGCCCATCCTTACCATCAGCCATTGATGGGCCTAACCTCCATTAATGTATCTAGTTCTTTTTTGGTTCCTGATGTAGCCTTGGCCTTCACAACATCCTCTGGCAAGTTGTTCCACAGGGTGACTGCATTGTGTGAAGAAAAACTTCCATTCGTTTGTTTTAAACCCACTCCACTGCTTACCGATTCATTTCATTTGGTGACCCCTAGTACTTGCGTTATGAGATGGAATACATTTCTTATTTACTTTTTCTACACCAGTCATGATTGCATAGACCTCTATCAAATCCCCCACCCCTTAGTCATTTCTTTTACAAGCTGAAAAATCCATCTTACTAATGTCTCCTTAAGCAGAAACCATACCATTCCCTACTCAATTTGGTTGCCTGTTTCTGAACCTTCTCCAAGTCAATATATTTCTCTGGAATTGGGGCAAACAGTACATCTGCATGCATTCAAGATGTGGGTGTATCATGGAGTTAGAGAGGCAATAAGATATTTTCTGTCTTATTCTCTATCCCTTCCTTAATGATTCCCAGCATTGTGTTTGCTTTTTGATTGCCGCTGCACATTGAGAGGATGTTTTCAGAGAACTACCTACGATGATTTGAAGATCTTTCTTGAGTGGCAATAGCTAATTTAGACCCCATCATTTTATATATGTAGTTTGGAAAACATAATCCCATGTGGACTACTTTGCGTTTAGCAACATTTAAATTTCATCTGCCATTTAATTGCCCAGTCACCCAGTTTCAAGAGATCATTTTGTATCTCTTTGCAGTCTTCCTGGGAATTAACTATCTTTAGTAGTTTTGTATCAACTGCAAATTATACCACTTGATTAATTCCCCCGTTTTCCAGATCCTTTATGAATATGTTGAATAGAACTGGCCCCAGCACAGACACCTGGGGGACATCACTGGTGTTCCTTATATGCTGTGCATTTGTGCAACCATCCGGGAGAGATTCACATGCTACCCAGCTGATAGCAGAGCGCGCACAGGCAGGTTTTTTGTCTGTATTAGTGATGCACGTTCTCACGATCTGTGTAGTTCCCCTTTCTGAAATGAAATGCCAGTGTTGGGCTGCTGTGGTGTTTTTCCTGCTCCTGGCATGTTACCATAATGTAATGAAATGTTACTTTTCCATAGCGGTCCAGCTGCAGCCGCTTCTTGGCTCAGGTCCTGTGCCCCGCTTCGGACTAAATCAAGAATTACCTCTTCTCTCTTGGGTTCCAGGACCAGCTGCTCCAAGACATTTCTCTCGACAGCCCGTCCTGAGGTGACACGTACCCAGTTGGAATCCTCCTTTATTACCAAGCGTTTTATGTGAATAGCCTCTCTGAGCATTTCACAGTCACCGTCCCCATGCAGGCCAGGTTGGCGCTATTCTACCCTTACTGCTCCGCTCTGAGAGCATAGAATCGCCATCCATAGAGAGTCTATGGAACAGATTGGGCCATTTAAGATTTTTACTTCATTTAATTCTACCCTTTCTTTCGCATACAGTGCCACCCCCACCAGCATGACCCGTTCTGTCCTTCCAGTATATTTTGTATTCCTGTGTCCCATTGATTAGCCTCATCCCCCCACGCTTTTGTGATGCCTATTGTATCGATATCCTCATTCATTACAAGACACTCTAGTTCCCCCACCTTATTATTTGGACCTCTAACATTTGTGTATAAGCACTTTGAAAGCTTGTCACTGTTTAGCCGTCTGCCGTTCCCTGGTGTGATTGGATCTCATTTGCATTTGACTGTTTCTCGTCAGATCTTGCCTGTGTTTTATCATCTTCCATTCTCTCCTCCTTACTAGGACACAGAGAATCTCTCTTAATGGACCTTCCCCTAGGGGTTGTCTCTGTTCAATCCTTGTGCTCCTCCGCACCTGTCGGCTTTTCCCAGCCCTTAGTTTAAATACTGCTCTACGACCTTTTTGATTTGAAGCGCCAGCAAGCGTACAGCTGAGAGGCGGCAGAAGTTGGTGGTCAGTCTTGAGTGAGTGCTGTTCGGTCAGCTTCAGATCTAACCAGAGCCAGGCCGTGCAAGCCCCCGGATTTGTTAGCCTGGGGTGGGCCTGGCATGGGGCAGCAGCAGGGGGCAGCTGCCCTGCACTCACCACCATGGTAGGAGCCATGAGAAGTGGAGTGACCCAGCAGCCTGCTCCGCTGCACCACCATCTCCCATCCGGGTCCCCCTCCACTGAGCCCTCTGCCCAAGTCCCACTTCGCGCTCCCCAGCCACTCACCACGGTCCACGTGGCAAGTCTGGCTTCCGCCAGCCACGCTCTGGCCCCACAGCTCTCACTGCTGCTTAGCCCAGACCCTTCGGCACAGACGGTCCGTGCTGCCCCTGCTCCTTTGTGCTGGGTGTGGACTCTATGGGTACGTCTACACTGCAGCGCTAGTTCGGGATATTCTGGTGTCCCGAAATAGCTATTCTGCGACTTGCCAGCGCGCCCATTATTTCGAAATATCTTTCAAAATAACGGATGCGCTGTTCGGACGTCCCTGTAAACCTCGTTCCACGAGGATTAAGGGATGTTTCGAAATTTGGCGCTGTGTAGGCGGCGCTGTGTAGGCAGCACCAAATTACAAAATATGCTATTTCAAAAATAACTCGAAATGAGCTACGCAATTTGTGTGGCTCAAATCGTTTCAAGATAAGGGTGCAGTGTAGACGCACCCGACAGGACGTCGGGACGAGCAGGCGTGACACTGGGTGCTACGTTTCTGGAAAGTTCTGTTTCACAATTGAAGTGTAACCCAGAAGCTAATGGGTTGTCTGGGGTAGTCCCCCAAACCGGTTTCTAACCGCGTAAAAGGCGTTTTGGAAAGGTGCCTGGTGTTCACCACCCAGAGCAGGCAGACTCCTTCCTTGCAGTGTGAAACATGCCTCGCTCTGTCTCTGGAGCCAGGGCCAGCCAGGTCGTGAGTAGGGCTGGCAAACGCTCCTCACCCTCTCCAAGCCGGCCGTGTGGAGCTAAGGCATCCCCACTGCGTAGGCGTTCCCTCGCCAGCTGCTTTTACCCTTTACATGGCCGCGCTTCCTCAGAGCAGCAGTGACTGAGCGAGTTGAGACACAACTAGCTGTTGATTATGAATCGTTTAATGGACTGCACCCATCCAGTTCTTGAAGCAATGGGCTGTGTTAACCCTCCACAGTTCCTGCCTGCTTAAGAGATTTTGGCTAATAAAAAGCTAATTAATTGAGGAGGAAAATAGCAGATGTGGTATTTGAAAATGACAGTCAGGAAGGAAGATATCATTTGCATATTCAGATGTCTTGCATGGAATTCTAATTGAATGTGGATTATATGCGGAGACAAAGCTCCAGACTTGTGTCCGTGGCTCCCACGCGTCCAGGTGGAGTACGCCTGACTCCCAGGCTCTCGAGGTCTGCAGGGAAAGTGGTGGGAGAACTCCCAGTCTGTTCCTGCTGAGCCCCAGGGGACGGCACTTCAGCCATCTGTGCTACCAGTCCCCTGGAGCAGATCAGGGAGTGTTGTGGGGAACCTGGGCCCACCCTCTACTCTGGGTTCCAGTCGAGGGACCCTGGGGGCCGCAGCCACTGACCGTTTTCCCGTCACCACCGGGGCTGCTACACGTCCTGGGCCACTTCCCCCTGGACTCAGGGCTCCCTTCCCTGTGGCTGGTGTTTGTATCACCCAGGCCCTCAGCAACGCTTCTGTGCCCTGCGGCTGACTGGAGGGGGAGCGTTTCAACTGTGTGGCTGGGGCCTGCCAGCGGAGTCAGGTGACCATATTAATGGCCTCAGCTGATTCTCTGCAGCTTAATCAGAGTCGGGTGACCACACTAGCTGGGAGTAGCCTTTGTTCAGGATAATTCAGGGAACAGGAGACAGTTTATCCAGTGGCCAGTGTCTCTGCTTTCTGCTTCCCTGGGTACCCAGATAATGCAGCTGTCCCAGTGAATTGCGTGCTGCCTGATTTTCCAATGACATTCATAAACTAGCACATTCAATGAAGGAAGCTGTTTAGCACAAAGATGGAGCATGTCTGGACCTAAAAAATTCCATGGAAGTTGAATTCTAGTTTGGGCCTATGGCACTGAAGATACTCGAGGGTGCCTGTCCATCTCCCCAATCTAAATGCATTTATCTAGGTGGACTAGATGACACTGTGCTCTGGTTTCTCTGAAGGGCCCATCATCCTCGTTTCTACGCGGCAGTTTTTAGGAAAACATTTAACTAATGTTCTGATTGATTTAGGGACAAAAATGATTTGGACTTCTATAAAAAGGGGCCCTGGAAGCTCTTTAAAATATGACTGAATTAGGCGTGACACCCCTTGGAGAGCCGGTCGGGTGTATGTAAGAAGTGTCACACTGAGGCACAAAGGGGTTACAGACTTGCCCAACAGTGGCAGAGTGGGCTAGTGGCAGAGCCAAGAGTACAGCCAGAACCCCCCCCCCCCCCACACACACACAGTGCCCTGTTCTACCCACGTTCACCACGTCCCCTGGCCTCCCCGTTACGCTAGAGACTGCTCTCCTACAACACTAAAACGTCATCGTCTGGACAGCGGGGTGTTTCAGGATCCCAGAGCTAACCCAGAATAGCTACCCCGCATCTCTGAAACGTGCCCGTTATTTTGAAATGTTTTTGGAAGTAACAAGTGTGCTATTCCGGCAGCCCTGTGACCCTCGCTCCACAAGGGTTAAGGATGTCTCAAAATAGCGCGTTATTTCAAAATGTGGTGCTGTGTGGATGTGCCAGATTTTGAAATAAGCTACTTCAAAATGCAACCAAAATAAGAGACACAATTTGTGTAGCACAAATTGCGTATCCTATTTTGAGTTGAGGGTGCTGTGTAGATGCACCCTCAGTGTCAGGCTCAAACAGAGTAATGACACCAAATGGTTTTCTGTATCCTTAATAGAAGTTAAATTCAGCGTTTGAAGTTACTTTAATCTATGGTGCTCAACAAAGTGATACTGTTTATGACCCTCACTGTTGTGGGTTTGGTTCTTTTGAAGCCTGTTCAGCAGAGTAGCTCTCTTTACTTTGCTTTGAAAGCTGGACCAGAACCTCACTCCAAATGCAGATGAATAGGGTTTCTGTGAGTTTCCACCAGAGAACTCACACATGAAATATTCTTCCTCCTTTTAGGATATGAATTCAATGTTTAAGACTGTGCTAGATTTGACCTACCCAATAACCTCCATGTTCTCTGGAGCGTCATTTAACAAAGGCATCAGCAACATCTTCAAAGACAAACAGATCGAGGTAACTCGCATGTTTGCTGTATGTGAAATCCATGTTCTCCTCCCATTGGACAGCCACAGAGAACCAGAACTTTCCATGCCGGGTTAGGTGTTCTGGTCTGAAGTACAGCATGCTGAAATGGGTAATGTAACATGACACCATGCAGTGGGGGGGTACCTCTCTGGTTTTGGGGGGCCACTGACCCACAGAAAAATCAATTGGGGGCCACACAATTGAGGAACCCCCCCCTCCCCCCAAACTCCTCACTGCTGTGGCCCCTGACTGAGGAGAGAGACACTCCGCACATTCTCCTCACACAGCAGAGCCTGGGAAGCCGAGCCTAGTAGATTTTGAGTGCTCCAGCCCAGGGCCGGCTCGAGCCATTCCTGCGCCCCAGGCAGCGGGTGCGCAAAGCATGCGTGGCCCCGCCCCCGGGCGCACTGCGCACCTTACAGCTGCAATCGGGCGTGTGGCGCCTGATGGCAGCTCTGAGGGGCGCCACGCAGCCCCCGGCCCCAGGTGCACGGCGCCCCTTACAGCTGCCATCAGGCCCCCCCCATAGGTTGGTGCCCCGGGCAGCTGCCCAGCTAGCCCCCCCCTTAATCCAGCCCTGCTCCAGCCCCATGGGGGGACAGGTGTGGGGCTGGAGAACCAGCTCCAGCTCCCCAATACTGGGGGTGGGGGACACTAAGCCTTGGGCGCAAGACCCAGTAAAGCCAGGGGTCTCACGTGGCCTCCTGGCCTGAGCTCTCCCACCTCTGCCGTACAGGGAGGGGGGAGTTCCCTTTGATGCCATTTGAATGGAACTTGGACTTACCGTAAATAGCTGAGTGATCTCTTGTGTTTGGATTCCCAAATGAATCCAGTTGGCTGGGAGCTAAGTCAGGCCCAGTTCAGCACCCTGCAGCCATGGGCAGTGGGTGAAGGTAGGGCTAGGGGAGGCAAGCCAGCCCCAGCTCCCCCAACCCCACCCCTTCTGCCCAGGCCCACCCCCCAGCACCACAGGGAGAGTGGAAGGTGCTTGGCCCCATCTCCCCGGCCCTGGAGCACAGGGAGGGGGGAGGGCGCCCGGCCCCAGAGCACAGGGAGGGAGGAAGGCATGCGGCCCCATCTCCCCAGCCATCTTCTCTCAGCTGCCCCAAACCACCACTTCACTCTGCCCCCACCCCAGCAAGTTACACCAGATACATCAGCTGTCACCGCCTCAGCAATAGACACTGATACAAAATGGACCGTTACAGAACCCAGCTGCCCCTTTCTCACTGTTACGCCTGCCCTACAGACAGACACATTCATGTTGCCAGCACCTGTTCGCGGCTCGTGCCAGTAAAGACATTGGGAGGAACGTGGGCACATGCAGGCCTGCGTGTACGCGCGACTCTCGTACAAGTAACAGTGAGATTTGCTCTCAGGGCTCCCATGGGGCAAACCCTCGTCTAAAGGATTGTTTGCCCTGGGCCTCCACGTTTTCTCCCCTGTATGCACAAGAGGTTTTGGTGTCAAGAGTGCTGGTGCTGTAGAGAGCATAACTGGCAGACGAGTAGCCGTGGACTTTTACAGCCTGCGTTACTGATCTGCAGCACTGTGCTGTCTGCTGAGACTGACACCTTCTTGTGAGCTGCTTTTCCTGGCGATAGGATTTCGGTAGTGTTGGGAAAAGGGAACATGGCTTTCCATCCCGCTGGCTATACACAGGGTTTGCTTTAGTCAGATTTTCAGCCCCCTCCCCCCCCACAGGGCTGGCATTTCGTCCCTGCGTGCAGTCAGTTACTCGCGTGCCAGGGTGAGTGCGTGCTGCTTTCATGTCACTGTTTGAATCGCTTGTCGCGGTGTCCAGGGGAACTGCTGATGGTAAAACTGACACTTCTTGTATTGCAGGATCTGTGGATTCCTTACTTCACTATCACAACTGACATCACTGCCTCAGCTATGCGGGTCCACACAGATGGTAAGTGTGTCGAGAGTCTTCTCCAGGAGTGCTGTCTCGGAGCTTGCGCTGATGTTTGAGTGCAGCCTTGCTGGGTAGTTTCTTTCCTTCCTTCCTCCTTCTCCATGCTTCCTGCTGACCACCAGGTTCCACAGCTGCACACAGATCTCAAGAAGCCATCGTGCTTGGAGGAGCTGCAGTGGGTGTGATGATGTACTTCAGGGAGCGTAAATTAGTTCATGGATGCCACAGTTCATATGTGTTCACAAAATCATTCATGGGGTACAGGAACGCCCCCGGGAATCCAAACTAATTGTAAAAATCACATTTAATTAACGCCCCTGAATCTAGCTGCTCTCCCCAGGGAGATGACCGTGTATGCCCTGGCATTAAAAGCCTCTCTGTAACCCATGCTGCTGACATCACGGGGTCACATGCTTCTTTACAGTTTGTTGCTCTGGCCCTGTGTAGGGATCTTTAAGTGTGACGTTCCCAGAGCAGCGGACAAGCTCTCGGTGTGAATGAAAAGCCAGGCCCGGTGGGGGGTTGACTACTTTTGCTTGTGTAATCCTGGATTGACCAGCTCCTTTGCTCAGCTGAGTTTGGTTTCTCTTCATTTAAATCATTGTTCTGGCTGAGGCTGGGACGGCGGGGTCAGTCTGCAGGCTGCCCTGGGGAGAGAGGACTGCCCCAGCCTTGTCTCGGCAGCAGCTTGGAGCCAGGTGCCGAGCGCCTCTCCATGGCCGCTGCAGTGGGCACAGCTAGGGGCGGGATGCATGTCCCCTGGCTGGGGGACAGACGGATACACACACACACAGCCACACGAACTCTCTGAAATACATGGTAGGTAACCCAAATACATGGTAGGGGTAGCTCAGTGGTTTGAGCATTGGCCTGCTAAACCCAGGGTCGTGAGTTCAATCCTTACGGAGGCCATTTAGGGATTTGGGGCAAAAATTCATCGGGTATGTTACTTGGTCCTGCTGGAAGGCAGGGGACTGGACTCAATGACCTTTCAAGGTCGCTTCCAGTTCCAGGAGATAGGCAATCACCCTTTCTCTAGCCCTGGCCCAATGGGGTTCTAGCTGTCCTGGTCCCCCTCTCTCATCCCTTGCTGCCCCCTGGGGTCCTGCCAGACCCCTCCCTTTCCATTTGATGAGACGTGATCCCATTGCAGACATAGCCTGGTGTCCTGGCACAACCAAACCCCCATAAGAGGAAGCTGCCGACCAAATTGGGTGGTCCTAGCTCTTGCCATTTAGAAGTAGTTCTTGAACAAACCGACTCTCGGATGGACAGGCAGACAGACGCACGTTTCTAAACTACGTGGTAAGATTAATGTCACCTCTGTGACTCCCAAGTATCTGTGGGGTTTTCTCAAAACGTGGCTGAGTTTTCCCAGCTCCGTTTGAACTAGGCTGTTGGAGAACTTGCCTCTTAGCAGAGAAGTGACCAACCCAGCTGTGCCAAGCTGGAGTGCTCCCAGACAGCAGATGAGGATGTAGCCACCAGTCCCAACACACAGCTCGTGCTCTAGAACAGTCATGGAAATGGTGACCAGATTTGCACCATGTGGCTTTGATCACTTGGTGTTTTCTCTCAGCAAAACCTCCCCCTGTGATCCCAGGCCTTCCTCCGAAATGCTAAGGGGTAACGGGAGCTTTCCGTTCAGTGCGCTCATCCAACGCTGCCTCGCCTCGCCTCGCCTCGCCTCGCCTCTTCTAGTGCCAGCAGTCTGAGGAATTCATTCCTGTTCATTGAGATGTAATGTGTTACCACTTGACGTTAATGGAAATTGATCTTATGGTCCAATTTTGTTCAGCACCAGCGGCTTTATCTAGGTCGAGTGGTTTAGAGAGAGGCCTTAGTACTGTAGAGCAGCCTATTTCTGAAATACCAGTTATGAAGACACATTGTAAAATCAATAGGCAGCCACTTGTTAGTGATGGCTCCTGCTGGCACATCTTTCTGGTTTCCTTCTTCCCCACCAGTGTGTCTGGTTTGTTAATTCAGCTACATCCTGCAGGGCATTTGAGAACACAGATTCCTTTGTACAGGGATAAGTTTTAAAATAATCCGAGAATATTCAGTTATGGAGGGAATCGTAAGAACTGCTTGATGTAGTCTCTGGAATGTAGTGCGTGCATCAGAAAATAGGGTCCCCGACCCCAAACACATCCATCTTAAGCATTATTCAGCCTTCAGTATTTTATGGATGAGATCCCAAAAGCCAAGTTTTTTCCCATCTAGGGATCCCAAGTAAACCTCCAACCAAAAGTGAAGAGCAAATGTCCTACCAGCATGGACTTTTATAGACCGAAGAAACCCTGTTACAGACCCACACCCTTCTGTTCTCTTGTGGCCTGCTGCACTCTGCACAGCCTCGCTGAGGACGAAGGGGAGTGTTTTCACTTGGCGTGGTCTTTCGGACACTACTGGTTTGCAGGCCAGCTACAGGCAACCAGAAAGTAGACCCAGCATCACTGCCTCGGTGCAGGCAGGAACTGGAAGTCAGGAATGTCCTGTTTTCCCACATCCTTAGAAAGGAGGAGGTGGGGATGGCCGGATGCAATGCTGTGATGGGGCCTGTAATTTGTAACCAGTTGGTATTGTTGTGCTCCTGTCACCAGAGAGCCTAGAAATCCGGGTGCCATGGAAAAATGTAGACTTTGCATTTTTACAGAGAATCTTCGGTTTTTGCATTTTGTGAAAAATAAAAAACCAGCCGTTACCCATTGACTGCATTTGACGGAAAGTACCAGCGTGGCTGGTTCCGTGTGCTCCCCATCTTGTGGTTGATTTTTGAATGTGCTTTAAATTCACATAGCCAAACGTACGCCAATAAACTGCCTCCAGCGTGCAAAGGTTGCACTTCAGCCTCCTGCACTAACTCAGACCATGAGTGACATTAACATCAAAGCAATGTGTGCTTCATAGTTTGGGCTTACAACCAATTTTCAGAAAATACAGACTGCAGCTATAGAGTATCTGGTAGAGGTAAGAAATGCAAATTGCAATTCTATTAGTTTTATTTTTTTATAATGATTGAAGGCCCTGGTAGTCTCTGCTTAAACATCCGAAATATCAATGAACCAGTATGTTCAGCAGAAACCCCTGTATAGTCTGGCTGACGAAACCGAAGTTCAGTGTTTCATTTTAATCGTGGAAAAACAAAACAGATTATTTTTGTGTTGGGAGATTTTTTTGATCACAGAAAACGAGTCCCCTGCTTATCTCCACTCCAGAACCGTTCCCCAGCATGGGCCTTTGCTCTGCTGCTCTGCAGAGAGGGAGGGGAGTCTCCTTCCTCCCTCCTATCTTGCTTGACATGACTGGCCCAGCCGTGGGATTTCCATTCTCTCCTCTAGACCCTCTGGTTGTATGTGCAGACTTTGTTAATGATTCTGGTCTCCTAGCAGGCTGCTGTGGGGTCAATCAGCCGAGCCCTGTACCCTCAGTGCATGGCACTGCAAAGCCCCAGGGAAACTGGGACACGCAGAGGCATAAAAAACCATGACCCCCGTGCTCATGTCCATCACGCCCCTCCGAGGGACAGTCTTGTCCATGAGAGTCCTGGCTGGGAGGCTTGGTTCCCCTGAGGTGAAGCGCCCGAGAGCGTTGTTTGGTCCTGGGTAGAAGGGGCGAGTCCCTTTGCTTTATGTTGTGCATCCCTGCCAGCCTGCAGTGCCGTCGCTCTGGAAAGCTTTGATTGCCCCTGCTTCAGGCAGCCCCCAGACATGCTGGGAAGAATTAAATGTGTCCTTTGTTGCACATGGGGCTTAGCTGAGTGAGATTGAGGGGAAACTCCAGCCAGCACCTGTTACCCGAGCTGGTCTTAGGGGCGGGCGAGCCTGGCGGTTGTTTGGGGCCGCCGACAGAGCCGGTCTTAGGGGCGGGCGAGCCGGGCGGTTGTCTGGGGCCGCCGACAGAGCCGGTCTTAGGGGCGGGCGAGCCGGGCGGTTGTCTGGGGCCGCCGACAGAGCCGGTCTTAGGGGCGGGCGAGCCGGGCGGTTGTTTGGGGCCGCCGACAGAGCCGGTCTTAGGAGCGGGCGAGCCGGGCGGTTGTCTGGGGCCGCCGACAGAGCCGGTCTTAGGGGCGGGCGAGCCAGGCGGTTGTCTGGGGCCGCCGACAGAGCCGGTCTTAGGGGCGGGCGAGCCAGGCGGTTGTCTGGGGCCGCCGACAGAGCCGGTCTTAGGGGCGGGCGAGCCGGGCGGTTGTCTGGGGCCGCCGACAGAGCCGGTCTTAGGGGCGGGCGAGCCGGGCGGTTGTCTGGGGCCGCCGACAGAGCCGGTCTTAGGGGCGGGCGAGCCGGGCGGTTGTCTGGGGCCGCCGACAGAGCCGGTCTTAGGGGCGGGCGAGCCGGGCGGTTGTCTGGGGCCGCCGACAGAGCCGGTCTTAGGGGCGGGCGAGCCGGGCGGTTGTCTGGGGCCGCCGACAGAGCCGGTCTTAGGGGCGGGCGAGCCGGGCGGTTGTCTGGGGCCGCCGACAGAGCCGGTCTTAGGGGCGGGCGAGCCGGGCGGTTGTCTGGGGCCGCCGACAGAGCCGGTCTTAGGGGCGGGCGAGCCGGGCGGTTGTCTGGGGCCGCCGACAGAGCCGGTCTTAGGGGCGGGCGAGCCGGGCGGTTGTCTGGGGCCGCCGACAGAGCCGGTCTTAGGGGCGGGCGAGCCGGGCGGTTGTCTGGGGCCGCCGACAGAGCCGGTCTTAGGGGCGGGCGAGCCGGGCGGTTGTCTGGGGCCGCCGACAGAGCCGGTCTTAGGGGCGGGCGAGCCGGGCGGTTGTCTGGGGCCTGTCGCTCGTTGGATCATTTCGCAGGGCTTGAGAGACTTGCTGCTTGTTAGTTCACGTTTGCTTCTCCCTGCTCTGCATTCCGGCTGGGAGATGTCAGATTGCCCCTGGCAGACTGTGGGCTCTGTGCTCGGGGGCAAGCAGACAGCCTAGCTCCTCATAGCAGGAGCCTTTGGGGTGCATTGCCAACCAAAGCTGCCCTTTGCGTCCTTGGCCTTGCAGTGCAGCTGCTTCGGGTGCTAGAGGCACATCCTGCCCTGCTTGCCGCTCTGGCGAGGGTCCGTCTCCACCAGCCTCTTCCAAAGGGTCTAACTGACGGGCTGTTTGTGGCACTCCAGCTGGAATAATGATCCCTGATGAACTAGGACTCTGGTGTGTTCCTCCAGCCAGCTAGCAGCATGCTGAGTGCACGGCCGTTTGGCAGAGCTGGAGTGCGCTCTTCAGGACCTGCAGGAGGCTGCGCGGGAAAGGAAGGATCAAACGCCAAGCAGGGGTGCATGGACTGGCAGAGAACAAGTTGCAAGTGAGGCGCTAGAAGGGCTAGAAGCCACGGTACGGGGAACTGTGGGAACAGCCGTGGAGGATGCCTAGGCAGAGGTGGGCAGGAGTCTTATTGGGAGGCCTCCAAGATTTTGGTACGTGGTCGAGGGCCACGCTGTCCTCTAGGAGGAGAGCGGGGTCTGGGATGGGTGGGTGCAGAAGGGGGCCTGGGGTGCAGGAGACGGTGTGGGTCTGAGAAGGAGTTTGGGTGAAGGAAGGGGCTGTGAGCTGGGGCAGGCGAGGATTCTGGCTTGGGGGAGGAGTGGGGAGGTGCAGGGTCGGGGAGGGAGTTTTGGGGGGGAGGTGCTTACCTAAGGTACAGCTCCTGGCCAGCAGCCCCAGAGGCTGTTCCATGTGGCTCTGCATTGCGGGGAGGGTGGGTTTCCCATGTTGCTCCCACCCCCAGCAAAATCGCTCAGCTCCAATTGGCAAGAAACTGACCAATGGGAGCAGAGAAATTGATTTGGGTCTCTTTGTGCTCTCATCTGCTGCATATTTTTTTAAATGGCGGGGAAAGGTCTCTTGTATTCACAAATCAATCGGTTCAATCAGCTGATGAATAAATTAACGTGGTTGTTTTGCTTCCCTCTCCAACCCCATAGCGGCTTCCCAAGTGCCACCTTTCCGTGACAACGTAAAGCACTTGTCGCCTCCTGTCGAGGTCTGCCCTTGTGTATTTCTGGTGGCAGCCTCGCAGGCGGCTCTAACAGGTCTCGTGCTGTTGGAAAACGGAACGGCCTCGTTTGGGGCTTTGTTCATCCCGCTGGGAGGTCTCGCCCCAAGAGCTGTTGGTCTCTGGGTGTCCTTTTATCCAAGTTTGAGGAGCTGCTGGTCTTGGCCAATCTCTGATGATCTCTGTGCAGAACTGCAATGAAAGAGGCAGCTGCATGATCTGTCATACCCAGGACTGGGCCGGAGATGGGCTTCCGGAGTCCAGCGCCTGGTTACATGGAGCATTTCGGACCATGCTCAGAGATGGGTGGTGCCAGCGTCACGCCTCCCGCTGATGGCGCTAGTCTCAACGGTGCTGTATTTTCAGAGGCCAGGTCTGCGTCCTGCCAGCGGCTCCCTGCAGAGGCTCCCAGATGGCCTGGACGGGGAGAGTGGGAGGAGTGTCTTGCAACTTTAGCAACAAGGGTGGGGGGGGGGTCTCTTGTCTTTCCAGTGAGGTACCTGGTGTTCTGTTACGTCTCAGCACTGCTAAAACTTGGAGGGGGGGGGGGTCAGACCTGTGCCCATGTGTTCAGCGCCTACTGACGGAGGCATTTCCTGGGCACTAATGTCCTTCAGCTGAGGCTAGTTCTTCATCCCCGTCACATGGTCACAGAAGGAGCCTTGTTCTTGCTAGGGAGGTTGTGATGCAGCAAAGCGCTTAAAGATAAGCATCCCCTTGAGCGCTTTGCTGAGCTGTGGACGGGGGATTTTCCTCGCCTGCGTTCTGTTTGGGGGTGTTAATAACATCCCAGCTCGGGAGACTGTCACACAGTGGCGTGCAATGATGGCGAAAGCTGCCTCCGCCCATTCCTCCCAGCCGGGCTAGTGCAGATGTCTTCCCTCTCCTTGCTGCAGGTTCCCTTTGGAGGTATGTCCGTTCCAGCATGTCTCTGTCTGGGTACATGCCCCCTCTCTGTGACCCAAAGGATGGGCATCTCCTGATGGACGGAGGCTATATCAACAACCTTCCAGGTATGTGTGTAGACAGCTGCTTGCAGTTCACCGAGACAGCTTGTAAAACTCCATTGGCACAGCCTCATGTCGGTGTGGTTGCCTTCCCGAACCACGCCGTTCTGGTCTCATGGAGGCCAGAAGGGCAGCATTGGCCTCTGGGCATGGGGCCTCTGCTGAGTCATACGAGCTTCTGCCCGAGTGAATGTGTTAGTCTCTCTGTGCCACAGGGCTCCTTGCTTTTGCTGAAACACTCACCTTCCAAAGCCATGTCAGGCTATTTATTGGAACCTACGTTCGTGTGTGTTTTAACAAGAGGAGCCAAGGAACAAAACTATAACAAATGGTCTGTCCTCCTCCTTGAGTCCGCTGAAAGAACAGTGTGAATACGACCCGATTCTGAATGTGAAATGGTCACTGCTCAGAGGGTCTAAAGGGCCAAAGTGCCTTAGTGTCATAACTGATTAGGCTGGCGAGGATCGAGATCATAGTGAGGAGACAGTGGTGGTGCTGGGGACGTCCGTCTCCTGGCAAAGCGTTTCTGGATGTCGGCTGGAGGCTGAGTCCTGTCCTGTTCGGTGCTTGTGGAGTGTGTCCTTGGGAATCAGTGTCCCTGTGCCTGCTGGCCAGCTCCAGGCTGCAGAAGAGGGTGCTGGGTAACGAGGCTGTGGCTTTGCTCCCAACAGCGGATGTTGCACGGTCCATGGGCGCCAAAGTGGTGATTGCGATTGATGTGGGCAGCCGGGATGAGACGGATCTGACCAACTACGGCGACGCGCTGTCCGGCTGGTGGCTGCTGTGGAAGAGGTGGAACCCCCTCGCTGAGAGAGTGAAGGTACCGTGCGTGTGTGTGGCAGAAGCAGACGGGAGCGGCCCCGTGGTGGTCTGAGAAACCAGCCGGGAATCAGTTGCTCTGTCACCTGTGTTGTGCGGCGCCAGGCGACGTTGGGGAGTGGGCAGGTTGGGCAGGGTCCCAGCATGAAGAAAACGCTGTCGAGAGAATTCAGTTGTCGGAGTCTGGGGGGCGCTAAGTGTGGCGCTCGCCCCGCTCTCCCCTGCATCAGCGTCTGCCCCTAGACCACCCAGCTGGCTCCATGCTCCTCCTCCCTGTCCCCAGTTGATCCCCTCTGGGTGCCAGCAGGTCCTGGAATTCGACACCAGGATCTGCTGGAGCAGCAGCAGCGTCGCCTTTGCTCCACGGAGCCGGTCTCAGCCGTTGGCAGGCCAAAGCCTGCAGTGCTTCTGACGGGCTCTGGGCTGCTTGGCAGGTGCTGAACATGGCAGAGATCCAGACCCGGCTTGCCTACGTGTGCTGTGTCCGGCAGCTGGAGATGGTGAAGAACAGTGACTACTGCGAGTACATCCGGCCGCCCATCGACCGCTATCGCACTCTGGACTTCGGGAAGTTTGATGAAATCTGCGTAAGTGAACCTTGTGGGTCTGGGGCCCCGACGTGCCGATTGCCCCGGGACCCCGCCGCAACACAAGCCGGCTGCTCCAAGGCGCTCTCCTGAGGAGCCTGGCCTCACGTCTCAGATTTCTTACTGCTTAGCTCTCTGTAGCCTTGGAGCTGAGCTGTCCTGCTGATTATGCCAGGCGGGGGGGCTCTGGGTAGGAACCCGAACAGAATCTTTTCCGTTGATTGTGGAATGCCCCGGAGGCGGTTGCAGCTTCCTCGGTTGAAAGCTGAGCTGCTCTGTTCAGTACAAGGGGCAGGGAAGCAGCCTGGCATCGTGTCGTCTCCCCGACTGGGTGAGAACTGCGCACAAGGTCCGAGGGTTTGCAGGAGCCGCTCAGGCACAGCAAGCTGGAGGGGGGACTGTCTGGGGCACAGTTCACATTCCAACACTTCTATTAATATTGTGGGCCATCTGCACTTCCTTTGCGCCTGATATAGCGGCAGAAGAACAAACCCAATGTCAGTGGAAGGACGTGATTGATGAAGGGAAGGGGTCAGGTTCACAAGTCTTGGGGGGGTAGTTCTGCCTATTCATGGGGATCCTAACCCAGCATGCGAATTATTGACACCAGATGTGCAGCTGATACTTTGGCTCTTTGTGCGGGGTAAAGGCTTCTGTCCTTCCCGGGGGCCTGGTGTTTAGTAGCTCAGGTCCCTGTAGAGGAGCTGCCCTGTTGTCGCGTTTTGCTCCATTCTCCACGTGTTTGCTCATGTGCGTGTTCGGCCCTGCAGTCCATCAGGTTGTGAAGGGCGGGAGCCTGGGCCTGAGCATCAGCAGCATCCTGCTTCCTACCCGTGCTCAGTGCCTGGCACTCGCGTTGATCCCTCGAGCCCTCGTTCTTTGGGGAAGAACCATTCAGGGCCAAGTGAGCAATTTAAAGCTACAGGTTGAACCGTCCAGTCCGGCAACATCCGTGGCCCGGCATGATGTTAAGTTGCTGGAGAGCCGCCTACCATGGGTGTGGCCACGTCTCCCCCAGTCCCATGCCGTTTGTTACAGCCCCCAGCCCTGGCTCTGGGCTCTAGCGTAGCCCTCAGCGCCCTCTCTCAGCCCCGCGGGCAGTGGCAGGGTGGGTGATGCTGCTGAGCGTCAGCAGGGTTCTTGTGCTTTATCTACTCGTTTCCGTGTGCCAATACAGTAGAGCAGTGTGACAGCCTAACAGAGCTGACCAGCCTTGGCCAGACGTAGCCTATAACAGGGGCATCAGTACAGGCAGGCAGCACTTGGGCATATTGTTCCGTCTACTCAGAACTTGATATGATAGAGGTCTATAAAATCATGAGTGGTGTGGAGAGGGCCGATAAAGAAAAGTTATTTATTAGTTCCCTAAATAGAAGAACTAGAGGACACCAAATGAAATTAATGGGGAGCAGGTTTAAAACTAATAAAAGAAAGTTCTTCACACAGCGTGTAGTCAACCTGTGGAACTCCTTGCCAGAGGAGGCTGTGAAGGCTAGGACTATAACAGAGTTTAAAGAGAAGCTAGATAATTTCATGGAGGTTAGGTTCATAAAAGGCTATTAGCCAGGGGACAAAATGGTGTCCTTGGCCTCTGTTTGTCAGAGGCTGGAGAGGGATGGCAGGAGACAAATCGCTTGATCATTGTCTTCGGTCCACCCTCTCTGGGGCAGCTGGCACTGGCCACTGTCGGCAGACAGGATACTGAGCTAGATGGACCTGTGGTCTGACCCAGTACGGCTGTTCTTATGTTCTTACTCGCCTTGGCAAAATAAAAATACAAAGAGCCCCTCTTCCTGCAATGTCGTCCTCCCATGGTCTGGCAAATTCCCAAGTTTGGAACGGGCAGGCCCCCGGGTGCCGGTCTGCAGAGGTTCAGCTGGTACATTCCTCACCATGAGAGCTGCCATCCCGCTTTCACAGATCTGCTGGAGAAGCGTGTTCTCACCTCCCCCACTGGCCTGCTAGCCGCATTCCCGCATGCTCCACCTGTTGTAGGGTCTCTGAGCCCTGGTGACTGGAGTGGGCATGGGTGGGCCATTGTATCTAGCCCACTTCTAGGCAATCCCATGGAATGTAGCAGTCACGGAGCATGTAGATCCCTGGTGATTCCCCTCCAGACCCACCTCCGCAGCAGCACGTGCACATAGGCCAGTAGCCGTACGCCAGGAACCCTCCACTCCAGGTTTGGGGGGCCAGTCTACGCACACCCAGATGTGGCCATGCTGCATTGTAGGCTAGGGAAGCAGCGGCTCTGAACATGAGCTGGGGTCATGGTGGCTAATCAGCTGAACACAAGCTTGGCGTGTGGGGTGTACACGGGGCCGTCTGGAGCAGGAGCAGAGAGACTTTCTCTCTCCCGATGTTGCACTAATGTGACTGTGACCAGCTGTAGTGTCCACAGTGCGCGGGTTCAGAGAGGAGCCACGAGTCTAATCCTTCAGCCATCCTTCAGTCCAGTTAGCTGGATGTCCAAAAAGAGGGTTAATGGGGGGGCTTGATTGCAATCTACCTATTTGGGGAACAAAACTTTGGTATTGGGCACTTCAGCTTGGCAGAGAAAGGCCCAACGTGGTCCAGTGGCTGGCCGGTGGAGCCACACAAGTTCAGAGACTCCTCTGTACGTTTTTACAAGAAGGGTCGTCAGTCACTGGGATGGTTTGTCAAGAGCCATGATGGATTCTCCAGGACTGACCATTTTCTAAACTGTTTGCTCTAGGAGTAATCACAGAGCAGGTCTCTACCAGCATCAGACCAAATGATCACAGCAGCACTTCCTGGCCTTGGACTCTACAAAGCCATTGCCAGAATGGTCTGGAGACTGAACAGAATTCTCCCTCTGGTCTGTGATCTCAGGTTCCATTCACTTCCCAGGACAGCCCCTCGAAATAGGCTTTCAGCCCTCTCAGGATGTGTCCTGCTCCTAGACCAAGACCCACTGGTCTCCTGGAGCGTCCCTCCCGTTTCAGAGACGAGATCCGGCGCATGAGCTACAGAGCCAGGAAGCGCTTGGGACAGGCTGTGGTCGCTATGGGTGCGTCTACGCTGCACCGCAGGGCGAGATAAGATGCGCAGTGTGAGTGACATCTCCTCTCGATGCTGTTTGGAGATGTGGCACTGTCTACACAGCGCTTGGAAATAAATCGCCCTTCCGCAATGCCCCTGCTGCTGGTGGAGTGAGGGTTACAGGGTGTCGGAGGAGCGAGCCCGTTATTCGAAATAGCGGGTGCGCTGTGAAGAAGCGGGGTGCCTCTGTTACCCCGACATAGCGCCGCAGGGCAGGCGTAGCCTGTGGAGCGTTGAACTCATCCTGACCCCTCCTCTGCCAGTCAGCGACCACAGCCACTGCTCTGAGCACGAGAATTCAGTTCCTCCCAAAGACTGGCGCTATTCCATGCTGCCAGTGGGGCGCCACGCTGTCATTCCCAGTGCAAGCTGGAGTTCCAAAGGGCCGGACAATGGGGCAGGTGTGGTAGAAGCCCCTGCCCGCAGGCACTTGAGCAGTAGGGAGGCTGCTCGTCTCCCCTCTAACCGAACCTGGAATGTGCCTCGCGGGCGGCTCGCGTGTATCCAGGAGCACAGGTCGGTCGTGGCCCATGCTCATGAGCTTTGCGGTCCCCTTTCCCATAAGGGGCTGTGGGATAAAATAAACCCTAGTTCCTGTTTCGTTGGCGTCTCCTGCTGAGCACGGCTGTGTGCAGGATGGTGTGTTCCCTGACATACATTGGGGCCAAAGGTCACGGGAACTTCCTGATGAGAACTGGCACCTTGCTTCACTTATTGGCTCCCCAGTTCGTAGGCTGGATGTTTGGAGGGGCTAAGAGCCGAGATGCCGCATTCGAAATCCCAACGCTGTGCTCAGCATTCACGGCGCACGGGGTTTGCCCGCCATTGATGCGGTTTTATTATTTCTGATTGTCTCTTTCTTTCCAGGAAGTGGGGTACCAGCATGGGAAGACGGTATTTAACGTCTGGAGCAGGAGCAGCATCCTTGACAAGATGTTAAAAGACAGGCAGGAGGTCTGCAAATCCAAAACCTCCGGTGTAAGTGTTCAAAGTTCTCCTCTCATTCCATGCTGTCACCCAGCAGCCTGTGCACAGCTGACTCGGGTGTGGCTGTAAAACGTATTGCAAGGCTATCAAAGGCGCTCTGTCATGGACCCCTCCGGAGAACACAGGCATGTTCCTTAAAAGTGCACGGCAGGAAATTAAGAGACTAACCAAAATCTGTAGAATCCTGAGCTTTCGTGGGCAAAACCCACTTCCTCAGATGAACCAGAGAGGAGTGAGGTGGGTTTTGCCCACGAAAGATCAGGATTCTGTAGATTTTTGGTTGGTCTTTAAGGTGCCATGGGACCACTTGTTTTTAAAGTTAGACTCACACGGCTGTCCCTCTGAGATGCGGTACATTTCGTTAGTCTCAGATTTTTCGCATCCCGAGTTTGTATCATGTTCACACAAGCCTCAGTACCCTGCCATGCCTCCTGCCCACTGCCGATGGTTTGCTAGGCCGGTGACTTCTGTGAGCAGGCGCTGCTGCCGTGTTACAACCTCGCAGTCCATCAGACCCACGGCTCGCTGTCACGAACGGAGCTTTCAGCCGCTGTCCGAGACGCTGCATCGTGCCCTTACTGGGCTCATCTAGACCACGCCGAACAGGGGAAAGAGGATATGCAAATTCTGTGGGAATTTGCATATCTTCTTCTGATCACACTTTCGAAAGTGAAAGTATTTTAGATGCAGCTTTTTCATCAGAACCCTCCCCCCCTTTGTCAAAAAGCCGCGTAAACCTCATTTTTTGAGGAAGAGCGGCTTTTCGACAAAGGGGGGTTCTCCAAAAAACCGTGTCTAAACTACTTTCACTTTGGAAAGTGCAATTGGAAGAAGCTATTTAAATGCTCCTTCGAGTGTCCCCTGTGGCCTAGCTGAGCCCACTGTGTGTTCGCTCCACTGCCAAAGCGCCTGCGCGGCCTGTTTCAGAAAAGCCGTCGAAGACACTGAAGGGCTGCGGCGTTGTCACCGTGGCAGGGCGGGGCAGGTTTAAAGCCCCCGTGTGTGCTCACTGGCATAGTAGCCAATGCTGCGGCTGAGAACCGGGCCGCCCTGACATGCCAAAGGGTGCTCAGTGTGGCTGAGAAGCTGGAACTATGTTGAGATTTCCACGTAGAGCCAGAGACAGGCTTTGGGTGGCTCCTTGGGGAAGGGAATCCCTGGGTGCCAAGCTGGGGGGGGGGTCTCAGCACTTTTCTTGGGGGGCCCCCCAACATGCAGTTAAACCCCCATGGACCAGCAGTGGGGGGGCCTCACGGCAGGGACGTTGGGCATAGCTGTAGTTTGACTTTTATTGGGGGGTGCAGGGGCAAATCCTGCTGGAGAGTAAGGCTGTTTCTATGAAGGGCATTGTCTGTCGACCAGCCCGTATGAACGAAAATGACAGAAACGGGACGGCAGAATGCTAATGACGGGGCCACTAGCGTGTCACGCTGATGCCAGCGGTGGGCGTTAGGGCCCGCTCTGTGGGCCATGGGCAGCCTGCAGGCCCTAGGCTGGGCGCCCCTGTTCTAAGGGACCATTCCGCCTTGCCTGTCCCTTTCCCAGCCCCGGAAGGGAGCTCCTTGTCCCTTGGAAGATTGTGAAGTTGAACCAGTAAAATCCTTGCCTGGGCTTGCACTGCCGGTGCCGGTGTGTTGCACACCAGGTCCTGCAGTTCCGGCTGTCGATAAGGGTTTGCCAGCTCTTTGCTGACGTGCTCTCATGGTCTTCCCTGGGGAGCCCCCAATGAGCAGGCAGTGGTGAGGCAGAGGGGCCAGTGCGTCTCCTGGGGCTGCTCTCCTGGTGTGCTGGGAGCGGAGGGTGAAGGGACATGGCCACAGCAGCCCTTCCATGGGCCAGAGGAGCGGCCAGATTCGAACTGCGCTTGGGGCTCTCCCCGTCTCTGGCTCTGTCCCACTTTATTCTGGGAGTAATGGCCGGTGCTCAGTGGCCTTCGGGGGCGCTCCCCGTTGAACCCCTCGGGTCCCAGCCTGTGGGGAAAGGGTTCCTGCAACCCGAGCCCACCTCTCCCAAAACGGAGAGCTGTTACTATGGGAATGAGCTGCTTTTCCATGGCAACCCTCACCCAGAGTTTGTGTGTGACGTGTAACCCGACGTCGGCGAGTTGTTGCAGTTGACTGATACCCAGGTGCTTGGCTTGCATTGCAGATTGTCACCTGCCCTAGCACCTCCTTCACTGATTTGGCAGAAATCGTGTCCAGAATCGAGCCGGTAAAGGCAGCTCTGGTGGACGGTGAGTGGGCTCCTCGGGACAGTCACGCGACGGCTGACAGGCTTTTTGGGTGACGACTGCTGCTGCAATACAGTGTCCATGGTGCCACCCGCCTGCTTCTCTCTCCTCCGTAGCCAGCCAAGAATACTCTCAAGTCACCCCAGGGCTGCCTCCTTCTCTGGCCATCAGCCCAGACTGAGCGCCTCTCGGGCTTTATAGCCTGCTGCCAACCCGAGCATGCCCAGCAGAGTGGGAGGGGGCGTGGCCTCTCCTGCTAACGGGTTAACCCCTGGTGTACCAGTGCAGGGCTGATTCACCTGTTCACAGGGCCGCTTAATATTACTGAAGTTGCACCACTGATCCCCCAGTATTTAAGCAGTAAAAGTGTGGGGGGGATGGCTCAGTGGTCTGAGCACTGGCCTGCTAAACCCAGGGTTGGGAGCTCAATCCTTGAGGGGCCATTTAGGGAGCTGGGGCAAATCTGTCAGGGATGGTGCTTGGGCCTGTCATGAGGGCAGGGGACTGGACTGGATGACTCTTGAGGGCCCTTCCAGCTCTAGGAGATGGTCTGTCTCCACATATATTAAAATGGGGCGTAATCTTTATACTGAGAGTCTGAAACCCCGTAGGACATGTAATTATTGGGCATGTGCGGCAGCCTCAGGATCTGGCTATTTAAAAAAAAAAAATGTAATGTAAATATCTCAAAAGTACCAGGCCGTATGAGACTGCGGCCGCCTGCAGATTCCCGCGGAGCGGCGCCGGAGGGAGCGCGGTATCGCCTGCACCGGTGGAGCTATCGGAGAGAGACAGACCCCTCGCAGGGTTGCCGGGATGGGCCCTGGTCTCCGAGAGCAGCCGCGTGATCTTCTCACAGTCGGCCTTGTCGTTCCCTGCCGCTCCTGTCGTGTTGCCCCGTGTACCGTTCGGATTGCTCGCTCTTTGGGGCAGGGACCAGACCTTCCCATTGGCCCTCTGGGGCACCGCTGCCGAGTGCAGCAGGACTGACCGCATCAGGCCAGCCCGGCGGGCCGTGTGTACGCAAGCTGGTCCACAGCCCCGAGCCCAGTGCTCTGAGCGGGTAAAGCACTTCACCCGATGGGCTCTGTTCCTGCTCCTCACCTGTGCGAATCCGTGCAGCGCACGGTAGCGAGCTCACAGCTGTGCAAGCTGCTTGTCTAGAGCCGTCTCCAGCTGCTTGGAGTGAGCGTGAACCAGGAAGTTGTGAACCTCTGGGACTAGGATCCTGTGTGGTGCGTTACAGATCCAGTGAGCTCCGTTCCAGCGTCTCCTCGCCAGGCTCATCTCGAGAGCTCCTTGTAATCGGAGCCATTCTCTTTGATAAAAGCTGCACCCGTTCCTCTGAACTCTTCAGGGAGAAGTAATGGCCACGTGTTTTCAATCCCTTTTCTGCCAGCTTGTTACAGCCATTGTGAGAGACTAGAACGCCGGGAACAGGCTGTCCTGTCAGCTGCAGAACGCAGCAGATGCTATTGACTGTGCCAGCCGAGCAGCACTTCAGTCATCAGCTAATTCGTTTTACGTACACGATTGTTCCTCAGTACCCCACTGGAAGAGAGCTTCTTCTTCGCCCTCGTGTGAGGCTGGGTGGCCCTTCAGTACGGTCCAGCGCTGCCTGCCTGGCCCGGGGCTGGGCGTACCGTGGGCCCCCCTTGCACTGCTGCCGTGCCCCCCACAGAGGTGTCTGCATTTCCAGTTGGGCAGGATCGGCCTGTGCTAAATCTTTGCTCCCTGCCAGCAGTGGAGGCCCAGGCACTGCTGATCTGCTGTCTGGCACGGATCATGTAGCCCAGGAATTGGGAGCGTTTCACTGGGCCCCCCGCCTGCCGGGCGTCCTCGTACTGGGCTGAGCTCACCGCAAGCAGCAAGGTCCCATGCGGGCTCAGGGCTCGCTTTGCACTGTGCTCGGTACGAGGCTGCAGCCTTCATGCCAGGTGTTCCCCCATCCCCACGGGCGGGGGGACGGGGGGGGCTCAGGGCAGCGCGCCAGCCAGGCAAGCCAGACCTCACAGGGCTGTAAACCCAGGAACACGGGGCCTGCCCTCCGTGGGGGAGGGGCCCTGTGGTCAGGGTCAGCTGGGCGGGTGCCGGTCCCTGGCGCGCGCACTGTGCTGAGACGTGGCAGCAGAGAGCCACGCGCCTGCCGTGCTCTGGGATCCGGGCCGGCTCTGCGGGTGGGGCCACGGCCCAGCAGGGCGTTGGGACAGTCGGCAGCGCGAGCGGGCGCCGGGTTGGGATGTGAAGGGAGGGGGTGTGGCGTGATGCTGGTGCCGTGGCTTTGCCAGCTGGTTCTCCCTGCGGGCGACGAACTGCCCCAGTCTGGGGAGGAGCCACATGTGGCCGCACCGCTGGCTGCCACAGGGGAGCTGGGACGTGGCGCTGCTGGACGTGTGGAGACACCGGCTCAGGGAGTTCTCCTGCTGGATCCTTCTGAAAGGCCTGAGACGAGTGATGCGACAGGCAGCACAAATGAGTCTGTAACCTTCTTGTGTGGACTCTCCTGCGACTTGTCTGGAGGCTGCTTTGTGGGGAAAAAACGAAATCATCTGAGCAACCCTGTCCTGTTCCTAGGGGGAGAGCTGTCCAGTGCTTAGACCCTGGGGGTGGCGCTGGGCTTCTATGGGGGACTGTTGTGCTGCTGGTCACGTTTGGCCTCAGTTTCCCCAGCTGTAGCTGCTCACGGAGCCATAGGCACAAGTGAGGAAACAGCTTTGGCACCCCCCAGAATCCCACAGCCTGACCCTCGAGAGGAGAGGGAGCAGGAAAGCGCAGAGGCAGGGTGCGACTGGTTCAGTGATCTAGCGACAGGAGTTTAGCCAAGCTAATCGGATCCCCAGAAAACGAAGCTCCCGCTCTCAGGAAGCCAAGCAATGGGCACGTGAGTTACGGTGGGCGAAATACCAAGCAGAAAGGAGGAGGCCAAAGGGAAGATCGGCGTGCTAAAGGCAGACCTCAAATCAGGCTTGTGAGCATGCGGGAGGCCAGGCTGTCCGTGAAAGCCGCCAGGGAGCGAGCGGGTCATAGGAGAACAGCAATTTCTTTGTGTCAGTTTTCACCATCGAAGATCCTGGGAGCTGCTCCGTGCCCGAGCTCTTCAGGTGATGTGGCGGCGACTGAGCAGTGCAGATGGAGGTTGCGGGAACAAACTGGTAGATGAAGGATGCTCAAGTTCCTGGACTGGGTGGCGGGTCCAAGAGGGTTAAGAGGAGGGGGTGATAAATCTGCAGCCTGTCAGCCAGCTCAGTGGCTGTCACGCCAGACGGCGGCAAACGTCTTACTCCGACTGGCGCGAGGGACTCCCCAAATGGCAGAGTGGTGGGTCGCACTGTGGTACCAGGAGGGTGGGCTGGGGCAGCCGGGAGAATGGAATGATAAAACACCCAGGTCCCAGAGATGGATCTGAACATGCCAGCGTGGGCTCAGTCAGAGACCATCCCCCCTTTGACCAAACCCGTCTCAGCCAAAACTCCTGTGGGGGTGGGGCTGGGCAGGTCAGCGGCTGAATGTTCAGTTGCCAGCGCTGTCAGAGAGCGCCGAGGGGCATTGCAGGGCTGGTGAGGGCAGAGGCACCTCTGGCACCGAAGTGGTTGGCCCCGTTCGTGTACGTTGCTTTGCTCTGACCTGCAGATCTTCCCAGATCCTGCCAGAGTCCCACAGGAGAATAAAGAACGTGATAAATAACTGCCAGGCTCCGTCCCCGGCCTGACGCAGCTCTGCCAAACAAACTGTTCCTTTCCCTGCATGTTTGCAGGAATTTGTGGCGTTAATCTTTGCACGTATTTACTAGTGACTGCAGCATTTCTGCAGCGCGATCAGGGCGTTCCCTTTACAGTGTCGTTAGGTGTGAAAGTGAAGGTCCTGCGGTGGGGGGGGGAGCGGTTTCACACCTCCGTAGCCAGGCAGTTTAACTGCAGCTGTGAGCAGGCTGGAGAGCTGATGCCTCTAAAATGACAGCTGGATTTGTGGTCCCCAGGGAAAAGCCACTGGCTGGTTGAGATGCCATGAGTTGGTCAAACCCAGCCGTGTGCTTTGTAGCTCAGGAAGCGGGTAGTGAGCGTTGTAACCCTCCCACCCTGCCTTCTCCGTGCTGCTGGTGCCAACAGCGCCTAATGATTCTCTTTTCCCTTCTCTTCAGATGAATCTGACTATCAGACTGAGTATGAAGAAGAAATCCTAGACACCCAGAGGGAGGATTACGCCAATTTCCTAAGCAGCCAGCTGGAGGAGGATTCTGACTCCGTAAGACCTGTGCTCTACATTGGCTCTGAGTGCCGTCTTTCCAGCCTAGAGACTGACGAGCTCCGCTGGCGTGGAGCCCTTGGAGTTGGGTGGTGGGATCGCGCCCTACAGGAGTGTGAGGGGGGCCAGCTGAGGGAAGCAGCACATCAGGCTGGCGCTGACGGGCCGGCAGGAGACCAAACGCTCTGGAGTGCAGTGCAGGGTAGTGAGTGTGCCCGAGCCTGCTCCATCGCTGGCCAGCTGCTTCCATGTCGCCTATAAACCTTCCAGTCTCGGGAGGTTGCAGGACGGAACCAAACCCTAGCCAGGAACTTGGGTGTGGCTAAAACGTCCCAGTGTCATTGAACGGGTCCGTCCAGGAGCAGGGTGTGGACACGGCTCTGTCCCTTCCCATGCACACAGCAGGGAGGAAGCATGTCACATGGCCAACTTCCCAGGCTGGCACTTAGCTGGATTATAAGTCTCTCTCCATGAAGCTTTTTCTGACCTCCCGTCTTGGAGCACAGCAGCAGTGGGTTCCCACGGCTCCACTTGGTCAGGGAACACTCCAGCGAGTCTCCTGGCCTTCCCGTGCCTGCTCCTTTGGGGGGGGCACGAGAGGAAATCCGGGAACCTGCACAGATAAGACAGTGGGAAGGGGGTGAGGCGGCTTCCCTGCTGCGGGGGGTGGCAGCAGAGCATGAGGGCTGGTCAGAGATCCTCTCACTTGTTCCCCTGCTTGTATTTAAAATCTTCATCAGCCAGGCTGCGGTGGGGGTGAGGAAGGCGAGAGGCGCGAACAGGCTGCTAAGCCATCTCCGATGCGGGGTCTCCTGCTGACGAGCGTGTTGGCTCCTCTTTCAGGATGAAGATGTACAGCTAAGAAAACGCCTCAACGTCCCCAAGCAAGAGAGCCGAGCCAGCAGCACAGGGGAGCCCAGCTAAGCCCAGAGGAGCCGTCTGGACTTCTCCTTCATGTGGTCACACGACTGTAGCTTTGCTGGCAACAGCCCTTTGGATTAAGAGGTTGCCTGGTTGGGATGTTGCAGTTCCTTGTCCCTCTCGGATTGGGATGGAGGGCGACCCAGCTGTCCTGGCAGGAGACCCGTCCTATCGCAGCCCAGGAAGTGCTAGGGCGCTGCTCACGTCTCCATGCCCCGCGGAGATCGTGCTGTGGGAACTGGAGCGCACTTTGCTCCTTTTTCCAGGTGCCGCTGTGGGTTGCGAGTGACGGGTGTCTCTGGGGCTTGCAGGGCCTTCTGGGAGTTCCCTGTGGGTAAAAGTGTGGTCAGAGGCTGCTTTGGGTTTGCGTTGCCACGGGCTGTTTGCTGTTCTGGCCCAGAAGGCTCCAAAAAGTGAATATTGGTGGAAAGTTTTTGTGCTGCGGTGGCTGAGGGGGCAAATACACGAGCACCACCGAGTCCAGGGGTGTTTGTATTTGTCACGGGAGCCCAGCAGTCGGTGTTAAATCAACTCTGTTTATTGCAGCTGTGTGAGTGGGAGCAGTGCTGTCTCGATGTTGCTTGAAGACTTACCAGGAAATCTAAATGCTAAAAGTTAATTACTGTGAAGGTTACTCGTTCCCTCAAACATTCTGTAATCAGGCCGTCTGCAGGAGCGTGAAATGCTGGTGCATTTCGTTGCTATTTGCCAGGCAGGGTAACTGCCGTGGGGTAAAGGCGTCTGCCACCGATCAGTTACCGCTGGGTGAGGGGTGATAAAATGCCACCGACCTGTGCAGCCCGTACGAGTTAATGCCACAAAGGCGCACAGCAGCCAGGCAAAACTGCCCAGCTGTTGCGGGGCCCCACAAGGCTGCAGCCATCTGACGTGGGGCAGTGCAGGCCCCTGCCCAGCATGCATTGCTCGGTCACAGTCCTGGGGAAGAATTGTCAATGCCAACCATTTTTGGGGGTGCACCAGTACCCCAAAGATCTTAAGTCCCTTCCACTGACCCCCGAACTGGCCGAGATGACACGTGCTCCTGTGGAGACGCCTCCGCTGACACCGGCAGCTGGAGTCCTTTTCATACGTGTATTTTACAATAAAACTGCAGCAGAGAAATGTGTCCTGCTGTCGTTCCCCAGAGACAAGGAGGCGGGTGACTGCACCGATCCAGTCCAGGGGGTAGTTTGTCCACACACGGCTCAAACACATGGACACGTTTAGCATCCGTGGTTTGGATCCACGGGGCGAGTTTGCCACTGAGCTCTGTACAGTCTCCAAGGTGGCGGGTCCCTTTTAAGGCTAGGCACCCACCTTCATCTTTTGTGCAAGGGGGAGCCCCGTGGCTCTACTAGTCTGACTGGGCCCTGGCTTTAGTACCTGTTTCTGGCCGGAGAACTCTCAGCAAGTCCAGAAGAACTTGAACTCCTCTTGGAAACCTCCCCCTTTGGGAGGCAAGCAGCCAGCCAGTGCTTGCCGGAACCCAGGACAGCCCTTGGGGTGCTGTGGGGTTCTTAGGCTGGCCTGGAAAAGCGGGGCTTACCTCCACGCGCAGGCTGGAGGCCTGTCCTCCCCGAAACGCTGACAGTCCCATCGGTCCTCGTGGCCCGCAGGTCTTGTCCCATGTTCTCAAGCTGGCCTTGCGTGCTCAGGCCGACGAGCATCGCAGATCAGCAGCCTCCGCTGCCCACGTCTGGTTGCCTCACTTGGTCAGGCACGTTGGAATTAGAGCCAGTCGCCTGAGGCCTCGCGTGAGGAATTTGGGGCTGGGTTGCCAAAGGCTGCGCAATTCAGTCCAGCCCGTAGCTCGCCTTCATAGAGGGCTTGAAAGTCAAAGCTGGAGGGGCCCAACTGCAGTGCCCGCAAGGCAGCGTGCGCCTGACCTAGAGCCACGTGTCGCCACGGCAGCACGTGGCTGGGCCCTGCCGACGCCCTGCCGGTGCTGTGCTCCTGCTGCCTCAGCAGGGCTTGCGTGGGCCCCGCGGAGGTGGGGGAGGAGACCGGCCGAGCCCTGGGCTCCGCAGGGACAGCAGGCCTGCCGGAGGGCCCGGCCCATTGGACACCCTGCTCCAGTGTGGGGGTGACGCTCTGAGGAGACCCGAGCACAAAGCCGGCAGTGGCTGCCTGTCTCCCAAAGCTGCTGGCGCCCCCGGAGAGCAAGGCAGACGGCCACGGCCTGGCCTCTCAGCCACCTCCTGGCTGCGCGGCTCTGAGACCCCAGGTCCCACAGGCCTTGCCTCATCCCGCTGCGTTCCAGCTGGGCCGGAGAGCGGACGACCGGGGGTGAGGGTTGGGTTCCAGACAAGGCGTGTGAGTGCCCAGGCCCCTGCGGTTCCTTTTGCGCTGTGCTCAGGCCACGGGGCCTATTCTGGGCCATTGCGGGGTAAGCGAGTCGCGCAGCCTCGGCCAGGCACTGCGCACCAGTGGGAAATGGCAGTGGACAGGCAGCTACTGTCTGCGTAGCGGGGGGGGGGGGTGCCAGGGCTGGACTGGCAGGAGTGAGGGGCACCAGCAGAGCTCTGGGAGGGGGGGGAGCGCCAGGTCTGGGCTGGGGGCGGGAGTGAGGGGCACCAGCAGAGCTCTGGGAGGGGGGGGAGCGCCAGGTCTGGGCTGGGGGCGGGAGTGAGGGGCACCAGCAGAGCTCTGCAGGGGGAGCGCCAGGTCTGGGCTGGGGGCGGGAGTGAGGGGCACCAGCAGAGCTCGGGGGGGGGGGGGCGCCAGGGCTGGGCTGGGGGCGGGAGTGAGGGGCACCGGCAGAGCTCTGCAGGGGGGGAGCCCAGGGCTGGGCTGGTGGGGGCAGGAGTGAGGGGTGCTAGCAGCCCTCTGGGGGGGGCGCCAGGGCTGGACTGGCAGGAGTGAGGGGCACCAGCAGAGCTCGTGGGGGGGGGGGCGCCCAGAGCTGGGCTGGCGGGGGGTGGGAGCAGGAGTGAGGGACTCCAGCCAAGCTCTTGGGGGGGGGCAGAGCTCAGGGCGGGCCGGGGCTGGGCTGCGGGTGGGAGGAGGGGCACCGGCAGAGCTTGGGGGGGGGGGCGCCAGGGCTGGGCTGGGGGCGGGAGGAGGGGCACTGGCAGAGCTTGGGGGGGGGGCTGATTTCTGTGCGAGGCGTTTGGCTCTCAGCTCCCTTTCCACGCCAGTTGCCCCGGCGTTCGTCAGTGCTCCCACCCCCGCACCGGCCCTGGCAGGCGCTGTGATCGTCCCCGCCGCCGGAGCCGCTCTCACCGCACCTGGTTCCACAATTACATTTCTCGTGTTTACTCCTGCTCCCGGCACCGCCTCCAAAGTGTCATTTTCCGTTGGTGCCTCCTGAGCGCTGTGTCTGGTCCAGGGGCTGTTGTGCGTCTGGGCTTCGTTTGCTGGCGCAGCGACTGAGCTGGCAATGAAATCAGCAGACAAGGATCGTGGCAAATGTTTTCCAAGCTCCTGGTCCTCCAACGCACGTGTGCACACACGTACGCCCTCCCACACGCACCCCCTCGTGCACACACACGTACGCCCCCTTGTGCACACACACGTGCACCCTCACGTACGCCCTCCCACACGCACCCCCTCGTGCACACACACGCACACCCCCTTGTGCACACACACGTGCACCCTCACACGTACGCCCTCCCACACGCACCCCCTTGTGCACACACGTACACCCTCACACATACACCCTCCCATGCACGCACACACCCCCTCGTGCACACGTGTACACCCTCCCACGCACACCCCCTCGTGCACACATGCACACCCTCTTGTGCACACACACGTACACCCTCCCACGTGCACCCTCCCATGCATGCTCACACCCCCTCGTGCACACACGTACACCCTCCCACGCACACCCCCTTGTGCACACACTCCCGATGCACGTGCACACACACACACACACACACACCCATACACAGGCACGTGCACACCCTTGCACCCGTATACCCCCAGTGCATGTGCGTGCACACTCCCACACACACACACACACACACACTCTCTCTCTCTCTCTCTCTCTCTCTCCCTGGCCAAGCCAGCTCACGTGTCCCAGCGCTGGGCCCCAGAGGGGGCTGAGCATGGGCCCAGCCGGAGAAGAGACCCACCCTCCAGGGGCTGGACTTGCTTCCCTCCAGGCTGTGGCCTCGTGGCTCTTTCTGAGCGCCGGCCCGGGACACTGCGGAGGAGAGGCGGATTGTGAGCAGGCTGGTGGGGGGCTCTGGCCTGGGGCAGGCTCCCCCGATGGGAACCCCAGTCCAACGCCGGCTCTTGCTCTGCACCGTCCAGCAGAGGCGTTGGCGGCCGAGCGCTGGCTCTCTGCACAGAGCTCTGCCCGGCCGAGGGCGGCCCTGCCTAGGTCAGACGTGGAGTGAGAAGAGCGAGGCCAGGGCTCCATGTCAAGCGGTGGAAGTTGGGATCTGGGGAAGGGCTCGTCTGTCTACACAGCAATGAGCCTGCCTCACGTGCTGTCTGCCCGCCGTGGGCTGCGGCTCATGCTGTGGGGCTCGGCAGGGCACGTTCGGGCTCCGAAAGCAGCCAAGGGCAGGAAGCGCGACCAGGCCACTCGCAGCCCAAAGCGGGAGACTTGCCGTTCCAGGTTTGCACTGCAGAGGCACCGGGCATTGGCGCCCGCATGGCCGTGGCCAGGCGACTCGGCCTGTGCCCGGTTTTGGCCTTTTACCCCAGAGCACAGGACCCGTCGGGGGCCCAAGGGAGTCGGGCACTGTGCCCCCGCAGAGAACACCCACGTGGGTATCGGGCAGCACTCCGCTCTGCTCGCCGCCCCGCACCCCCTCGCCACTGGAGAGCAACTCCCTGGGACGGGCCTGCCTAGACACCCGGCCTCCGAACCCCGCCCCCTGCCTCAGCCCCCTGCCAGCCCCCAGCGGGATGCGGAAGGACCATCGCGCCCAGAAGGCGGAGTCGCCGCTTGAGGGACTCCCCCGGGAGAGGCTCTTTGAGAAATGCGGCCCACCCGTATTCCACACTCGCCTGCCTTCCCCTCTGACCCCTCGCGCTCCCAGGGAGAAGGACCTGACGGCGCGGTTGGCCGCTCCTCCCTTTCTCGCCTCATCTGGAAGCACGAGGTGAGCCAGGCCACAGGCACCGACCCATGTGTGCTACGGCCAAACCTCTCCGCAGCAGGGCCGAGGGTGAGCGGGGTAAGGACCATGCACCTCAGACAGCCTCCAGCTGCAGGTAAGTAACCTCCTCTGAGCTCTCTTCTAACACTGGTTTCCCTTCGCCCGCATTTCCTGCGTTTCCGTCGGTAAATACACTCGGCTGCTGTTTAAAGAAGAGAAAAAGCAAAAAGCAAATCCAGCCCAACACTGCCCCTGCTCACGAGACGTTTGAATGTTCTGTCCCCATGTTGCATGGTGGCGTCGGGGAGAATAGGTCTGACGAGTCACGTGATTAGCGCGTGTAGCACCGAAACCAGGCCACTGGCAGAGTGCTTACGTGACCTAGCGCAGTGTTTGCCAGACGGGCGCTGGCTTGGCCAAGGGGCCCAGGGGAGCATCCGGGTGTCTCGCTGGCAGTGGATTCAAAACGTGCCACCTGCTAGGCCCTGCCCCAAATGATGATTAAGGACAGTTCCTGAGCCGCCCATTTGTTCTAGCCTCGCTATTCTTCCTGCTGGCTGGGCGCGCTGCTTCGACCCTGCGATCTCACCGCATTCTGCAGCGAGAGGGTCCAGCGTCGAAACGGGCTAACGCAGCCGACGGGTCTTCAGCCGATGCCAGCACGGCTCAGCCGCGGCTCGCTCCTGGGCAGAGCTGGGTGGGTGCACTGAACCCTGCTGCCTCAGGGCCTGGCCCCACTTCTCAAAGGGAGCTTTTCACGGCTTCAGGGGCTCTGGAGCAAGTAGGTGGAGCCCTGTTTGCACAAGAGCTCCAGGGTTGATTTCAGAGGGTGCAGCCCCCGTGAGCACCTTGGCCCAATGTGCTGAGCCTGTGGGGATGGGCTGGCCCAGGGTTGGCACAGTCCGTGTTCTGCAGATTGGTAAAAGCTCCAGCCCCAGCAGCGTCTGCAGCCGTTGCTGCCGCTGGGCCGGAGACGGGTGCTGGGAAGTACGTCCCGGGCCCCCACCGGCAGAAACAAGCTGCCCCGAGTGCCAACGTTGGCGATTCGCTCGAGCCGAGGGTGCCGCATGGCGCCAGTGTCCGTGATGCAGCGCAGCAGTGGTGCCTCCCAGCTCGTGTCGCACACGTGGGCGTGCGCCGTCCCAGACCGCCGCACTGGTGCAAAGGAGCAGGATGCAGCCTGGCAAGGGCAGAGGGGAGCACTGACTTTCCGGGCAACATGACTTGTTTCTTTGCAACCCTTCAACCGCCGAGCAGCCGAGCAACTTAGCATCTGGGGCGGGAGGGACCCAGCAAGAATGGCCATTGGGTGGGCTGCGACCGACCGACTGCTTCTCAGCAAAGTGACCTGGTTTTTCTAGTGCCCCTGTGACTTCTGGAAGGTGGGAGCCTGCAGGCGCGGGAACTCTTAATGGAGCCGCTGAGCGTCCTGCAGCAGGGCCAGGCGTGGCTGAAATCAGCTACAAGGATGAGAGAAATCGCACCCGGGAGCTAGGAACAAAACCTTCCCCATTCTGGCTCCTTCAAAGCTCACCCCCAGCCACGGTTCAAGGCCTGTATCGCGACCGGGGAGGCCAGGTCTCCCCTAACCCAGCTGTGGCCCTGCCCTGCCTTCTCCTCTGCCCCAAAGTTTGCCGCGGCTCAGCTTGTCTTTGTCTGGGGACCTCCCGCTGCCTGGGCTGCTCCGGCGTCGGGGGCACGTTGGCCAGCAGTTTGGTAGAGGCTGCTGCCCACTATCGCCGGACTCCGTTTGACAGCAGACCTTCGAGCCGTCCCCGGCCGTGTGCTCTGCCGGGCTCTCGGCGCCTGCTGGCTCGAGTATTTGCACAAGTCAATGCAGCACGGAGGCGCACACGGCCCGGACGAATGGGGACCCTCGCTGACGGAGCAGGAGACCTGCCAGGGCGCCCCAACAGCGACCGCGACTGCAGGTCTGCCCAGCTCCCTCCTTTCGCCGCGGACGGGCTGCCACGGCTGGACGCACTTTGGGATGGAGCGGGGCCGGGGCCGAACCAGAGTTAAAGTGTCACAAACCTGGCCGGATTATTTATTTTGGGGGCTGTTTCACGCCGCAGTTTTATTGGCCCCCAAATTCCAGCGCCAGGAGTTATCCCAACACCTCGTGTGTGAGCGGCCAGCACAGAACGAGCAACTCAGTGCAGGTGGGATCTGCATCTCCGAGGGGAGGGGGCAGCCCACAGCACGTTGAAACCAGAGAGCTCCCAGACCCGGCGTCCCTCCCCGCTGCTGCCTGGGCTGCCACGCAGAGAGAACCAGGGGGCAAAGCGGCTCCAGTGAGCTCCCTGGGCTTGTTTCCCTCCTGGCCGAGCGAGGAGGAGCCCATAGGAGCAGTCAGCCTGACCTCCCCTCAGAGCGGCTTCTCCGCTCGGTTTTGTGCTTGTTGCTAGAGCCCCGGCGGCGTGGGAATGTCGGATCCCTGGAGCCCTTCCTGTTCAGTCTGCCTCTGCCGGGGCGCCCAGCTGATCAACCCAGGGGACCCTCTGCACCTTGGCCTGCCAGGCCGGAGGGGGGGCTCCGACAGAGGCTGGCAGGGGTTGAAGGGTGGGGACTCTGCGATGGATGGGACGGATGCTTTCTGGACATTCCAGCCCGTCAACCGAAGTCTGTTCGCAATGGCTCTCTTGAAACCGAACCCTAATCGTCTTGCCTGCAAGGGTTAAGCCCACAGCTGGGGTCCTAGAGTCTCCAGGAATGCTAGGAAAGCAGGAAGTGAGTTGGCAGGAAGCCAGGAGAGCCAATGAAAGCAGTGTCAGCTTTTGAGTGGACCAGGAAGGTCGCTGCTCCCAAGTGTTTGTGACCAGAGGCGAGCCTGGGAGACGTGAATAGAGCCAGGGGCAGGGCCCTGAGTATCCAGCGCCATCCGTGCCTCGGGAAGGACCAAACCTTGGAACAACGGATCTTGAGTAGAACAGGGAATGTTTCGTCGGATGTGATCAGGTTCTTTTCTTTATTTGGGGGCTTGTTGGATTTCTCTGTGGTTGGCCCATGTAACTGTCCCCTTCCACGGTCACTCCCCAAACTGCATCCCAGGCAAGCGAATCTTCCTTGTTTCAGTTGCTCTGTAACACGTAGCAATCGCGCAATGTTTCACCAAGTGTGTTTTCCTCGTTTTGATAATAAAAATGGTCTGGTTCCTGTGGTCTAGAAGGCAGGAGGTTCTGTGCCCGTGCCTAAGCCTGCAAAGCCAGCTACTAAGAACAATCGGCTTTCTCAAGTCCTCTGCAGAGGGGGAGGGTTACAGAGCCCAAGGGGAGCCACAGGCGTTCGTCAGTGTCCGAGATGAGCCTCTGCGTTCTATCCGCTGTCACTCTAGCGTCTCCCTTCACTTTTGTGAGTGTGCTGCCCTCTCCATGGTTCCCAGCCTCACTCGCTACAGCCCTGCCTGCCTTGGACGAAAGGGACATTCGTCACTCGGGCCAGGCGGCGGGTAGTTTCCACCTGAGTAGTGCCACCTGCTGCCTGGTGTGAAACCTGCCAGTTGTTTTCCCGTGCCCTTGCTGGCATGAGCTAGGTGGAGGGCCGGGGGCAGGCCTGGCCCCACAGGTTCGGCGTGCTCTGGCCCCTGGGAATGTGCCTCGTGCTGGGGAGCACTGCTCCCCGCCTCTCGCCTGCGCTGTGCGAAGCCAGACCCGGGAGCCAGTTATTAGTGTCATGGTTTCGAACAGCTTGCAACGGGAAGGGGCGTTTGAAGGTCCTGGCTGACGTGTCCTCCCCCACCTCCTGTTCTCACCCTCCAATTATTGTAATTACAGCCATGCCTGCGTTCAGCCCTTTGCAGCGAGGCCTGGGGGGGGCACAGAATTCAGCACGCAGCTGAGCCTGCTCCCCATCCCCCGGCCCAACCTGGCCGGGCTTGCGGCTCTGACACGCATGGGTGTTGGGTGTCTCCGCACAGGGCTGGGAAGGGGGAGTGGGAGGCGCTGACTTGCCAGCCTGGGATGTGGTGGAGAAAGTGGGATGGGGGATTTACCCGTCGCTGCCTCGGGCTTTCTCGGCATCACGATGCATGAACTGTCCCTGGACTGGCTGCAAGGCCCCGGAGTGATGGCCCGCCCCTTGCACCTGCAGCAGGTGTGATCACCCACCAGGCTCAGCCAGGTGGTGCCCGCACCATCAGTCTCTTTCTGGCCAAATGCTGGTGGCTGTTGCAATGAGTGGGGGGCCCGGCCCCCCAGGCCTGAGCAGCAGGGGAAAGCGTCACACGGAAACAGGCCCCCAGCTCTCCCAGCATCCCTGGTACCTTCCTGCCGTGACTCCCCCACCGGCACATCACCCGCTCCTCCAGGGTCCTGCTTCTGCATAGGGGCCCTGCCCTTTATCTCCCCGAAGTCCCGGCACTGCGGCTCCCGAGTTCACACCAGGCCCCTGCACACCAGGAGCAGAGGGCTCTGAGCTGGCAGGCATGTCCCGGCTGGAGAGGAGCAGGGGAAGGTCCTTGCTAGGAGGCTGGTTTCTAGGGAAGTTCCTCAGGGATGGAAACAGTGCTAAGGACACGAAGGCGGGGGCGGGGCCTGGAATATCGTACATGGGACGAGAAGGGGATGAAATGCCCCAGTGCAAAGTGCAGGCTCCTGCACTGGCCGAACGCTCCCGGTTAGTCCAACCGCTGGGCATTCCCCGCCGGCAGCCACAGGCGAGAGCGGGGTGAGCAAAGCACAGCTGGAGCTGCCCCCGCGCCGCTCGGCCGGCGCTCAGGGGCCGTTAGGGTGGGTGACGTTCTGGGATTGCCGGGCCCCTCTCACGAGCAGGCAGCCGGGCAGCCCTGGGGCCTGTCATGTGAAGGCGCTTGGTGACAGGCGAGCCCTGGGGTAGCAGCCCCCGGGCCCTCTGCCAGCACAGCCCCAGGGCTGCAAACTCCCCCAGGACTCGCTTCCAGCCTCTCCTTGCTCGGGTAGGGCTGGAAGTGCCTGAGAGCAGCCTTTGGCCCAGACACGCTGCTGCTGCTAATGGGGAGCCGGGCGGCAGCCCAGAAACCATGGGGCCAGGCCCTGCTCCGCTGCCCCTCTTTCCCTCTGGCCCTGCTCCGGGCCCTGCTCCGCTGCCCCTCTTTCCCTCTGGCCCTGCTCCGGGCCCTGCTCTGCTGCCCCCTGGCCCTGCTCTGTGCCCTGGCTCAGACGGACGAGCTGTTGGGCTCCCCGTTGCCTGCCCTACAGCTAGCCTTGCACACGGTGCTCCCAGCGGGGCCCGGCCCGGCCCGGCGCTCTGCCCAGGGGCGTGCCTGTCCGTGCCTGTCCGTGCTGAGCTGGCTGTGGGAACCCTCTCGTGGGGTCTGTCAGAGCAGACACTGGCCGGGCAGCAGGCCGGTGCCGGCTGGGGGGCCTGCGGGATGGCTGGCAGAGGGAGGGAGGGAGGGTGCTGGGGGGTGGCCGGAGGGAATTCACCACAGGGCTGAGGGGAGCTGCCCTGGTCTCTGCTGCTGCACAGGAGTGTACCCGGGCAGCCTCCATGGGCCCCTCCAGAGAAATGAGTCTCCACCTTGGAGCCAGCGCAGCCCCCCCGCAGGCCTCTCTGTTCCTGGCCAACTTGCTACTTACACCTGAGCACCCTGACCCCGCCCTTTCCTTGAGGCCCCGCCCCCGCTCACGACCTGCCCCCTCCCTCCCTCGGTGGCTCACTCGCCCCCACCCTCACTCACTTTCACTAGGTTGGGGTAGGGAGTTGGGTGTGGGAGGGGTGAAGTCTCTAAGTGGGGGTGCAGGAGGGGACAGGGCCAGAAGTGAGGGGACTAGGGTGCAGGGGGCTCCAGGCCGGGGCTGAGGGATTTGGAGTGTAGGAAGGGGTCCGGGTGGGGGTGTGGTGAGGGCTCTATCTGGGGGTGCAGGCTCTGGGGTAGGGCTGGGGATGAGGGACTTGGGGTGCCCTCTCTGGGGGGGCTCAGGGCTGGAGCAGGGGTTCATGGCCCAGTTTACCTCAGGCAGCTCCCGGTCAGCGGGGCTAAGGAGGCTCAGGCCTGGCTCTGCATGGGCCCCCGAAGCGTCCGGCGGCTCTGGCTCCGAGGCAGGGCGGGAAGGAGGCTGGCCCAGGTGAGAACTGAAGGTGCCTGGCATCTCCCCAGCTCCGTCCATGGTGAATCCAGGCCCCTGTGCAAGGGAGGGGTTAGCACAGCGCTGCCAGACCCGGTTGGGGGAGGCAGGGGAGTGTCAGCGGCCGGCCAGGCATGAAGGGAGCCCGGGGGGCCGTGGCCATCTGGTGACACGCAGCCCCTGCGCTCCTGCCACGCGGACACGTGTAACAAGGACCAGACAGGACGGGCCGAGAGGCAGCTTCTCTCTTCTAACTAGGTCATGCCACGAGCGCCCCGGCTGCGTCTGGTCGAGCTAAAAATCCAGGCTCAGAGCAGAGTTTGTGTCATCGCTGCTCTGCCCGGGCTCGGGTGGGACTCTGGGCTCGTGTCACGCCAGCTGGCAGCCAGCTCGGAGTGCCACGCAGGCACCGGGCTCAGCCCCGGGAGAGGCGGGCGCCAGGCACGGCTCAGCAGTGACCTCTTTGGGCTCCCCAGCTGGGGAACGTCGGGCCAAACTGGAGGCTGTACCCAAGGCCAGGGGCCAGCAGGCACTAGACTAGCCCGTCGCATGAGCCCGCCCCACCTGCTGCCGTAGGAAGGATTCCTTCCTCCCGCCTGGGTCTTTAGTCAGCTGTCCTGGCAAAGAGGGCTGAGCCGTGATCCGGGGCAGATTTCGGCTGCTCTTGGGGCGGGGGCTGTGAGGTAGCAGGTCTGGTTTCTATCTGCTGTCATTCCTCGTCCTGCCTTGTGCTCCAGTGGTTCTCGGCGCTGGGAGCCGGGCCGGAGAGGAAGGGGTTAACGGGCTAGCTGGCTGCAGATTACAAGTGACAGCTGGAGCCTGGAGCTCATCCTGCAACCCAGGCTGAGCCAGGCAGCCCCAGGGCCCGGCCCTGCTGTGGCTAGCAGCCCTGGCCGCGTGGTTAGTTCCTGTGGGAGGCAGCCAGCATGGGAGCTCCCAGCTCGTAGCCTGGAGAAGGGGCTGCCAGGCCAGGGCCCCCCGCAGAGGGAGGCAGCCTGCAGGGGTGCCCGAACCTCCCCAGGAGCAGCACGGCGTGTGGTGGTGTCTGTTCCCCTCTGGGCCCACCCCATGTGCTGTACTGAGGGGTTTGATCCTCCCTCTAGAAAATCCCGCATGGGGCAGGGAAACAATTGGTTGTAAAAACAAAAAAAGACCAAACTTGTTGGGGGAAGGGCGCCGTGCCTCTCGATTTCCCGCTCCCCATCTCCGCTGGCATTTTCTGGGTTTTTTTGGTTTTTTTTTACCGGACAGAAGACTCAATTACTGGACGTCCGGGTGAAAACCAGACACCTGGCAACCCGATCTCCCCCACGTGGGGCCAGTCACTGGGATGCCACAGCTGGTCAGGCCACATCGAACTGACTGATCAGACCAGATCGAGGGTTTTCCATTGTCAAAATGCTACATAAGAACATCCGAGCGGCCGGCCGGGGTCAGACCAAGGCTCCTGCCTGTCCACAGCAGCTGAAGGAACCGAATCTGGACCCTGTATGTGAAGCAAGCAGAAGAGTTTCACACGCTCAGCGCTGGCGGGTGGCACCTCACCTGCTAGGCTCAGGGAACAGCCAGACCATAGATCACAATTCATTATATGGGATGTTTAACGGGCGGTTCAGATTATGGGGGGGGATCCTGGACCCCTGGATAGGTGCTAATTGTGAGGCGAAGTAAGGGCAATAATCTAAAGGTTACACAGTGTTTTCCGCCCATAGCTTACATAATGCCTCTCAACGGGGATTTGAACAGAGCAGACACCAGTGTGGGAAGTGGCCATGTGACTGGCAACTTCAGGAAGGTATCGAGGGATTAAAGCAGACACATTAGGGCTACGTCTAGACTGGCAGGATTTTCCACAAATGCTTTTAACGGAAACATTTTCCGTTAAAAGCATTTGCGGAAAAGCGCGTCTAGATTGGCACGGACGCTTTTCTGCAAAAGCACTTTTTGTGGAAAAGCGTCCGTGGCCAATCTAGACGGGCTTTTGTGCAAACCCAAATCTGAGCTGCCTACACTGGCCCTTTTGCGCAAAAGGACTGTTGCCCGAACGGGAGCAGCGCAGCATTTCCGCAAGAAGCACTGATTTCTTACACGAGAGCGTCAGTGTCTTGCGCAAAGTCAAGCGGCCAGTGTAGACAGCTGGCAAGTTTTTCCACAAAAGCAGCTGCCAGTCCAGACACAGCCTAGGAGTACTTGACAATTGTGAATTTGTTCCTAGCACTAGTGAATGTGTCATGTCCTGTCTCCCACCCTGGCTCGCTAGCTCTACGATGACCTTTCTTCCATGGGCTAGGCAGGAGTACCCATCATGTACTGCCTGTGTTAGCTTCAGACTGGAAATTCAGAATGGGGGTTCTTAGCGGAATAGCGTAGCCGCCTCAGAAAGTTCTGCCCTCCAGCGGCCAGTGCCGGCTGCCCAGAGGGAATCTCCAAGTGATCCTCCCCTGCGGCCCATTCCCAGCCCCTTTGACACCAAGCAGAATGTTCTGACTCTGGACGAGCTGTCGGCCTTCTCCAGCTCCCTGAGCAGAGCAAACCCAGGGCCCGACTTGCTCCCGTGTGTATCGACTCGGGCCATCAAAGAGCAAATGTGACGTTCCCGTCAAATGGGGCCAGCTGGTCACCCAGGTGTGGGCAGAGCTCCAGGACACGAGGAAGTAGCCACCAGTGGCCTGGGAGGGCGAGTTGTCTTGTAACCCACAGCGTGGGCCGAGGGGCTTGCCCCTTACACGGACGAGACAGAGGGAAGCCGTGGAAATCCCTGGAGACAGACAGACAGACAGACAGACAAGCCCCTTTAGGCCGTGCCACACCACTGCCTCGCCTTCTCCGGGAGGGTCCTGCAATTGCTTTCCTGCCTCCCTCCACAAGCCAGAGGCCTTCACGAGTCTTGCGTCTGGATGGAGCCGTTTATGTTCCTGCAGCTCATCAGCCTGGCTCCCCCTCTCCCTGCTCTTCTGTGGCATCGCCCACGCTGGCCTCCCTGGGGCTGGAGAATCTGTGACGTGCAGGAGCTGCCCACTCAGCTCAGCAGCCAGTGCACGTCAGAATCATGCTGTGGGGGTGACGGATGGCTTGGTGGTGAGCAAGGCCAGGTGGGCTGCAGAAGAAGGATGCCGTGGCTGACCCTGCCCGACCCAGCCTCGGCCGTCGCTGGCAGTGGAAGTGAGCGCAGAGAGCGAGGGGCCTTCGGTTTCACGTCCTGCAGCCCGCGGCGTCGGAGACCATCGGGGCTGCTGCTGGGAGTCGGCGAAGTCACCTCGCTGTTCCGGAGCGTTCGGAAGGCTAACAGGGCCCCGAGAGAGGCTGCTTCTCCAGCCGAGGGGCACGGCCCCCCTGCCAGGCTTTCAGCCGTTTCTTTTCAGCCTGATGAGGACACATGTTGATACCGCGCCCCCTCCCCAGCCTTCCACGCAGCCCAAGGACCCTCGATCGTAACACGACAGCTCCCAATGCCCACCCGGCTCCCGCTGCCCACGGATCTGATTCTACGGCCGTGGACTCGGCTTTGCCAAACCCAAGGGGCGGACATCAGGAGCCAAGCCCGCCAGGAGTCACGGGCTGGGCTCTGAAGTCGCGCTCCTGTGCACACCCTAGCGGTGGTGGTTCCTCTCCTTCGCCGTCCGCTTTTGGAGCCTTGAGAGGGTGCTGGGGCACATTCTGAACCTCTCCCCACTTGCTTTGTTCAGAATGAAGGCTGAAATCCTCACGCTCCACTGGCCTGCAGGACTCAGAGCTTCGAGGAGAGCAATAACCATAGAACCCCAGGGCTGGAAGAGACCTCGGGAGCCATCACGTCCAGCCCCTGCCCAAGGCAGGACCAGCCCAACTCAATCAGCCCAGCCAGGGCCTTGGACACCTCTGGGGATGGAGATCCCCCCCCCCTCGGGAACCCAGCCCAGCGCTTCCCCACCCACCTAGGGAAAGAGTTTTCCCTAAGATCCAGCCCAGACCTCTCCCACTGCCACTCGAGACCACTGCGCCTTGTTCTGCCGTCCCTCACTAATGCCCTGGGCCCTGCCAAACGCACAGTCCATGTTGGTCAATGTCGTGGGGATGGCATTTAAAAATTGTCACTTTCCCGAGTTCAATCCCCATGGCTCCAGAGCCAGGTTACAGTAGTGAAGAATCTGGCCCCTGCCCCGCGGCCCAGGTCTCAGGGCGTGTGCCCTCCACTAAGGTGAATGGAGTCGGACGGAGCAAATCATTAGGGTTTGGGCAGTTCGTACTCATTAATGAAGTACCTAGCGCTGCCAAGCCGGCCCGGTGTGCTTTGGGCACTTGCGGGATGCCTAGCCCCGCCCCCGAGATCCTCGAGGGCAGGGCCGGTCCTGCCTCCCACGCTCAGCTCGGTGAGTCATCCCGCGGGCGGTCGTGGGCCAGGATCGCCAAGGGAATCAGGTGGGAGTCCAGGGCCTATGTACCCTGGGCCCAGTCACAGGGGCAGCGTCAGCTCTGGAAGGACGTGCAGACAAAGGACAGCTGGACCGGCCCTCGTGGCGGCGTTGTCTCTGGCCGGTTCCTGTGCCTGCATGCTGCCGTAGAGAGCAGGACTGACTTCACTCCCTCTGCCAAAGCCAGCACAGGGAGGGTGCCCCAGGCCTTTGCTTTCATGTGTCTCCTCTTTTATCCCGGAAAGCCAACAGGAGACTGTAAAGAAGTAGCCCAGAGCCCGTGTGGCCCGGCCTGTCCTGGCGGTGCAGCCTCCGCCAGTGCGGAAAGGAAGCGTTTCGAGCCAGTTCAATAAGCAACCAGGCACCCAGCTATTACCCGTGGAGGCTGCACCCCTGAACCACTCATCTAGCGCGCGGGCCCTTGGCCGAGCGGGGGCCTGACACTGCTCTCCTGAGGCCCATTTGGGCGCACCAGGCTGCACGGCCAGGCAGGGACCAACGGCCGCACTCGGACGGAGCCTGAGGGGCCAGCGGAGACGCTTTGGGTAAGGACGAGGGCGATGTCCTGCTGGGCTCTCCCACAGATCACGGGGGGAGAGGGGGACCAGGCTGTTCTCACAGGATGAGCCAGAGCTCAGGCCTTGGCGGTGATGGGGGACTGCAGCTGGCCAGGCCCGAGCTGGGAAACCAGCACAGCAGAGCCCACGTGAGCCCACAAGCCCTTGCCACGGCCCGGGCCAGGGTGCTATTTGCGAAGGTGCAGAAAGCACCTTTCGGATTTTGACACGCAGCCGGACCTGGCTGAGACCGCAGAGCGGAAGCAGCGTGGCTCCCAGGCTGGGGCTGGCAGGAGGCCCTAGTTCCACAGCCTGGGAGGAGGAAGCCAGCAACCGGAAGCCAATGGGATTGGGAGGTGGCGCCGGGCGGGGCCCAGCAGGGGGCGGCGCGGTGCCTGTGGCCACAGACCGGGCCGTGAATGTTCCAGCAGAGGGCGCTGGCCCACGCGTGGCCTCTCTGCTACCCAGGCAGTGGACTTGTTCACACTAGGGCCACTTTTTAAAACGTTCCCCTACAGGCCGCCTGCCGGGAGGGCAAAGGGGCAGTTGCCCTGGGGCCTGGCGATTCAAAGGGGCCAGGGACGCCCGGCTGCTGCCCCTGCTACTGCAGCAGCGGCTACAGCCCTGGCCCCTTTGAATGTCCGTGGAGCGCTGGGCTGTGCTCTGCATGGCTAGCAGGGCTGGGCAGAGGGGTCCAGGACACAGGCCAGCGGCGCTGAGGGCTGGCAGCCCCGGCCCTTCCTGGAGCTCTGCTCCCCCCCTTGCCCAGGGGCCGGCGGGAGCTGTCGGTCCCTGTCCCTTCCCAACACTGTCACCTCTCCGGGGGTGCAGGCTGAGCGCCCTGGCGAGCACAGATCGGGCGGGTGCTGCAGCACAGGGTGGCCTGTCCCCAAGGGTGGGTGGGCAGGGCTGGGCAGGGGTTACCAAAGTGCCATGGCGCAGCGTGGCCCCACGTGTATTTGCATCCCTGGGCTTGTCGTGTGAGCTGGACGTGGGGGGCGGCAGTTTGCAGGTGGGGGGCGCCCCCCAAAGGAAAACAAGTGGTGTCCTTGACCATGGGGTGCTATTCCAGGAAGGATGCTAAGCGGGGATGGCGTCCACCTTTCGAGGAGGGGGAAGACCCTATTTGGTCACAGACGGGCTAACCCAGTGAGGAGGCTTTAAACTAGGTTCGATGGGGACAGGTGAGCAAAGCCCACTGGTAAGTGGAGAACGTGGAGACCTGGGAGATGGGTCGGAAATGGGAGCGAGCGTGGGCTACAATGGCAGAGAGAAAGGAGGGTCAGGGCAAAACTGGGAGGCAAGGTCAAATCAGGATCTTAGATGCCTATACCAATGCCAGAAGTGTGGGTAATAAGCAGGAAGAACTGGAAGCGCTAATAAATAAATACAACTAAGACATTGCTGGCATCACAGAAACTTGGTGGGATAATACACGATTGGAATGTTTGTATGGAAGGGTACAGCTTGCTCAGGAAGGATAGACAGGGAAAAGGGAGGAGGTGTTGCCTTCTACATTTAAAAATGAAAACACTTGGAGTGAGGTGGAGATGGACGTAGGAGACGGAAATGCTGAGAGTCTCTGGGTTAGGCTAAAAGGGGTTAAAAACAAGGGTGATGTCATGCTTGGAGTCTACTACAGGCCACCTACCCAGGTGGAAGAAGTGGATGAGACTTTTTTTAAACAACTAACAATATCATCCAAAGCCCAAAATTTTGGTGGTGATGGGGGACTTCAACTATCCAGATACATGTTGGGAAAATAACACAGCGGGGCACAGACTGTCCAATAAGTTCTTGTACGGCATTGGAGACAACTTTTTATTTCAGAAGGTTGAAAAAGCTACCGGGGGGAAGCTGTTCTAGATTTGATCCTAACAAATAGGGAGGAACTGGTTGAGAATTTGAAAGTGGAAGGCAGCTTGGGTGGAAGTGATCACAAAATCATAGAGTTCACAATTCTAAGGAAGGGTAGAAGGGAGAACAGCAGAATAGAGACAATGGATTTCAGGAAGGCAGATTTTGGTAAGCTCAGAGAGCTGGTAGGTAAGGTCCCATGGGAATCGAGACTGAGGGGAAAAACAACCAAGGAGAGTTGGCAGTTTTTCAAAGGGACATTGTTAAGGGCCCAAAAGCAAGTTGTTCCGATGTGTCGGAAAGATAGAAAATATGGCAAAAGACCGCCTTGGATCAACCAGGAGATCTTGAATGATCTAAAAATAAAAAAGTAGTCCTATACAAATGGAAAGTAGGACAAATTACCAAGGATGAATATAGGCAAACAGCACAGGAATGCAGGGGCAAGATTAGAAAGGCAAAGGCACAGAATGAGCTCAAACTAGCTACGGGAATAAAGGGAAACAAGAAGACGTTTTATAAATACATTAGAAGCAAGAGGAAGACCAAGGAGAGGGTAGGCCCACTGGTCAGTGAAGAGGGAGAAACAGTAACAGGAAACTTGGAAATGGCAGAGATTCTTAATGACTTCTTTGTTTCGGTCTTTACTGAGAAGTCTGTAGGAATGCCTAACATAGTGAATGCTAGTGGGAAGGGGGTAATTTTAGAAGGTAAAATAAAAAAAAGAACAAGTTAAAAATCACCTAGAAAAGTTAGGTTAGATGCCTGCAAGTCACCAGGGCCTGATGAAATGCATCCTAGAATACTCAAGGATCTGATAGAGGAGGTATCTGAGCCTCTAGCTATCATCTTTGGAAAATCATGGGAGACTGAAGAGATTCCAGAAGACTGGAAAAGGGCAAATCTAGTGCCCATCTATAAAAAGGGAAATAAGAACAACCCAGGAAACTACAGACCAGTTAGTTTAACTTCTGTGCCAGGGAAGATAATGGAGCAAGTAATTAAGGAAATCCTTTGTAAACACTTGGAAGGTGGCAAGGTGATAGGGAACAGCCAGCATGGATTTGTAAAGAACAAATCATGTCAAACCAATCTGATAGCTTCCTTTGATAGAATAACGAGTCTTGTGGCTAAGGGAGAAGCGGTGGATGTGGTAAACCTAGACTTGAGGAAGGCGTTTGATACGGTCTCACATGATATTCTTATCAATAAACTAGGTAAATACAACTTAGATGGGGCTACTATAAGGTGGGTGTATAACTGGCTGGATAACCGTATTCAGAAAGTAGTTACTAACGGTTCACAATCCTGCTGGAAAGGCATAACAAGTGGGGTTCCACAGGGGTCTGTTTTGGGACCGGCTCTGTTCAATATCTTCATCCACGATTTAGATATTGGTATAGAAAGTGTCCTTATTAAGTTTGCAGATGATACCAAGCTGGGAGGGATTGCGACTAATCTGGAGGATAGGGTCATAATTCAAAATGACCTGGACAAATTGGAGAAATGGTCTGAGATAAATAGGATGAAGTTTAATAAAGACAAATGCAAAGTGCTCCAGTTAGGAAGGAACAATCAGTTTCACATACAGAATGGGAAGCGATGGTCTGGGAAGGAGTACGGCACAAAGGGATGTAGGGGTTATAGTGGACCACAAGTTAAATATGAGTCATCAGTGTGATGCCGTTGCAAAGAAAGCAAACATGATTCTGGGATGCATTAACAGGTGTGTTGTGAGCAAGACATGCAAAGTCACTTTTCCGCTCTACTCTACAAGTGAGTCCAGGCAGCACGTTGGACGGGGCCTGCCGCTCACCAGCCTCCGGGTCGCTCCGCAAGGCCGGGATGGAGACGCCTGCGAGCGGCGGCTTGGATCTGCCAGGGCTGGAGGCAGATCGAGTTCTGCTGCCCGGGGCAGGGTGGCACTCGTGCTATGGCTCACCGCGGGCAGGGCGGCGTGTTGACTGGTATGCTGAGATGCCCACCTGGTCCCACGAAAAGTCCCAAGCAGCAGTGAGCCCTCCCAGACGGCGTCTGTCTCTCCTCGCCGGACAGACTTAGTGACGTTCGGTGGCTGGAGTTAGGCAGGAGGCCAAGTCAGTCAACACGCCGAGGCCGTCCGGGGTCCAAAGGTGCGATTGGTGCGACTGCCCATGGCAAAGGAGAGGGCAAGGTGAAGACAGGAAAGGTCAGAGTGGTGGGCACGGGAATGCCACTGTCCGCCCCGCGCCGAGCCAGCGAGGCTAGCTTGGCTGCAGACTCCCAACGTCTCAGGGCGAGCCCCATGTCTCCGGGCAGGTTTGTAAAATGCTGAACCTAACGGACCCTCAGCCTTGACTGTTCCCTTTAGGCACCTCCAACATGTCAACGTAACACTCGAGCCCCGGTGTGATCATGAGCCTTCCTTCTGGTTGTATGTGGGGGATGATTTCTATGCTCCAGCTGCTCCCGCACTTCAATGAGATCTGGATCCAGACCAAGCAATCCGGCTGGGAACATGGTACACGAGTCCAACCACAACAATAACTAATTGAGCATCTTCGTCATGGAGACCCTAGGAAGAACTCCTCAGCCCTTCTCCGAACAGGCAGAAATGGACGGCGGGAGAGCTCGGAGTGGGGGCGGATCAGCAAGGCTGCGCAGGGAGCACGTGCTGGGGGAAGGCAGGAAAAGGCCGGCAGCTTCTTTCTTCGTAAGCCTCACCTGCTCTTCCACCGGGGCTCAGGCTGCCTTGCGGTGAGGGCCAGGAGGGGCGAGGCGGATCAGGGTGGTGCATTTGCGGAAAATCATGCCAGTCTAGACATAGCCCAAATGTATTAGCTTGGAAAAATTCAGCGATTTTAAACCAATCTCCAAGTTTTGGTCTCGTTCGTAATGTCAATGTTTGGGATTGTCCGTGCGAGACACTCGCCTTTCCACTCGTTGGATGTGTGCAAGCTTTTAAAGATTTGCAAAGGCTGCCAGCTGTCACTAGAACCGCACCTTGGTGCTGTGTCCCAGGGAACAGTCCTGCACAGTAAGGGTGACGTGAGCGTGAACAGGCCCTGGAATGAGCATGCCCCACCCTGGGTGCGGGAAGGAGGACGACGTGTGGGCACTGGGCTGCGTTTGGTTTGCTTTTGTTCGTTGAATCATTTTGTGATGTGCCAGCACGGGACTGGCAGGAAACGGGCCCGGGCGCTGTGGGCCCGCAGCTCTGTTCGTTTTGGTGATTGTGTTTTAATATCTTGCTGCTGGGCCCAGTTTGTTCCTGTAGAATACCAACAGAGAGATGAACAGGCAGGTGCTTTTGCTTAACATTGTTTCGAAACGTCTGAAATATTTTGTACAATTTGGGAGATTGCACCATCGGCTTCAAAGCTGAACAGGGAAGGGTCACCTCCCTCTTCCTTAAAAAATCCTCCACGGTCCTTTTGCTTGGCTTGGCTGTCTCTGGTGGGTGGCTCTGTCTTTGTCCACAGAACAGGAAGAAAGGCTCACCTTTCCTGCACAGCTTCATCAGATGTTTATTTCCCATAAACAGAGCGAAAGGGCCCAGGGCAGGGAATCGAATCTCGGCACAGATTGCTGGGTGCATGCGGGGTTTTAAAACCTGCCATCAGGCAGTTCCACTTAGAGAAAGGGAAGAAAAACAGCACCCGAAGGAAAAAGGTTTGTGATAATGCATAGAGCTTGGCTTGCCAGTTGTGGCTGGACATATTCCTGAAGGCTCCATCCCAAGACATAATATATCATTAGAGATTAACCTTCCTTTCCTGGAGACACCAGCATAGCCTGGTCGTGGAGGTTTGGTGAGCCTGCTTTGGCCCCAACCACTGCACAAGAAAGACCCAGGTAAAGAGAAAAGGCAGCGCACAGCCGTTACCAGAGGTGCTGGCCGGTCACTCTGCACAGCCCCACATGGGAGTGGGCAGCATGGACCACAGTGCTGAGATGAAACCTCACCTGCCCTTCAAGCACCTGCCTGGGTCCTCTGGCCCGAGCCCAGAGAAGCAAATGCCGGAGACGTGCTGAACTGCTGCCAGAAGCGCCACCGAGGGGCTAGTCACACTGGCTGCCATGGGTTTTGTGGGTGCTTAGCATGGCTCCAAAGCAAGCCCATTGCTCTGCCAGGTGAGGTGACCAAACTGAGCCATGCGTGAGGGTTATGACAGAATTCATGTTTGAAACCGACTTGGCTGATTAGTCACCTGCTGGAGGACAAGGGATTTTGCCCAGAATTTCCTGCAGTGGAGGGCAATACCCTCTACTGTGGATGGGACGAGCTCATAGCAATACGTGGCAGAAGGGCACAGCGTCCACGTGTTCACAACACAGCGCCTCAAAGCCACGGCCTGTGGGTGAATTCATACACAGAAGCTGGGATTTCTGTGACTCTCCTGCATTCAAAGGCTGCCATTCCCATCAAGAGAAACTAAGGCTTTACGGCCATGACAAATGGTTTGGTACACAAATGTTGCAGTTTTTGAGACAACAGTCGCCTTTTTGCAGGGGTCTAGAGAGAACTGGGAGTGGAGGGATGGGGGTGGTCGTGGAGCAGGTCAAGGGTAGCCATAGGGAAATTGCCCTTAGCTTAGCCCTGGTCTAGGAAGGCCTGGGAGACGCTGGGGACCGACTTTGGCTGCCACTGAGCTTCACAGGCATGGAGAGCGCTCGTTGCTTTGCAAGGCCAGGCCCTTGAGGTACGTCCACACTGATGAGAAAAGGAGTAAAACTAACTTGAGTCAAACTGGCAGTGAAGACACCACAACTCCAGTTTTAATGTGGGTTTGCAGCTCAGGTTACAGCCTAGCACTAGCTCCAGATGATAACACACCTTTCTGCACAAGCCCCGGTCCCTTAATTGGATATGGTGATGTGGCCGGAGCCCAGACAGGCGTGGCCCCGCCTCAGGGCCAGTGTGGCCGGAGCCCGGACAGGCGTGGCCCCGCCTCAGGGCCAGTGTGGCTGGAGCCCAGACAGGCGTGGCCCCGCCTCAGGGCCAGTGTGGCCGGAGCCCAGACAGGCGTGGCCCCGCCTCAGGGCCAGTGTGGCCGGAGCCCGGACAGGCGTGGCCATGCCCCATGGCTAACTAGTGCAAGTAGGAGTGGCTGCAGCACACACTAGCAATGAGTGTGCAGCTGGCTGGAGGCCCTTCCTACGTGTTCTGTGCACTAGTCTGGGCTGAAGCCCATGACACCAGGCTCCAGGACTGCGGTTGCCTGTCAGCTACAACCGTGTCCCCTACAGCACAGCTGGCCTCAGGCCGCACCAGGAGTCAGGTGGTCTGAGGCTGCGGTGAGGCAGGTGCAGCTTGGTGCTGAGTCCCCGTGGGCCACGTTGGTGTAGCTGGGAAAGTGGCAGCGGCCCAGGTTCGAGCATTCGTGGTCTGTCGGGGCGTTTGTGAAAATAGCTGGTGGGGGCCCAGCTGTAGCTCCCCCCCCCCCTCTCCAGGCCCAGGCCTGCTGGTGGCTGGTTCTCAGTGGGAGCTGAGGGTGGGCAGAGGCTGGACCCGGGCAGCTGCTCTGCTGCAAAGGCCACGTGGGCTGGGGCCGGACTGAGGTGCGAGCTGACAAAGCTGCTGCTCGTGGCCCTCGAAGCACAACACCCGCCGGGGCCGGCTCGCGGCCTCTGAACAAATCTGCGCCCCTGTTCTTCCTGGGGTCGGCCGGGGGAGGGCGGGGGCCTCTCAGCTTGACCCGGCCGGGGCGGGGGGCAGCCGCAGCGCACCCCGCAGGGCTGTTTACAGAGCAGGGCTGCAGGCCCCGGGGAGCAGGCCCAGCTCCAGAGCCCCGTGCAAGGAGGGGGGGGGGCCCGGGGAGCAGGCCCAGCTCCAGAGCCCCGTGCAAGGAGGGGGGGGGGGCCCGGGGAGCAGGCCCAGCTCCAGAGCCCCGTGCAAGGCGGGGGGGGGGCCCGGGGAGCAGGCCCAGCTCCAGAGCCCCGTGCAGGAGGGGGGGGGCCCGGGGAGCAGGCCCAGCTCCAGAGCCCCGTGCAAGGCGGGGGGGGGGGGCCGGGGAGCAGGCCCAGCTCCAGAGCCCCGTGCAAGGCGGGGGGGGGGCCCGGGGAGCAGGCCCAGCTCCAGAGCCCCGTGCAAGGCGGGGGGGGGGGGGACCCGGGGAGCAGGCCCAGCTCCAGAGCCCCGTGCAAGGCGGGGGGGGGGGGCCCGGGGAGCAGGCCCAGCTCCAGAGCCCCGTGCAAGGCGGGGGGGGGGGCCCGGGGAGCAGGCCCAGCTCCAGAGCCCCGTGCAAGGCGGGGGGGGGGCCCGGGGAGCAGGCCCAGCTCCAGAGCCCCGTGCAAGGCGGGGGGGGGGGGCCGGGGAGCAGGCCCAGCTCCAGAGCCCCGTGCAAGGCGGGGGGGGGGGGCCCGGGGAGCAGGCCCAGCTCCAGAGCCCCGTGCAAGGCGGGGGGGGGGCCCGGGGAGCAGGCCCAGCTCCAGAGCCCCGTGCAAGGCGGGGGGGGGGGCCCGGGGAGCAGGCCCAGCTCCAGAGCCCCGTGCAAGGCGGGGGGGGGGGGCCCGGGGAGCAGGCCCAGCTCCAGAGCCCCGTGCAAGGCGGGGGGGGGGGGCCGGGGAGCAGGCCCAGCTCCAGAGCCCCGTGCAAGGCGGGGGGGGGCCCGGGGAGCAGGCCCAGCTCCAGAGCCCCGTGCAAGGCGGGGGGGGGCCCGGGGAGCAGGCCCAGCTCCAGAGCCCCGTGCAAGGCGGGGGGGGGCCCGGGGAGCAGGCCCAGCTCCAGAGCCCCGTGCAAGGGGGGGGGGGCCCGGGGAGCAGGCCCAGCTCCAGAGCCCCGTGCAAGGCGGGGGGGGGGGCCCGGGGAGCAGGCCCAGCTCCAGAGCCCCGTGCAAGGCGGGGGGGGGGGCCCGGGGAGCAGGCCCAGCTCCAGAGCCCCGTGCAAGGCGGGGGGGGGGGGCCCGGGGAGCAGGCCCAGCTCCAGAGCCCCGTGCAAGGCGGGGGGGGGGCCGGGGAGCAGGCCCAGCTCCAGAGCCCCGTGCAAGGCGGGGGGGGGGGGGCCGGGGAGCAGGCCCAGCTCCAGAGCCCCGTGCAAGGCGGGGGGGGGGCCCGGGGAGCAGGCCCAGCTCCAGAGCCCCGTGCAAGGCGGGGGGGGGGGGGCCGGGGAGCAGGCCCAGCTCCAGAGCCCCGTGCAAGGGGGGGGGGCCCGGGGAGCAGGCTCAGCTCCAGAGCCCCGTGCAAGGCGGGGGGGGGGCCCGGGGAGCAGGCCCAGCTCCAGAGCCCCGTGCAAGGCGGGGGGGGGGGCCCGGGGAGCAGGCCCAGCTCCAGAGCCCCGTGCAAGGCGGGGGGGGGGCCCGGGGAGCAGGCCCAGCTCCAGAGCCCCGTGCAAGGCGGGGGGGGGGCCCGGGGAGCAGGCCCAGCTCCAGAGCCCCGTGCAAGGAGGGGGGGGGGCCCGGGGAGCAGGCCCAGCTCCAGAGCCCCGTGCAAGGCGGGGGGGGGGCCCGGGGAGCAGGCCCAGCTCCAGAGCCCCGTGCAAGGCGGGGGGGGGCCCGGGGAGCAGGCCCAGCTCCAGAGCCCCGTGCAAGGCGGGGGGGGGGGGCCCGGGGAGCAGGCCCAGCTCCAGAGCCCCGTGCAAGGCGGGGGGGGGGGCCGGGGAGCAGGCCCAGCTCCAGAGCCCCGTGCAAGGCGGGGGGGGGCCCGGGGAGCAGGCCCAGCTCCAGAGCCCCGTGCAAGGCGGGGGGGGGCCCGGGGAGCAGGCCCAGCTCCAGAGCCCCGTGCAAGGCGGGGGGGGGGGCCCGGGGAGCAGGCCCAGCTCCAGAGCCCCGTGCAAGGCGGGGGGGGGGCCCGGGGAGCAGGCCCAGCTCCAGAGCCCCGTGCAAGGAGGGGGGGGGGGGGGGGGGGGGCCGGGGAGCAGGCCCAGCTCCAGAGCCCCGTGCAAGGAGGGGGGGGGGGCCGGGGAGCAGGCCCAGCTCCAGAGCCCCGTGCAAGGGGGGGGGGGGGCCCGGGGAGCAGGCCCAGCTCCAGAGCCCCGTGCAAGGCGGGGGGGGCCCGGGGAGCAGGCCCAGCTCCAGAGCCCCGTGCAAGGCGGGGGGGGGGCCCGGGGAGCAGGCCCAGCTCCAGAGCCCCGTGCAAGGCGGGGGGGGGGCCGGGGAGCAGGCCCAGCTCCAGAGCCCCGTGCAAGGCGGGGGGGGGGCCGGGGAGCAGGCCCAGCTCCAGAGCCCCGTGCAAGGGGGGGGGGCCCGGGGAGCAGGCCCAGCTCCAGAGCCCTGCGCGAGGCGGGGGCGGGATGCACGGCTGGGCCCTGACTTCCCCCCCCCCCCCGCCGCCCGCCCGCGGGGCTTTTTGTCTCCTCGCGCAGCCCCCCCGGGGGACCCTCCGCCCTGCACGTGCCGCCCGTGATGTCAGCGCGGGGCGGGGCGGAGCGAGCCGCCCCCCGGCAGCAGCGGGCGGGGATGCGCGGCCGGCGGCCCCAGGCTGCGCGCACATGGCCCGGCGCTAGCGGCTCCGGCTCCGCGATGGGCCGCGGGCTCGTGCGATGAGTCCCCGGGCGCGCGCCAGGCGACATGGGCTCGGCGGCCTCCAAGAGGAAGGCGCTGCGGAGCGAGGCCATGTCCTCGGTGGCCGCCAAAGTGCGGTGAGTGCGGGCCAGCCTGCGGGCGGGCGGGGCGGGGCGCAGAGAGCGGGCTGCGGGGCACAGCTCTGTGTGTGTGTGTGAGTGTGTGTGTGTGTGTGTGTGCAAGGAGCTAGCAACATGACACTGTCAGCTCTGTGTGTGTGTGTGTGTGTGTGCGTGTGCGAGGAGCTAGCAGCATGACACTGTCAGCTCTGTGTGTGTGTGTGTGTGTGTGTGGAGCAGGCTGCATGACAGTCAGCTCTGTGTGTGTGTGTGTGCAAGGAGCTAGCAGCATGACACTGCCAGCTCTGTGTGTGTGTGTGTGTGTGTGTGTGTGTGCAAGGAGCTAGCAGCATGACACTGCCAGCTCTGTGTGTGTGTGTGTGCGCGCGTGCAAGGAGCTAGCAGCATGACACTGTTAGCTTTGTGTGTGTGCAAGGAACTAGCAGCATGACAGTCAGCTTTGTGTGTGTGCGTGCAAGGAGCTAGCAGCATTACACTGTCAGCTCTGTGTGCGTGTGTACAAGGAACTAGCAGCATTATACTGTCAGCTTTGTGTGTGTGTGCCCGCGTGTGTTCGTGCAAGCAGCGAGCTGCCTTACACTGAGCTTCTGTGTGTATGTGCAAGGAGCTAGCAGCATGACACTGTCAGCTTGTGTGTGTGTGCGTGTGTGCGCGTGCAAGGAGCTAGATGTATTACACTGTCAGCTTGTGTATGTGTGTGTGCGTGCAAGGAGCTAGCAGCATGACACTGTCAGCTTGTGTGTGTGTGTGCGCGTGCAAGAAGCTAGATGCATTACACTGTCAGCTTGTGTGTGTGTGTGTGTGCGCGCGCGCGTGCAAGGAGCTAGATGCATTACACTGTCAGCGGTGTGTATGTGAGAGAAGATGATGAGTTTTGCAGGGTTTTGCATTTGCCTCCTCCCTAGTGAATCCACCAGGCGAGCGGTGCCCAACGTGCAAACGTTGTCGGTGCCTCTTTGTCTTCTCAGGGGAGTTTGCTTTGGAGCCCTGGCACCTTGTCTGGGAAGGGGGCCAGGCTGGAGTGTGGGGGCGGGGGAACGACGTGCTGCTGGTTTCCTTGGGTAACTCTGGCTGACCTGCAGGCTCCAGTGCGAACAGGGCTCGGTTATTTTTAGTTTTATTCTGGCTTTCCAGCGGGTTTAAATAGCAAAGGACACGAGGTGTCAGGAGCCATCTGCCTAGTGGGAGGCCTGTGAAAAAATCACTTCATTGGGAATAACAAACAAACCCCAAGTAATTAATGGCCTTGACGTGCAGTCAGGAAATCTGCGTTCCATGCCTAATTGACACACTTGTGTGCCTCAGAAACACCTTGTGTGGCAAAATCTCTGGCTGCCTCTTTGCTCACTGGAGGCGTGAGTGAGCCAAGGGCTGCAGTTCACTCTGCATTTAGTAGCTGAAACAAAATACAGGACTATGTAGCCCTTTAAAGACTAACAAGATGGTTTATTAGGTGATGAGCTTTCATGGGCCAGACCCACTTCCTCGGATCAAATAGTGGAAGAAAATTGTCACAACCATATATACCAAAGGATAAAAAAAAATGAACACATATGAAAAGGACAAATCAAATTTCAGAACAGAAGGGGGATGAGGGGGGAGGTAAATGTCTGTGAGCTAATGATATTAGAGGTGATAATTGGGGAAGCTATCTTTGTAATGGGTAAGATAATTAGAGTCTTTATTCAAACTTAAGTGTAAAGTGTCGAATTTAAGCATGAATGACAGTTCGGAGGATTCTTTTTCAAGTGTAGTCTTTAAAAGGCTTAGTAGGGGAGAGTTAAGCTGGTAGAAATAAGGCCTCTTAGCAGTCCTGTAGGGAATGTAACTAATTGCTGCTTAGAGTAGGAACATTTTTCAGTAGCAACTAAACCACATTGTATCTCTGCATTGTAGAAATGTTGACATACGTTGTATAGCACCATGTGACTAATATGTAAAAAAAAATGTTAATATATGATAAATATTAGTTTATACTGTGGAAAATAGCAAATTCACACCTAAAAATCTGACATGTGATCACATAGATTGTAGCATGCAATTCTGTCAGGTGTCATCTAAATGTTTTCAAACGAACAACCTTCAAAGAGCTTCAGGGGGTAGCCGAGTTAGTCTGTTACAGGAAAAAACAACAAATGGTCTGGTAGCACTTTATAGGCTATCAAAACATGTAGGGCTCGTCTACATTGGCCCCTTTTCCGAAAGGGGCATGTTAATTTCAGAGATCGTAATAGGGAAATCCGCGGGGGATTTAAATATCCCCCGCGGCATTTAAATAAAAATGTTCGCCGCTTTTTTGCGGCTTTTAGGAAAGCCGGAAAAGAGCGTCTACACTGGCCCCGATCCTCCGGAAACAGCGCCCTTTTCCGGAGGATCTTATTCCTACTTTGAAGTAGGAATAAGATCCTCCGGAAAAGGGCGCTGTTTCCGGAGGATCGGGGCCAGTGTAGACGCTCTTTTCCGGCTTTTCTAAAAGCCGCAAAAAAGCGGCGGACATTTTTATTTAAATCCCCCGCGGATTTCCCTATTACGATCTCTGAAATTAACATGCCCCTTTCGGAAAAGGGGCCAGTGTAGACGTAGCCGTAGATGGTATCATGAAGATAGAGGAGGTATAGGAGAAGGGAAAGGGGAGTTAGAGAAAGATGCTGTGAGGTGCGAAGAGCTTTCTAAATGGCATCCTTCCTGCCTTAGCGATCTATCTATTGACTTTGATTTGTATCTACTTTGGTCTAACACCCATTGTCCAGTAAACAGGAGGGGGGGTGGGAGACAGAGCATCTTTCTGGACCCCCCTTTCCTTCTCCTGTTTATTTCGAGTTTTCATATCCCCTACTCATAACTCCGGTCATTTGAAGAAGTGTTCTGTGCCCAGATAGCTCATGATACAACCTTAGAAGAGTTACTCTGTGAAGATTCTACCCAGGGCGTATTCCCAGCTTTGCTACCATCATTAATCGGTTTTGCTCATCATACTCTCTGCCAAATGGCAGCCTCACTGAGGCAGGAGTTTAATGCCTTGATGAGCTGCGCATCAGAGGGTTTATCGGGAGTGAATCCTTTCAATGCTTGTAAATGTCAAATACTTTGAATTTGTCTGGTTTGGCTTCTGCACATCTGGCCACATGGCTGGTGGTAGCTTTCCTAGAGTGGTGAGCTCCCATTCCTCCTGTAATAAAAAAGCCATCCAGTGATAAGCCAAATTTACCTGCCTCTTGGGATGTCTCAGGCCATTCCGTTTACCCTCTGAAAGGTTTCCTTTACATAGTCCCTCTGTATTTTTTCACACAGCGCACAGTCAACCTGTGGAACTCCTTGCCAGAGGATGTTGTGAAGGCCAAGACTATAGCAGGGTTAAAAAACTAGATAAGCTCATGGAGGTTAGGTCCCTCAATGGTTATTAGCCAGAATGGACAGGGATGGTGTTGCTAGCCTCTGTTTGCCAAAAACTGGGACTGGATCCGGGAAGGTATCACTTGATGATTCCCTGGCGTTGGCACTGTTGGCCGACAGGACACTGGGCTAGGTGGACCTTTGGTCTGGCCCAGTCTGGCCGTCCTTACGGCTCCTGGGAGATCCTGAAAAACCTCTGCCGCTTGATGGTACTTGGGATTTTTTTTTTTTTTTTTTTTGTAAATCTAGACGAGTTTCACTCTCAGGCGGCCTGTGGAATATTGGCCGTGAAGATGACAGAGAGCAGGCCCGTGTCTGCTGCATGGCAAAAACAGCTGCAGCCCTCTAGAGACCTTCGCCTTTTGCTTCTTGCTGGCTGCTAGGCTGCTGCCAGGTGGGCAGCAGGTCCACGCAGGCCACGTCTGCTTCCGGCCCTGGCCGTTCACTCGGGAGCAGACTGGAGGAAGTGGATTTTTCAAAGGAGACGGGGGGAGGGGGAATTGTCTGGTAGAAAGCCCGATGTTCCAGCTCTCTGTGGAGCCCCACTGGTGCCGCGCGGACACACGCAAAGCCTCGCGCTGGGCGGGCGGGCGCCGATGTGAGGGTGGGGAGGGGAGGAAGGGATGTGGAGAGTGAAGAAGGCGGCAGAGTTCAGAGTATTCTAGTTGGTAAGACGTGCGTCCATCAAATGAAGCAAGGGCCTTGGCCTCTGCCCAGTGAGCGCGGCTGACGTTCTGTGCGCTGAGTGAGGACGCCGAAGCTGGAGTCCCGGTGGCTTTGCTTGGGCGCAGTGGGATTAGAAGGCAGCTCTCTCGGGGCAGAGGGAGGATGCTGGTGTGGATTTTGACAGATGGCTAATGCTGGCGGCCTGGGCATCGTTTCTGGCTGCCGTTGTGTCCCGTTTTGGATCTGGAGGAGATGGGTGTTCCCCAGATCTTAGAAATGCTGTAGAGTCCAAGATCAGGGTCCAGCCAAGAGACTCTCGTCCACTTGGCACTGCTGGACAGGACCGGTAAGATGCTGGGGTGATGCTCATGGAGGGACTCCTAGCTGCCTCTTGACCGGTTCCAGGCCACGTGCTGAATGGGCCCTGTCAGGCCACCGCAGCGGCTGTTCTTAGCTGTGGCCTGTGGAGCGCCCCTGGCAGAGTTGCCAAACTGAGGGTGTGGGACGGAGGTCAGAAGCCCCCCAAAGCTCCCCTACAATCCTCGAGTTTTGAGGAATAAGGGATCTTGCATAAATGGTTTTTTTCGACAAACGGCCCCGTCTACACGGGGCTTTTTATTGGCAAAGCCTCTTCTGCAAAAAGAATCAAAAAAGATATGCAAATGAGTGCTATTTGCATATCCTCTTCCAGAAAAAACCGGCCGTGTGGTCGTAGCCTGAGAGGAGGAGACTGTCCACGTGGGCCTCTGCGCTGTTGGGTGGAGCCCGCGCTCAGGTGGGAGGCGCTGTGGGATTGTCCCAGTTTCTGCTGAAGGCCTTCCCTCGGCGGCGTCCCCTGAGGAGGGGCGTCCCGCTCACGCTGTCTCCTGGCCGTCGCTTGGCGTGAGTGCGGCCGGCCGGGATCTCCAGGCGCGCGGGTTTGACCCTGCTGCTCAGCAGGGTACAGAATTTGTTTGCTGTTATGTAATGAGCAATATTGTGGCTCAGCAACTGGTCTGAATTCCCTGCCGTTCCTCAGACCGTAAATTCAAATCCCAGCCGGTTTGACTCAGCCCGTCAGCTTTCCCAGGTGGGCTCATTAACTTCCGTGCAGCTTGTGGCACGTTGGGTCTTTGAAACGAGGCTTTAAGCTCAAGGCCCAGGCTGCTCCATGGGCATCATCAGTCCCTTGCTGAGAACAGCTGGCTGCCCAGGCTTCCTTGGTCCACATGCCCCACTCTTCTGGGAGTGACCAGGTGCTGGCTCCACTCCAGAAGTGGCTGCAGTTCAGTGTTGCATTGCTCATGCCTGTGTAAGTGTCAGAAATCTCCCCCTGCTCTTTGGAGCTCCCACACCATGTGCCCGGCCCGTCAGTATTTCTGGGGCACGACCGTTCTGTGGGTGGACGTGCCAGCCAACGGGAGCTGCCAGATGGTGCTGGGGCAGGGGCAGCGCGCAAAGCCGCTCCCTTCCCCTGGCCTTGCAGCATTCAGAGAGCCGCTCTGAGCAGCATGTGGGGATGGGGCCATATTTTGCCCACTCCGACATAGATCCTCCCTAACAGATGTGTGTCTAAATATCTCCAGTGATGGAGATCCCACAGCCTCCCTAGTGCTGGGGGAGGAGGAGGAAGCGCAGGGCTCCCGTGCGTGAGAGGCGCGTGGGGGAGGAGTAGGGCAGACGGGGTGCGAGGAGTAGGGCAGCCAGTGGACCAAGAGCTACCCACCACTGGCCTGGGTATAGCGCGTCTACTGCTCCCCTCCCCCTTAGCCTTGTTATCCTGTCAAAGGCTGCCAGGTTGGTTTTACGGGATTTGTTCTTGACAAAGCCACACTTGCCATTACCTGTCATCTTATTATCTTCCAGGTGTTTGCAGCTGGATTCCTTAATTACTTGCTCCATTATCTTCCCTGGCACAGACACTGGTCTGTAGTTTCCTGGGTTGTTCTTATTTCCCTTTTGATAGCTGGGCACTAGATTTGCCCTTTTCCAGTCTTCTGGAATCTTTCCCGACTTCCATGACTTTCCAGAGCTGACAGCTAACTGCTCAAATACCTTCTCTCTCAGCTCCTTGAGTGTTCTAGGGTGCATTTCTTCAGGCTCTAGTGACTTGAAGACATCTAACCTGTCTCAGTAATTTTAACTTGTTCTTTTCCTATTTTAACTTCTGACCCTACCTCTCTTTCCCCAGCATTCCCTATGCTAGGCATCCAATCACCACCAAGCTTCGGGTGAAAACTGAAACGAAGTTGTCAACCATCTCTGCCATTTCCACATTCTCTGTTACTGTTTTTCCTTTTTCATTGAGCAGCGGTCCTGCCCTGTCCTTGGTCTTCCTCTTGCTTCCAGTATATTTGTAGAATGTTTTCTGGTTACCCTTTATGTCTCTAATTAGATTGAGCTCGTTTTGTTCTTTCACCTTTCTGAGTGTGCCCCTGCATACTTGTTCTTTATTTTCACTCTTTGTAATTTGACACAATGTCCCCTTTTTGTAGGACTCCATTTCTAGGTCATTCAAGATCCCCTGGCTAAGCTAGGGTGGTCTCTTGTCCCTGTCTTTCCTATGCAGTGGAATAGTTTGCTCTTGCACCCTTAATAATATCCCTTCGATAAACTGCCAACTGTCTTCAGTTGTTTTTCCTCTTAGGCTATGTCTAGACCCGTGGTCACCAACAGGTCGATCGCGATCGACTGGTCGATTGCGAGGCCTCGACCAGTCGATCGCGAGGCGTCCTGTCCGCCCCGGCCTCATTTCCCTCCCACCCCCAAGAAGCCCCACTGCCTACCTCCAGTGAACATGGAGGTAGTGTCGGCATCCCAGGGATGGGCAGAAGTCCCGCAGCTTAGCGTCACTTCCGGCGATTCCGGAAGTGCACTAGCTGCTCTGCCGGGTGTACTGTGGGAGGGAGCATGGGCTCCCTGCACTGCGCAGGAGGGGTGAGTCAGCCCCGGGGCAGGCGTGCGCGGGATTTCTCCTCCTCTCCATCACTTGCTATCCCCAACCCTTAAACCGCTGCTTTTTTCCCCAATTCTTCTGTAGGAAGAGGCCTGTCTAGACTGGACCCAATGTTAGAAAAGCCCCTTCTTTTGGAAGCCCCCGTATTCCTTGGGGAAAGAGGACTATAGGGGTGACCGAAAGATCAGGTTTGCTCTTCCATTAAAGGAAGTGGAAGAACAAATGCATCCATGAATGCAGAAGAGTTTTTCTGGGATACTGTATCTCGGGAATCCTGAAAAACTCCTGCAGTCTAGCCGTAACCTTGCTGGGTTGAGACAGGATGTGTAGGCTCTGGGGTGGGAATGAAGGGGCACCTTTCTGAGTGTGCTCCTGCATACTTGTTCTTTATTTTGAAGCTTCAAATGATGAAATTAGCGTACGATAACACACACAGTACCTGCCATGTGTCTGATTTTAGTAAAGCAGTCAGTACTGTCTTATGAAATTGTTACGACTTCAAATCGGCTTAGGTAGGAAAATTGCCTTGTAGATTGTGCATTGGTCACAGACTCTAAATAAAGAACAAGCTCCAATACATTGCTGGCATTGAGCGGGCTGCCTGCTGCAGAGACTGACAGCAGGTCTGGTTTAATTTAGCTTCCCAAATTAATTACTGGTTTGAAGGAGGGAGTCCCCTGAGCATCCGTGGCATTTGCAGACGTTGCTAAACTGGAATAGCTGTGAAAACTGGTGAGGGCAGAGAAATAAGATGAAGGGTCTGGAATAGTGCAGGCGATTAACCGATAAGCAAAAGTCTAATGCTATAGAGTTCACGCATTCGCCCCCACCCCACCCCTGCCAGTACATTTATTAGCAGGCTGGCCAGCAGCTCAGTTCAGTCCTGGCTCACGCCGGGTCCGGGACCCACCCCTGCTGCGGCTCTGCATTGAAAGTGAATTAGGAGCCAGGCGGGCAGACAGCCCAGCTCAGTTCCAGCTTGCGCCAGGTCTGGGTGCTCAGGCCTCTCCTGGACAGAGGCTGCTGCCCCCGCACTGTTGCCCTGTATCGGACGCAGCAGCGTGGAGTGGCAGGGGGCTCTTTGGGGTTGGTGCTGGAGCGCTCTGGCTGACAGTCCCCCTGTCCCTCCCCCGGGCTATAGAATAGTCGAGTAATCGATAAGAATTCACGCGGTTACTCGACTGTTCAATTAACTGACCTTTAACATCCCTAGCCTGGCATGGAGCGAGTGGACCTGTGGGCGGAGCTGGAGCTTGGCAAAGTGCAACTGATACGCTTGGGGAAAGGGGGGGGGAATCGGGACCCTGAGTCAGGAATGCAGGAGGAGACCCAAGGGTTAGTGTGGTCAGCACACTAGACATGAATCTGCATGGGGGGTGTAAATGGCTGAATATTGCATTGGTGCTGTGCTCGTCTCACTGATCTTTAGGTCAGTCCAAAGCCCCTGGTGCCACGGACTGTGACGTTTTCTTGACGCCTCAGTGACGTCACTCCCCCGTAGCGTTTGCATACGGCGGCTGCACGTTGCTCCCACTTTTAGTTCCCGCTTCTGGCTGTGGAAAAACTCTCGTGCTCTGTGATGGAGTGAGAGCCCAGAGGACTTAGTCACGTGTCTCGGCAGGGCCATAGCCAGTTCATGGCATCCTTAGGAGGGCCTCCCGGTGGGAGATTAGCATCTTCTAAGACCTGTTCTTCTCCCTACTGGCCCTGCCAGTCCAGCCGGCCAGGCTGCATTCTGCCTAGCGGGCATTTCCCAGGTGTAACCACGTTTGGAGTAAAAATAACGAGAAGTCCTGTGGCACCTTATAGACTGACAGATTTCTCAGAGCATGAGCTTTCGTGGGCAGAGATGAAGTGGGTCTTTGCCCACGAAAGCTCATGCTCCAATAAATCTGTCAGTCTCTAAGGCGCTACAGGACTTCAGATTCAGACTAACACGGCTCCCCCTCCGGTACTTGTCACGTGTAGTGGACGCCTAGACAATACTCACAACTTCAGATACAAAAATGATCCATTCAGCTAAATAGGATAATCACAATCAGTAGACGACAGCTGTTTCCATGGTACCTCCCACGGCCTGTCTTGAATAAAAGACGATAAAGTTATTCCGTAATGATAGCATGACAGGGTTAGCGTGAAGAACACGGGGCATCGTGTCACTGGGTGCCAATTCCTCAAAAGATACCAAATGGGACCCACTCTGGTTTTAGGACAGATGGACAATCAGAACCGGGTGTCTGAGCAGACCGATTGGACTGAGCTGCGCTCGGGTCTTTGCCACAGGTAGAAACCTAAAGGGAATCTGAATAATTTCAGGTTCTTTGTTGGTATAAAACTTCTCGCAGGTGTGGCATAGCAGCCAAGGTGAGCCCCGATCCGCTCTCCTGTTGCCACTGCCATGCAGTGAGGTGGGGGAGTGCCACACCCTAAACACACCAGCCCACCCAAAGGCAGCCTCTTCCTTTCCTGCACCCCAGGGTTCGTTAAGTGGCTGCAAAGGAGCGGCCACGTAGGGGCCTGGCTGTGCAGATCCTCGCTCATACTGGGAGCCCTTGCTTGTGTGCTTTGCCCCGTTTACCCCTTGTAGGAGTGAGGCATCCCAGGGTCAGGCCCCCACAATTCGACCTGTTCACTGCCAGCGCCGTAGGGGGGCTGACATCTGCATGGGTGCACAAGGATTCTTCCCCCCGCTTTGTCCCCAAGGCAGAGGCCAGCCCCAGGGCATCAGCCTGGAAATAGGGCGCAGTTGTTTCAGAGTCAGAGTCATTAACCTCGGGACCCAAGTGCCAGGGGTCATGGTGGATTTCATCTCTGGCCATTTTAAAACAAGACAGTTTGCCTGCCTAGCAGCTCTGCCCTGGGGCGGGTCTCTGGCCTGTGCGAGGCTGGAGGTCGGCTCAGGCGATCGCTGACTAGTCCCTTCAGCCTGGAAAGCTAGGACTGTCCCAGGTGCCAGGATGGCTTCCTGCTGGTGCCCTCTGAGGTGTTACTAGGGATGTGATGGGTAACCGGTAACCTGGAAACCCTTAACGGGTAACGCCTACCAGGTAACCGTTAACCAGTCCTGGGAGATGGGCCGGACCCATGCAAGTGGAGGCATGTTGGCTAGGATGCCCCCTCCCCAGTGCAGTGTATTTCTGTTGGCATCAGCTGGAAGTAGCGGGAGGAACAAGGGGACTTCTGGAAAACAGGCCTCGTGAACGTGCTCTGTGGGGCCCCGAATGGCGCTTCCTGTGCTAACCTGTCCCCTCTCTCTTGGTGTCTGCCTCCTGGACTTTCAGAGCGGCAAGGGCCTTTGGCGAGTACCTTTCGCAGAACCACCCCGAGGGCAGAAACGGCTCAGGTAAGAGAAATCTGGTGTGGCCTCCGTCCTGCTGGTACTGATGTGTCCCCGGGGGTGCGGTCACAATAGGGAGAGGCAAGGGCCCCACCCCAGATAGTCCAGCAGAAGAGAAAGCTGAGGAGCTCTCCCATGGCGTGTTGGGGGTCTACGTTGTGGTTACGGGAGAGGTGCCCATCCCAAAACCGCCACGGCAGCTGCCCTCCCTTGAAGGGAGTTTGGGCAGGGAGGTACAGTCTGAAATCACCAGGGGCTCAGCTGGCCTCTCGCGCTTAGGCCCTGTCTTCACACGGTGAAGAGGCCTGATTCGTGCCGTTGAGCCCTAGTGCACGTTATGGTGTCTCCCATAAGGGCTGGTTGAGAGCAGCTCCAGGCTTGCTCCCAGTGTCTGCCTACAGCTCCATGTTAGCAACGGGCTCAGGTAAAACCACAGCTGCCTTGGCCTTCACTCCTCGAGCGGTGCCTTGCCAGCGTGTGGCGGGCGGGGGCTTTGCCTGTCAGACTCTGAGGGAGGTTTTGCTACATCCCTACAGGTCGGTGTTGAGACACGATAACGGGAGAAGCTTGCCCGGCTGCTCCCTCTGATGTCCCTGTTCCATAGGGAAAGACACGGGGCTCCAGGGCTGTCGTTACAAAACATTTCACCGGCAGCGCAGCCACTAAAAACCCGCATGAAACCATCAGCCTCCCCCGAACGGGAGCAACTTGCTGAATAGGGCGTAAAACCCGACGGGAGCGACTTGCTGAATAGGGCGTAAAACCCGACGGGAGCGACTTACTGAATAGGGCGTAAAACCCGACGGGAGCGACTTACTGACTAGGGCGTAAAACCCGACGGGAGCGACTTACTGACTAGGGCATAAAACCCGACGGGAGCGACTTACTGACTAGGGCGTAAAACCCGACGGGAGCGACTTACTGACTAGGGCGTAAAACCCGACGGGAGCGACTTACTGACTAGGGCGTAAAACCCGACGGGAGCGACTTACTGACTAGGGCGTAAAACCCGACGGGAGCGACTTACTGACTAGGGCGTAAAACCCGACGGGAGCGACTTACTGACTAGGGCGTAAAACCCGACGGGAGCGACTTGCTGACTAGGGCGTAAAACCCGACGGGAGCGACTTACTGACTAGGGCGTAAAACCCGACGGGAGCGACTTACTGACTAGGGCGTAAAACCCGACGGGAGCGACTTGCTGACTAGGGCGTAAAACCCGACGGGAGCGACTTGCTGACTAGGGCGTAAAACCCGACGGGAGCGACTTGCTGACTAGGGCGTAAAACCCGACGGGAGCGACTTGCTGACTAGGGCGTAAAACCCGACGGGAGCGACTTACTGACTAGGGCGTAAAACCCGACGGGAGCGACTTGCTGACTAGGGCGTAAAACCCGACGGGAGCGACTTGCTGACTAGGGCGTAAAACCCGACGGGAGCGACTTACTGACTAGGGCGTAAAACCCGACGGGAGCGACTTGCTGACTAGGGCGTAAAACCCGACGAGAGCGACTTGCTGAATAGGGCGTAAAACCCGACGGGAGCGACTTGCTGAATAGGGCGTAAAACCCGACGGGAGCGACTTGCTGAATAGGGCGTAAAACCCGACGGGAGCGACTTACTGAATAGGGCGTAAAACCCGACGGGAGCGACTTGCTGACTAGGGCGTAAAACCCGACGGGAGCGACTTACTGACTAGGGCGTAAAACCCGACGGGAGCGACTTACTGACTAGGGCGTAAAACCCGACGGGAGCGACTTACTGACTAGGGCGTAAAACCCGACGGGAGCGACTTACTGACTAGGGCGTAAAACCCGACGAGAGCGACTTGCTGACTAGGGCGTAAAACCCGACGGGAGCGACTTGCTGACTAGGGCGTAAAACCCGACGGGAGCGACTTGCTGACTAGGGCGTAAAACCCGACGGGAGCGACTTGCTGAATAGGGCGTAAAACCCGACAGGAGCGACTTACTGAATAGGGCGTAAAACCCCACAGGAGCGACTTACTGACTAGGGCGTAAAACCCGACGGGAGCGACTTACTGACTAGGGCGTAAAACCCGACAGGAGCGACTTACTGACTAGGGCGTAAAACCCCACAGGAGCGACTTACTGACTAGGGCGTAAAACCCGACAGGAGCGACTTACTGACTAGGGCGTAAAACCCGACAGGAGCGACTTACTGACTAGGGCGTAAAACCCGACGGGAGCGACTTACTGACTAGGGCGTAAAACCCGACGGGAGCGACTTGCTGACTAGGGCGTAAAACCCGACGGGAGCGACTTGCTGACTAGGGCGTAAAACCCGACGGGAGCGACTTGCTGACTAGGGCGTAAAACCCGACGGGAGCGACTTGCTGACTAGGGCGTAAAACCCGACGGGAGCGACTTGCTGACTAGGGCGTAAAACCCGACGGGAGCGACTTGCTGACTAGGGCGTAAAACCCGACGGGAGCGACTTGCTGACTAGGGCGTAAAACCCGACGGGAGCGACTTGCTGAATAGGGCGTAAAACCCGACGGGAGCCACTTACTGACTAGGGCGTAAAACCCGACGGGAGCGACTTACTGACTAGGGCGTAAAACCCGACGAGAGCGACTTGCTGACTAGGGCGTAAAACCCGACGGGAGCGACTTGCTGACTAGGGCGTAAAACCCGACGGGAGCGACTTGCTGACTAGGGCGTAAAACCCGACGGGAGCGACTTGCTGAATAGGGCGTAAAACCCGACAGGAGCGACTTACTGAATAGGGCGTAAAACCCCACAGGAGCGACTTACTGACTAGGGCGTAAAACCCGACGGGAGCGACTTACTGACTAGGGCGTAAAACCCGACAGGAGCGACTTACTGACTAGGGCGTAAAACCCCACAGGAGCGACTTACTGACTAGGGCGTAAAACCCGACAGGAGCGACTTACTGACTAGGGCGTAAAACCCGACAGGAGCGACTTACTGACTAGGGCGTAAAACCCGACGGGAGCGACTTACTGACTAGGGCGTAAAACCCGACGGGAGCGACTTGCTGACTAGGGCGTAAAACCCGACGGGAGCGACTTGCTGACTAGGGCGTAAAACCCGACGGGAGCGACTTGCTGACTAGGGCGTAAAACCCGACGGGAGCGACTTGCTGACTAGGGCGTAAAACCCGACGGGAGCGACTTGCTGACTAGGGCGTAAAACCCGACGGGAGCGACTTGCTGACTAGGGCGTAAAACCCGACGGGAGCGACTTGCTGACTAGGGCGTAAAACCCGACGGGAGCGACTTGCTGAATAGGGCGTAAAACCCGACGGGAGCCACTTACTGACTAGGGCGTAAAACCCGACGGGAGCGACTTACTGACTAGGGCGTAAAACCCGACGGGAGCGACTTACTGACTAGGGCGTAAAACCCGACGGGAGCGACTTGCTGAATAGGGCGTAAAACCCGACGGGAGCCACTTACTGACTAGGGCGTAAAACCCGACGGGAGCGACTTGCTGACTAGGGCGTAAAACCCGACAGGAGCGACTTACTGACTAGGGCGTAAAACCCGACGGGAGCGACTTACTGACTAGGGCGTAAAACCCGACGGGAGCGACTTGCTGACTAGGGCGTAAAACCCGACGGGAGCGACTTGCTGACTAGGGCGTAAAACCCGACGGGAGCGACTTGCTGACTAGGGCGTAAAACCCGACGGGAGCGACTTGCTGACTAGGGCGTAAAACCCGACGGGAGCGACTTGCTGACTAGGGCGTAAAACCCGACGGGAGCGACTTGCTGACTAGGGCGTAAAACCCGACGGGAGCGACTTGCTGACTAGGGCGTAAAACCCGACGGGAGCGACTTGCTGAATAGGGCGTAAAACCCGACGGGAGCCACTTACTGACTAGGGCGTAAAACCCGACGGGAGCGACTTACTGACTAGGGCGTAAAACCCGACGGGAGCGACTTACTGACTAGGGCGTAAAACCCGACGGGAGCGACTTGCTGAATAGGGCGTAAAACCCGACGGGAGCCACTTACTGACTAGGGCGTAAAACCCGACGGGAGCGACTTGCTGACTAGGGCGTAAAACCCGACGAGAGCGACTTACTGACTAGGGCGTAAAACCCGACGGGAGCGACTTACTGACTAGGGCGTAAAACCCGACGGGAGCGACTTGCTGACTAGGGCGTAAAACCCGACGGGAGCGACTTGCTGAATAGGGCGTAAAACCCGACGGGAGCGACTTACTGACTAGGGCGTAAAACCCGACGGGAGCGACTTGCTGACTAGGGCGTAAAACCCGACGGGAGCGACTTGCTGAATAGGGCGTAAAACCCGACGGGAGCGACTTACTGACTAGGGCGTAAAACCCGACGGGAGCGACTTGCTGACTAGGGCGTAAAACCCGACGGGAGCGACTTGCTGACTAGGGCGTAAAACCCGACGGGAGCGACTTGCTGACTAGGGCGTAAAACCCGACGGGAGCGACTTACTGACTAGGGCGTAAAACCCGACGGGAGCGACTTGCTGAATAGGGCGTAAAACCCGACGGGAGCGACTTGCTGACTAGGGCGTAAAACCCGACGGGAGCGACTTACTGACTAGGGCGTAAAACCCGACGGGAGCGACTTGCTGAATAGGGCGTAAAACCCGACGGGAGCCACTTACTGACTAGGGCGTAAAACCCGACAGGAGCGACTTGCTGACTAGGGCGTAAAACCCGACGAGAGCGACTTACTGACTAGGGCGTAAAACCCGACGGGAGCGACTTACTGACTAGGGCGTAAAACCCGACGGGAGCGACTTGCTGACTAGGGCGTAAAACCCGACGGGAGCGACTTGCTGAATAGGGCGTAAAACCCGACGGGAGCGACTTACTGACTAGGGCGTAAAACCCGACGGGAGCGACTTGCTGACTAGGGCGTAAAACCCGACGGGAGCGACTTGCTGAATAGGGCGTAAAACCCGACGGGAGCGACTTACTGACTAGGGCGTAAAACCCGACGGGAGCGACTTACTGACTAGGGCGTAAAACCCGACGGGAGCGACTTGCTGACTAGGGCGTAAAACCCGACGGGAGCGACTTGCTGAATAGGGCGTAAAACCCGACGGGAGCGACTTACTGACTAGGGCGTAAAACCCGACGGGAGCGACTTGCTGACTAGGGCGTAAAACCCGACGGGAGCGACTTGCTGAATAGGGCGTAAAACCCGACGGGAGCGACTTACTGACTAGGGCGTAAAACCCGACGGGAGCGACTTACTGACTAGGGCGTAAAACCCGACGGGAGCGACTTGCTGACTAGGGCGTAAAACCCGACGGGAGCGACTTGCTGACTAGGGCGTAAAACCCGACGGGAGCGACTTACTGACTAGGGCGTAAAACCCGACGGGAGCGACTTGCTGACTAGGGCGTAAAACCCGACGGGAGCGACTTGCTGACTAGGGCGTAAAACCCGACGGGAGCGACTTACTGAATAGGGCGTAAAACCCGACGGGAGCGACTTACTGACTAGGGCGTAAAACCCGACGGGAGCGACTTGCTGAATAGGGCGTAAAACCCGACGGGAGCGACTTACTGACTAGGGCGTAAAACCCGACGGGAGCGACTTACTGACTAGGGCGTAAAACCCGACGGGAGCGACTTACTGACTAGGGCGTAAAACCCGACGGGAGCGACTTACTGAATAGGGCGTAAAACCCGACGGGAGCGACTTGCTGACTAGGGCGTAAAACCCGACGGGAGCGACTTGCTGACTAGGGCGTAAAACCCGACGGGAGCGACTTACTGACTAGGGCGTAAAACCCGACGGGAGCGACTTGCTGACTAGGGCGTAAAACCCGACGGGAGCGACTTGCTGAATAGGGCGTAAAACCCGACGGGAGCGACTTGCTGACTAGGGCGTAAAACCCGACGGGAGCGACTTACTGACTAGGGCGTAAAACCCGACGGGAGCGACTTACTGACTAGGGCGTAAAACCCGACGGGAGCGACTTACTGACTAGGGCGTAAAACCCGACGGGAGCGACTTACTGACTAGGGCGTAAAACCCGACGGGAGCGACTTACTGACTAGGGCGTAAAACCCGACGGGAGCGACTTGCTGACTAGGGCGTAAAACCCGACGGGAGCGACTTACTGACTAGGGCGTAAAACCCGACGGGAGCGACTTACTGAATAGGGCGTAAAACCCGACGGGAGCGACTTGCTGACTAGGGCGTAAAACCCGACGGGAGCGACTTACTGACTAGGGCGTAAAACCCGACAGGAGCGACTTACTGACTAGGGCGTAAAACCCCACAGGAGCGACTTACTGACTAGGGCGTAAAACCCGACAGGAGCGACTTACTGACTAGGGCGTAAAACCCGACAGGAGCGACTTACTGACTAGGGCGTAAAACCCGACGGGAGCGACTTACTGACTAGGGCGTAAAACCCGACGGGAGCGACTTGCTGACTAGGGCGTAAAACCCGACGGGAGCGACTTGCTGACTAGGGCGTAAAACCCGACGGGAGCGACTTGCTGACTAGGGCGTAAAACCCGACGGGAGCGACTTGCTGACTAGGGCGTAAAACCCGACGGGAGCGACTTGCTGACTAGGGCGTAAAACCCGACGGGAGCGACTTGCTGACTAGGGCGTAAAACCCGACGGGAGCGACTTGCTGACTAGGGCGTAAAACCCGACGGGAGCGACTTGCTGAATAGGGCGTAAAACCCGACGGGAGCCACTTACTGACTAGGGCGTAAAACCCGACGGGAGCGACTTACTGACTAGGGCGTAAAACCCGACGAGAGCGACTTGCTGACTAGGGCGTAAAACCCGACGGGAGCGACTTGCTGACTAGGGCGTAAAACCCGACGGGAGCGACTTGCTGACTAGGGCGTAAAACCCGACGGGAGCGACTTGCTGAATAGGGCGTAAAACCCGACAGGAGCGACTTACTGAATAGGGCGTAAAACCCCACAGGAGCGACTTACTGACTAGGGCGTAAAACCCGACGGGAGCGACTTACTGACTAGGGCGTAAAACCCGACAGGAGCGACTTACTGACTAGGGCGTAAAACCCCACAGGAGCGACTTACTGACTAGGGCGTAAAACCCGACAGGAGCGACTTACTGACTAGGGCGTAAAACCCGACAGGAGCGACTTACTGACTAGGGCGTAAAACCCGACGGGAGCGACTTACTGACTAGGGCGTAAAACCCGACGGGAGCGACTTGCTGACTAGGGCGTAAAACCCGACGGGAGCGACTTGCTGACTAGGGCGTAAAACCCGACGGGAGCGACTTGCTGACTAGGGCGTAAAACCCGACGGGAGCGACTTGCTGACTAGGGCGTAAAACCCGACGGGAGCGACTTGCTGACTAGGGCGTAAAACCCGACGGGAGCGACTTGCTGACTAGGGCGTAAAACCCGACGGGAGCGACTTGCTGACTAGGGCGTAAAACCCGACGGGAGCGACTTGCTGAATAGGGCGTAAAACCCGACGGGAGCCACTTACTGACTAGGGCGTAAAACCCGACGGGAGCGACTTACTGACTAGGGCGTAAAACCCGACGGGAGCGACTTACTGACTAGGGCGTAAAACCCGACGGGAGCGACTTGCTGAATAGGGCGTAAAACCCGACGGGAGCCACTTACTGACTAGGGCGTAAAACCCGACGGGAGCGACTTGCTGACTAGGGCGTAAAACCCGACAGGAGCGACTTACTGACTAGGGCGTAAAACCCGACGGGAGCGACTTACTGACTAGGGCGTAAAACCCGACGGGAGCGACTTGCTGACTAGGGCGTAAAACCCGACGGGAGCGACTTGCTGACTAGGGCGTAAAACCCGACGGGAGCGACTTGCTGACTAGGGCGTAAAACCCGACGGGAGCGACTTGCTGACTAGGGCGTAAAACCCGACGGGAGCGACTTGCTGACTAGGGCGTAAAACCCGACGGGAGCGACTTGCTGACTAGGGCGTAAAACCCGACGGGAGCGACTTGCTGACTAGGGCGTAAAACCCGACGGGAGCGACTTGCTGAATAGGGCGTAAAACCCGACGGGAGCCACTTACTGACTAGGGCGTAAAACCCGACGGGAGCGACTTACTGACTAGGGCGTAAAACCCGACGGGAGCGACTTACTGACTAGGGCGTAAAACCCGACGGGAGCGACTTGCTGAATAGGGCGTAAAACCCGACGGGAGCCACTTACTGACTAGGGCGTAAAACCCGACGGGAGCGACTTGCTGACTAGGGCGTAAAACCCGACGAGAGCGACTTACTGACTAGGGCGTAAAACCCGACGGGAGCGACTTACTGACTAGGGCGTAAAACCCGACGGGAGCGACTTGCTGACTAGGGCGTAAAACCCGACGGGAGCGACTTGCTGAATAGGGCGTAAAACCCGACGGGAGCGACTTACTGACTAGGGCGTAAAACCCGACGGGAGCGACTTGCTGACTAGGGCGTAAAACCCGACGGGAGCGACTTGCTGAATAGGGCGTAAAACCCGACGGGAGCGACTTACTGACTAGGGCGTAAAACCCGACGGGAGCGACTTGCTGACTAGGGCGTAAAACCCGACGGGAGCGACTTGCTGACTAGGGCGTAAAACCCGACGGGAGCGACTTGCTGACTAGGGCGTAAAACCCGACGGGAGCGACTTACTGACTAGGGCGTAAAACCCGACGGGAGCGACTTGCTGAATAGGGCGTAAAACCCGACGGGAGCGACTTGCTGACTAGGGCGTAAAACCCGACGGGAGCGACTTACTGACTAGGGCGTAAAACCCGACGGGAGCGACTTGCTGAATAGGGCGTAAAACCCGACGGGAGCCACTTACTGACTAGGGCGTAAAACCCGACAGGAGCGACTTGCTGACTAGGGCGTAAAACCCGACGAGAGCGACTTACTGACTAGGGCGTAAAACCCGACGGGAGCGACTTACTGACTAGGGCGTAAAACCCGACGGGAGCGACTTGCTGACTAGGGCGTAAAACCCGACGGGAGCGACTTGCTGAATAGGGCGTAAAACCCGACGGGAGCGACTTACTGACTAGGGCGTAAAACCCGACGGGAGCGACTTGCTGACTAGGGCGTAAAACCCGACGGGAGCGACTTGCTGAATAGGGCGTAAAACCCGACGGGAGCGACTTACTGACTAGGGCGTAAAACCCGACGGGAGCGACTTACTGACTAGGGCGTAAAACCCGACGGGAGCGACTTGCTGACTAGGGCGTAAAACCCGACGGGAGCGACTTGCTGAATAGGGCGTAAAACCCGACGGGAGCGACTTACTGACTAGGGCGTAAAACCCGACGGGAGCGACTTGCTGACTAGGGCGTAAAACCCGACGGGAGCGACTTGCTGAATAGGGCGTAAAACCCGACGGGAGCGACTTACTGACTAGGGCGTAAAACCCGACGGGAGCGACTTACTGACTAGGGCGTAAAACCCGACGGGAGCGACTTGCTGACTAGGGCGTAAAACCCGACGGGAGCGACTTGCTGACTAGGGCGTAAAACCCGACGGGAGCGACTTACTGACTAGGGCGTAAAACCCGACGGGAGCGACTTGCTGACTAGGGCGTAAAACCCGACGGGAGCGACTTGCTGACTAGGGCGTAAAACCCGACGGGAGCGACTTACTGAATAGGGCGTAAAACCCGACGGGAGCGACTTACTGACTAGGGCGTAAAACCCGACGGGAGCGACTTGCTGAATAGGGCGTAAAACCCGACGGGAGCGACTTACTGACTAGGGCGTAAAACCCGACGGGAGCGACTTACTGACTAGGGCGTAAAACCCGACGGGAGCGACTTACTGACTAGGGCGTAAAACCCGACGGGAGCGACTTACTGAATAGGGCGTAAAACCCGACGGGAGCGACTTGCTGACTAGGGCGTAAAACCCGACGGGAGCGACTTGCTGACTAGGGCGTAAAACCCGACGGGAGCGACTTACTGACTAGGGCGTAAAACCCGACGGGAGCGACTTGCTGACTAGGGCGTAAAACCCGACGGGAGCGACTTGCTGAATAGGGCGTAAAACCCGACGGGAGCGACTTGCTGACTAGGGCGTAAAACCCGACGGGAGCGACTTACTGACTAGGGCGTAAAACCCGACGGGAGCGACTTACTGACTAGGGCGTAAAACCCGACGGGAGCGACTTACTGACTAGGGCGTAAAACCCGACGGGAGCGACTTACTGACTAGGGCGTAAAACCCGACGGGAGCGACTTACTGACTAGGGCGTAAAACCCGACGGGAGCGACTTGCTGACTAGGGCGTAAAACCCGACGGGAGCGACTTACTGACTAGGGCGTAAAACCCGACGGGAGCGACTTACTGAATAGGGCGTAAAACCCGACGGGAGCGACTTGCTGACTAGGGCGTAAAACCCGACGGGAGCGACTTACTGACTAGGGCGTAAAACCCGACGGGAGCGACTTGCTGAATAGGGCGTAAAACCCGACGGGAGCGACTTACTGAATAGGGCGTAAAACCCTATTACCGGCTTCCCCGGTTAGTCAGTCAGCATCGTCCGAAATGGGTAATGCTCACGGGTCCTGGAGAGGCGCTCCAGCCCCACAGGGGGTCACCACAAACGGGGGCTGCTTTCGTCTGGAGCAGCCTCTGTCCCCAGTGGGCCCGGGCAGCCCGGGAAGGGCTACTCCCTGCGCAGGGAGCCCGGGTGCCCCACAGGCAGGGCCCGCGTAGGACGGCCATTGTCCGTTCAGTGCAACGGGGCTTCTGGGGGTGCGAGTTCTCGTTGTCCCCGCAAGCAGAGGCCGCATGCTGGCCTGTCTGCACGCGGCGGGTTTGCTTCCGCAGCTTTCTGGCTGTCGTCTGCAAACTGCGCTTCCCTTTCCGATACGGAGGCGTCCCTCTGGCTTGTGTGGAGCAAACGAAGTGCTTGCAGGGAAGCGCGTGCTGTGCTGCATTGGCTCCAGAGCACCTGTCCCCGGGCAGCACTGGATCTTGGGTGTGCATGGGAATGCCCAGCGAGGAGGGGTGCACTGGGTGTGCGGCTGCGTTGCCTGTGCCTTGGCATGTGAAAGGCTTCCCTTGGGGAGACCTGCAGGCAGGTTAGGGCTCTGAAGAGAGCCCCGGGGTTGCTCTCTCTACTATTCACTGTTTACGCTGTGGTCGGGCCCTGAAGCCTGCAGTGTGCTCGGCACTGGACGAGTGCCTAGTGAGATCCCGCATCTCAAGAGCCTGTGGGCTAATTAAACTGTTGGAGGGCAGTGGGGCCACAGCCACTGTGGGCCTGGGAGCAAGGTGGGTGGGGCCAGCTCTGCTCCAGGAGGGGCGGAGCCTCAGACACAAGGGGCGGGGCCGAGGGCAGTCGCTGCCCAGACCACGGCACTTCCCTCCGCAGAGCTGTGCAGAGCGCCCGTTGCGGCGCTCAGAGCTGTCGTGGGAATCAGGGATGTAAGCGGCTAGACGCTCCCGCCCTGCTGCCTCTGTCACAAAGAGGAGTTAAGCGGGTGCTGGGGGGAGCCGGTTTAAAAGCCAGTTCCCTTCAGCTCCGTGGGAAGGGGCAGGGGCGCAGCGGCGGCGATCCAACTGGGAAATGGACAAGGGCGTTTCGAAGCGGAAGCGCCGCATGGATCCCAGGGTCAGTGGGGGACGCCGCTGGCCCCGGCTCCAGGCACGTTTCAAAGGCGGAATGCCGCGCCCGTCCTCATCGACCAATCGAATAGTCGATGGAAATCCCACTGCCTGTGAATCGAAATTTAACATCCCTGGTGGGAATGCTAAAGGGTCCCGGGGCTCCGGCCACCGCCACTGCCAGAGCATTCCGGATCCCTTTGAAACGCTGGGAACCTGCCCTCTTTATCCCCCTCTGGCGGGCCTGGTGGAGGCAGTGGGGAGGGAGCGTTGCCCACGTGTTGCGCCCCTGGCTCCGTAGACTAGCTGCACACGCCCCCACGTACCTTCCCACGGGCTGGTACCATGAGAGAAACGAAGGCGGGGGGGGTCCTTGGAGTGAGAGCCTGGGCCCTGCCCCACTGCCCCGCAGGACGAGCAAAGGCACTAGGGAAAGAGGACAGTGCTGGGCAGCTGAGTAACCTCCGTTGCCATCTGCTCTTTGCTCTGAGCCTTGTGCTTGCCGGCTCCCAGCGTCCCCGTTACAAAACCCACCACAGATGGCACCGCCTGGCATCAGCGGCCTCTGCAGGAGTCGGCAGCTGGTGTCAGTCGGCGTTGCTCTGGGGAGAGCTGTGAAGAGCAGCCGGGGTCTGGCTCCGAGTTCGAGTCCACGTGCCATGCCTCGGCTTGCCAGTCGGGGCAGTAATCGGGCTGAAAAGGAATCCGCTCCGGAGCCCTGATCGTCCTGCTCCTATGCCGGTCTGCAGGTGGGATTCTGCAGGGCGGCCGCTTAGTGTGCGTGGGGAGAGGAGGGAGCAGAGGGGGCTAGAGCGAGGAGAACTAGTCAGGTTGCACCTTTCCCATTTGCCCAGAGAGCGGGCAGGACCCAGCGCCCGGGGCTGGTGTGGCTGCGGTGGAGCAGTGGTTTTGGGAGAGGTGACAGGAAGGATGTGGAGATGAAATGAAACTGAGCAGCAGTTACCACGAGGATTCATGGGCCCCTCAGACACTAAAGGGTTTATTTGGGCAGAAGCTTTCGTGGGTAAAACCCACTTGGTCAGGAAATGGCAGAGGCAGGGGTATTTGTGGACAAGCGTGTCAAGAGAGGGGCTAGTCACGTCCAGGACCAGTGTTAAGGAGGCCGGTTCAGTCGGCGGACGTGGCTCGGTCCCAGGAGCTGGTGGGGAGGTGTGAGTGGCAAGAGAGGGGAAATGGCCTTTGTAGGGAGACAACCACTCCCAGGCCCTGTTCATCTGAGCTTGAGCACGTTCACTCTGCCCATGACTTGCGGCTCGGCTGTTTCTCTTGGCAGTCTGGCAGGGAAGGGTTTTTGTGGGGTGGCTGCTGTTCAGCCTGTTGCTGAGTGCCCCGAGGTCGGAATGCTCTTCTGCGTCTGTGCGTTCCCATTCCTGCTCTGTGTGTCCGTGTAGCCGGCGGCGCAGAGGCTGTCCCGTTTAGCCTGTAGCTAACAGCTGGTGCAGGATGGCGCGTATCCCATGATTTCCAGTCCATGCCTCTGATGAAGTGGGTTTGACTCATGGAAGCTGATGCCCCAATAAATCTGTTAGTCTCCAGCGTGCCCCAGGACTGCTGGTTGTTTTTGCAGATCCAGACGAACGTGGCTCCTTTCTGAGATAGGAAGAGGGTGGGACCAGTGGTCTGCTTCCGATGGCTACCAAGGCAGGTCCGGAAATCTCCTGGTTCTTGCCTCTCTGCTCCCTGCAGTGCACATCACTGCCCAGGGTTAGTTCAGCTTTGCCTCCTGTCAGCTGTGACTGGCTCCCCTGGGGGGACAGACCCTACACCCAGCTCTCTGCCTCTGCCCGGCCACCTGGCAGCTGAGCCATGTCTGCCATGCCCAGTGCACAACACGGAGTGATCCCGCCCACAGCCACGGCAGAGCGGCAAGAGCGGGGATGCGTCTTGAGCAGGATTCGTGGGCGGAGACCCCGTTTTTTCATTATTAACTGTCCTGTGGAGTCAAACTTTCCCTGAATTCTTTTTCATCTGAATGTTTCTCCTGCCTTGACAAATGGGACTGTTTTGGAAGATGCTGAACCTTTGGCTAGAAAGACCCATGGGGTGAGTGACGGCGCATGGGGTGGCAGGCAGAGACGAAGGCTATTTCGGTGTGGAAACTCCTCGCTCTTTAGCAGCAAGCCACTTGTTAATCCGGGCCAGGCGAGAGCCACCCCAGTGACAGCGAGAGCAAGGCCCGTCCCACTTTTGGAGTACAGGCAGTCCCCAGGTTACGTACAAGATAGGGACTGTAGGTTTGTTCTTAAGTTGAATCTGTATGTAAGTCGGAACTGGCATCCAGATTCAGCCGCTGCTGAAACTGACCGCCAGTTCTTACTTACATACAGATTCAACTTAAGAACCCCAAGCTCCCCAAGTCAGCTGCTGCTGAAACTGATCAGTGGCTGATTCCAGGAAGCCTGGGGCAGAGCAACTCTGCCTAGGGCTTCCTGTAGTCAGCGCTGGTCAGTTTCAGCAGTGGCTGACTTGGGGACGCCTGGGGCAGAGCAGCTGGGGTGCTGCTGGGTTGCTCCAGTAGCACCGCTCCTCGCTCCTTGGCGCTACTGGATCAACCCAGCAGCACCCCAGCTGCTCTGCCCCAGGCGTCCTGATTCAGCCACTGCTGAAACTGACCAGCAGCGGCTGAATCAGGACCTGGGGCAGAGCAGCTGGGGTGCTGCCGGGTTGGTCCAGTAGCGCCCAGAGCGGCGCTGCAGGACCAATCGGCAGCGCCCCAGCTGCTCTGCCCCAGGGTCCACAACAAAAGCCTGGTCTGCTGGGGGAGGGGGGCCCACTAGCTGCCCCCCCGCCCCCCCCCCCCCCCCCGCAGACCAGGGACACGGGGAGCAGAGCCACAGCGGTCTCCAGCTGGAGACGGTCTCCAGCAGACCAGGGGCACCGGGAGCAGCTTACGAACGGGGCTTTCTCGCCCCGGAGCTCGCAGCAGCAATCCGCCACCTCGACCTCCGGGGCGAGAGAGCCCCGTTCGTAAGTGCGGATCCGACATACGTGGGATCCGCGTAAGTCGGGGACTGCCTGTAGTTAGTACTAGGAATCGTTTCACAAGAAGTTTAACTCGGCGGTTATTTCAGCTCACAGGGCGATTCGTATCGCGGGCCAGCTCTGCCGTCACTTACGCTGGTGTAAATCCAGAGGAACCTGGCAGACTGCAGGGTGGATACCAAGTTTTCAAAGCAGAATTTGAAATTCACACTATTCATGCCCATCTGCAGGCTTGCCTGGGCCTCGCCGGGAAGTGTAGCTGATGTCGTGTATCTCCCTGAATAGCCTGGTGATGTCGTGTTCAATCCCGGCCGGTAGCCTGTGGGTGGGCGAGGGTCTTTCTGTGTTCTGTCCGGGTGGGAGCTTTAACCCAGGGCATGGGGTGTGTAACCCCTGCCAGAGCTGCCAGCGTGGTGTGTGCTTGCTGGCTCTGTTCACGGGGGATTTGCTGGAGCAGAGACGGGTGTGAGGGCGCCCTCCTCCGGGCCTGGCTGCGTTCTCCGCTGTGGCGTCTGGGAGCTTGTAACGAACTAGCTTAGTGTCTGGGTCCAGGGGAAGGGAGCCTGCTGTTGAGTGACAGCTGCTGGAGTGACCCTGGGCGTGTGGGTGGGCGATGGAGGCACTGTCCGGGGTAGCGCTGTTCTCTGTGGTCGTGGTGCACGTGGCAGTGGGGCTCTTGGCCACTGCTCCTCCTCCACCCTGCGCATTGGTGGTGTCGCCGGGGCTCACGGGGAGCAGCGAGACGATTTGCCAGTGAATGCCATGAAAAGATGCCCCCAGCTCCCCTGGGCAGCAAAACTGCAGGATCCCCGAGGTCTCCCTACGTCACGAGTGAAGCGAGCTGGAGGGATCTCGGCTGGGCTGCTCCGTGTCCCGCGGGGCTGTCTGTGCTGCAGACCCCTCGCTGCGTGGGCAGGACCCCGCTTGCCGTTAGCCCGAGAGCCCAGAGCGACTGTCCCACTCGCTTGTCGCTAGCACCGGTCCGGGGGCCCCGCGGCGAAAGGCAAACGGGCGAAGTGGGGGCAGGACTCAGTGGAGTCGGCTGTTTGCAGATGCCTCCCTGCAGGTCTCTGTCCCTCTCTCCTGGCCAGCTGCTGCTCTCCGGAGGCTGGTTCCAGGGCTGGCCGTGGGTGCTGAGCTGCTGGAGGAAGGGTCCATCCAGCGTCCCAGCAGGCCGGACGGTGCCTCGCTGGCCATGTTGGATGTTTGTCTCCCCGCACTTCTCCTTCCGTCGGGGGAGGCAGCTGGGGGCACCTTTAGGAAGGCTCTGGCCGGGCACGCCCCTTCTTTTCCCCGAACGAGTAACCGGGGCTGGGAATGGGTCGGAGATCTCCTGGCCCCGTGCCCGTGCTCTGAGCGAGGTTACGTTGCGATTCCCCGTCGGGCGTCGGCTCCTCACGCCACGCAGAGCTGTGTTGCTGCCTCCTTTCCGGGCGGCTTACAAGCAGGGCTGAGGGCGGCTTGCTGGGCCCCTGACACAGGGCTCCCTCACCGTGGGGGTCAGCTCCTCTGGATTTGCTGGGCACTCAGAGAACTGCTGCTTCCTGCTCTCCTGCTTTTTAAACAACAGATGCAGAAAGCGATCCGGCACCCAAAGAACGCCTGGGCCCGCGGTGTGCTCCTTGAGCCAGTTTGCAAAGCAGAACTGCCCCTTGGGTCGGCCCCAGGCGTGAGGCGTGCGAGGGCAGCGGGTCCCGGTGTATCTGTCCTCCCTCGTCCACACAGCGAACCAGGCCCCAGCCCACAGCGTCTGCCCTCTGTTTCAGATCACCTGCTAGCGGACTCCTACCTGGGGCAGGAAGACTCCCCCGAGCTGCAGCAGGCGGCTCAGAACAAGCGCCGGCTGTCCGTCCTCTCCGATGGCAAGCTGGAGCGGAGCTTCTCGGAGGAGCGGGCGGAGCAGCTGCCGAGCGAGGGGCTGTCGGCGCGGGTGTACACCATCTCCGGGGAGCGGCCCATGCTGTCAGACCACGGGAGCGAGAGCCTGGAGCTGGTGGTGATGAAAGGCCCCGGCCGTGAGGCCTGCCCCCATGGCCGGGCCCTGCAGGGCGCGGGCAGCTCCCACAGCGTTGGCAGGCATTGCAAGGGCTGGGCAGGCGGTCGGCAGGGCTCCAGGGAGTGCCCCACCTGTGCGCGGCTGGCGGCCCACTCGCAGCACTCCTTCGACCTGGAGCAGCACCAGTCCCGGGAGACCGGCTGGCGCAGGAAGAAGCTGGAGCGGATGTACAGTATCGACCGAGTGTCTGGTAAGTGTCGTGTGCCCAGCGGGCGGGGCGGGGCGGGGCCCTTTGACACGGGCTGCTGCACCTCTCCCGTGCTCCAGACAGGACTCTCCAGGGACCGGCCGAGAGGGCTTGGGCCCGTAGCGCCCGGGCTCGCTGGCGCGTGGTGCCAGCGCTGGGCAGGGGGAGGTGGCAGAACAGGGAGCGTCGAGTGGGCCAGTCGGGAGGCTGCACTGTTGGGATCCTGTGTTTGGCAGCAGGAGGCAGCCTGCCGGAAGCGCAGCCGGGTGGCCATGGGAGTCCGGCTGTTGGCTCCCGGCCTGGCACAGCCTACCAGTGAGCGCCAGAGCCCCTTGAGTGGCCAGGGGATGGCGTACCGTGTCTGCTGGAGGCCGCCAGAGCTCTGGGCTGTGCTACGGTGGGTGCAGGGACGCTGTGCCGGGCTCCCCTGCAGAACGCCTGGCTAGATATAGAAAATTGGCCTTCTCCCCCCCAGCGGCCTGCTTGCCCCGCACACCGTGCCCCTCTTCAGGCACAGTGACGGAAAGTCCTCGTCTGGGGCACCGAGCCCTTTGATTCCCTTCCACTCTCAAGCTTTCGTCACGTTGTTTTCGTCACCGTGACCTGTGCGCATGTTCCACTCAACATGTGCCGCTGCCTCTGGCTCTGCCGGGTCCGCGCCAGTGTCAGAGGCGCTGACATTGTGCGCTCGGCTCTCGCACGCAGCACCGCTCTTGAGACAGGTGTCAGGTTAGCTACGGGGGGCTCAGGGCTTGTTTGCAAGGAGAAGCAAATCTGAGGGAGCTCCCAGGCTGGCTCTGCCCTGATCATGTGCGAGCATGCGAAATGTCAGGAGGATCAGGCGAGGGATCTCACGTCCAAGCCTCGGCACCAAAATTCATACCTGGGCGATTGGAGAGAAAAGCCCCTGGTTTTTCCCACGCTGCAGCCCCCAGTAAGAGCCGCGCTTTTCTCTGGGCATCCAGCATGTGGAGAACTGCTCCCCTAGAGCCCCACACTGGCAAACGGCAGCATTTTGCTTTCATCAAAAGCTGAGAAGTTTCCCTTTATTTTTCTCAGCCGTGACTGCGCCCTGGCAGAGGGTCGCTTTGTGTCATGGCTGTGTGAGGTCACAGTACGACTCGGAAGGCAGCCGTGTTAGCCTGGGTCTGCGCCGCACGAGCTGTTCTGGGGCCCCTGACAGATTTATCTGGGCTTGGCTTTCGCAGCCTCCCCCGGGCAGCGTGAGTCACGCCCCAGCCCCGGCGTGGCCGTGGGGGAGTGCCGACGCAAGCAGGTGATTAAGCCGGTGGGAGAGCTCACGCCCATCACGCAAGAGCATCTCCGCCCCAAGCTGCCGCTGCGTCTCCGTAAGCGCGGTAGCTCCAGCCTCCAGTGGGGTCACCCTGGTTCTGGGGAATCCCAGCCCAGGGGAGCCCCTGGCTGCCGGGTGGAAAATGGAGTGAAATGGGGCATAGCAAAGTGTTCCTCCATGGCAAGGCAAAAGCTGTCGGAACGCTGCCCCTTGCAGCAAGACCCCGGTTCCCTTGGATGCCGGTGCTGCCCTGCCCTGCCCTGCCCTGCCCTGCCCTGCCCTGCCCTGCCCTGCCCTGCCCTGCCCTGCAGGGGTGCTGCCTTCCAGGCCAGTCCGACCCAGTCTCAGCTGGGTTTTCATGCTGGCACCCATTCCAGAGCTGGGGCTCTTGTGCATCTGCTGGCCTTGGAGGTGCGGGTGGCAGGCAGTCGGGCTGGCGTCTCGGGAGGGCGTCACTGGGGCTAGTGACCCAGGGCGTCCGGCGGCTGCCAGTGCAGGCAGGTGCTTAATGCAGTCGCCAGGGGAAGCTCCGCGCCTCGGCTGCTTGTGGCCAGGCTGGTGTTCACAGCTCGGAGCGGGTGGACTGCCCTGCTCTGAGGCGCGGAGAGCTCTGGTCCACACGGAGGGCGGCCCAGGCCTCGGGAACCCTCAGCCAGTGGAGGAGACGCTGCCCGATGCCCGGTGCTCAGCCCTGGCTTGCGGGGACGCCCAGCCCGGCCGGCGCGCCCCTCTCTCTGCCGCGGCTCGGGAGCAGGGGGGCAGGTCACCTCCTCTGTGTCCTGGGAAGCAGGTTGAGTCTCGGGGCTCCCTGCATCCCGGCTGCTCGCGGGGATTTGGCAGAGCCTCCCTGGTTTGACCAAACCAGCCGAACGCCTCCAGGGTGTAATCGCAGCCCATCAGGCCCCCGGCCCCGAGGCAGGCAGGACGCAGCCAGCCCGGCGATCGAGGCCCAGCAAGGGAGCTGGGGAAAAGCAGCCGTTGGTTGGTGCAGCACCGTTTATACGCAGAGGACCGATTGGTTGTGTGGGTGTCGCGGGGCGGCCCGACTCCCCTGTGAATTCGAAAGGGGAACCAGTCCCCTCTCTCCTCCTCGCGGGATGGCTTCCCGGGTACCACGCTAGGCGGACACACCGGAGAGGTGCAGCCGGGGGTGTGATGTGTGCACAGACAGGGCAGATGCACACGTCTCCTGGGTCAGACACGTGCTCAGCTGCCCTTTCCCATTGCTGCAGCAGGCGAGAGACGATGTGGGTGGGCACGGGAGAGCCAGCAAACTGGCCGGGATTCTTTCCGAGCAGCGGAAAGGACCTGCAGCCTTCAGGCCTGTTTGGCTGTTTGAGAAGAGGTGCAGAGGGAGGCCGTTCAAAGGGCCCATCTCCCTGCGCCTGGGGAAGAGGGCAGTCCCGCGCACCTAGCGATGTAGCACCGGCAGCATGCCCTCCGGCGCCCACTCGCCGTTTGAAGGGTGCGGACTAACATGGCCTCCCCCGAGGCTTTTCTCCGTCTCGCTGCCGGACACTCAGTGCGAGCTCTGTCTCTTCCAGATGACGTCCCTGTTCGCACCTGGTTCCCCAAGGAGAATCTCTTCACTTTCCAAACCGCTACCACAACTATGCAAGCGTAAGTGAAACGGCTGCTGCCGCGCCAGCCTCTGGCCTCGCGGTCGGGGGGCCGGGCGTGATCGCAGGGGAGAGTCCCGGCTCGCGTCTGGCACAACGGCACGCTTGGGCGCGGAGGGCGGGAAGGGCTGACCTCGTCCTTCGCCCAGTCGCTCTTACCCCCTTCCAGGCTTGTCACTCCTTCCCTGAGTCGCTCGGGGCAGGTCTGCACGGCACCGCGACACCCCCGTGGGCACCGCAAGAGGCGGAAGCTCCGTCAGCAGGAGAGCCTCTCCCGCCGACATGGCCCAGCACAGGGAGCACTTCGGTCTCTGGAACTTGTCCCGGTCCCGGGGGTGTCGTGTTCGCACTCCGGAGCGACCTCTGACGCATGCATTGCCCCTCCGTTCAGTTAACTTCCTTCTCGCCTGCTCTGGGCTGGAGCTTGGGCCATGCCCCGGGCGTGGGGCCTGTGGCGAGAGCTGTCTGCCAGGTCGCTGCCGCTGGGAATCAGCTCGGTTGCTTTCTTTGCTGCTGCCGCCTCAGCTGAGCGCCTGGGAGGTGGCTGCTCTTGTCGCCGCTGGCAGGGCCCGGGTCTCCGCGCTGGGGCAGGGCCCGCAGTTGAGTAAGAGAGACAAAGAGAAACTAGCCAGAGAGGAGAGATCAGATCAGACCTGGGAACAGCTGTCATGCCTCTCTCCCTGTCCCTGCCCCTGTGTTGTGTCCCTGGCTACCAGCTCCACGTCTGATCCTCGGCTCATCCCCAGCTCTGACTCCGGCACCAACCCTGGCTCTGATCCCCGACTCCCAGCTCGACCCCCTAGGCACCTGCCCACTCCCGGGCCTTGCACTCATTCCCTGGGCTATACCCGAAGCCAGGCCAGAACCGTCGGGGGCCAGTTTTCTGACGCCAGGGCGGCTGCGCCCCGCGCTGGTGAGCAGTAGGGCTAGTGCAGGAGGAGCTCGCGGCTAAGGCAGCTGTGGAGAGGGCAGGGCAAGAGACAGTTTGGAGCCTCCGTCGCCCTGGCACAAGGCGATCCCGGGGTTTGGTTACTGGGCGTGTTTATTACAGTAGCCCAAGGGTCGGCCACGCCAGGCGCCGTCACTAGGTGCTGTGCAGGGAGTGGCCGCGCCAAACAGCCCGGGGCGGGGCCGGAGCACCCTGGCCGTCACCAGCAGATGATGGCAAGCGGCAGGGCCGTGCCGGGGTTCGCTTTGGTGGGGTGACTGGGGTGGGCTCAGTCCCTGGAGGGCAGAGGCGAGGGAAGGGGCTGAGCCGGGCCATGTGGGATGCAGGGTGTAAGGGGGGGCAGGTGATGGGGAGACAGCTGGAGCAAACGGCCAATCAGCACAGGCAGAGCAAGTCCAGGCAAACCTGCGGAGGCTCCTAGTCCGGCCAAGGTCCCTGCTTCGGCTGCTCTGCCGGCGACTGGCTCGTTGCTCCAGCGTATGGGGAGAGTCCAGGCAGCGGACGTGGTGCTCTTGGCTGGGCTCCTGCCAGTTCGGGGTGACAGGCCGTGTGCTGGCCTGGAGTCCGGCTCTCACAGGCTCTGACGGGCAGGGGGATTTCAAGGGGCGTTTCCTCCGTGCCTGGTGAGGAGGGTTCGACACGCAGAATGGCCAGCCGGGCTGAGCACTAATGCACGTCTCTTCTCTCTCCCTTCCTCTGCCGCTCCTGGGATCGCTAGCATCTCGTAAGTACGGCCTGTGCTCGCTGCTTGGGCGGAACCCCCGTCGCCTTTTCCCAGGGCTCCCCCACAGGGAGGCTGCGTGGGCCACGGGCCAGGTGGTTGAGGGCTGCCCCTCTGCCATGGCGCCTCCAGGCCCCAGCTCGATCCAGCAGGACAGGTGGGACAAGGGGCGCGGGGGTGTTTCTATCAGACAGGTTAGTTCAGCGGCTCTCGGCGCCCGACCCTGCACGTGGCTCCAGCGCCCCTGGGTGTTGCGTGGCACCGGTGGCATGTTGACTGCGTACGGAGGAGGCTAGCGTCAGCCGTTTTGCAGACCCTACTTTGGGCATCCTTGTGCTAGCTTGGGAGCAGCAACCTTCCAGCCTCAGGTAACAGCTGTGCGCAGCCTGTGCCGAACGGTTTGATGGTCTGCTCTCAGCCAGCCCTGGACTTGCCTCTGGTTCCGTGTGGCCAGCGCTTTAGTGTGCCCCTCCGTCTGGCGAGAGCTTGCTCTCTCTGTCTGTCTGTCTCGTGTTGTCTTCCGTCCAGAGCCATGTAGTCGGTTAATGGCTTGCGATGGCTTCCCAGGGCGTTCAGGGGCTACGCAGAGAGGAAGAGACGGAAACGGGAGAATGATTCGGCAGCTGTTATTCAGAGGTAGGGCCTGTTTCCCTGTAACCTTGCCTGGCGTTGCATGGGCCCGTTGGGCGTCATCAGCGACGCTTGACGATGGTGAGGGTGGTTGTTCCTTGCCTGTGTGGCTGGTTTAGTGAGGATGCCGGTGGTGGCCATGCTGCAAGTCTGCAGACAGTGAGTCAATGGTCAGCAAGCTAGCCAGTCGCCAGTCTTCTTACAGGGGTAGCCAGTCAAGTAGCTCTAAAGAAAAACAGGCAGGGTATTAAGACTCGGAACTGAAGGTGCGTAACTTTGAGGCAATTAATTATATTTTTTCATTAACTATGTGCGCTGACGGCCAGTTAAATGCTGAAAGTTCAGTTGCTGAACTTTCTACTGTCACGAGTGCACCAGCATGCTTGCGTTTTTGGCACCTGGCGGGACAGGCTAAGTCTCTGTATTGATGTCAGCGATTAAAAACAGCCATATTTGCTGCAGTTCCATTCAAAACAGAGGGAGAAAAATTCAGACCTGAGCGGGGGGAGGGCCAACACAAACGGATGAAGTTGGCAGGGAGGAGAAGGCCTTGTTTAGACTCCTTTTCAGAGCTTCCTTTTTCAGCAGCAATGGAGAGAAACAAGAAAGACAAAGACCCTGTAAATGACTAAACAGTGTCTCTTTAAAAAGAAAGAGCAGGCTCAGAGGAGCCTAGATGGTGGCGTGTGTCCCCCTGCGTGGCAGCACGTGCCTTGTTCACCAGCCGTGGTTGTACACAGCAGTCAGGTCGGCCAGTTACTGGGCCCCCGAGAAGGTGGCGGAGCCGTCAGTCGAGGGCAGAGCGAGGGGTCCTGGTGGTGGGAGCAGGCCGGACCGAGAGGGGCTTTGGTTGCAGTGAGTAAAGTGGATTTGCTGGGGCTCTCTCTGGCTAATGCGGCTGCTGCTTTGGACTCAGGCCGTGCCGTGCCATGAAGCTCTTTGCGAGGCCGTTCCCCTGGCGGGAGGAATGTGAGCAGCAGCTGGAGCTGCAGCATTGTTCCGACCAGGGCAGTGCATCTGGGCCGTGGGCGTGCATGTTGCTGGTCTTGTGCCTTGGCGCGTGGCACTCGTGGGCGTGTCCTCTGGAGCTCTGGGCCCTCCGGCAGCAGCTGTGGGGGTGGAAGGGCCGTGGCACTTGCCCGGTAAAATGTTGCACGAGGGGGGTAGGGTCGAGTCCCTGGGGATCTTGCTGAGAAGCCAGCGAACTTGCACAACTCTCCTAATCCCACTGATCTCTCCAGGGACCCGAAAGGGCTTCTATGGAGCGTGGCAATTCCTCCGTCCAGGCTGCCCTGGCTGCAGCGCAGGCTGGGAAATTGCTCCTGGGGACGGGCTGCAGCTTTCTCGCAGGACTTGGGGGTGGGTGCCCCCGGGTCTGGAGTTGTGGCTGCGCAGGTTGGGGCTGGCAGCCAAGGAGCGATAGGAAGAGAAACCGCGTCTGGTTCGGTTCTGAACGCAACGGGGACTTCCTGCGCCCGGCTGGACTGACAGAGTTTCGACAGCTTAGACGAGACGATCAGATTGCGACGGGTGTGAGTGAGGCAGCGCCCCCCGCGGACGGGGCAGTCTAGCTCGGCCAGAGCAACCCCCGTCCACGGCAGGGGCGCTTAGCTGGTTAACCGATCAAACAGCGTGTAACCAGTTAGCCGAGTAAAGGGGCTTTTACGTCCCTGGGCTGCGCAGGCATTGGGAATTCACCCCGACTCCCCTCCACGCTGACAGGCCGGCGCGTCCTGGGCCTGGCGCCGTCATACCTGTGACTGCTCCGCCTGCAAAGGGCACCGCTGCGCCTCGTGGGCTCAGGCGCACGTCAGCCCAGATGGGGGGTCCAGCCTGGTGCCTAGATCTTGTCCTCCCTTTCCAGAGCGTTTCTTTCTGGGGAGGTAGGGGAAGGGATCCGTTTACTCTGCTGCTCCCCTGTGGGCAGCAGGACACAGCCCCCCAAGAGCCTCCGAGTCGGCTCTCGGCTCTGCTCGGGGTTCCTCTGGCGTGCCCGGGGCACAGGCCAGGCTGTGCTCGCGGCGTTCACCGCAGCTCGAGAATGCTCCGATACTGCAGAGGCTGCCCCAGGGGCCTGGCGAGGGCAGCGGCCATTGGACAGGGCGGGTTTTGCTAATGCCACAGCTGGTGGCAGGAGATGAGCATTGGGTAGCTCTAGTGCATGCTCGCTCTGGCAGGCGTGCGAACGTTTGTGCATTACCCTGGTGAAATAGACGTGAAAGCTGCACTTCCCCATACCCATTACACCCTTGTGACTGGATCCGTTGCTTGCCAGGCCCTGGCCAGTAGCAGGACTCCAGGTGTATGTGGCTGAATGGCAGCGGTGGGCTGGCCTGGATACCCATCCAAAGGAGCCCGTGGCCTGACCCTGGGTGGCGAATGTGGCCTCCCGGTAGAGCTGTGGACTGGGAGGGATTCCCCCCGGGCTGGCAGAGTGCAGGGGGTGTAGCCCGTGAGCCAGAGGCGTGTCACGGGCGCTCCAGGGAGCCAGCCAGCCCAGCGCGTTGAAATGGGGGGGGGCGTTCCTTCATCCTCCCGCAGGTGTGACTGACACCGGCTTGGGCCCGGCTGTGGGGAGCCCTGGCAGTGGCTGGGTGCGCAGCGCTGGCAAGTTGCTGCGGACGCCGAGGGAGGGGCTGGGCCCCCGGACTCGGCCCCCACTCGAGCGGTGACGCCAATCGCTGCTCCCACCCCTCTTTGGCGCTCGGGCAGAGCCCCACGCAGCCTGGGCCGGGAGGCTCCTGTGCGGGCTGTAGCTGCAGCCGCAGGCAGGTTCGCCGAGATCTGGGCCTGGGGGCAGCCACCACGTATCAGGATGCCCACTGTGCCCCCGGGGTCCCTGCTCCCTGCCTGTGCATCCCAGGGGCCTGCTGGAAGAGGCCCAGTTAGCCAGCAGAGCCACAACCTGCCCCGCTGCTGCGTGGGACGCGGGTGCTGCCCCGCGCTCAGCCTGAGCTGCTCTTGCTTTTCTTTCAGGAACTTTCGGAAGCATTTGCGCATGGTGGGGAGCCGCCGGGTGAAAGCACAGAGTGAGTCAGCGCCCCAGGCCTGGCGGGGGGGGGCAGTGCCAGGGGAGGGTACTGAGGAGCCAGACCCCCCCCCCCGTAACCAGCTGTTGGTTTGCTGCCTGCTGCAAACAGAGGGCTGGAAAGGGCCCGGCACAGGCCCTGAGAAGGGGTTTTACTCCCTGACAATGCTGTCGAGAGGAGCAGGCCGGCTGCCCTGCCAAGCCCTGTGCACCCCAGTGTGACGCTGGCTCTACGGGAGCCGCGTGGCCTGGCGTGGCATTAGGAATCCCCTGTGCGGCTGGATGGGCAGGGTCCATGCTGTGCCCGTGGCTCCCTGGGGCTGGAGATGAGCCCCCAAAGGGGCTGCGCTGCCGGGCTTGGCTCCCTAATGAGGGCGCTTAGCAAAGCTAGAAGGCCAATCCCTGCTTCATGGGGCCCAGCAACGGGCCTGGGCGACTTCATGAGCCCACCCGGCTGAGCAGTCCCTTTCACCCCTCTCCTCTGCCCCCTCCCTTCCTGTGCCCGCCCCTGCTCCCTCCCCCCTCTGCTCCCTCCCTTCCTGTGCCCACCCCTGCTCCCTCCCCCCTCTGCTCCCTCCCTTCCTGCGCCCGCCCCTGCTCCCTCCCCCCTCTGCTCCCTCCCTTCCTGCATCCGCCCCTGCTCCCTCCCCCCTCTGCTCCCTCCCTTCCTGCGCCCGCCCCTGCTCCCTCCCTCCCCCTTCCTGCTCCCTCCCTCTCCTGCATCCGCCCCTGCTCCCTCCCCTCTCTGCTCCCTCCCTTCCTGCCTGCCCCTGCCCCTGCTCCCTCCCCCCCCTCTGTTCCCTCCCTTCCTGCTGCCCCCCCGCCCCCTCTTCCCTCCCCCTCTGTTCCCTCCCTTCCTGCGCCTGTCCCTGCTCCCTCCCCCCTCTGCTCCCTCCTGCCTTCCTGCGCCCCCCTCTGCTCCCTCCTCCCTTCCTGCGCCCGCCCCTGCTCCCCCCCTCTGCCCCCTCCCTTCCTGCGCCTCCCCTGCTCCCTCCCTTCCTGTGCCCGCCTCTGCTCCCTCCCCTCCTGCTTTCCCAATCTAAGCTCAGAGGATCTAAGCTCTGGCAGTGGGGAGCTCAACAGTTAACTAGTTACAGCCGAGGGGACTGGAGGGGGACAAGGGGCTGGTGACAGCAGCTGCTGAGGGGGGGAAGCAGATGTGCAGCTGCCAGCTGTTCCTCTCCCCCCCCCCCCCGCAGTTGCCACGGCAACCTGAGGTGCATCTCAGAAGTTGGACCCAGACTCAGGGCCCCTCCTTTCACCCCCCGCTAGCAGTGGCCAGTTGTAGGCGCCACCAACCCTGCCCCCAGGCTCAGGGTCACTGGTGCCTTGTGCAGGGCTGGGCCCTGCGGCGCCTTCTCTCCCCTGCCCCGGGGCCCAGTGGCGCAGGGTCCTCAGAGCAGGCTGCTTTCCCACCGGCCTTCCCCACTGCTGCCGCGCTGAGCCCCGGGCCAGGGCCGTCCTGCTGCTTTTCCTGCCTCCAGGAGCCAGCGCCAGAGGGGACCACCCGTGGGCCGGGGGCCATACGTGGGAGGGCGGAGATGGCGGCCAGGAGGAGGCAAAAGGGGGCCCCCTGAGGGAGGCCGCTCTCAGGGCAGTGGGCTGGCCAGCAGCAGAGGGGTCGGCCCGGCCCTCAGGCCAGCATGTGCAAGACGCCTGCCGGGCGCGGGCCAGTCTGCTCCTGGGGCCGTTGCCGCAGGCAGGAGCATGGCGGGTGCAGCTCACAGGCGGGGGGCCCAGTCGCTCCCCCTGGGGGCTGTGGGGCTGCTGGTCGAGGCCTGCCGAGAACGAGCCGCCGTTGCTAGGGCCGACCCTCTGCTCTGGGCCATTGCTCCCCCGCAAGCGAGCGCCGCTTGGGCTTTCTCCTCGCCAGCCCGGGCTCCAGAGGAGCGAAGCTCCAGCAGCCTGCACTCCAGAGTGGGCTGCGGGAGACTGCCTGAGCGCCCAGAGAACTCCCCAGGGCCCAGCCTGTGCTGGCCCAGCCCACTGCTTCAGCCCCTGGGCTAGCGAGACTGAGGGCCCTTTGGGTGCGTCAGTCGTGCCCCTGAGAGCAGGCCGGGTACTGAAGTGACCGGTGCAGCCGCAGCAGCCGAGGTAGCGCCCTGGGGACACCCGTCTCGGGCGCTCTGCAGACTCAGGCAGGCACCTTGTGGGCAGCGCTCAGGTCTGGTTTTCAAGGTTTTCTTCACAACCAGGAGAGCTAGAGACAGGCTTCAAAAATGAAAACTGAGATGGCAGAAGGGTCACCAGGCCCCACACGTGCCCCTCCCCACAGGTGTGCCCCCCGTGCAGGGCTGCACCCCAACAAATAACAAGGCTCCTCCCGTAATCTCCAGAGAAACGGGCGAGGGCCGTGCACAGAGAGCTGGGAACTGCAGCTCACCCGCTCACGTTTGCGCAGTGACGTGCGGGGCAGACGGCCAGTTCCCCTTCCGTGCCTCACACCCACACGCCCGTCTGTGCAGAAACTGCTGCCTCTGCTCGCCCTGCCCTTGCCCTCGCCCTAGGCTGGCGCCCGCCTGTCCCGGGGAGAACCAATAGGCGGGTGCTCCTGCTCGTTGGTGCTGCGGCCCAGGGCTCTCCCCCTGCTTTGCAGTCTGGCCACGCCCCGCTTTGGTTTGCTCCTAGCGTTCGGCGAGCGGCGCGAGAGAAGCTTCAGCAGGTCCTGGAGCGACCCGACTCCCGTCAAAGCGGATTCCTTCCATGACTCCCGAGAAAGTGAGTTCTGAGACCCTGGAGCTTCCTCACGGCCAGAGCTGCCAGCCCAGCGTCAGCCGGCACCGGACCGTGCGTCCTTCCGCCACCACTGCCTGCACCACTGCCTGCACCGGGTGACTTGCCTCTGCTGCGTGTCAGCTGCACAGTGAACCCGCAGGAAAGTGGGGCCCATCCACTTGCCGTTGCTTCCCCGTTCCCTAAGGGCTAACCACTGCACAGCACTGCCCCGTGGGCCGCTCGTCAGCACCCCAGGCACCGCGTCTCGCGCAAGGGCCCAGCAGCCAGGGCCGAGCTTTCGCAGGCTGGCGGGGACTCGGAGCGCAGGAGATGTGTGCAGCTCAGCGGGTGGCAGTCTGGGTCTATGGGTACAGCCGAGATGGCGTCCTGTAGGCCTGCAGAGTAGCCCTGCCCGTGCTGGGTCAGTGCCCCATGTAGGGGGTCAGACACTGGGATGTCCTCCCTCTGCCTTTGAAATGGGCTGTTGTCCCGGGGGTTAGAAATAGCCCAGACTGGGGTGGAAGCACAGCAAGCCCCCGGTTCCTGTGGAGACTCCGGGGTGGGGGAGTTACTCCCGTGGTCGGGCAGACCTGGGCCTTCCTGTAGCATTTCATCATTGGACTAGTAAGCAAGAGATGCGCTCTCCCCAGCCCAGCACGCACCATGGGGGGGGGGAGGGGAGCACTAGGAGGGCTAGGTTCAAAACATTTCGGAAGGGGGGTGTTCTCCACTGCACCAGGCCGCCCCCCGCTCCCCGGCCACACTCCACGGGCTTGGCTCTCGCCAGGAGCCGTTCGGAGCCGCTAGCGCACTGCTCCTTGTTCTCTCCAAGTCTGTGCTCCGCAGGGAGCCTCCAGCGGGGGGGCAGCGACTTCTGGAGGCCTGGCACTCTGCTCCCGAGCCCCCGCTGGCCCTTGCTCCAGCCCTGCGGGTCCCCTGAGTGGCTGTGTGTCCTGGGGCCGAGCTCCCCCAGCCTGCCTGCCACACCCTGCCCAAAGCCCAGCCCCGCTGCAGCCGCAGGGTTCCCGCGGGGCTGGGTAGTGCGGGGAGCTGCATGCGGTGCTGAGCGACTCTGGAGAGACCGGCTGCAGCATGACAGAGCCGCGGCCAGTGCGCCCATCAGACTGCCTCTCCCTAAGGGGGGCCTGCCTCTCCACTCGGGGTGGAGACGGACCCGCCCTCGCTGCCTTCAAGCTAGCGCCGGCACCTGGAGCCATGACGTTGCCCAAATCTTCCCCCTGCCCCGAGGAGCCCATCGCTGCCATGGTGAGCCGGGCCCATGCCGAGGTGTCTGCAGGCAGCCCCCGGGGCGCCCCACTGGGACCCATCCGGCTTGGGGCGGCGCAAGGAGCCCTTGGGAAGGGCCCGTTGGTGGCTCGTTGCTGCGGGAAGGAAGTTTGCTGCTGGGGGCCGGGGTGAGACCTGAGCAGGTCGGGCATCCTGCCAAGGGCTCGGGCTGGCGTAACGCCCCTGTCCTGCCCTCGCCTGGCAGGCCATGATCTGCAGGACGACTGCTGCACTCCCGACGACGACTTCGACTTGAACTGGGAAACCGAGAAGGAGCTGGAAGCCATGGCGTCTGATGGAGACGACTTTATCCCACCCAAAATAATGGTGAGGGCTGTTTCCCCCCCCCCCCGCCTGCGCACCTCGTTACCTCGCTCGTCTTTTCCCAGCTGCTGCTGGGTGCCCCGGAGAAGGGCAGAGCCGCCAGTTCCGCCCCAGAGCTCTTCGAGTCTTTCTTGGCCAAGTGTGGGCCGTAGGAGTCTCCATCAGGCCCGCTGCCCCGCCCCAACCCCGCCCTGTGCGCGGCGCTGCTGTCTGAATGCAGGGGGCAGGGCCCAGCTTTCCCTGGGCATAGGTTAGGGATTTGGGCTCTAGGCTCTCGCCGGTGCCACGGCAGGCAGGGGCCTTTCAGCCCAGGCCCCGCTGCAGTCGCAGCTGCATTGTATAATGCGTCCGTGCCGCTGGCCACACGCAGGGGAGCTCAGCTAACGGCCCAGGGTCCCGGCTATTCGCTTCCTGCAGGGCGGACAGAGACTAGAAATAGCCAGACCCGAAAGAAGGAATGTCCGTATCCGGGGGATTATGGAGACTCCGGGTGCACGACAGCCCCGCTCCCAGCCCGTGGCCCCGGTCTCTGCTCATGGCCCTTTTCTGTTCTCATGTCCCTTCCTAGCTCATTTCTTCCAAGGTGCCCAAAGCGGAGTACATCCCGACGATCATCCGCAGAGACGACCCCTCCATCATCCCCATTCTCTACGTGAGTAACCGTCAGTGGGCACCACAGGGCTGGCTACGCGTGGAAAGGACCCGAGTGACTGTTCCCAGTCCCTAGCTGGCGTCAGAACGGCCCAGAGGAGCCGTCGCACAGCTGGGCGTTGGGGAGCCCAGGGCTGGAGTAGGGGGCGGCTGCGGGACAGGAGGAGGGTCCCATCAGAAGGGCTAGGGCGGAGGAACTGTCAGTACTGCCTGAGTGGGGGGTTCAGCAGAGCAAGTCCACGCATTCCTACTCGGGTGGTTGTCACCCTGGTGTAAGCATGAGGGCGGGGATGCCCGCGATGCCGGCTGGACTGAGCCCCAGTTTACATGCTTGCCTCGTGCACGGTTGTCCTGTCGCAGGAGAGCTCTTGAGATAGGTCTCTAGCAGCACCGAGGTTTAACAGGCCCTTTCGGTTTGGTTCCAGGACCACGAACACGCCACCTTTGACGATATCCTAGGTACGTGCGCTATTTCCTTGCCTTTTTCACTCCCCTCCCTCGAAGCTCCCGATGAAGCTGGGAGTGCCACGGGCTGAGTATGGGGGGATTTCGCTGGGTTCCTTGCTCTGTTGGAAGAAGTTTGGGATTCCTGACTCCCGAGGCTGTGACGCCGGGGTCTGGTTTGAAAGCAGGGGACCTGGAAGTCAGGCCCAGGCTGCCTTGCAGAATAAACCCTACTGCAAATCGGGGCAATCCCTGTAGAAGAGCCAGTGTCTCCGCTTCGGAGTGGCTCACTCTCTTTCCTCCCGTTTTCTGCAGAGGAGATAGAGAAGAAGCTGAACGTTTATCGGAAAGGCTGCAGGATTTGGAAGATGCTGATTTTCTGTCAGGTATGGGAAAGGCACCGAGGCCCTTGGCACTTTGTTAAAAGCCAGCGTTTTCTCCCGGGACAAATTAACTCCCAGAAAACAACATTCCAAAGCTGAAGCAATCGCGGCTATTCAGTTCCCACTTCTCATTCCTCCACCTGCCCACATGAGCGGCTGGCTGGGCGGCAGCAGAGGAAATGTGGCTTCGTGCAGCTGGCGCAGGGTTTGGCAGCTTTTCAGCAGCTTTCGAGCAAATCCCTGCGGCCTAATGTCAGCAGGAAGCTCAGCAGCTAAGGGGCAGGGACTTGGAGTTTGCTATTTATTACTTCAATATGCTTTAGCCTGGGGACACAGGCGCTTCTATCCTGGATGTGGCCACAGTTCTGGGCTCTGGCAGTGGCCAGCAGCAGAGCTTGCTGGGGGCGGCTATGAACAGACCTGCCCATAGACAGGCATCTGCTGACTGTCCTCATGCCCTGGAGTGTTGCAATCTACCCAAACCTGAGATTGTCGGTTTTACTTCCTGCTGGCATAACTGGGGGGTTTCTCACTATCCACATAAATGCCCAGTCCCCATGTTTTCTACAGTTAGAGTAGGGTGTTTTCCAGGCTTTCTGGCCTCTGTGTGCCCTTTACTTCTCTACCGCACAGCCTCAGACACCCTTAAAGCAGCAATACTGGTCAGTGATTCAGTGCCTTTGTTATGTGTGTCTAGGCTGCTCTTGCTTACTCGATAGCTTCATAAAATTACACGGCCGGAGGTACCATAGTGATAATCATAAAATAGTAGGACAGGAAAGGACCTTGAGAGGTCATCGAGTCTAGTCCCCTGCCCTCATGGCAGGATCCAGGACTGTCTGGACCATCCCTGATAGACATTTATCTAACCTGCTCTTAAATATCTCCAGAAACGGAGATTCCACAACCTCCCCAGGCAACTTATTCCAGTGTTTAACTACCCTGACAGTTAGGAACTTTTTCTTAATGTCCAACCTAAACCTCCCTTGCTGCAGTTTAAGCCCATTGCTTCTTGTTCTATCCTCAGAGGCCAGGAAGAACAAATTTTCTCCCTCTTCCTTGTGACACCCTTTTAGATTCCTGAAAACGGCTATTATGTCCCCTCTCAATCTTCTCTTTTCCAAACTAAACAAGCCCAATTCTTTCAGTCTTTCTTCATAGCTCATGTTCTCTAGACCTTTAATCATTCTTGCTCCTCTTCTCTGTTCCTCATTGCAGGAGGAATACCAGCTAATTTGAGTTAGGGCTTTATTTCAGAATCCCGTTTCACTGCCGCGTGTAGATGCGGGCAGTTACTTCGGGCTAGTCAATTTCTAAAATGGCGACCAGCCAGGAACATGCAAATCAAGCGCGGGATATTTAAATCCCGTGCTTCATCTGCAATTTCGGTCGCCCTCATTAGCCTCCCTAGATCAATCTAGGGGGCTAGTGTAGACGTACCCTATATGTGAAACTGATTGTTACTTCTTAAATGGAGCACTTTGCGTTTGTCCTTATTAAACTTCATCCTGTTTACCTCAGACTATTTCTCCACTTTGTCCAGATCATTTTGAACGATGACCCTATCCTCCAAAGCAGTTGCAATCCCTCCTAGCTCGGTATCATCTGCAAACTTAATAAGCGTACTCTCTAGGCCGATATCTAAATCGTTGATGAAGATATTGAACAGAACCGGTCCCAAAAAAGACTCCTGCGGAACCCCGCTTGTTATGCCTTTCCAGTAGGATTGTAAACCATTAATAACTACTCTCTGAATACTGTTATCCAGCCAGTTATGCACCCACCTTATAGTAGCCCCATCTAAGTTGTTTTTGCTTAGTTTATTGATAAGACTATCATGCGAGACCATATCAGATCCCTTACTAAAGTCTAGGTATACCACATCCACCGCTTCTCCCTTATCTACAAGACTTGTTATCCTATCAAAGAAGCTATCAGAGTGGTTTGACATGGTTTGTTCTTTACAAATCCATGCTGGCTGTTTATTATCTTCCAAGTATTTGTAGATGATTTCCTTAATTGCTCCATTATCTTTCCTAGCACAGAAGTTAAACTGACTGGTCTGTAGTTTCCTGGGTTGTTCTTTTTTCCCTTTTATAGATGGGCACTATTTGCCCTTTTCTAGTCTTCTGGAATCTCTCCTGTCTTCCATGATTTTCCAAAGATGATAGCTAGAGGCTCAGATACCTCCTCTATCAGCTCCTCGAGTATTCTAGGATGCATTTCATCAGGCCCTGGTGACTTGCAGGCATCTAACTTTTCTAAGTGATTTGTAACTTGTTTTTTATTTTATCTTCTAAACCTACCTCCTTCCCACTAACATTCACTATGTCAGAATAGTGATAGAAATGTAGCTGTGTTAGTCTGGTGTAGCTGAAACAAAATACAGGACTATGTAGCACTTTAAAGACTAATAAACCATCTTGTTAGTCTTTAAAGTGCTACATAGTCCTGTATTTTATTCACTATGTCAGGCATTCCTTCATCAGATTTCTCGGGAAAGACTGAAACAAAGAAGTCATTAAGCACCTCTGCCATTTCCAAGTTTCCTGTTACTGTTTCTCCCTCCTCACTGAGCAGTGGGCCTACGCTGTCCTTGGTCTTCCTCTTGCTTCCAATGTATTTGTAGAATGATTTCGTTACCCTTTATGCCTGTAGCTAGTTTGAGTTCATTTTGTGCCTTTGCCTTTCTAATCTTGCCCCTGCATTCCTGCATTGTTTGCCTATATTCATCCTTGGTAATTTGTCCTAGTTTCCTTTTTTTATATGACTCCTTTTTTATTTTTAGATCATGCAAGTTCTGGTTGATCCAAGCTGGTCTTTTGCCATATTTTCTATCTTTCCTACACAGCGGAATAGCTTGCTTTTGGGCCCTTAACAATGTCCCTTTGAGAAATGCCAACTCTCTTCAGGTAGCGCTGGCCGAGAACCTCCCCAAAAGATCATTTTGAAAAGCATCCAGTCCTAGTTTAAAATGACCAGTGATGGAGCATCCGCCTCAGCCCGGGGTACCCTGTGCCAGCGGCTTGTTACTCTCCCTGTTAAAAACTCACTCCTTGATTGCAGGCTGCATTTGTCCAGCTTCCACTTCCTGCCACTGGCTCACGTTAGCCCTTTGTCTGCTAGAGTGGACAGCCCAGCCTGAAATATTGGTAGCCACAAGTAGGCACTTGCAGACTCCGCCCACGTCTGCCCTTCGCCTTCTCTTTGTGCAGCGGAGTAGAGTGAGCGCTGCAAGTCTCTCTCCTTTCATCGTTCCCCTCACTCTTCTCTGAGCCCCTCCGCTTTCTCTCCATCCTGCGTGATAGGAAATATCCTGGATGGTCAAATGACGTTTCCTAGTGCAGTGAATTTCTGGGTCTCCCTCCTTCTTCCCCAGTCTCCACATTTACACCCTGAAGATTATAATCCCAGAAATGGGACTGAATCTTTCGAGAGCAGAGCAGGCTAAATAACTGAAGGAAAACCCTGGCCCCCATTAGAAACCTGGGCATGAATAAAGTGCAGCATTCAGCTTGCTGTGATCGGTGGGGGCGTCCCGTCCCTTACTCAAAGGCAATGGGGCAGCTGCTGGGAAAACGTTCTCATAGACTTTAAAACTTGCAAAAACGTAAGTGCCAGTGGCTGTTTGGCTGAACATTCATACTGGGAATTCGCTATTGGCCTGTCTCAACCGTTTGAATTATCCAGTCAGGAAGAAGAGACAAAACCATGTGATTTAGGCAGCCAGTCACTCCACGTGTAGCAAAGAGGGAGTATTCTCAGCGAGCTGTTTATGGACAACCTAAACGTAGCAGCCGTGTCCCAGAACCGAGGGTTTGCAGCCACTGAAAGTAGGGCCAAGTTCACGCCAAATTCAGCGCAGGAGTCTGAGCAGTGGGGGAGCAGTGGCCCCCTGCGTGTGGCTGTGTAAGACCTGAGCAGCACTGCAGCCCCTGCTACGTTGGGGGCACACGGAGAGCCACCTACTGCAGGGTAGGCTGAGCCAGGCCTCCATTCCCAGCTGACTGGCCATCTTTGGGGAGAGATCTGGGGGTTCCTCGCTGAGGCAGACTCCTGGGCCAAATCCCGGGGCCTTTGCTGAGTTTTCACTCGCTTGTTACTTAGGAAAATGTCCGTGGTTTTTTCCTGAAACGTATTTGTTACGTGGATACAGGTGACCGTGGAATCCCTCAGCACCACATGCTCATTGGCTGCCCCCTACCACTGTAGTAACCAGCATCTCTCAGGCCCACCGAGGCAAGAAGTGGAGGCCGGGGCTGTTTGTCCATCTGCTCCGTGAATTCTGGGCCTCTTCTCTCCCAGAGCGGGGCATGCACCTGTCCTGCCCCTCGGGCGCCAAGAGCTGGAGCGGGAACCCAGGGCTGGCTGGTGCTACCCTCTCTCTCTTTCTCCTCCATGCAGGGAGGTCCTGGCCACTTGTATTTGTTGAAGAATAAAGTTGCCACCTTTGCCAAAGTGGAGAAGGAGGAAGATCTGATCCTGTGAGTCGCTTTGGTCCTGTCCCTGGGGGCGGGGGCGGGGGGGGGGGGGCTGAAGTTCTAGTCCCAGAGTCCAAGGCCAGAAGAGACCTTTGTGAGACCCAGGGCCCTCAAACTTTATCACCCCACAGCCTCCTTCTGACAGCCAAGCTCCCCACCCAGCCCCGCTGCACCTTGTGGGAGAGGGAGGCCAACGTCTGAGCCAAGCGCATCCGTCCCAGGCAGGGAGCCTGTAACTTGAGCCCCATTGCCCAGGGCTGAAGCTGTCTGGCTTTAGCTTCTGCCCCAGTTGGTGGGGCTTGCGCTTCGGCTTTGGCCTGGGCCAGCCTGGCGAGCCCATTCGCTGGGGTCATGGCCCAGAGTTTGAGATCGGCTGATCTCGTCTGACCTCCCGTGTACAGAGGCCGGAGAACGGCTCGGCATGAATCCGCTTGAACTGGACATGGAGACTTCAGAAAAACACCCTGACTTGAATTAAAAATTGCCCATGATGGAGAATCAGCCATGACCCCAGGCAATGGTCCCGTGGCTAATCCCTCTCGCGATGGCATTGCACCTCCCTTCCAGTCAGGATCCAGCCATGCATCTTGTTACACCTTTGCCTGTGAGCCCGTGTCGGTGTTTGCTCCCCGCGTTGCTGGCTAGGCGGTGACCAAGTCACCCTGAACCTTCCCTTTGCTAAGCAGACTAGCTGCAGCTCCCCCCAATCTGTCGCTGCCTCCTGGGGTTGCCTGGCTGGGCGTTTCCTCGCGACAGCTGCGTTCTGCGGCCTTGCGCCTGCAGGGACCATGCTCCCGTGCCGTGTTCACAGCACGAAGGCTGCTCGTGTTAGCCGTGGGGGGAGGGGAGAAGAGAAGAAATGAAATGGGGAAAAGTGAAAGAAAAGAGAGTTTCAAAACCCAGGCACCTCTGCAGATGTAACATTTCCAAGGTTTGGGACCAGTCTTGAGAGACAATGAGCCCAGCTGTGCTGGGTGGTCAGGTAATTACCCTGAGGGGAAATGGCGATATCTGGGCAAGTATCAGTTACAACGATCAACCGGCCGAGCTCTGCCTGGCACCCGCCATGGTGCCGTCGGGCAGAGCGTCAGCACCGCCCCCGTGCGCACGCAGGCTAAACAGCAGGGACCAGGCAAGCTGGGGGCATTCCCATGGAGACGCTTGCGGGTGGGCTCCAAGATGGAGGCTCGAGTCTCCTGCATAGAGGTCCCAGTCTGGTCTCCTGGACTGGAGTGTCCAGTGCCTCTGCAGAGGGGCTGGTTTTAAATTGTCATTTTGTTTCCTCCTATTAACTTCCAGCTTCTGGAAGCGTCTGAGCCGATTGATGAGCAAAATCAACCCTGAGCCAAATGTCATTCACGTCATGGGCTGCTACGTTCTGGGGAACCCCAATGGGGAGAAGGTAAGGCCTGGGTGTGGCCAGGAGCTCTCCCTGGGCTGGTCCGCTGGGAGGGAGATTCGATTCAAGGGCGTGTTGCTCTTTTCCCTGCCCCCTCCCCTAAGGACGGGCCGGCTTTGCAGTCCTGCTGCACATCCCACCTCATGGAGCGAGCAGCTGGGCTGGTTTGTGCCTTGAAGGGACGATCCGCCTGGGGGCCAGACAACACACAGCCCCTTGCCAGGCACGGGGAATGGGAACGCACATAAAGACCCTGGAATCCTAGACACGTTGGGCTGGAAGGGACCTCGAGACAGTCTCAGTCCAGCCCCCAGGCTGAGGCAGGGCCTAAGAACCCCAGCCCAGCCCTGAGAGGGAGGGACTGACAGTCAGTCTCCTGTGGAAGCCTGTTGCAGCGCTCGGCTGGCCTTCTTGAGAGAGCTCTTCCCAGTAGCTCGCTTTGCTGGCGTCTCCCTGCTGCACGCTGATCCTGTCACTTCTAGTCCTGCCTTTGCTGGGTGCGGCAAACAGTCAATCCCGCTTCTCCACACAGCAGCCCTGGCGACGGCCGTCAGGGTCCCTCTGCAGCCTTCGTGTCTCAAGGCTAAAGACGACCAGGATTTTTGAAACCTTTCCTGCTAGGGCAGGTGCCCAGAACCGGCCCCAGGACCCGGCTGAGTTCCCCCCGTGCTGGTAGGACAGTTCCCTACCCTGGCTTACATACAACATACTGGCTAATACACCCCAGAATTGTAGCTCTTTTTTCCCAAATGCATCATGTGGGTGGCTGCAGCTCCATCTGTGGTCCAGTATCAACCATGCGTCCTTGTCAGCAGTGCTGCGGACTAGCAAATTATTCCCCCTCTTGTCCTTACCAGTATCCAGAAGGGGCGATCCGATGAACCTGGGAGCTTCAAAGGGAGCTAGCGTGAATGTGAGCTGGGCACCTAACTCCCATAGAGCCCTTGGAAAATCTCGGTGCCGTTCAGCTGCCCAGAGCGGCAGGTTCTGCCTGTGGCCGTGTGCACGGCCTCCTCTGGCCAGCACAGGTGCTGAGCGTCACGGGGCCTTTCCCAGTGGTTCCCCATAGCAGCGATCGCAGAGCCAGGGTCCCCTGCCGGCTGGAGTCGGGGTCGAGAAGCCAAACCAAAGGGCAAGGCCCGGGGCTGGGGTGGGCAGGAGTCCGCTGGAGGCAGGGGCTGGCGAGGGCAGGCAGTGGAAAGCGGGGCTGCTGTGGTGTGCTATGCCGTGGGCTGCTGCCATCACGAGGTTCAAGTGGCAGGCTCCGGCAGTGTGACTGGAGACTCGCTGCTGGCCAGCCTGGGAGCCTGCTGTTCTCCAGACACGGCCTGGCCCCAGGGTTCGAGTCTGGCTCTTGTGAAGAGTGCTGAGACCTTGCCTGCCCCTTCTCTGGCCCGTCCGTCAGTCCTGGGGTGCCTCTGGAGCCAGCCACTGACCCGGACATCTCCTCTCATTGCAGCTCTTTCAGAGTCTGAAAACCCTAATGAATCCGTATCGCATGGTCTTCGAGTCACCGCTGGAGCTTTCAGCTCAAGGTAACTTCTGCTGCGGCCTCCCTTTCGCAAAGACGCATCCTGAGCTCCCTGCCCCAAAAGCCACGTCGCTGCGACATCCCTCCGCCTTGGTGCAGATGGCGGGTTCCTCTGGGTCCACCCCTCCTTGCCTTTCAGTCACACCCCTCCTGCCAGTGCAGATCAGCCCCAGGGCCCATGGCGGGGGCTGGGGGAGTCATCGGTGTGGTGGTTCGGGGCCATTCCAGAATTCAGACGGGGGCGAGCCAATTGAAACATCCCAAGTACTGGGTGACTCGCTAGAAGCGCCTTCCCGGTCTGTGCCAAGCAAGGGTTTGGCCTTGTGCAGACAGTGAATCGCGTCGATTCCGCAGGAAAGACGGTGCCTTTGCATGCAGTCCCTGTGGAACGTGCTGTCGGCAGAACAATTCTTGGCTCTGCGGGTGGGGGGCTTGGGAATTCATTGAAATGTTTTCATCTTGATACATCGGAATACCAAACCCACTGTAATCCCTGGCAACCCCTAATGCAGAGTCTCCGATGGCTCTTAGTAGCCATGCAGGAGAGAATTCTTCCCGCTTCTTGCTTTTTAGAACCTAGGGTTGTTTGTTTCTCGCACGCTGGAGGAGCTAGGGTTTGGTGTAAGGATGTTAAGTATCGTGTAATTCACTAATTGAATAGTCGATGCATTTTGCATGGACTATTCGATCAGTAGGTAGGGCGGGGCGGCACTGCCCTGCCCTTTGAAACGCCACGGCGGCATTTCAAAGGGACAGCGCTGCATGGAGCCCAGGATCAGTTGTGCGGAGCTGCTGCTTTGAAGTACCTCCCTCTTCCCCCCTTGTTGCCTCTGTCTGATAGAGGCAGCAAGGCAGGGGAGCGACTAGCCTGCCGACTAGTCTTTGACATCCCTAGTTTGGCGATGCTACATTGGCCGCCTCCCTTGCAGGGATTCTCTCACGTGACTGTCCGAGTGAAATAGCACGGGAGGGAACTTCTCCCCAAGTGTCTTCTGCTGAGCTTTCCCCCGGGCAAAAGGCAGGTCTGGGGAGCTGAACTGGCCTTGTACCTCCCCAGCCTCGCTGCAGCCAGCGTGGAGGAGAGGGGCCTCTCGCTGACTGGACCTGCCTTTGGCCCATAACGCCTCCCTACGGCCTGTGGTGCCCGCCAGCGCTGCCATCCTGTGCAGAGACGCCGAGAAAAGCCGGGACACGGGCGCAGAGCAAGTTCTCGCCTTGTGGCTGCCCGGGGCGCCCACTGGCAGGCTGTGGGCGGGGCTCTCCGCTGCTGCGTGTGAAGCAGATAGTCACCCGTGTTGGAGGTTGTCAAGGCAGCCCTTGGAACGGGGGCAAGGCCCAAGAGTGACTGTGTCAGCAACGTCCCTGGGAGATTCCCAGACACTCCGGTGCACGTCCAGCAAACCTCCAGAACGGATCCTTCCGGCTGCTCCGCTCGGGGCATCCCTGGGTAACCTCTGTGCTTTGCTTTGCATCCTAGGGAAGCAGGTGATTGAAACTTACTTTGACTTCCGCCTTTACCGCCTCTGGAAGACTCGCCAGCATTCCAAGCTGCTGGATTACGACGACATTTTATGAGCCGGAGAAGCCATGGTTCCAGGAGGCCGACCCCCGTGTCTCGGAAGTCAGGCATGAGGCAAGTAGACTTTTGTCTGCGGCACGGGGAGCCCCGAGGAGGCCACGGTGCCGAAGGGACGGAAGGCAGGGCTGTCTGAGGCAAAGCCCGAGACTGGAAGGGGAACAGCGCGACTCGGCGCCCGCAGAGCCGGCGTCTCTCCAAGGGAGCTGCGTCCAGCGGGACATTTCTTTGCAGGACTGAGCTGTGTCAGGTCGCAATGGGCCAGAATCAAGTCCAGGTCCTTTTAAAGACATTTCAAGCTCAGGTTTTCTTACAAAAAATAAACCAACCCTTGCACTAAGTGAAGCAGTGACTTGAAACCCAGAGCGGGGAGCTCCCCAGCAGCTTTCTGCCATGCTAGAGATGCTGGAAGGCAAGGACTGCCATGCGGACTCCGGCAGGCTCCAGCGAGCTACGGTCCACACACGCTGAAACAGAATTGAAGCTGAGCGTATTTTAAGTGCAATTTTTATACAGCGAGGGGGAAACCCTCCCAATACTTCATTTAGCTAAAAATAACACGTCAATAATCGATAGATGAGGTATTTTTAGTCTGCTTGAAAATATATTCAGAATCGTAATATATCTTCTGTAGACCTATTTAATCACCAGCAATATGGTTTTGCTGTTACTTGGCAGACCCTGCATGTCTGCTGCATTGATCAGTCATGTTTGGTTTTGTTTTCATGTTCCCTTTCAGAGAAGCCGTGTTCCGCTGATTGTGTGTGCTCTGACGAATTGCTCGTCAGACACAACTGTTTCACTTGATCTTTGCTGCTTGCAAACCGGTCTGGTTTAATTTTGATGAAAGTTTAGGTTAGAAATAGAGAACACGGCTGAGTGGAATCGTGGTCATTTTCATTAACATATATCAATGAAGTAGAATTTAATAGGCTAATTTTTCACTCAGTATATTGCTACATTTTAGAATGATGAGCTTTTCTTGCAGGCTGCAAGTTGGAACAGAAGATTATTTGAGAATGCAAAATCCTCCGAGGAGGTTTAGGTGTTCAGGTGACTAGAATGAAATGCTTCCTGAGGTATGTAGCATTTCAGATCTTTCCACATTCACCTAGTTGCCAGTTGTTGACTTGCAAATCAGTTTTTTCCAGCAATCTGTTGAGCCATTTGTAGCTTTCTCCTCCAGATCCTCTTTGTCTGAGACGAGCAGCTTACATAGCTCTCGTTTGTGAGCAGCTGCGGGTTTCAGATCCGGATTTGTGCTGAATATCTTTAAGGATGTACTGTAGAATATATATTGACTTTTTTAGTCTTCTAGGCTCCTGAAAGTCTAGGGGATAAATATTATTGTAGTCTGCACAGATCACCCTGGCTGTTTGGGGGGGTGATACCATGTCTGTCTCAGAGAGGTAAAATATACAGGAGAATAACCAGGGAGACTTACCCTGGTCTCCTGATGTGTTCGTTTGTAAAAGTACCTGGTTGTAGACCCGCTTTTGAGTAGCGTAAGAATACAGTTAGCTCTGGTCTGCGGAGAGTCTCCTTTCTCTTTCCTGCCCCGTGCAGCGTTACACTCCTGAGGGGCAGGCAACTGGCTAACACTGCGGCACCATGTACATTCATGACCTTCGATGTCAAATCTTTATGAAAGAATCCAGGTACAGTAAGTGGTGGGGGAGGGGAGAGGTGGTTTCTGACCAGTGGAAATTGCCCTGCAGAACCAAAGAGTTCCTCAGCGTTGACTTGTGAGGGGCGTGGCCCCAGCGCCCCCAGCTCTGGAGAACGGCGAGCCGCGGCCGTGCGTTGGGAGGCCGCTCTGCTAGCTGCTGGCCGCTGGGACGCTGTTCTCCTTCTGGCTGATTGATGCGCAGATTTTTAGACTAAAAGGTTGTTCGCGCCATGCTGGTGGTTCTGGAAGGAAACGCCGTAGCAGGTCCATGGAAGGCGCTGGGTCACTGAGCCAGCACCTGGCCTATTGGCGCAGGCGGAGGTGAAGCGGGATAGTCGACAGCAGCCTAGGAAAGACATGGCAGTGACAGGGTTGGGAGGCTGACGCCAAACGCAGCCACGTCTGCCTCCGTCACTTCCCAGGTTGTTGCCAAAGAGAAGTGCAGGGTGGTAAAATGCTCTCTCAGCTCACGGAAAGCCCCACTTGAACGGACATGGTAGCATCAGTGTAGCATTGTGGAAGTATCGATGGTTGGGTGTGACTCCCAACGGGCCTTTGCACACACGCTGTGGCCGTTTGTCCGTGCGACTGGCGCGTAGCGGGTATGGCTGAGCGTGTCCAGAGCTGGAGCTGCAGTAGCCAGGTCGATTGTGCAGCTGCGTAACCAGTCCCCCACGGAGATGCACGCTTGGCTGTGTCAGACTGTGCCCTGAGAGCCAGGAACGCGTTCCTCTCTTTTCCAAAGATCCCGTCCATGCAGCTCTATGCCACAGCGACGGGAGCAGGCTCTTGTATTTGTAGCGATCGTTTGACTAAGGGGACGGAAAAACGTCCCAGCGGCTCTAATTGGGAGGGCAGCGGGGAGACGCGCGATCTCCTGCCAGCCAGCCATCTAAAGCCTATTGTGCTAATGCCACTTTGGAAGCTAATTTTGAAAGAAGAAATTCTTTCCATCCACTTCTGCCTGCTGACGCTTTACAATGCCTGGGGCGACAGGAAGGACTCAGCTGTGCAGAGGGTGCACAGAAAGCCTGGCAGCTACTTAGGCCTAGAGGAAAACCTAAATAATGTGGCCTCTTCCATTGGAGCCCATTGTCAGCAATCGCACAGAAGGGGCCTGCGCTCATCGCTCAGTGTGCACACATGGAGAAATCCACAATGCAGAGGGCCCGCTTCAGCGCTCTGCTTCCTTCAAGCCCCTACGCTCTCTGGAACGGGCGGTGCATAGGCCTTGAACTGGGCACCCTGGCAGCACGATGGCCTGGCGGGGGCGTGTTTACTGGTGCATGAAGGCGCTCCCTGTCGTGTGTCACTGCACCTGTACAATGGGTCTGCGCCATTGACCATGTCCTTTAGCGCTCGCTCTGTCCCCAGCAGCCCCCTCGTTACCACTGCGATTTGAAACTCTTGGGCAGACTTCTAATAAATGTCGTTGTGGTGCAGACAGTCTGTAGTGAAAGTGTGGTGCATGTTCCCATTTGTTCCTGTCCGCTCTGCTCCATGCAGCAGCGTGCAGGAGTCCTCCTAGTGCATCCTTGGGCTCGCCACAGCAACTGGCCAGTCCCAAAGTGCTCGTGTGTCTCAGGAACGGCAGACACGAAGGCACATCCACACACTCCTCTTCTTACCGCACCCTAGCCATGCCCCTCCCAACACGGCCCACCGTGGGCCTCAGCTCTTCTGTGGGATTCCCTGTTGGGGATCCAGGGCCAGGCAGCTTGATGGACGATCATGAACCTTTCTAGGTCATTGGGATGGGCGTGGCTTTGGCAGGAGGAGCCAGAACCGAGCACCAGAGATTCTGGAGGCAGCCCCGTCCCTTTCAGGGTCACCAGTGTGTTTATTTTGAGGAGGCCGGGGGGTACGTGGCTTTTAAACTAGATTTCAAATTGACCATCGAAAGGCAAGATAATGGTGCACCTCTGAGGGGCTCTTTCCTTGGTAAGTGGGGGCTTTAGTCGTTGCATTAGCACTTGAGCCTTTCTCTCGTCTGACCTTTGTGTTGCAAAGCGGCGTTGTCTGTGAGCCCAGCGCTTGTCGGGCCCCGCTGCCATTAAGGCCCATCCTGCCACAGAACTGACTGGAAATCTCCCGCTCGGTTTCAGCCGGAGCGTGCCTGGCTTCAGAAACGCCACTTCGGCGGCGGCGGCTGGAGAGTTTTGTTCCTGTGTTCAGTGGGCGAGTCCAGCGTTTCTAGAGCATTAACGTGTCTGTCGCCCCTCCGCTGTTCCTGCTCCCCACACGATCCCTGGGTTTTTCACTGTTAAATGAAACCTTTCGCCTCCGGCTGTTCAAATCAATGTGTGGCGTTTGGTTGTACCCAGCATTGCCTCGGGGGAGAAAAGTACAATGGTATTGCATTGACAAGCCTTCAGTGTTCAGCCCAGAACCCCTCTGGCTCCGGGGCAGAACCACCAGGCTGTTGCTGGGATTCACAAACAATTGACTAGAAGATGAGGGGAGCTGGAGCTTTGACTCAAACATCGACACAGGTCACGTTGCCCTTCCAACATCCTGCTTGCTCCGGGAGGCAGAGTAGAAGGCTCCAAGGGACACTGCCTTTAATCCTCACATTTGAGATGTCATCGGGGTGCAGGGAGAATTACACGTAGAGCTGTAGAAATAAGCCAGGAGAACTCGCACACTCGCATGGACTCGCTCCATTGAGTCTTGTCCCCACATCTGTCCCTCTGAAGCATGCACTGGTTTGGTGGCAGAGCGGCTAGCGCAGCGGCTTCCTGGCACGGATGCTTTTTCTTAAGTAAAAAAGCCCCAAGCAATGATTGGGGGGAAACCTCCATGCAGAATGTACAAAGCAGAGAGAGCAGCTACGGCCCTTTACAGCAGCGGGAACCTGTTAGGACTAGGCGGGAGAGGGTCACGTTCCCTTCCTCCAATAGGAAGCAGCACAAGCGAATACCATTGTCAGCGTTAATGACGGCAGCACAGTCTGATCTCTGGGCAGGCACTTGGCAACGCCTTGGGAAAGGGCCAATTCGGTGCAGTGCTGAGAGCCCTCAACTGCTGCCGGGAGCCAAGTGCCCTTAATTCCCATGGGCGCCATGGAATTGATGGGAACTGAGGGCGCGCGGCGCCTTGCGAAGACTGAGCCAGGCGAGCGTTGTCCAGCTCCGTGCCTGTCGGTGCGTAGCCCAGGCACCCGCATCTGCAGGCCGTAGCGCTGGGAGGAGGAGCGATCGTTCCTTTGCCCACCCCCCTTAGCTGGGAATTACAGCTGGCTCAGACCCTGCAGCGTGCGCCAACCCCTCGCCCCTTTCCAGTGCCCCGCTCAGGTGGCAGGTGGGCTCCCGAAGGCCCGAACGACCCTGAATCAGCGGAGAGATGCGAGTCCCAGGCCTGGCCTCTGCTCTTCAAAGGGCAGATCCCAGGCTTCTGAGCCAGCAGGGCAGGTCAGCTAAAGAGCTGACAGAAGAGTCTGCACGCACGTGCGCACACACACGCTGCATGTGCACAGATACATGCACACAGAGACACGTGCTGTGCACACATACACGCTGTGCAGACATGCACACGTTGCACACATACACAGACACACACTGCATGGACACGCTGCACGTGCACAGATACACGCACACAGACGCGCTGTGCACACATACACGCTGTGCAGACATGCACACGTTGCACACGTACACAGACACACACTGCATGGACACGCTGCACGTGCACAGATACACACACACACAGAGACACGCGCTGTGCACACAGACATACACACGTTGCACACATACACAGACACACACTGCATGGACACACGCTGCACGTGCACAGATACACACACACACACACACACACAGACGCGCTGTGCACACAGACATACACACGTTGCACACGTACACAGACACACTGCGTGGACACACGCTGCACGTGCACAGATACATGCACACAGACGCGCTGTGCACACATACACGCTGTGCACACAGACATACACACATTGCACACGTACACAGACACACACTGCGTGGACACACACTGCACGTGCACAGATACACGCACACAGACACGTGCTGTGCACACAGACATACACACGTTGCACACGTACACAGACACACTGCGTGGACACACGCTGCACGTGCACAGATACATGCACACAGAGACAGGTGCTGTGCACACATACACGCTGTGCACACAGACATACACACGTTGCACACGTACACAGACACACTGTGTGGACACATGCTGCACATGCACAGATACATGCACACAGACAGGCGCTGTGCGCACATACACGCTGTGCACACAGACATACACACGTTGCACACGTACACAGACACTGCATGGACACACGCTGCACATGCACAGATACACACACACACACACACACACACACACAGAGACACGCGCTGTGCACACAGACATACACACGCTGCACACGTACACAGACACACACTGCATGGACACACGCTGCACGTGCACAGATACACGCACACAGAGACACGCGCTGTGCACACAGACATACACACGTTGCACACGTACACAGACACACTGCGTGGACACACACGCTGCACGTGCACAGATACATGCACACAGAGACAGGCGCTGTGCACACATACACGCTGTGCACACAGACATACACACGTTGCACACGTACACAGACACACTGCGTGGACACACACGCTGCGCACACACTCAGACACACACGCTGCACACGCACACCCTGGACCTTAAATGCCATTTGCGACTGGCTGTGTAGACTCTCTCCCCATGAGCTGTGCTGGGTCCCGGGTTAAAGCTCCCCTCCACCCACGGGCACTGGCGCGGTTCCTTGGGATGGTTTGCTGCTGTGCGTGAGGCCCTTGTTGAAAAGAAATGCAACTTTATAGATTTTCGGATGTGATTTAATAAAAACACATTTTGGGGAAAGCGAGAGAAGCTTTGTTCTTTGCACCGTCTCTTGCGCCACCTGGTTCCCACGCCAGCCGCCAGGCGCTGCTGCCCTTTGCTGTCCAGCCCGGCCTCAGGACTTGCCGCGTTTCTGCAATTGCCAGCAGGCGAAGGTGTGCGGCAGCAGACGGCAGGGCCCTCCTCGAGGGAGAGATGCCAGTGGGCTGGGTGGCAGGGCCCGGAGCCGCGGTGTGACAGCATTTCAGTCTGGAGAAAGAAAAGCCCCGTGGCCGTGGGCGGGCTCAGCTGGCAGAGGCCCTGTGCCTCCAGGTGGAGAGGCTCGCTCAGCTGCACAGCAGCTCCATGCCCTAGGAGGCGATTCTCGAGAGGGAGCGACACCCGCCCAACGTCTTTGTGTTGTCAGTGGAAGGACGTTTCGCTGGCTTTGTCCCCAGGGCCGTGGTACTTGCGCTGGCAACACAACGGGGTCTGTCTGGAGAACCCCCGAGCCCTCTTGTCTGAATTCCCTCCGCTCCCCCATCATGTCTCTCATGCAGACTAGTCCTTCCTGGCTCTGCTGGCCGGCTCTGAGGCTGCCAGGAACCGGGGATGCAATTCGCGCCCTCCCAGGTGGGGGTGCTCTGTGACCAGCATCCCCGGTCCCTGGTAGCCTCAGACAGGCCAGCAGAGCCAGGAATGGAACCGGCTCCCATCCCCTGCAACTCAGAAAGAGGGCCAGGGCTCAGAGTCCCTCTCTGGGGTCAGTGGTCAGCAGCAACGGACCCAGCCACTCGGCCTGTCTGTCTCTAAGGCACTCGGCCCGGTCCACGGTCCCGACACAGCCTGCGCACCCCGGCTCTGCGCTAGCACGCGGGTGCCTGCTGCGGGGTGGCCTGGTGTCCCGGTTTGGTGGGGACAATCCCTTTTTTGGCAAACGTGGACCTTGGTCCCATTTGCTCTTGCCAGGTTGGGGTCAGGCAGGAGCCTGCCCAGCGCCGCTCTGTCCAAGGTGCTTTGCCCAGGGAGCCGGAGCCGGAGCCTGCCCCTGCCCCTGCCCCTGCCCTTCCCCTTCACTGGTCAGGGCCCAGCCGCCCGGTGTGCAGCTGAGCAGCTCCTTATATCTGGGCTGCCCCAGCAAGCCATCCTCTGATTGGCTCCCAGTGATCCTCTCCCTAATTGGAGGGATCTGTACAGGCGCCCTCCCAAAGGTGTAGTGGGGATGTTTTGCGCTTGGGGGCAAAGGCTAAATTTGTGCCCCCCCCCCCATCGTTTGTTACTGAGCCAATAATTTTACACATCAAATTCTTGTATTATATTAAAAAAAAGACCTGAAAATATTATAAAACACCTAAAACATCTATAATAATAAATGACAACTGCCCTGTAGAAGCACATTCTCTTTGCTGTCCCTGAAAGCTGCCAGTTTTCATTTGTGTGGCCTTCCGAGGGCTTCCAGTTTGACATGACAGCTACATGTTTGTTAGTCTTTAAAGTGCTACCAGATTATTGGTTAAGTTTTTCCTTTTGTTATAAAGTATCTTTATTTTAAAAAAAGTAACCCCAATACACTCACCCGTACCCCCGAGCCAGGCACCCCCCATTCCAATACAGCATCCCTTCCCAGCGCGGGCACCTGAGCCCCCTCCGTACCAGGGCACCTCTAGGTAAATCTCATCTCTGTATTAATCATTTTCTCATTAATATTTTTATTTTAACTTTGTATCAAGTCCTTTTAGTTTTGTAACAAGTCTTTAGTTTGTTGTATTATGTCCTTTTATAGAAACTTTGTAGTAACCTTTTTACATAGAAACCTTGTATCTTGTAGACTTTTTAGCTCTCCCCCCCCCCCCTTTGCTAAGGTGATTATGCGGTTGAGTGAATGAGGTGTGAATGGACAAGGCATGAAAGAAGAGCAGCTCTTGCCATGTTTGGCGAAAGGTGGAAGCCAGATTCAAGAACAATAAGAATGGGACCTGTGAAGTGCGCTCATTGGAAGACGGCTGGACCTATGGATGCCTTGGGAGTAAGCAGAAAGCACCTGCTTTTGGAATGTCCCTTTTTGAAGGTGAATGGGGGAGCATTAAAAAACCCACCCAGAAGAAGGTGCCATAGATGAATCACTGTATGTGAACACGATGACTCCCTGCGTGAGAGGGGAGACACTGCATCTCGCAGTCAACATGGGAGCTTTGATCTGGCTCCAACCCAGCGGCGGATATAGGGCAGGGCGAGCAGGGGGGCTACCCCGGGCCCCGCACATGCACCATGGTGCCACGGCCCACGCGCCATGTCAAAGGGGGGCCCCCACGAAATTGTGCTGCTAGCGGCCCTGCAAAACCCTCATCTGCCCCTGCTCCAACCCTCCCCCACCTAACTAATCTGGCCAGCAGTTAGGTGGAACAGCTATTGGTGAAAACGAGAGAGTGGGAGTGTAAGTGTGACCAATAAATGTGGCATTTTGCCTTTTCCCAAAAAAGATCCCATGCAGTACTTTTACGTACAACCTCCTCCCCCCAGTGCCAGGGGGGGCGAGCACTCCCCCAATCAAATCCCCCCCGCCCCCGCAGCCAGGCAGGGAGGAAGGCAGCTTTCTTCAGAGCACTGCTCCTCCCGCCCAGCTGGCTGCTCCGAGCGGGGCGGCAGCCCCAGCAGCACTTAGCCAGCAGCTCAAGAGCAGAGTGGCTCGGTCCCAGCCCGCCCAGCCCGGCGCTCCCCTCTGGGGGGGAAGGGGAGCCACTCCCCCAATCAAATCCTCCCCCCTGAGGGCGCCGGGCTGGGACCGAGCGGGAGGAGCAGTGCTCTGAAGAAAGCTGCCTTCCTCCCTGCCTGGCTGGGGGGGGATTCGTTTGGGGGGTGCTCGCCCCCTGCTCACCTGGCTGCTTTGGCTTGCACTCTGGAAAGAGCAGCGTGCGCTCGGTGCACTTTGTCCCACCCCAGTCCCACGCCCCCTAGCCAGGCAGTTGCCCCCCCGCCTCCCCTTCCTTATGCCTCTGCTCCCTCCAGCCTGGTTTTAGCCCCTCCGTGGCCAGTGGGGCAGCCACCCCACTACATGTACCAATTGCATCGTCCCTCCTGTTTAACTAGTGCTTCCCAGTCACCCACGTGTGGAGCAGCCATAGGCCCAGCCATGGGAGAAGAAATGGCTGTTACCTGTAACTAGAGCGTCTTGGGGGTGTGGATCCCACTCCCACCCTCCATCCCTCTGCAGTGATCATGGCTAGACGGAGAGGCTTCAGCTCACACTCCCTCTGGTACTTTCGTTTTGGAGCAGCTGGGTTTGCTTGGGCCCTGATGTTTCTATTGCTCTAGCCCTGCGTTGGCAGGGAAGGAGTAATCACACTGCCAGTTCCAACACTGGCTTCCCCCTCGCTGACACACAAACCTGCTGGTCTCACCTGGCCCCTTCAGACCCTGAGTCCCTACCTCCAGGTAGTTTTCAGGCTAAAGGGGTTTCCAGATGTCTCTGAGCAGGGGCAAAGGCCACCAGACGCTGCTGAAGTGCCCACTGGTGACAATCCCTCTCCTCTTGTCCCTGCTAATGCTGCTGCTGTTGGGCTCCACTTCCTGGAAGGAAGACGAGCCAAGAGTTTTCTGTTCCCAGATATTTAGAAAAACCTTCTGCTCCACAACTGAAGGCTGGAAAAGATGGAGCGCGCCCCACCAATGCAATCCACAGCCAGCTGTCCCCGGAAAGGGCGCCCGTAAATCAAGCAGACTACGTAGGCACAGTGCCAGGAAAATACAAACCCATGCAGCTTCCCGCCCATTGGCACTTAATTCCTCGGCCATAATCATTGCCACTTGCGTGAACTTCTCCACATCTGCAGAAAACTCTTGGGGGGTTACCCAGTGCCCTTGGCTCAGCAGATACCGTTATGTGCATGAGGCCATATTCTTGTGCCAAAGACCTCCGAGGCCTGACGCTATAGCTCAGGTTACACCTTAACATGTTGTTGAGGTCCATGCAAAGTGCTTCATTCTTGGACTCGCTGGGCTCTAGTCTTGCCTGGGCTTTAGTTTAGCATGTAGTTGGGGTTGGTCCTGCTTGGAGCTGGGGGTCGGAGTAGCTGATCTCCTGAGGGCTCTTCCAAGCCTCATCTAGGCGTGACTGCCTTGGGAGGGGGGAAGGGTGGAAAAAAACTTTACTTGGTCGGGGGATGCGGGGGGGGAGAACAGGGGAAGAGCAAAGCAGCACAACGGCCAGACAGGGCCCTGCTGCAGCTCGTGTTCATGTAGCTCAGCGTTCCAGATGGGGACCCATTTTGACAATTCAGGAAGACTTGGTGACCCAGGGCAACTCAAAACCGGGGGGGGGGGAGGGGGAGAAGGGGCAGAGCCACCTGGGGAGACACTTGGCGCCCCTTTTGAAATGCAATGGCGACCCACGGAGCAGAACCCTCCTGTGCCGTCAAGCAGAAGGTGAATTCTGACCCCAGACTTGCTGCCAGCAGGAAAAGGTAAAACCACCAAGACGTTTCAGCGCCGCATCCGGCCTCCGCGCCAGCAACCAACGCAGGATTCCGGGCGGCTCTGCTAGCCAACAGGCAACTTCTGTGGCCACAGGTGCAGAGCAGGGCTGCCCCCAAGCTGCCTTTTCCTCTGAGGCCCCGCCCACCTGTTCCCTGGCCCCCCGGCGCTCGCTCTTACCCTGCCTCTGCTGATTGCTCCCCCATCCCTAGGACTCACCTGTCACTTGGGGGGCCAGGCAGCCTGCCCAGTCAGGCACACCGGAGGGTCCTGGAGCAAGGGGTTGCAGTGGGGAAATTGAGGCAGGGGGCTGGAGGGCAGTCCCTGGAGACCAGGGCTGGGGAAGCTCCAACTACAGCCACTGCTCTTCTGTTCCCTTGGTGGTAGTGGCTGGTTGTTGCAGGTCCTCAAACTCATCCCACCCTAGGCTCCAGTGTTTTCCACTTTTCCCAGCATGCCTGGGGCCATGCCAGCTGCAGCCTGCACTTGGCCCCCTGCCCACGGTCAGTCGCCCGCCTGCCCCACTTCGACACTTCCCTGCGCACGACTGCCAAAGCAAATTGGAGTCCAGGACAAGAGGGCTGGCGAGACGCCAGGGGGTGCAGCGGCCAGAGGGTGGCTCTGTTACAGGCATGAAGCCGCCACCTGACCCCTTCTGTACCCGCACCTGCTGCCACGGCCCCACCTGCTAGGGGACACTCATGGATCTTGGCGTGGCACCAGGGTGCACATCCCGTTCAGGCTCCCCTTGGCAAGCCCGCTGCACCCTCAGCCTCCATCCTAGATCTGCCTTCCTGGCACTCAGCCAGGCCTAGGACTGACCCCCTGGGGCAGAGACTTAACACAAGCTCACGCCCCACAGGAGTTCCTCAGTGATGGGACACAGCAGCAGAGGGGTTCGGTCACTTACCCACCCTGCTGGCACACGCTGAGTCACGCAGGGTACCTCCCCGCCACAGCCCAGGCCACCAGCTGGTCTCACGGACGGGTGCTGCTCACTCTCCGGTGGCCGAGTTCCTCGTGCACCTCTGCCATGCTGGGTCGAATTACTAGATAACACGCCTCAGTCCCGTTCCTCCTTGAACCCAACGCCTGTGGTTTTCCGTAAACTGCCCAGCAAGTCATGAGATTAGCGCCACTGGGACACTAGCCAGGAATTCCGTGGTATCTGCTTGGCCACGGGTCTCTCTTCATGAACACTCTTGGCAAACACTTTTTTTTTTAATTTCTAACACTCTGATATACAACATACTGACCTCACTGCTCCCGCTCCCCTCTCCCCGCCAATCCCACAACAAGGCTTCTATGTGGACCCCCACCAATGGACGGAACAAAAGTCTGGATTTCTACATCGACTGCTCCCGCGAACGTGCGCGAGCTGACACTATCAGCAAACAACAACATATGACATACAAGCTCAGCCACGCAGCAGGCAATGCTCATCACAGCCTCCAAACCAACCCGAACAGCATAATCCAAGAAGCTGACAAAGGAGGCACTGTAGTCATCATGGACAGATGATTAACAAGAGGCGAACAGCCAGCTCACCAATACCAGATTCTACAGGCCTCTCCCTTGTGACCCCGCTAAGGAATACCGAAACACATGAAAAAATTGCTCCCGAAACTCCCTGATGCTACTCGGGGAACAAATCTACTCTAACGCCCTCCCCCTCCCCCAATCCCCAGCCAGGAACTTTCTATCTACTACCAAAAATACACAAACCTGGTAATCCCGGACAGCCCATCAGCTCCAGCATTGGCACACTCGCCACAAGATTATCTGGCTATATCGACTCCCTCCTCAGACCCTATGGCACCAGCCCTCCCAGCTACCTCCGCAACACCACTGACTTCCCAAGGAAACATCAGTGATCTTCCTGAAAATACCATCCTGGCCACCATGGACTTAGAAGCCCTCTACACTGACATTCCACACAAGGACGGATTACAGGCCGTCAGGAACCCCAGCCCCGATAACAACACTGCACACCTGATTACAGGGCCCTGCGACTTCGTCCTCCCCCACAACTACTTCCAATTCGGAGACAATTTCTCTCTTTAAATCAGCGGCACGGCCATGGGCACTCGCATGGCACCACAATATCCCAAAAATCTTTATGCCTAGACCAGTCCACAAGGGAAATCCACTTCCTGGACATTATAGTACAGTTAAATAATGGACAAATGTCAACAACCCTATATTGGAAACCCACCGAGCGCTACATTTACCTTCATACTTCCAGCTTCCATCCCAGACACATTTTTCAGTCAACTGTACACAGCCAAGACCTACGATACAACCGGATTTGCTCTGACCCCCACAGACAGGGATAATCACCTACCAGATCTTCACAGAGCATTCATAAAACTGAAATACCCACCTGGGGAAGTGAAAAAACAAATTGAAAGAGCCAAAAAAAACACCCAGACACGAACTACTTCAAGACAGACCCAAAAGAGAAAATAACAGAACTCCTCTTGTTGTTACCTACAGTCCACAATGCAGACCCATCCAACGCATTATACACAGTCTACAACCCATCTTGGGACAAGATCCCTCACTCTCAGAGGCCTTAGGAGAAAAACTGATTCTTGCTTACAGACAACCCCCTAACCTGAAACACATTCTTTCTGATAACCATGCCCCACAACCACATCATAAGCCTCCAGGAACACAGCCCTGCAACCAAAAAAGAGGCCACCTCTGCCCACATATCTACACTGACGAATTCATCGCTGCAGCAAACAACATAAGCCACAAACTCAAAGGTCATTTGACTGCTCATCTAGTAATTTGATCTCTGCCATCAAATGCCAGCAGTGCCCCTCTGCTATATATACTGGACAGACTGGACGGTCTCTGCGGGAAAGAATCAATGGGCACAAATCGGATATACGTAAAAGGAACGCACAAAAACCAACTGGAGAACAGTTCTGCTTGCCTAACCACACTCCGACAGACCTGCAGGTGGCGGTCTTGACACAAGCCAGCTCTCCAAGCCAAATCCGCAGGGAAAGCTTGGACTCCAATTCAATTCACATGCTAATGGACTCAGTGGAGATACAGACTGGTGGGGACTCTAGCAGCTCTCTGAGCGGCATCCTTCCTGGCTCAGCAGTCTGTCTATTGACTTTGATCTTTATCTGCTTGGGTTTAAGTACCCATTCGCCAGACACTTAATGATGCCCTGTTCCCCTCCGCCCACCCCCGTTTATTTCGGGTTTTCATATCCCCTACTCATAGCTCCGGTCACCTGAAGAAGTGGGCTGTGCCCACCAAAGCTCATGATCCCATCGACAGGTTTTTTAGTCTATAAAGTGCTACCAGCCCATTGGTTGCTTTTGCCTTGGTTCCTCTTGTGCTGGCCCAAGCTCCAAAACCCAACAGACTAGAACTGGAGTCCAACTTGGTTATTCCTGACGTGAGTATTCTGGTTTGCGTGATGGGCGGCCGGGGATCAGGGTTAGCCTGCCGCCAGCCTCAGGTAATGCCATGCTCCATGGCCGTCCTGCAGCTCCAGAGCCCAAGAAAGGGAAAACATCCAGACCGGAGCGAGGAGGCAGCCAAGGCTAAGCTGCCCAGGGCTCCCCTTCACTTACAGCATTCAGACCAGCCTGGGCCCCTTGCCGTCTGGGTTTCATCCTCCGCCTCCCCCCTGGGCGCTGGAGAAGGAAGTGGGCAGATGGGCCGTGCAGCAGAAATGTGGGCCCGGAACCCACACGGAGGAAACGAGGTTCCAACTAGGGAGTCGATTAACCAATAAACAAAACCTTATAGGTTCATGCCATAGACTTACATGCATCTCGGTCCCCCCAACCGCCACGCCAGGACACTTTTTTAGCAGCCCAGCTCAGGCCTGGCTTGAAACGGGTCCAAGACCTACTCCTGCTGCGGCTCTGCACTTAAAGTGTATTAGGAGCCAGGCGGGCAGGCAGCCCCGCTTAGTCCTGGCCCGGGCCGGATCCAGGAGCTCAGCACCCCCCAGACAGAGGCTGCTGCCCCCTCACTCTGCTGCCTCCGATACAGAGGCAGCAGCATGGCATGACAGGCGGCCGGTCCACAAGAGGATCTGCTTTTTAAACTGGCTCCCCTCACGGACCAGCTCCCGCCTGGCACCCTGCATTGCTGCCTCTGATACAGAGTGTGGCGTGGCGGGGGCTCGGGAGTGCACTGGCTGCTGGCCCCGCCCCTGGGCTCTATAGAATAGTCGAGTAACCAATAAGAATTCATGAGGTTACTCGACTATTCAATTAACCGACATTTAACATCCCTAGTTTCAACCCCCTGACTGGCACCTGGCCAAGGGGCAACCTGGCTCCGGCTCATTTTCATGGGCACCAGAAACAGAAGCCTCCCCGGGGTGTCACCTGGACTGTGGGACCACCCAGCCTCTGTCCGCCAGCCTGGCTCTGGGATGCTGCCTGCAAGCTGGACGCCTGGCTCTTACTGCACATACCCGGGCAGTCAGCGACGGGAGGCAGGACACGCTCAGCTGAGTTACCCACACGCTGCTCCCAGCCACTCAGGAGCTGCAGCCAGGCCCACTGTGTGGGGGGAGAACTGCCCTGGGTCTCGGCCATGCCCTGGGCCCTATAAGTTGCCGGGGCCGCACTGCCCGGGGGCCAGTGGCAGCGCAAAGGGAGGGCTGGGGGTGTGGGCACAGCGCTGCGGGCTGCTCCACCCTGCCCCAGCCCCCAACCCTCCCCCGGCCCAAGGGACCAGCAGTTCCACTGGCCCCCTGGCTGCAGCCAGTTCTGCCTTCTGCCGTATCTGGGTAGACGTGTTGGGTCGGTCCCAGCCTCCCTCTCCACCATGCCGCCATCCCGGCCTGCCAGGCCGCTTTGTTCTCAGTAGCGGCGGGGGCCGGTCCCGGGGGTGCTGGCCCCGCCCTGGAAAGTGCTCACGTGACTTGCGGGTGCACTGACTGTCACAGGAGGCCCACGAGCCGCCGCTGGGATGGGCCCTGAATCAAGCTACCCCTGCCCAAGGCGAGGCATTTTCAGCAGCGTGGGCGTTAGTGCCCTTGCACAAGGCGCTGGTGAGACCTCTGGCTGCTGTTTGCCAGCCTGGGCGAGGCGCTGAGCCAGTGAGCAGGCAGGGGCTGTCTGCACGGCCACCGAACATGCAGGGCTGGCCCACACCAGGCGCCGGGCTCATGGGGTGAAGGCAAAGGGGCTGTTTGCTGTGCAGACGCTGGGGCTCAGGCTGCAGACCAACCTCTCTGCCCCCTCGCCCCATGGAGCTGCCGCTCCAGCCAGAACATGTGCCCCTCAGCTCCACCACCCTGCTGCTTGGCCGGCTGCCTGGCCAGCGCCGGGTTTTACTGCAGTGCGAACACGCCCACGGCCAGCGCTTTGGCACGGTCCCAGCATGTTCGTGCTCTGGAGCCAATAGCCGGTCCCAGGCCTGAGCTTTCTCATCAGCCTAGCAGGCTGAGCTGGTTGAACGAGTGACCTCCCTGAGGACGAGCTCTGAGAGCAGCCCAGCTAGAGAGGTGCTGAGCAGGGCTGTCGAACCCCAGCTGTCACCAGTGTAGACTCCAGGTTGGAGTTATCAATCTGCAGAGTCAAACCCCTGGTGGCCGGCGATTCTGGCCAGAGCTGCTCGCCGACGAGGGAGCTGTTCTCGCTGCACCTGTTTCTGGTGAGGAGCGTTGCCGGTGCCAGGAGACTCAATAATGCGCTGGGCCAAATTCACCCTGGTGTAATTCCACTGACATCATGGTGCTCCCCAGGGGTGCACTGGACCCCTAGAGCTTACACTGCACATCACGCGATTGCTCATTAATCCGGCATCAATCATTGATAGCCAATAATGGATGCCGATTTTTAAGTGGGATTCTCTGTTTAGTGAGAAGGGTTTGCTCAAGTTTGGATTAGTTTATTATTAAATGGTGGATAAGTCAGCTGGGACTGGCTTTAGCGCTTAGCGGTTGGTACAGCCAGCCCAGCTGCAGAGAGGTGGGAGCTCCCGACTGCTGCAAAAGGCCTTGCCCTGAAGTCTGGGTCTGGGCCCTGGGTGTGTCACTTCCCCTGGGATCATGAGGCACGTACAGCCTCACAGTGCCTCGGGCGCCTCTTCTGGGCACATGCTTCCCCTCTGTCAGGCTGGCTCCAAAGTCTCCTGTGCTAGTGCAGTTTGGGTCCTAGGTTGGTAAACGCTCCTGGGCCAAGGGCAAGTGCTTGGGCAAATTCCGCTTCATCCCAAGCGCGCGTGGGAGCCTGGCCCACGGCCGAGCCTGCGGCTCCTTCTTGGTTTAGTGTCAACAGCAAAGGCGCTAACCTGCCCAGCTACGGTCCCAGCTGCCTGCGAGCGGGGAGCCTGGGGCCGCGAGGAGGAGCTACGGTCCGTGCACAGACGCACAGAGCCTGGAAGCGCGGAGTCGCAGTGCAGCTTCGCCTGCCTTCGGCTCTAGGGCTCCCGCGGGCCCTCCCGCCTGTTCCACGCGGGCGTCGTGCTACCCACTTCCCTGGGCCTGCAGCCTGGGCAGAAGGAGGCTGACTCGCCTGATCTTGGCAACACAACACAAGGTTGGTGAGTGCCACACACCAATAAACGGCATGAGGTCAGCCCAGCGGCTCGTTCGCTCCCAGGAAGTGGCTGGTGCTGCGGCTGGTGCTAATAGACGCTGCAAACGGAGAGCCCTGCGGCCTGGTTTCTGGCCTGCACGGGGAGTGCTGCCCTTCCCGCCCGCTGGGCCCCTCCCTCCGCGTTTCAGCGGGCGCAGGCAGCGCAGAAGGTGGCAGGAAAGCAGCCTGAGGGAGCCAGCGTGGGCCGGGCCAGCTCACTGCACCCGAGAGAAGGGTGGCGGCATCACGGCTGTTCGTGTGACGCTCCATCCCAGCCCAGCCCTGTGCCAGGCAGTCCGTCCCCAGGCCGCACCCGCCCCGCTGCACACAAGGGGATTTCGGTGCCAACTTTCTGCCAGTGGGCGTGTGCAAGACCCCGGTTCTGCCCCACCAGGTGCATGGTCCTCAAGATGGGCCTTCCCCTGCCCACGGGGCCCAGTCCAGTCAGCGTCCTCGGAGGCTGCCTCTGGCGGGAGGAGGCAGCCGGCTCAGGCTGGGGGGGCGCCCTGCAGGCAGTTTCCTGCGGTGGCGGGCGCCCAGGTCCGGGGCAGGATCCTGAACCGCGCTCCTGTGGCAGCTCCTCCTCCCAGAAGGGTCTGACCTGGCTCCCCTGTCAGGCCGCCCTCTGGGCCTCGCTATGCCTAGGGACTAGTTGAGGCAGCTCCCTGCCTCGTGTGCCGGACCCTCCCCTCAGGCCCGGGGACTGGAAGGGACGGCTGGGTGGCGGCAGCACCCCGGGGTGCTCCAGGCGGTACCGTGTGGTCCAGTAACTGCAGCGTCCCCACTGTGCCAAGTACTCCAGCCCCCAGCCCGGGCCTGTGTCTAACGCCGGGGCTGGGCAGAGAGGTGCCGGGGCGTTAGCCATTGCCCCTGGCTGCGCGCTCAGGGGAACGGGCTGGGAGCCGCCACACGCCTGCCGGGGGGTCCTGGGCTGTCTGGCAGGGTTCGTGTCTGCTGAGCGGACCAGGAGCAGCCCAGCGGGAGGCCGGGGGACAGGCCGGGGCAGAGCTGTGGGGTGAGGGCCTGGGCCAAGGCTGCAGCCTGGTGCGGGACGTGGGCTTTTCCTCTGGCAGCGAGCTGGCGTCAGCGCGGGAGCGGAGACCTGCCTGTTAGCAAACAGAGGGCGGCTATGCCGGAGGGCGTGTCCCACAGGCACGGTGTGGCAAGGAGAGCTACCGCCGGGGCCAGGGCGCTCGCCGGGGGCTCTGGACTGGCATCCGCCCTGCACAGCCGCCGCGTGAAATTAGCCCCTCGCTGTGTTTATTTGCCAGCCGCGTCTCCAGCTGTGCTCTGGCTTGGGGCCGCTGCGTCCCAGCTCCGCGCTGCGAAGGCCAGGTAAGCTGAGCCCCTCCTGCTTGCTGAGTGCGCTGTGCGGGGCCGGGACCTGCTCTGGGACTGGGTGCGCAGGATCCCGGCTCAGCCCAGCAGCCTGCGGAGCCCCCAGCTGGGCAGCACCGAGCTGCGTCTGGCTGCTTCTTTCTGCTCCGGGAGCTCAGGGCAGGCGCGCAGGGGAACCGTTCTGCCTCAGCTCTCCCCAGGCTACAGCAACTCCCCACGGCCTTCCCCCACCCCGAGTCTGGGGGGTGTCGCCCCGGGAACTCGGCCGGGGTCGCTGGCGTCCCCCACCCCGAGTCTGGGGGGTGTCGCCGCGGGAACTCGGCCGGGGTCGCTGGCGTCCCCCACCGCGAGTCTGGGGGGTGTCGCCGCGGGAACTCGGCCGGGGTCGCTGGCGTCCCCCACCCCGAGTCTGGGGGTGTCGCCGCGGGAACTCGGCCGGGGTCGCTGGCGTCCCCCACCCTGAGTCTGGGGGGTGTCGCCCCGGGAACTCGGCCGGGGTCGCTGGCGTCCCCCACCCCGAGTCTGGGGGGTGTCGCCCCGGGAACTCGGCCGGGGTCGCTGGCGTCCCCCACCCCGAGTCTGGGGGGTGTCGCCCCGGGAACTCGGCCGGGGTCGCTGGCGTCCCCCACCCCGAGTCTGGGGGGTGTCGCCGCGGGAACTCGGCCGGGGTCGCTGGCGTCCCCCACCCCGAGTCTGGGGGTGTCGCCGCGGGAACTCGGCCGGGGTCGCTGGCGTCCCCCACCGCGAGTCTGGGGGGTGTCGCCGCGGGAACTCGGCCGGGGTCGCTGGCGTCCCCCACCCCGAGTCTGGGGGTGTCGCCGCGGGAACTCGGCCGGGGTCGCTGGCGTCCCCCACCCCGAGTCTGGGGGGTGTCGCCCCGGGAACTCGGCCGTGGTCGCTGGCGTCCCCCACCCCGAGTCTGGGGGGTGTCGCCCCGGGAACTCGGCCGGGGTCGCTGGCGTCCCCCACCCCGAGTCTGGGGGGTGTCGCCCCGGGAACTCGGCCGTGGTCGCTGGCGTCCCCCACCCCGAGTCTGGGGGGTGTCGCCCCGGGAACTCGGCCGTGGTCGCTGGTGTCCCCCACCCCGAGTCTGGGGGGTGTCGCCCCGGGAACTCGGCCGGGGTCGCTGGCGTCCCCCACCCCGAGTCTGGGGGGTGTCGCCCCGGGAACTTGGCCGGGGTCGCTGGCATCCCCCACCCCGAGTCTGGGGGGTGTCGCCGCGGGAACTCGGCCGGGGTCGCTGGCGTCCCCCACCGCGAGTCTGGGGGGTGTCGCCGCGGGAACTCGGCCGGGGTCGCTGGCGTCCCCCACCCCGAGTCTGGGGGGTGTCGCCGCGGGAACTCGGCCGGGGTCGCTGGCGTCCCCCACCCCGAGTCTGGGGGTGTCGCCGCGGGAACTCGGCCGGGGTCGCTGGCGTCCCCCACCCTGAGTCTGGGGGGTGTCGCCGCGGGAACTCGGCCGGGGTCGCTGGCGTCCCCCACCCCGAGTCTGGGGGGTGTCGCCGCGGGAACTCGGCCGGGGTCGCTGGCGTCCCCCACCCCGAGTCTGGGGGGTGTCGCCCCGGGAACTCGGCCGGGGTCGCTGGCGTCCCCCACCCCGAGTCTGGGGGGTGTCGCCGCGGGAACTCGGCCGGGGTCGCTGGCGTCCCCCACCCCGAGTCTGGGGGGTGTCGCCCCGGGAACTCGGCCGGGGTCGCTGGCGTCCCCCACCCCGAGTCTGGGGGGTGTCGCCCCGGGAACTCGGCCGGGGTCGCTGGCATCCCCCACCTCGAGCGGCAGCCCAGGCTAGCTCCAGGCTAGCTCCTTTCTAGCATCCTGGTGGATGCCGAGGGACCAGGCACATTTCTCTCCCCTGTGTCCCGTCTTGCCTGGCTTCAAGGCTCCCTGGGCCAGGCCGGTCCAGGGCCGTTCCCTGGGTGGGGCTGGAGGCCCAGGGGGTAGTTACCATCAGCTACAGCCTGGGGTTGTACGTTGGGTTCTTTCCTGGGACAGACTCCGGCTGGGTCTCCCAGGCTGGGGGGGCTTGGCGAGGACAGAGGCACTGCCGCATTTCCTCCGTCTCTGCCCCGAGCTGTGACCCCCTGCGGGGGTACGTACCTCCGGGCAAATGCCGACACCCCAGCGCTCGCGTTGGACGTGCACGGAGTAAGGGGCAGTGCAGAGTCCAGCTGCCCACAGGGACACGGGGGGGCTGGGCCTCGGGGGCTGCTTGCTGCCCAGGAGGAGGGCACAGAACGCACCGACCTGACATCCCGTACGCAGAGCACGCCATGGGCTGATGCACAGGGACCTGGCAGCTCCCACGCCCCTTTGAGAGGACTTGCACCCCACCCCCTGTGGGCCTGGAGGTAGCAACCCCTGCCCCTGTGGGGCCCAAGGGCCTGGCACCCCATCAGGGAGCACAGAAGGGTTATTGGTTGACTGGGACGCGGCGTAGCACAGGAACCAGGAGCAGCCAGTCCACCCGTCTTTGGAGAGGGGAGCCCAGAGCTGGGGGCCTGGCTCTTTCCCTGCACCCCAGGACAGCTCAGTCTGCCCCACTCCCAGCAGCCTGGTCCCAGACCCCCAGCCAGGCTCAGCTCGTAAGGGGCATGCTGTTCATGCAGGCAGCAGAGAAAACCCCCCGTGGGAGTCGCACCTGAATTCCCACCCCCAGTGGAGTTGTCGTACGGTGTCCAGGGAAACTGAGGCACACACAGGGGGTCACTATCAGACAGTAGAACTCCCATGCACCATAGCAAGGTGAGTACCCCCCCCCCGTGTCACACGCTCACCCGGCTTTGTAGGGCATGTGGCAGGGACCCTGGCCCCGTGCCCGCCTAAGGGAGAATGAGCTCGCGTGCCCCTGCCAGGACGCACAGCTGAGAAACGAAGGCAGAGAAGGCCGACGGGGCAGAGGGGGGCTGGATCCCAGGAGCTGGTCGCCAGCGTTACTGAACCGGGCCCCACCCGTCAGCCGGGCTGTGGCACCCCCTATGGCGCCCCCTGCGGCTGGACTGTGGGGATGGAGGGGAGAAGAGGCGTTTTCTGCGGGTCCAGATTTCCACACTCCTCCCAGCGGTGCCCAACGTGCGGCGCACTGGGGACGGGGGGGTTGCAGTGGCAGGTGCAGAGCCTCACCCTGCTGAAAACCCCAGCCCTAGCCTGGGGCGCATGTGGTGGTTAAGAATGGCCATGCTGCCCCAGAGCAATAGGGCATCTAGCCCAGCATCCTGGCCTCCACGGGGCCAGTGCCAGGTGCCCCAGAGGGAACGAACAGAACAGGCAATTGCTGGGTGAGCCATCCTGTGTCAGCCAGGCCCAGCCTCTGTCTGACGCTCAAAAGCTGAGGGATGATCCACGACCATCTTAGCTAATAGCCATTGATGGACCCATTCACCATCAACTTTTCATTCTTTTTTGCATCCTGGCATAGACTATGCCTTTGCAGAATCCTCTGGCAAGGAGTTCCACAGGTTAACTGTGTGCTGTGTGAGGGGAAAAAACACATCTACATCCAACTGCCACCCTAGACCCCGCACTCCCTCCACAGAAATGCATGGCCCTTGACCACTTTCTAAAATCTTGGATTGGCCCCCAGCAGAAATGCTGAGGCGTGTGACGCTTGGCCAATTAGAAACCCTGGCAGCTGCCCCATCTCCCTACAGTAAACGGAGACGGGCTGCTTTGTGTTCCAGGGCATTATTCTCTTTGCACGGGACGGAACAAAAACCCAGGCAGCAGTGACACGCCTGGGACAAAGCGGATGCGAGCTCCCACTCCAATGGGTAGTAAGCAGCTGGGGCTCAGTAGCTGAAGGGGGTGTGAAGGTCTGTGCAGTGTCTGAGCTTCCCATGGTATGGGGGGGGTCTGTGCCCTGCATGGTATGGGGGGGGTCTGTGCCCTGCATGGTACGGGGGGGCGGGGTCTATGCCCTGCACGGTACAGAGGGGGCGGGGTCTGTGCCCTGCATGGTACGGGGGGGCGGGGTCTATGCCCTGCATGGTACGGGGGGCGGGGTCTGTGCCCTGCATGGTACGGGGGGGCGGGGTCTGTGCCCTGCATGGTACGGGGGGCGGGGTCTGTGCCCTGCATGGTACGGGGGGCGGGGTCTGTGCCCTGCATGGTACAGGGGGGGCGGGGTCTGTGCCCTGCATGGTACGGGGGGCGGGGTCTGTGCCCTGCATGGTACGGGGGGCGGGGTCTGTGCCCTGCATGGTACAGGGGGGCGGGGTCTGTGCCCTGCATGGTACGAAGGGGGCAGGGTCTGTGCCCTGAATGGTACGGGGGGCGGGGTCTGTGCCCTGAATGGTACGGGGGGCGGGGTCTATGCCCTGCATGGTACGGGGGGGGCGGGGTCTGTGCCCTGCATGGTACGGGGGGCGGGGTCTGTGCCCTGCATGGTACGAAGGGGGCAGGGTCTGTGCCCTGCATGGTACGGGGCGGCGGGGTCTGTGCCCTGCATGGTACGGGGGGCGGGGTCTATGCCCTGCATGGTACGGGGGGCGGGGTCTGTGCCCTGCATGGTACGAAGGGGGCAGGGTCTGTGCCCTGCATGGTACGGGGCGGCGGGGTCTGTGCCCTGAATGGTACGGGGGGCGGGGTCTATGCCCTGCATGGTACGGGGGGCGGGGTCTGTGCCCTGCATGGTACGGGGGGCGGGGTCTGTGCCCTGCATGGTACGGGGGGCGGGGTCTGTGCCCTGCATGGTACGGGGGGGCGGGGTCTGTGCCCTGCATGTGGCTGGGGAGGCCGGCCGAGGCAGGAACCTCAGTCACCACACTGGCCCAGCACGAACCCGGAACAGCACTGCAGTTCCCATGTCACTCCCTCAGCGCTGGGCCGGTGGCCAGGTACCAATGAGGAGGCGCTAGGTGGAAGCTGAGACGTGCCCAGGGCCGATTTAGGGCGGGGACAACAGCTCAGGGCCCAGGGAGCTGTAGCCAGCGGGCGAGAGGCAAATGGGCACGGCCGTTGTTGAGCAAAGGCGGAGGCTGCACATCCTGGAAGCTCAGGGCTGGGGTTTGAAGAAGAGCTGGCAGGGGCGGGCAGGAATTGCAATGAAGGGGCGCAGTGCAGCGGTAAGTGGTGACGGGGGATGGGATGAAGGGGCGCAGTGCAGCGGTTAGTGGTGACGGGGGATGGGATGAAGGGGCGCAGTGCAGCGGTTAGTGGTGACGGGGGATGGGATGAAGGGGCGCAGTGCAGCGGTTAGTGGTGACGGGGGGTGGGATGAAGGGGCGCAGTGCAGCGGTTAGTGGTGACGGGGGGTGGGATGAAGGGGCGCAGTGCAGCGGTTAGTGGTGACGGGGGATGGGATGAAGGGGCGCAGTGCAGCGGTTAGTGGTGACGGGGGGTGGGATGAAGGGGCGCAGTGCAGCGGTTAGTGGTGACGGGGGATGGGATGAAGGGGCGCGGTGCAGCAGTTAGTGGTGACAGGGGGATGGGATGAAGGGGCGCGGTGCAGCGGTTAGTGGTGACGGGGGATGGGATGAAGGGGCGCAGTGCAGCGGTTAGTGGTGACGGGGGGTGGGATGAAGGGGCGCAGTGCAGCGGTTAGTGGTGACGGGGGATGGGATGAAGGGGCGCGGTGCAGCAGTTAGTGGTGACAGGGGGATGGGATGAAGGGGCGCGGTGCAGCGGTTAGTGGTGACGGGGGATGGGATGAAGGGGCGCAGTGCAGCGGTTAGTGGTGACGGGGGGATGGGATGAAGGGGCGCGGTGCAGCGGTTAGTGGTGACGGGGGGTGGGATGAAGGGGCGCGGTGCAGCGGTTAGTGGTGACGGGGGGTGGGATGAAGGGGCGCGGTGCAGCGGTAAGTGGTGACGGGGGATGGGATGAAGGGGCGCGGTGCAGCGGTTAGTGGTGACGGGGGATGGGATGAAGGGGCGCAGTGCAGCGGTTAGTGGTGACGGGGGGTGGGATGAAGGGGCGCAGTGCAGCGGTTAGTGGTGACGGGGGGGATGGGATGAAGGGGCGCGGTGCAGCGGTAAGTGGTGACGGGGGGATGGGATGAAGGGGCGCAGTGCAGCAGTTAGTGGTGACAGGGGGATGGGATGAAGGGGCGCGGTGCAGCGGTTAGTGGTGACGGGGGGATGGGATGAAGGGGCGCAGTGCAGCAGTTAGTGGTGACAGGGGGATGGGATGAAGGGGCGCGGTGCAGCGGTTAGTGGTGACGGGGGGATGGGATGAAGGGGCGCGGTGCAGCGGTTAGTGGTGACGGGGGGTGGGATGAAGGGGCGCGGTGCAGCGGTAAGTGGTGACGGGGGATGGGATGAAGGGGCGCAGTGCAGCGGTTAGTGGTGACGGGGGGATGGGATGAAGGGGCGCGGTGCAGCGGTTAGTGGTGACGGGGGGTGGGATGAAGGGGCGCGGTGCAGCGGTAAGTGGTGACGGGGGATGGGATGAAGGGGCGCGGTGCAGCGGTAAGTGGTGACGGGGGATGGGATGAAGGGGCGCGGTGCAGCGGTAAGTGGTGACGGGGGATGGGATGAAGGGGTGCGGTGCAGCGGTTAGTGGTGACGGGGGGATGGGATGAAGGGGCGCGGTGCAGCGGTTAGTGGTGACGGGGGATGGGATGAAGGGGCGCGGTGCAGCGGTTAGTGGTGACGGGGGATGGGATGAAGGGGCGCGGTGCAGCGGTAAGTGGTGACGGGGGATGGGATGAAGGGGCGCAGTGCAGCGGTTAGTGGTGACGGGGGATGGGATGAAGGGGCGCAGTGCAGCGGTTAGTGGTGACGGGGGGCGGGATGAAGGGGCGCAGTGCAGCGGTTAGTGGTGACGGGGGGCGGGATGAAGGGGCGCAGTGCAGCGGTTAGTGGTGACGGGGGGCGGGATGAAGGGGCGCAGTGCAGCGGATAGTGGTGACGGGGGATGGGATGAAGGGGCGCGGTGCAGCGGTAAGTGGTGACGGGGGATGGGATGAAGGGGCGCAGTGCAGCGGTTAGTGGTGACGGGGGGCGGGATGAAGGGGCGCAGTGCAGCGGTAAGTGGTGACGGGGGATGGGATGAAGGGGCGCAGTGCAGCGGTTAGTGGTGACGGGGGCGGGATGAAGGGGCGCAGTGCAGCGGTAAGTGGTGACGGGGGATGGGATGAAGGGGCGCAGTGCAGCGGTTAGTGGTGACGGGAGATGGGATGAAGGGGCGCAGTGCAGCGGTTAGTGGTGACGGGGGATGGGATGAAGGTGCGCGGTGCAGCGGTTAGTGGTGACGGGGGATGGGATGAAGGGGCGCGGTGCAGCGGTAAGTGGTGACGGGGGATGGGATGAAGGGGCGCAGTGCAGCGGTTAGTGGTGACGGGGGATGGGATGAAGGGGCGCAGTGCAGCGGTTAGTGGTGACGGGGGGCGGGATGAAGGGGCGCAGTGCAGCGGTAAGTGGTGACGGGGGATGGGATGAAGGGGCGCAGTGCAGCGGTTAGTGGTGACGGGGGGCGGGATGAAGGGGCGCAGTGCAGCGGTTAGTGGTGACGGGGGGCGGGATGAAGGGGCGCAGTGCAGCGGTTAGTGGTGACGGGGGATGGGATGAAGGGGCGCGGTGCAGCGGTAAGTGGTGACGGGGGATGGGATGAAGGGGCGCAGTGCAGCGGTTAGTGGTGACGGGGGGCGGGATGAAGGGGCGCAGTGCAGCGGTAAGTGGTGACGGGGGATGGGATGAAGGGGCGCAGTGCAGCGGTTAGTGGTGACGGGGGCGGGATGAAGGGGCGCAGTGCAGCGGTAAGTGGTGACGGGGGATGGGATGAAGGGGCGCAGTGCAGCGGTTAGTGGTGACGGGGGATGGGATGAAGGGGCGCAGTGCAGCGGTTAGTGGTGACGGGGGGTGGGATGAAGGGGCGCGGTGCAGCGGTTAGTGGTGATGGGGGGATGGGATGAAGGGGCGCAGTGCAGCGGTTAGTGGTGACGGGAGATGGGATGAAGGGGCGCAGTGCAGCAGTTAGTGGTGACGGGGGGTGGGATGAAGGGGCGCAGTGCAGCGGTTAGTGGTGACGGGGGGATGGGATGAAGGGGCGCGGTGCAGCGGTTAGTGGTGACGGGGGGATGGGATGAAGGGGCGCAGTGCAGCGGTTAGTGGTGACGGGGGATGGGATGAAGGGGCGCAGTGCAGCGGTTAGTGGTGACGGGGGATGGGATGAAGGGGCGCAGTGCAGCGGTTAGTGGTGACGGGGGGTGGGATGAAGGGGCGCAGTGCAGCGGTTAGTGGTGACGGGGGGTGGGATGAAGGGGCGCAGTGCAGCGGTTAGTGGTGACGGGGGATGGGATGAAGGGGCGCGGTGCAGCGGTTACTGGTGACGGGGGGCGGGATGAAGGGGCGCAGTGCAGCGGTTACTGGTGACGGGGGATGGGATGAAGGGGCGCGGTGCAGCGGTTAGTGGTGACGGGGGATGGGATGAAGGGGCGCGGTGCAGCGGTTAGTGGTGACGGGGGATGGGATGAAGGGGCGCGGTGCAGCGGTTAGTGGTGACGGGGGATGGGATGAAGGGGCGCGGTGCAGCGGTTAGTGGTGACGGGGGGATGGGATGAAGGGGCGCAGTGCAGCGGTTAGTGGTGACGGGGGGATGGGATGAAGGGGCGCAGTGCAGCGGTTAGTGGTGACGGGGGATGGGATGAAGGGGCGCGGTGCAGCGGTTAGTGGTGACGGGGGGGATGGGATGAAGGGGCGCAGTGCAGCGGTTAGTGGTGACGGGGGATGGGATGAAGGGGCGCGGTGCAGCGGTTAGTGGTGACGGGGGATGGGATGAAGGGGCGCGGTGCAGCGGTTAGTGGTGACGGGGGATGGGATGAAGGGGCGCGGTGCAGCGGTTAGTGGTGACGGGGGATGGGATGAAGGGGCGCGGTGCAGCGGTTAGTGGTGACGGGGGATGGGATGAAGGGGCGCGGTGCAGCGGTTAGTGGTGACGGGGGGGATGGGATGAAGGGGCGCAGTGCAGCGGTTAGTGGTGACGGGGGATGGGATGAAGGGGCGCGGTGCAGCGGTTAGTGGTGACGGGGGATGGGATGAAGGGGCGCGGTGCAGCGGTTAGTGGTGACGGGGGATGGGATGAAGGGGCGCAGTGCAGCGGTTAGTGGTGACGGGGGGATGGGATGAAGGGGCGCAGTGCAGCAGTTAGTGGTGACGGGGGGCGGGATGAAGGGGCGCAGTGCAGCGGTTAGTGGTGACGGGGGGTGGGATGAAGGGGCGCAGTGCAGCGGTTAGTGGTGACGGGAGATGGGATGAAGGGGCGCAGTGCAGCAGTTAGTGGTGACGGGGGGATGGGATGAAGGGGCGCAGTGCAGCAGTTAGTGGTGACGGGGGGCGGGATGAAGGGGCGCAGTGCAGCGGTTAGTGGTGACGGGGGGCGGGATGAAGGGGCGCAGTGCAGCGGTTAGTGGTGACGGGGGGTGGGATGAAGGGGCGCAGTGCAGCGGTTAGTGGTGACGGGAGATGGGATGAAGGGGCGCAGTGCAGCAGTTAGTGGTGACGGGGGGATGGGATGAAGGGGCGCAGTGCAGCAGTTAGTGGTGACGGGGGGCGGGATGAAGGGGCGCAGTGCAGCGGTTAGTGGTGACGGGGGGCGGGATGAAGGGGCGCAGTGCAGCGGTTAGTGGTGACGGGGGGCGGGATGAAGGGGCACAGTGCAGCAGTTAGTGGTGACGGGGGATGGGATGAAGGGGCGCAGTGCAGCAGTTAGTGGTGACGGGGGGATGGGATGAAGGGGCGCAGTGCAGCGGTTAGTGGTGACGGGGGGATGGGATGAAGGGGCGCAGTGCAGCGGTTAGTGGTGACGGGGGATGGGATGAAGGGGCGCAGTGCAGCGGTTAGTGGTGACGGGGGGCGGGATGAAGGGGCGCAGTGCAGCAGTTAGTGGTGACGGGGGGATGGGATGAAGGGGCGCAGTGCAGCGGTTAGTGGTGACGGGGGGATGGGATGAAGGGGCGCAGTGCAGCGGTTAGTGGTGACGGGGGATGGGATGAAGGGGCGCAGTGCAGCGGTTAGTGGTGACGGGGGGCGGGATGAAGGGGCGCAGTGCAGCAGTTAGTGGTGACGGGGGGATGGGATGAAGGGGCGCAGTGCAGCGGTTAGTGGTGACGGGGGGATGGGATGAAGGGGCGCAGTGCAGCAGTTAGTGGTGACGGGGGATGGGATGAAGGGGCGCAGTGCAGCGGTTAGTGGTGACGGGGGATGGGATGAAGGGGCGCGGTGCAGCGGTTAGTGGTGACGGGGGGTGGGATGAAGGGGCGCAGTGCAGCGGTTAGTGGTGACGGGGGGTGGGATGAAGGGGCGCAGTGCAGCGGTTAGTGGTGACGGGAGATGGGATGAAGGGGCGCAGTGCAGCAGTTAGTGGTGACGGGGGGATGGGATGAAGGGGCGCAGTGCAGCAGTTAGTGGTGACGGGGGGATGGGATGAAGGGGCGCAGTGCAGCAGTTAGTGGTGACGGGGGGGATAGGATGAAGGGGCGCAGTGCAGCAGTTAGTGGTGACGGGGGGGATAGGATGAAGGGGCGCAGTGCAGCGGTTAGTGGTGACGGGGGGATGGGATGAAGGGGCGCAGTGCAGCAGTTAGTGGTGACGGGGGATGGGATGAAGGGGTGCAGTGCAGCAGTTAGTGGTGACGGGGGGTGGGATGAAGGGGCGCAGTGCAGCGGTTAGTGGTGACGGGGGGCGGGATGAAGGGGCGCAGTGCAGCGGTTACTCGTGACGGGGGGATGGGATGAAGGGGCGCAGTGCAGCAGTTAGAGGTGACGGGGGATGGGATGAAGGGGCGCAGTGCAGCAGTTAGTGGTGACGGGTGCCAGGGTTGGGAAGCCTTTGGGTGCCAGGGGAACTGGGTGATGCTGTGCCCACAGGGATCAGGGTCCCAAAACAAAGTTCGCTCAGGGCGCCATTTCCCCTGCGGCTGGCTCTGGCGGTGCAGCGGTCTCGTGCACGCACTGACCGACCACAGCTCCATGGTACCGTGTCCTGCGGGCATGATCGAGCCCAGCCCGTGGTGTCAGCCAATGGTCAGGGCAGTGAGTGGTGTGTGTGTGTGCGATACACCCGAGATTTCAACTGCTGAGACCGGGGTCCCTTGCAGCGGGCAACCTGGAGGAGGTTGACGAGTGCCCCAATAAGTTTACAGGGAGAGCTTATAACACTTCAGATTTTAGCTGCTAGAATCCATGATTCCTTCGCAGCGGGCAGTCTGGGGGAGGCTGAGAAGTGCCCCAATGGATCTGCCACCTCGGAGTGACACAAATCCAAACGCCCAAGCTCTCCCTACATCTGTCTCTTAAGACCGGCTGAAGTTCTTTTATATTGTGCCTGGTTCTATTACAGCAACTGAAGGAGTCAGGTTAAAGCTTAAACAGTTACAGGTTTATTGAGGAAGCTTATAAATCATATGGTTGCAATGGCTATTGCTCTCTTTCTTAACTGCTAGCAAAATATAGATCTTAAAAATGGTTACAAAGAAGATAAAGGTAGGAAAACAGAAATAATGGTACCAAGTGACAGCTTAATCTTTAAAGAGCTCTAAGTCTGTGTACACTTAAGACAAAGGACCACATCCAGGTACAATTTTTACCCCCTTCTGTTCCTCTCGACTCCAGCGTGTCAGGCCAGGGCCGGTCCCTCAATTCCTAGGAAAGACGAAAATACGAGGTGGGCGTCCCCTTGGAACCTCGGGAGGTCAAACACCTAACCTGACCCACAGGTAGAGGGTAGATTGACACTCAAAAGTGAGTGTGTGCTGGACCCATCTTTATACCCATGGGGTCACGTATTTCTCTTTCTTATCTGTGATGCCAAATGGGGCTGGTCTGCCTTTTGTGAGACCAGCTCTTACAAGGGAGTTGTGAACTTAATTTACACTTGTAAGAGAGTTGAGAGGATTAAATTGGAAGTACTGGAGATTCTTTTCTCAGTGGGGGATTCCTCTCCCAGGGACGGCTGTGTGTTCGTATCAACATGGGTGCCAGCTGGGCACTTCTCGCAGCCTCGAGGCCAGCTTATTGCCTTAATCGCTGTCTCCTCATAGCCATGTTTTCAGCTGCTCAGGATCAGATGAGCCAGCATAGACTATGCTGATTTTACTGCTCCTTCTCTGCCCTGTATGCTTCAGAGAGGCAAATAAGATGGATGATATGGGGGGGGTCTGTCTGGCTACACGTGGGCGTCAGCGCTTTTGCCTGGTGTGGCAGTGAGCCCCGGGGCCGCACGGCGCTGCCACACCCTTGCTGCACACAGGCCCGTGAGGGGCGCCCAGGTGCCTGGCTGGGATTCTGGCTCTGCTGATGAGAAGAGCACCAGCGTTCAGCCCGCGCCGAAGGCCTGCTCTTGTCTCCAGCAGCGGTTTCTGAGCCGTTTGCTTGCGCTCAGCAGGCAGAGGGAGCGACTCTGACAGCACCTCAGCCAGACACAGGTCTGGGCGTGCAGCTGCACCTCTTGCAGCAGGCAGGGCCGGGCGCTCGTCCCGTCTGAGGGCCGCATTTCTCGGGCCACCTGCGGCCGGTGCAGTCACGCCGGGGCAGGGTTTCGCGCTTCGCCTACTGCTCCAGGCCCGCACAGGCGAGAGGGACACGTTCCAATGACGATGGCGTGGCCGAGTCCTTAAGGCTTCTGGACACGGACAGAGCCCGTGGGCCCCGCACGCCCCGGGGTCGGGCACTGTCATCCTGCCAGGCCTCTGACCCCCGGGCGTGGATTCCCGGGCAGGGAAGGCTTCTCCCTGCAGTACAGGAGCATGTAGCCTGAGCTGGGCTGGCTGGTGCCAGCGGTTCCCAGGCTTTCTACTCCTGCTGCCACCAGCAGCCTCTCCCCCGGAAGCACCCACTGCTCCACACTGCCCAGGGCCTGGCGCCCTGCAGGGCCCTGCCTCTGGTGCTCTCCTCCGCGCGTTCTCACAGAGCCCCCCTGACTTGCCCATTCCTCCCCCCCCCCCCCCCACACGTTCAGTCACAAGAACATTCACCGGCCACACGGCCTGCCCTGCCCTGCCCAGCTTTTCCCATCTGCAGGGTCGGGGGAACCCCCCCAGCCCAGCTCTTTCCATGGGCGCCGACTCACTGCCAGCCCTCTCCACTGAGCCTTGGCGTTCCTGCTCTGCGGCCTGGCTCTGCCGGCTCCCCATCCCGGCCGTAAGGGTCTCCCCCAGCCTTCCTGGCTCCTCCCACCTTGCCCGCCTGCCTACAGCCTGCTCTGGCTGCTTCCTTCCACCATTGTCCTGGGTGGACGCTGGCCTGCTCCCAGCACCACCGCCCCAGACACACGCCATCCCCTCTGCAAGCCTCCAGCCAGGCTCTGCCCAGTCATGTGCCCACGCTGCACAGTGCCGCCGCGGCCTCACTTGTCCAGGGCATCGTCTGACATCAGGCCCGAGGCTATTTCTGCCTCACCGCTTACGTCCCCGGCGGTCCCCTGGCTGCAAGGGAGGATGGGGAGACCGACCAATCCCGAGCCCAGAGCGGGCCGTTGTGGTCACGAGCCCGGCCTCCTAATCAGCCCAGGTGCCAGGCAACCCCTTGGAACTAGACCACGTCCACCAAAGCCTGTCGGTGGGGAAGGCCTGCGCAGCTGACACGGCGCCTCGCTGCTGCTGGAGAGTGGCCCAAACCCGGTGAGTGACGGCTGCCCGCTTCCTCGCGCTGGGCCAGTGGCCACACGGCGGCCGCCTTGGGCTGCAGGCTCCTGCCCTGGGCCTCACCCCGCAGGGTGCGCGGTCGTGAGGCAGGCAAAGGAGCTCAGCTGACTGCAGTGGGACCAGGCTTCACAGCCCAGCAGCCTGACTCCCTAATGCCGCGGGCTGGCTCCGGAAGCGTCTGTGCGCTCAGGCCTGGACGTGCTGAATGGGCTGCTCTGCACCGGGACCCTGGGCATAGGAAGGAGCCGGCGGCGTTGGCCTGACAGCACCAGCTGGTTTCATAAAGCCCATTGCCCGGCACCAGCTTTGGTGCTACTCCCTGGAGCCGGCTTCGGAGCAGCGCCTGCACGAAAACCAGCTCTGTGGGGCCGTAACACCCTCCCCCACCCTTGGCACTTTTAGCCCTGCCCCCAGCGGATTATACCTGTCTAAATAGGTTACACGATGCACGTTGCACAAAGCAGAGGGGAGTTCTGTCCTGGTGCTACTCACAAGCGTCTGGCCACAACGCGCAGGGGCTCAGGGAGGACGAGGTTTCCTGCGTTCGATTGAGCTAGAGAACTGGGCACTGCCCGATGGCCCAGCCACGCTCCATCCTGCCATGGTAGGTCCCTGGAGCATCAGCACTGACCAAAGCCGGCAAGCCAAAGAAGAAAACCTCCGAGCATTAGTGTGGGCTCCAAATAGAACCTGGCTGGGGGAAGTGGTGGCCAGAGAGGTTGGCTAGTTGGGTTAGAATTGACTCCCTCGCCCTGGCGAACCTGCCTGGCTTCCTTTGCCGTGTCAGCACCTGCTGCGAAACCCTTTAGCAAATCTAAAGAAGACGTCCTCCCCTGGCCCAGAACAGCCGGGTTGGCCAGTGGCCTGTGTTTATCTTATTGCAAGTTGCATTCCGGGCTGAGTGAAACCTGCAGCCTACCAAGCGCAAACACGGAAAGCCTCTTCGTAAAGCAGTGACTTGTTCCAGCCGTGGCCAGGAGCACCGCTGGGCGTGGAGGCAAGCAGCCTGAGCTGGCACTACAGCGGCAAGAGCTTCGTGTTCACAACACTACACAAGAGTGGGGGCGTGTCAACGGCCCCCCATTCTGCTCTGCACCCTCTCGCAGACATGCCAGGTGTGAGCTCACCTGGGCGCTTCCTGGAATTGGCATTGGGCAAAACTCTGCTTTCACTTTGCAAAAGCTCAGGCATTCGGCCCCTGCGTCCCTTTAAGAAGCGAGCCACACAGGCGGCTTTGGAACCCCTCAGCCACGCAGCAGAGCTGCTCAGTGTTGCCAGCATTTCCCATTGAGCGTTTCGGTTTTAGAAAAAGAATTTTCACTAGTTTCTTCCAGCCGCATCTACAAAACCAGTTGCAGAATTTTGCAACATGAGGTTTCATTTGCTCCCACCCAAGTTTGACACCCCCCCCCCCCCCAATTTACAGTTGTTTTTACGAAACTTCCTGTTTCTACTGAAGTGGAAAACTGCTTCCCGCTTCCCGCCAAAGGATGCCAAACTGCCCTGTGAGTGGGAAGCAATTAGGCATTTTCTTTTCGGTAGAATAAGCCAGAATGTACTAGTGACCCATCCTAACACCGAAGCTACACAATAGCAGAGCCTGGAAACCCCTGTGTCACGTTTGTGGAGTTTAAAGATCATTGCTGCACCCATGGGGGTGGGGGGAGGGTTTGCCCCAAAAGTCTGTGCAAAGGGGGCCGTGTGAAATGTCAAATGAAAGCTGATGTGCTACTGATTGGCTCATGCACTTGTGCGAGAGCTGAGTGTGGAGCTGTCTGTGTCTTGTTACTAGTGCGAGAGCTGAGTGTGGAGCTGTCTGTGTCTTGTTACTTGTGCGAAAGCTGAGTGTGGATCTGACTGTCTTGTTACTAGTGCGAGAGCTGTGTGTGGAGCTGTCTGTGTCTTGTTACTTGTGTGAGAGCTGTGTGTGGAGCTGTCTGTGTCTTGTTACTAGTGCGAGAGCTGTGTGTGGAGCTGTCTGTGTCTTGTTACTAGTGCGAGAGCTGTGTGTGGAGTTGTCTGTGTCTTGTTACTAGTGCGAGCGCTGAGTGTGGAGCTGTCTGTGTCTTGTTACTTGTGCGAGAGCTGAGTGTGGAGCTGTCTGTGTCTTGTTACTAGTGCGAGAGCTGTGTGTGGAGCTGTCTGTGTCTTGTTACTTGTGCGAGAGCTGAGTGTGGAGCTGTCTGTGTCTTGTTACTTGTGCGAGAGCTGTGTGTGGAGCTGTCTGTGTCTTGTTACTAGTGCGAGAGCTGTGTGTGGAGCTGTCTGTGTCTTGTTACTAGTGCGAGAGCTGTGTGTGGAGCTATCTGTGTCTTGTTACTTGTGCGAGAGCTGTGTGTGGAGCTGTGTGTGTGTCTTGTTACTAGTGCGAGCGCTGTGTGTGAAGCTGTCTGTGTCTTGTTACTAGTGCGAGCGCTGTGTGTGGAGCTGTCTGTGTCTTGTTACTAGTGCGAGCGCTGTGTGTGGAGCTGTCTGTGTCTTGTTACTAGTGCGAGAGCTGAGTGTGGAGCTATCTGTGTCTTGTTACTTGTGCGAGAGCTGTGTGTGGAGCTGTGTGTGTGTTTTGTTACTAGTGCGAGCGCTGTGTGTGGAGCTGTCTGTGTCTTGTTACTAGTGCGAACGTTGTGTGTGGAGCTGTCTGTGTCTTGTTACTAGTGCGAGAGCTGTGTGTGGAGCTGTCTGTGTCTTGTTACTTGTGCGAGAGCTGTGTGTGGAGCTGTCTGTGTCTTGTTACTAGTGCGAGAGCTGTGTGTGGAGCTGTCTGTGTCTTGTTACTTGTGCGAGAGCTGAGTGTGGAGCTGTCTGTGTCTTGTTACTAGTGCGAGAGCTGTGTGTGGAGCTGTCTGTGTCTTGTTACTTGTGCGAGAGCTGAGTGTGGAGCTGTCTGTGTCTTGTTACTTGTGCGAGAGCTGTGTGTGGAGCTGTCTGTGTCTTGTTACTAGTGCGAGCGCTGTGTGTGGAGCTGTCTGTGTCTTGTTACTAGTGCGAGCGCTGTGTGTGGAGCTGTCTGTGTCTTGTTACTAGTGTGAGCGCTGTGTGTGGAGCTGTCTGTGTCTTGTTACTAGTGCGAGAGCTGTGTGTGGAGCTGTGTGTGTGTCTTGTTACTAGTGCGAGCGCTGTGTGTGGAGCTGTCTGTGTCTTGTTACTAGTGCGAGCGCTGTGTGTGGAGCTGACTGTGTCTTGTTACTAGTGCGAGCGCTGTGTGTGGAGCTGTGTGTGTCTTGTTACTAGTGCGAGCGCTGTGTGTGGAGCTGACTGTGTCTTGTTACTAGTGCGAGCGCTGTGTGTGGAGCTGACTGTGTCTTGTTACTAGTGCGAGCGCTGTGTGTGGAGCTGTGTGTGTCTTGTTACTAGTGCGAGCGCTGTGTGTGGAGCTGTCTGTGTCTTGTTACTAGTGCGAGAGCTGTGTGTGGAGCTGTCTGTGTCTTGTTACTAGTGCGAGAGCTGTGTGTGGAGCTATCTGTGTCTTGTTACTTGTGCGAGAGCTGTGTGTGGAGCTGTGTGTGTGTCTTGTTACTTGTGCGAGAGCTGTGTGTGGAGCTGTGTGTGTGTCTTGTTACTAGTGCGAGCGCTGTGTGTGAAGCTGTCTGTGTCTTGTTACTAGTGCGAGCGCTGTGTGTGGAGCTGTCTGTGTCTTGTTACTAGTGCGAGCGCTGTGTGTGGAGCTGTCTGTGTCTTGTTACTAGTGCGAGAGCTGTGTGTGGAGCTGTGTGTGTGTCTTGTTACTAGTGCGAGCGCTGTGTGTGGAGCTGTCTGTGTCTTGTTACTAGTGCGAGAGCTGTGTGTGGAGCTGTGTGTGTGTCTTGTTACTAGTGCGAGCGCTGTGTGTGGAGCTGTCTGTGTCTTGTTACTAGTGCGAGCGCTGTGTGTGGAGCTGACTGTGTCTTGTTACTAGTGCGAGCGCTGTGTGTGGAGCTGTGTGTGTCTTGTTACTAGTGCGAGAGCTGTGTGTGGAGCTGTGTGTGTGTCTTGTTACTAGTGTGAGCGCTGTGTGTGGAGCTGACTGTGTGTTGTTACTAGTGCGAGCGCTGTGTGTGGAGCTGTGTGTGTCTTGTTACTAGTGCGAGAGCTGTGTGTGGAGCTGTCTGTGTCTTGTTACTAGTGCGAGCGCTGTGTGTGGAGCTGACTGTGTCTTGTTACTAGTGCGAGCGCTGTGTGTGGAGCTGTGTGTGTCTTGTTACTAGTGCGAGCGCTGTGTGTGGAGCTGTCTGTGTCTTGTTACTAGTGCGAGCGCTGTGTGTGGAGCTGTCTGTGTCTTGTTACTAGTGCGAGCGCTGTGTGTGGAGCTGTCTGTGTCTTGTTACTAGTGCGAGCGCTGTGTGTGGAGCTGTGTGTGTCTTGTTACTAGTGCGAGCGCTGTGTGTGGAGCTGTGTGTGTCTTGTTACTAGTGCGAGAGCTGTGTGTGGAGCTGTCTGTGTCTTGTTACTAGTGCGAGCGCTGTGTGTGGAGCTGACTGTGTCTTGTTACTAGTGCGAGCGCTGTGTGTGGAGCTGACTGTGTCTTGTTACTAGTGCGAGCGCTGTGTGTGGAGCTGTCTGTGTCTTGTTACTAGTGCGAGCGCTGTGTGTGGAGCTGACTGTGTCTTGTTACTAGTGCGAGAGCTGTGTGTGGAGCTGTCTGTGTCTTGTTACTAGTGCGAGCGCTGTGTGTGGAGCTGTCTGTGTCTTGTTACTAGTGCGAGCGCTGTGTGTGGAGCTGTCTGTGTCTTGTTACTAGTGCGAGCGCTGTGTGTGGAGCTGTCTGTGTCTTGTTACTAGTGCGAGCGCTGTGTGTGGAGCTGACTGTGTCTTGTTACTAGTGCGAGCACTGTGTGTGGAGCTGTCTGTGTCTTGTTACTAGTGCGAGCGCTGTGTGTGGAGCTGACTGTGTCTTGTTACTAGTGCGAGCGCTGTGTGTGGAGCTGACTGTGTCTTGTTACTAGTGCGAGCGCTGTGTGTGGAGCTGTCTGTGTCTTGTTACTAGTGCGAGCGCTGTGTGTGGAGCTGTCTGTGTCTTGTTACTAGTGCGAGCGCTGTGTGTGGAGCTGTCTGTGTCTTGTTACTAGTGCGAGCGCTGTGTGTGGAGTTGTCTGTGTCTTGTTACTAGTGCGAGCGCTGTGTGTGGAGCTGACTGTGTCTTGTTACTAGTGCGAGCGCTGTGTGTGGAGCTGTCTGTGTCTTGTTACTAGTGCGAGCGCTGTGTGTGGAGCTGTCTGTGTCTTGTTACTAGTGCGAGCGCTGTGTGTGGAGCTGTCTGTGTCTTGTTACTAGTGCGAGCGCTGTGTGTGGAGCTGACTGTGTCTTGTTACTAGTGCGAGCGCTGTGTGTGGAGCTGTGTGTGTCTTGTTACTAGTGCGAGAGCTGTGTGTGGAGCTGTCTGTGTCTTGTTACTAGTGCGAGCGCTGTGTGTGGAGCTGACTGTGTCTTGTTACTAGTGCGAGCGCTGTGTGTGGAGCTGTCTGTGTCTTGTTATTAGTGCGAGCGCTGTGTGTGGAGCTGTGTGTGTCTTGTTACTAGTGCGAGCGCTGTGTGTGGAGCTGTCTGTGTCTTGTTACTAGTGCGAGCGCTGTGTGTGGAGCTGTCTGTGTCTTGTTATTAGTGCGAGCGCTGTGTGTGGAGCTGTCTGTGTCTTGTTACTAGTGCGAGCGCTGTGTGTGGAGCTGACTGTGTCTTGTTACTAGTGCGAGCGCTGTGTGTGGAGCTGTGTGTGTCTTGTTACTAGTGCGAGAGCTGTGTGTGGAGCTGTCTGTGTCTTGTTACTAGTGCGAGCGCTGTGTGTGGAGCTGACTGTGTCTTGTTACTAGTGCGAGCGCTGTGTGTGGAGCTGTCTGTGTCTTGTTACTAGTGCGAGCGCTGTGTGTGGAGCTGACTGTGTCTTGTTACTAGTGCGAGCGCTGTGTGTGGAGCTGACTGTGTCTTGTTACTAGTGCGAGCGCTGTGTGTGGAGCTGACTGTGTCTTGTTACTAGTGCGAGAGCTGTGTGTGGAGCTGACTGTGTCTTGTTACTAGTGCGAGCGCTGTGTGTGGAGCTGTCTGTGTCTTGTTACTAGTGCGAGCGCTGTGTGTGGAGCTGTCTGTGTCTTGTTACTAGTGCGAGCGCTGTGTGTGGAGCTGTCTGTGTCTTGTTACTAGTGCGAGAGCTGTGTGTGGAGCTGTCTGTGTCTTGTTACTAGTGCGAGCGCTGTGTGTGGAGCTGTCTGTGTCTTGTTACTAGTGCGAGAGCTGTGTGTGGAGCTGTGTGTGTCTTGTTACTAGTGCGAGCGCTGTGTGTGGAGCTGTCTGTGTCTTGTTACTAGTGCGAGCGCTGTGTGTGGAGCTGACTGTGTCTTGTTACTAGTGCGAGCGCTGTGTGTGGAGCTGTCTGTGTCTTGTTACTAGTGCGAGCGCTGTGTGTGGAGTTGTCTGTGTCTTGTTACTAGTGCGAGCGCTGTGTGTGGAGCTGACTGTGTCTTGTTACTAGTGCGAGCGCTGTGTGTGGAGCTGTGTGTGTCTTGTTACTAGTGCGAGCGCTGTGTGTGGAGCTGTCTGTGTCTTGTTACTAGTGCGAGCGCTGTGTGTGGAGCTGTCTGTGTCTTGTTACTAGTGCGAGCGCTGTGTGTGGAGCTGACTGTGTCTTGTTACTAGTGCGAGCGCTGTGTGTGGAGCTGTGTGTGTCTTGTTACTAGTGCGAGAGCTGTGTGTGGAGCTGTCTGTGTCTTGTTACTAGTGCGAGCGCTGTGTGTGGAGCTGACTGTGTCTTGTTACTAGTGCGAGCGCTGTGTGTGGAGCTGTCTGTGTCTTGTTATTAGTGCGAGCGCTGTGTGTGGAGCTGTCTGTGTCTTGTTACTAGTGCGAGCGCTGTGTGTGGAGCTGTCTGTGTCTTGTTACTAGTGCGAGCGCTGTGTGTGGAGCTGTCTGTGTCTTGTTATTAGTGCGAGCGCTGTGTGTGGAGCTGTCTGTGTCTTGTTACTAGTGCGAGCGCTGTGTGTGGAGCTGACTGTGTCTTGTTACTAGTGCGAGCGCTGTGTGTGGAGCTGTGTGTGTCTTGTTACTAGTGCGAGAGCTGTGTGTGGAGCTGTCTGTGTCTTGTTACTAGTGCGAGCGCTGTGTGTGGAGCTGACTGTGTCTTGTTACTAGTGCGAGCGCTGTGTGTGGAGCTGTCTGTGTCTTGTTACTAGTGCGAGCGCTGTGTGTGGAGCTGACTGTGTCTTGTTACTAGTGCGAGCGCTGTGTGTGGAGCTGACTGTGTCTTGTTACTAGTGCGAGCGCTGTGTGTGGAGCTGACTGTGTCTTGTTACTAGTGCGAGAGCTGTGTGTGGAGCTGACTGTGTCTTGTTACTAGTGCGAGCGCTGTGTGTGGAGCTGTCTGTGTCTTGTTACTAGTGCGAGCGCTGTGTGTGGAGCTGTCTGTGTCTTGTTACTAGTGCGAGCGCTGTGTGTGGAGCTGTCTGTGTCTTGTTACTAGTGCGAGCGCTGTGTGTGGAGCTGTCTGTGTCTTGTTACTAGTGCGAGCGCTGTGTGTGGAGCTGTGTGTGTCTTGTTACTAGTGCGAGCGCTGTGTGTGGAGCTGTCTGTGTCTTGTTACTAGTGCGAGCGCTGTGTGTGGAGCTGACTGTGTCTTGTTACTAGTGCGAGAGCTGTGTGTGGAGCTGACTGTGTCTTGTTACTAGTGCGAGCGCTGTGTGTGGAGCTGTCTGTGTCTTGTTACTAGTGCGAGCGCTGTGTGTGGAGCTGTCTGTGTCTTGTTACTAGTGCGAGCGCTGTGTGTGGAGCTGTCTGTGTCTTGTTACTAGTGCGAGCGCTGTGTGTGGAGCTGTAAATACAGACTCTGTGGTGCTGCCGGAAGGTTCCCTGTCTGAGACCGAGCAGTGGGCCAGGACTCCTCAGTCAGTGACTCTAATTAGCAGGCTCCAGAGAGGCGACTCCCCACCTGAGGAACGTGTCTGGACCCTGCAAACCAGCCGGACTCGCGATTGCTGACTTGGAACACGTGGCTAGGTCACTGGGCCTTGCAGCCCTGGGTTTGAGCACTTCGCCCTGAGCGGACGCCCTCAGCTAGCCAGAGGGAGAGGCCAGTCCCTTCGTAGGGCAAGCGTGAGCCTCTTGCTCAAGGGACCACCCACAGGTTGAAGATTTCATTGGAACGGCCCGTTTCCTGTTCCCGGGGGAATAGAGGTGCAGTAACAACAGCCCAGCTTGGGCCCTGGTCAGTGTCCGGAGTAGGGGACGAGAGCGACAGTATTTCTGATTAAGGGCCAGAAAGGCCTCTTCTGCAGGGGTCTGTGAGATCTAGGCATTTCACAAGGGAGAAGGAAAAAGAAGGGAACAGTCTCTGCTTGTCACTTGCCCAGCCATGATGGGCAGAGAGACGTAGGCACCACACTAAGGCCTGGGTCCCCTCTCGGCCATGCCGGTGTAAAGCAGGCCTCGCAGTCGCACGCTCGTGCAAAAGCTGTGTCCCCAGAGCAGAGGCAGGCCCTCTTGTTCCACAGCACGTCTTTCTGCCCCAGGCGGTCGGCCTCTGCAGGAAAATTCATGACTCATAGGGAATTCCTGGAACTTTTCTATTTGGTTGAAAGTATAAATAAGAGGGTTCAAGCCTGGCTGGTCAAGTGCTGGAGCTGCGCTGAAGAGCAGCCAAGACGGCCCTGCCCCTGTCAGCACAAGGTCAGTGATCACCGTGCTCATGGCGCGTGCACCGTGCCAGGGAGCCAGCCAGGAGCCAGGGCCGTAAAAGCCCACCCCTGAGTGACCAGAGGAGCTGGCGAGCAGAGCAGCTACCGGGGGAGCTTGGAAAGGGAGTTCTCTAGGTGAAGGAGAAACGACTGTGCGGCCCTGGGGGTAAGTGTGTTTGTGTTTGCGGTGTGCTTGCTGAGTGGCTGAACTGCACCGCGTGGTCTGTCTGTTTGGGGGCCTCGTGGCTGCTAGAGAGGGGTAAGGGCTTCTTAATGAGGCTTTGATCCCTAAGCCTTTGAGCACCATCGGCCCTTAGCGAGGAGCAGGGCTTCTCAGGGAGACCGGGGCTTTCAAAAGCCAGCTACCAAGCCCTGCCGAGAGCTGGCAAACAGGAGCTGCTAACGAGGGTTTCGAGGGGGAGTGTGAGATGGGGATAGATACATTTCACCTTCTTTAAACTCACAGCCAAGAAACCTGATGAAAACAAGACAAAGGACTGAGCTGCAGGAGAACAAAGATAATGCAGGTTAAAGTCCAGCAAGAGTGGAATCCATCCAGTTTATTACTGAGCATGCATGATTACCTGCCCTGTTGGCAGGTGGTGTGTTTGCATTGGGTGCAAGGCACTCCTGGCCCTCAGAGAGGATGTATGGGCTCTGGAGACCAGGGTGGAGTGGAGGAGCTAAGGGAGGCAGGGAGGTGCGTGGATGAGACTTTCCAGGACACAGTAGAACGGTCCCACCCCGGTCAGACAGCCCTGGTGCTGCTGAGGAGGGTGAAAGGCTCAGGGGAGGAGAACACCCAATGGGAGCAGAGGGAAATGGTCCCGCAGTCGGGACCCTCCTTCCAGAGGATGTTGCGGGACCTGTCACGCTGAGGACACCTCTCGGGAGGGTAACTCCAGTCACGGTCAGTCCTGGGGGGGTTCGATCATTAGACATACAGCTGGGTTGCGATGACCAGGAGAACTGCATGGTGATTTGCCTGCCTGGTTCAAAGGTTGCAGATCTCTCAAGACAGCAGTGCTGGATCATGGTCCATGTGGGTACCAGTGCCATAGGGAAGGCCAAATCTGGACTGCTAGGTAAGAGACTGAAGTCTAGGACCTCCGTGGTGGTCTCTGAGATGCAGTTCCATGTGCAGAGCCAGGAAGACAGGCAGAGTTGCAGGGTCTCAGTGCATAGATGAACCAATGGGGTAGGGAGGAGGGGTTTTGCATTGTAAGGAAAAGGGAAACTTTTGGGAAAGGGGGAGCCAGCACAGGAAGACTGGGCTCCACCTAAAGCAAAATGGAACCAGGTTGCTGTCACTTTTTAGATCCGTTTTTAAACAAAGGGCTGGAGAAAGCTGATGGGTGCAGAGGGGCACATGGATCAGCCAGAGACATCCCTTAGGGCAGGGATTCCCAACCTGGGGTACGTGTACCCCTGGGGGCCACGAGAAGCTTGTCAAGGGGGTACAGGGAATATTTGGTAAATAACTAGACTGTCCTAATTGAAATATTCCAAAAGTAGTCATGTGCGTGAAAAAAGTTGTGGATTCCAGAGTCTAGAATTGATTTCCTTTCCTATTGAATAGGGGTACGGGAAGGTTCACTAAAAGCCAAGGGGGTACGGGGACCGAAAAAGGTTGGGAACCCCTGCCTTAGGGGAAGGTCCGTTCACGGAGATTCTCTGAGCCCTAGTAAAGAGGAGAGGATGGAAGACGTGGCAGTCACATGAAAGAGAGTCCCACCCAATCACATCACAAAGTGCCAAGTTTCTAAAGTGTTTCTCTATCAATACTGAAAAAGCTTAAAAACAACGACTGGCCCTGCAGCGCCCTAGAGACTAACGTCGACTGTAGCAGGAGCGTTCGTGGGCACAGCCCACTGCTTCACAGGAGTGGAGTTAGGGAGTCCAGGGTACAAATAAATAGCAGAGACAGAGAGATGGGGAGAGAGAGCAGGGGGGAAATATTGTCAGTTACAGTGTCTGTGCTAAAGGAGGCTAATAGAGGGGCTCTAAGTTCCTGGTGCTCAGCTTTTGATGTCCTACTTGCAAGTAGGAATAAGAGATCCTCCGGAAAAGGGCTTTATTCCGGAGGATCGCGCCAGTCTAGACGCTCTTTTCCGGCTTTTCCCCAAGCCGGAAAAAAAGCAGCAGCCATGTTTATTTAAATCCCGCGGGGGATATGTGACGGACCAGGCCGTGTCTGGGCACAGCTGAGGGCGTCCGCTCAGGGCGAATTGCTCAAATCCGGGGCTTCTTACAGCCCCCTTGACTGGTGACCTCTCCAAGCAGGCCACAAACCAGTCCCACAGAGCGCTTCAGCTGCCTGCCTGAGGCCTCCCGAGCAAAACCCCTCCGACACCCCAGCAATATCCGTGCCCCAGATGGCCCCGGGCCTATACACAGGTGGGGGGTCCTAGCACCCAATCCCACCTACCCCGAACAAGTTCTGTCTGGTCCCAAGAAACCAGCCACAGATCCCTGGTCAATTTACCCTCTGGACCTTACCCACAAATCACGCTGGGCCAATCCTTTAGAATCTATATCTAAAGGTTTATTATTACAAGAAAGAAAAGCCTGAGAGTAAGGTTATTAAAGTACAGTACGTTACATGCACCGAATCTCCCAGTTCTCGATGCAGGCTCTAGCAGAGATGTTGCAGCTGCTGGTTAAAAGTCCTTATTGCACATCCTAAGATCAGGATGGGTTCACAGGTCTTCCGGGCTCTTCAATCCCTGCAGTGTTGCCTCTGGGATGAAGTGCTGAGCTGAGAACAAAATGGCATCGACCACATGGCCTCTTTTATCCCCTTCCTGGCCTCTTCTTGTATGCAGCAAGTCACCTGGTCAGAGGCCAATCTCTATGTTCCCTGCCGGCTGCCCTCAGGTGACAAATCCCATTCTTTGGGTGTGTCCATAGCCTATTGAGAGTCATTGTTCCACAGGGCTTTGCTACTCAGCCTGTCCATAGCCATGCTTAACCACATTCACAGAAATATTCATCTTCCACACAGATTACAGATTCCTACCTACACACACAGACATTATACACTCACATAAATAGCGTACATAAGATCAACAAACAATAATCTCCCATTCAATACCCCACATGGCTCCCCCCACACCAATTTCTGGGGCCAACACCCCCACCTAGGGGTGCAGCAGCGATCTGGCTGCTTCCCTCCAATTCAGCAACGTGACAGGATATTTAAATCCCCCGCTCATTTCCCTATTCCAAAGTTCTACATTAGCATGGCTGTTCCGGAGAAGGGGCCAGTGTAGACGTAGCCGTTGTGCTGGGGTGGAGGGAGGCACTATCTGTGAAAGGAAGGGTAGACTTAAATGAAGTAAAAAATCTGAAATGAGCCAAACTAAAAATCTCTACAGCTAGTAATTGCATGTTCCAATAATCAGACTACAGCAGTAGGGATATAGCACCAGCTACTGGGCTAGGATGGTAAAGATAATGAAATGTTGAGGGAGATGAGAGAGGCCATTAAAATAAAAACGCAGTAATAATGGGGGATTGCAACTATCCCCGTACTGGCTGGGTACATGTCACCACGATACAAAGTGGATACCTGAATGCGGGGGGGGCAGGAAGGGGCATTTAATACATAGGGCTGTTACATAAATGAGTTTCTGGAGAAGCAGCGTATGTTAATTCCCCAACCAAAGGAGACCCAGAAAAGAACATTTTTGCTGACATAACAGCATCTTGGACCAGGGTTTTTCTGGCACAGCTCTACCACTTGGGCTGGGAGTGATATTTTTATAATTCTCATGAATCTGGCAATGCCAGGAGCATTTCCAGGCATAGCACAAACTCAAGCACATCGCGCTAGGATCATAATTTCCCCAGGCAAAAGCTTTGTGACGGGTTAGGCTTGTCAAGATGGATCAAGAAAATGCTCTTATGAGGAAGTTGTAGCTATAAGAAAAACAAGGAGTTTGAAAGCCAGAAAATGCAGCCGCACAAGAGGAATGCAAGCTGAAAAGTTTCAGTCTCATTAATCTCGTCTCATATGGAAGCTGTTCCTTACCGCTAATCATTTCTGTTGCACTTTTAGTACTTTTTTCACATCTAATATTTCTTTTTGTAGTGGGATGTCAAATGTGTGTATTCAGGTAAATGTGTAACTGCTGAAAAATTCATTGGTTACACATTTACGTGTGTGTGTGGGGGGGGGGTCTGCTTGCTGCCTGCTTCCCCTCCCATGTTGCCTCTGATACAGAAGCAGCAGCATGGGGCACGGGGGCCCTGTGTGTAACCATGAAGGTTAACCCATAAGCCCAGGCTCATCAGTTGCACATTTACACTATCACCTCCTTATTTTGTAGATGGGGTGACCAGACTAACAGGTAACAGGTTTAAAACAAACAGAAGGAAGTATTTCTTCATACAGCACATAGTCAACCTGTGGAACTCCTTGCCAGAGGACATTATGAAGACCAGGACTTTAACAGTATTAAAAAAAAAAAACCAAAAACTAGATAAATTCATGGAGATTAGGGCCATCAAGACTTATTAGCCAGAATGGGGTAGAAATGGTGTCCCTGGCCTCTGCTTGTCAGGGGCTGGAAATGGATGTCAGGAGAGGATTTCCTGTTTCTGTCTAGTACTGGCCACTATTGGAAGATGGGATGTGGGCTAGATGGCTCTTGGTCTGACCCAGTGTGGCCGTTCCTATGTTCGTATCTGCACGTAGAATCCAAGATATCGCCTCTATCTATAGTCATGGTTTGCCTTTAAGATATTTTCTCTTATTCTCTATTCCTTGCCTAATGACTCCCAGCGGTCTCTTAGCTCTTTAGCTTGCCACTGCACACGGAGTGGGGCTGTGTCTAGACTGGCCAGTTTTTCCAGAAAATCAGCCGCTTTTCCGGAAAAACTTGCCAGCTGCCTACACTGGCCACTTGAATTTCCGGAAAAGCACAGACTTCCTACTGTCTGAAATCAGTGCTTCTTGCGGAAATACTATGCTGCTCCCATTTGGGCAAAAGTCCCTTTTGCGCAAAACTTTTGCGCAAAAGGGCCAGTGTAGACAGCTCAGATTTGTTTTCTGCAAAAAAGCCCCGATGGCGAAAATGGTGATCGGGGCTTTTTTGCGCAAAAGCGCGTCTAGATTGGCCATGGACGCTTTTCTGCAAAAAGTGCTTTTGCGGAAAAGCGTCCGTGTCAATCTAGACGCTCTTTTCCGCAAATGCTTTTAACGGAAAACTTTTCCGTTAAAAGCATTTCCGGAAAATCCTGCCAGTCTAGACGTAGCCGGGATGTTTTCAGGGAACTATAAATAATGATTCCAAGATCTCTCTCTTGAGTGGTAGCAGCTATTTTAGATCCCATCAGTTTTGTCTGTATAGTTGGGATTGTACTTTTCCATGTGCTTTACTTTGCAGTTAGCCACCCTGAATTCCATCTGCCCTTGAGTTGCCCAGTGTTTTGAGATTTCTTTCTATCGCTTTGCAGTTAACATGAGCACTTAGCTTTGGACTTAACTATTTTGAGTAATTTTGTATCATCTACAAACTTTACCACGTCCCTGTTTAGCCCTTTTTCAAGAACATTTATGAGAAGCTGAACAGCAGAGCTGCAATGCAGAGCCCTGAATTTAGTCCTGCTCTTTTTCCCTATCTTTTAAGTGGAGCACTAATGACCCTTCACTACTTGAATGACAGCTTTTTGTTATTTCCACCGCCCCACTTTAGAAACACCCTGCCTGCCCCAACAGCAAAGCGAGGCCAGTTAAGAGCTGCCTCTGGAGCTAGCCTTAAGCAGACCTCAAGTATGAAATTCAAGGGGTCACACTTGAAGGGGGCTCTTGACCCCTGTAGCCCCCCCAAATGGTGCCCTTGGGAGAACACTCGGGCCCCAGCAGAGAGGTCCGTGGGAGCGCAAGGGGTCAAGAGACGGCAGGTGGGCATTACCCGGCCGTATCACCTCACGCACGCGCAGCTCACCTGCCAGGGCCCAGCGGGCTTATTGGAGGAAATGGGGAGAGGCCAGTTCCCCCAGGAAGCCACTAACTAGCACAGCTGGCTACCTCTCCATTCCCCAGGAAGTCAGTCTGCAGGAGACAGGAGACCTGCCCAGCGGGACGTTTGCCTGCACAGGGGGTGATCCAGGCAGCCTGGCCAAGGCCGAGGGCTGCAGCCTGATCAAAACCCACCTGCAAAGGGTGGCCTGGGCAACGTCACTGACGCTGACTCCCCACAGCAGGGCTGGCAGCCGGCACTCTCGCCTTCCCGCCAGCGTCCGGGGAAGGGCCAGCGAGTGGCGGCCGTATCGCGCCAGGGTGGCAAGGGGTCACCCGCGGCGCACTGGGGCTGCACTGGGCAGGGGGCCATTTGCCTTCTGTCGTGTTCAGCCTGGACTAGGCCAACCTGGAGCGAGCCGCCAGCCATCTGCGCCCCCAGGCCCTGCTGAGCATGAGACGCAGAACCCTGGAGAGCCCTGCCTAGACCAAAGGCTGGGGATGGGGGCGTTTCGCCAGCAACATGTCGGCTGGGCCAGGAAGTTACTCGCTTTTCCCATCCTGCGCCAGTCTCCCCAGGGCAGGGGGAAAGCAGGCGTCACCCGCGTGCCTTGGGAGAAGGCCGGGCGCGCAGATGGGAGGGGAAGATTATGAACCGTGGACCCACCCTCCTCCCCCTCCCCATATCAGAGAAATTAAACCCTGGCCCCTGGCTGGAGACACCCCGGGGGCGCGGGGAGCAGCAAGGGAGTGGCTGACGTAGGAATGGCCACAGGGGAACTTGCATTGGGGGCTCAGTGATAATCCCTAGTTGTTCTGTAGCAGCAGCTGATCTCCAAGCACGTGGGAATCATGGCCCCGAGTCCCACCCACCCTTGAACTGCACATGTGTGTCTGCAGGGAACGGTTCCAAGATGAGCACCGACGTGCGACGCTACATCCCTGCCGTTCTGGTGGGGCTGGCGGTGTCTTCGTCCATCGTCCTCATTCTCAGCCTGGTGAGGGTCCAAAATGTTGCCTTGCCACCTACCACCAAGGTGAGTCCCTGAGCGCCAGGACACAGAGGCCAGTAGCGCTGGACGGGGCTTGGAAACGTGAGCATTTACCAAACCATTAGAAGTTACTATTTTTAGCAACAAGCACAAGTGCATGGCCGGAGCTTTGGCACCATCGCACCGTCCCCACCTGCCTGCATATGGGAGGTGAGAATGTGAACTCAACCCCACGTGTGGTTGGGAAATACAAGAGCTCACATGCGACAGGGCAGGGTTCTTGTCACTGCTGTGGGAACGAAGGGCCCTAGTCAGCATCAGGGTGTCGTGCTGGGCACCGTGCAAACCTCGAACCCGAGACCGCTCTTTGGGCCAGCTGGGAACATCATTTCGTAACTTTCCAAATTAATTGTCTGGCCTAGCGCCCTCCCAGAGCTCAAGTCCAGCATGTTTTCAAAAGGACTTTTACACCGACATGTGTACAGTGGAGGGGCAGAAATTTACATATAGATGGAACATTTTGTGCTCAGCCAGATAGCAAGTGTGAAAAATTGAGGACTTTTTATGGGGGGAGGGTACAGTTGTACATATAAGACAAAGCCTCTATATATCAGGATGGGATATCTGTTCACCCTGACATACGTTAAAATGCCTGCATCATACTCCTATGGACATGGCATGTTGTCACATAAAGGGCAGAGTTAAGGTTATGCGGGTACCCTAATTATCATAGTTTAACATGTTTCAATTTAAGTGTAACCTTAATGCTGAACTTTCCAGGTTCAATGCTTGGCTTTGGGAATACTTACATAATCCTTGTGGTGTATTTTACTCTAAATTGCTCATATAAACTCTCAGAATGGTGTTTGTCTGGGAAGCTCCAGTGAGTTTTGACCCATGTTTTGAAAAGTTCCCAGAGAACAACCCCGTCCCCAGCAAAGTCCTGTAGCGTAACAGAGCCACTGTAGATGCAAGACACAGACACAAGATTGCACAGATTTGCTTTGTGTTGTTGAAAATGGTGCATGATAGATGTGTTGGTGCAGTCCCTGAGGAAAGATGGATTGTGGAAAAGAAACCAGCTGTGGCTTGATTCTGGGCTCAGTGGCTACATCTAGACTACATGGCTCCGGTAAACCTTGTTTCACGAGGCATAAGGGAGCAGTCGACAAAGGCTTCCCTTGTCGACCGATCCGCGTCTAGACTGCCGCGCTGGGCCGGATCAGCTGATCGTCGGCACAGCGCAGCAGCCATTTTTATTTTAATGAAGCAGGGATTATTTAAATCCCCACTTCTTTGACTATGCCGAGTAAACTATTTGACATGGCTCCGTCGACAGAGCCACGTAGTCTAGATGTAGCCAGCGTGTACCCATAATGCAGGGACTGACTTCCCTCGCCCCCAGACGTGTACAGCACAGAAGCTCAGACCCTCGTGGCCTGTCTGCTGGGGAGAGAGCTCACGGCTGGCCATGCAGCATCTCTCAACCACCCTGCACGTTAAACCCAAAGACAAGAAAAAGATCAATCAACCCAGAGGCAGGGCTGGGCCCCGCCCCCTGCCCACCGGGCCCCACCCACTGCCCGCCCTCGTGGGGTTAGCCACGGCACCCTAGCAAAGTCACCGTGCTCCAGGGACCTGCCGCTTTCTACTGTGCCTGCCACAGAGGCTCAGCTCGGTGGCCCGTTCAGCTAAGGAGCCTCAAATCTCCTGACCGCTAACCTGAGTGCAGGGTGACGGAGGCCCAGGCTCGGCTCTGGCTCACCTGACCCCTCTGTCCTGGCTTCTCCTTCCAGTACGGGATGGTGTTTGACGCGGGCTCGTCCCACACCTCCCTGTTCCTCTACCAGTGGGCATCGGACAAGGCGAACGACACTGGCGTGGTCAGCCAGACGTTATCCTGTGATGTCCAGGGTGGGTATTCCTGCACAGGGGCTCTGGGATGTCTTATGGCCATGCCCTGGGAATGCACCATGGTTACAGCCAGAGTTTCTGCAGCGAGGCTGCCTGAAGTCCGGGGATTCCTGTTTCCAGCTGATCCCTGGCACCATGTGCAGCCTCTGGCCACAACAACCCAACCTGAGCTGGGCTCTGGGGGTTGGTTCGGGGCAGCCTCCACGGGGAGCTGCAGTTGTCTACAGACACAGACCGCTCCGCTCTAGAAGTGGCACTGCATGGAGAGATGCGGCCACAGCCGTGGGCCCTGGAAGCTGGGCCCTTGTGCGGCAGCTAGGAGAGATTCACGTCACCCAGCTGATTAGCAGAGCCCTATAGCTAGTCTCTGCTGGCGGTGCACATCCGCACAGGCCTTGGTGCACATACCAGTATTCTGCACATGGACGGAAAGGGTTAGAGGGCACATTGGTCCACAAGCCCGTGTTTCGGGCTGATTGCGTCACTGCCAGCCTAACACAGCCTGAGCCAAAGTGCAAGGGGGCCCTGGCTCCTGGCCTGCCCGCTCCAGCACAGCTCCTGCCGCCTACGGAGGGGGGTCCGGGGCCAGGCAGAGAGGCAGCAAGCTGAGTCGCATGGCAGGACACTCACTACACTCCCATGAGGTACCCGCATGCTGGCCGATGAGTGGGGAAGGGGCAACGGCAGCAATTGCCCTGGGGCCCGGCAGTTCAGAAGGGCCTGGGGTTCTCTCTGCAAGGCTGTTGGCTCCCCTGGGTACCAGGCCTCGGCCCCCTCCATCCTCTCACTGTACCCTGCCCCGTCCCCGGTCGCTCTTATCAACATGCCTGTGTTCCAGGACCTGGCATCTCCAACTACGCCAGCAACCCTCCCAAAGCCGGCGAGTCCCTCCGGAGCTGCCTGGAGGAAGCCCTGAAGGTCATTCCTGCTGAGAGACACAGGGAGGTGCCAGTGTACCTTGGGGCTACAGCAGGCATGAGGCTGCTGAGGTAACAACACGCGCTCTCTGGCTTCTGCATGACCCAGGCTGGCCAAGACGGCTCCGCACCCACCCGCTCCCATTTTGGCACCTAAACTGAGGGCAGGCTCCTGGTCTTGAGGCAGGAATCAGTCCGGGGCCAATGCTAGGGGCTGTGCTACGCAGGAGCTCAAGGAGAGCATGACGACGCCCTCGGTTCTCAAAAGCTTGGGCACTGGAGAGAGCCCTGCAGATCCTGGGTGCCTGCTTCACATTTTTGCAGCTATGGGTGTGTGTCCATGCAGGGCTCGGGCTGCGGAATACTCAAGGCAGATGGTAGGAAATAAATGCACAGCCCCTGTGCTGAAGGGCCAGGAACGGAGGAGAGCAGTGTTAGTTCTGCTTTGCTTTTAGGCACATGGTTGCAAATCTAGCTCAAAGGCAGTGGGGGTTCAGGTTGCAGAGAGAGGCCTGAGAACCCACCAGTCCCCTGCAGGGGGGCAAGTTTGCTGCAAAGTCAATGAATCAGCAGTGCCGTGCTGTTGCCTCGCTGGCTGGTTACTTGGGGAGGGGGTGGGATTTCCATCCTTAGAGGGGTTTTAAGGCCAGACGCCACCCTGGCTGGGATGGTTTAGCTGGCGTGGGTCCTGCTTTTAGCAGGGGGCTGGGCTCGTCCAGCCCCATGATTCCATTGTGTCAGTGACTTTCATTTGCACACCCTTTAGCATGGAAAACGAATCAGCGGCCGACCAGGTCGTGAGCGAAGTCACTAAGACCCTCCGACAGTACCCTGTGAACTTCCAGGGGGCACGGATCATTACGGGGGAAGAGGAAGGAGCCTATGGCTGGATCACTATCAACTATCTGCTGAACTCCTTCACACAGGTGGGGTTAGTGGACTTGGAAACACCCATCTCTGCTACTGTAACTATTTTAGCTTCTGAATTGAGAGCAGCCCTCAATGAAAATGCCCAGGAAGGACTGGTAGAAACAATATAACTTTGTATGAGGCTATCACACTACAGGCTTGTCTTCACTTACCTGGAGATCAATGCTGTGGAGTTTGATATCTCAGGGTTTGATTTAGCAGGTCTAGCAAGGACCTGCTAAATCAACCACTGATGGCCCCCCACCATGGATGCTGCTCTCCACTGGCGTGTGAGGAGTGAGGGAAGTCCAGGAGAGTTTCTCCTGTCAATCTCCCATAGTGGGGACCCTGCAGAAATTACATCAACTCCAACTCTGCTAGTGTCGTAGCTGGAGTTGCGTCATAGGTCAACTTTCTGCCCCAGTCTAGACTAGGGATGTTAAATGTTGGTTAATTGAATAGCTGAGTAACCTCATGACATTTTATCGGTTAGCCAACTAATCCATAGTCCTGGGGGGCAGGGCTGGCAGCCAGTGTGCCCTGTATCAGGCAGCAGCGTGGGGAGCCAGGTGGGAGCTGGGCCACGAAGGGAGCTCTCCTCACAGACTGGCTGCCTGTCACCTTGTGCTGCTGCTTCTGAGAAAATGGCAGCAGCGCGGAGGGGGGGACAGCAGGGGGGGCAGTAGGGGGGCAGTGGGGGGGACAGCGGGGGGCAGCGCAGAGGGGGGGACAGCGGGGGGGGCAGCAGGGGGGGGTCTGCGCACCTGGACCTGGCACAAGCCAGAACTGAGCCAGACTGCCTGCCCGCTTGGCTCTTCGTACCCTTGAAATGTGGAACTGAAATGGGGGGTGGGTCTTGGCGCCAGGACTGAGCCGGGCTGGTGGGGAGAGGGAAAAGCGTGTCGTCCGTAGCATTAATCGATGCGTGTTTGCTTATCAGTTAATCGACTGCACTATTACACCCCTAGTCTACACCCGGCCTAAGCAGCCATCAGATGGTTACAACTTCCCGACTCGTTACTGCTAGTAACATAGGGGTGAAGGGTTCCTTGGCCCGTCAAAGCAGCGACCCCAAGCCAGCCGCCCCTGTACTCCGGGGTGACGTGGCCCATTCTCAGAGGCTGTTCTTGCTCATGAGCCCCTTGGCCAAGGAGCGATTGACGCCTCAGTGTAGCCATCGTCCCCGAGACGGAGCGGATGACCCAGACACAAAGTGCCCCGCCCGAGCCTCCTGATGCCCGAGAAGGACTCGTCCCAGTAAGATTCCCTAAGGGCTCCAGGAGAATCAAAGCTCCTCCGGGATGGCCCCAGCTCACACTGCAGCTCCACTTGGCAGGGCACCGGTGCGGGGCAGCTACCCCCGTTGCGTCACTTCAGCTCTAGCCTGGGACTGTCGCCCACGCCCCTGGGGATCAGTCAAGGCTGCAGCTTCTCCCGTGTGAGCCCGCCTTTGCCTTGGCAGTTTTCCCCCAAACACCGCGACTGGATCCATCCGCAATCCGCCAAGATCTTGGGGGCTCTGGACCTTGGAGGAGCATCGACCCAAATTAGCTACATCCCTGTGGGGCCAATTACTGCCCAGGCGAACGCCGCCACCTTCCGGCTGTATGGCTACAACTACACTATCTACACACACAGCTACCTGTGCTACGGGCAGAACCAGGCGCTGAAACGGCTGAGTCTGAAACTCACCGAGGTGAGTCACGCGGGGGCCGCTTGGCTCCGGCAACGGGGCTCTGGTCTGGTCACTGCAAACAGGAGCCAAGGGCTCAGCGCTTGCAGCAGGCTCCACGGGAGGCGCAAGGGAGGGGAGCAGGGACGTGGGTCAAGGCATCCCTGGAAGGCAAGGCCAGGAGCCGGGCCTTGGCCGCTGGGGGCCTTGTGAGGCAGGAGTGTGGGGAAAGCAGGCGGGGTTGGGCTGGCGTTGCCCTTCTGAGAGGTGCACGGAGAAGGAGGAGAGGCCATCCCCAGACATGGCTGCAGAGACACCTGCGCGCTGTGTGGGCCCTGAGCTGTGGCCGGGCTGGGCCTCAGCCTCTACCAAGGTTCAGGAACCCTAGCAGTATCCACCGTGCAGCCTCCTGAGGCAGGCGGGTCTGGGCCGAGCGAGGGGCCGCAGAGGCTGGGGGGGTCTGGGCCGAGCAAGGGGCCGCGGAGGCGGGGGGGGTCTGGGCCGAGCGAGGGGCCGCGGAGGCGGGGGGGGGGTCTGGGCCGAGCGAGGGGCCGCAGAGGCGGGGGGGGGGGTCTGACAAACCCAACTGCAAGGCTGATGAGGCTACAGCTGCATCAGGAGAAGCCCCAGCAGTGGGGCCAGTGGCCTGGCCGACAGGCCTCTCACCGAGCTGCTGCCCGTCCCGTCTGACTCTCGGCCGGCCCCTGCCCTGGCTGCGGCGCCCCTCGGGTTCCACGCGAGCCGGGCGAGGGCCGCGGCGCCGATGCGCGTGTGATTTCCCTGTTCCAGAGTGCGGCCGGCCAGAGCCCCGTCAGCCACCCCTGCTACCCGGAAGGCTACCATGAAAACACCACGGCAGCCTCCCTTGGCGGCAGCCCCTGCACCGCGTCTCTTGCCCTGAGCCCCTCACAAGCCCCCCGGCAGGTGACCCTGCTGGGCACCGGAAACGCTACCGAGTGCCGCGAGGCCATCCGGCGGATCTTCAACTTCAGCGCCTGCAGCCAGAGCCAGTTCTGCACGTTCGATGGGATCTACCAGCCCCCGCTCACTGGGGAGTTCTTTGTGAGGCAAATCCCCTCCGAGCCCGCTCCCCTCAGGTGCCTGGGAGCCCCTACCGGAGCCTGAGCCAGGCTGAGGGGTGCACCCTCCGCACACACCCGGCTGGCTGCTGCCTGGGGCGCAGGGAATGCAGCTCCGCCGTTGTGGGGAGCTGTCCTGGCTCTACTTGGCATGGGCCAGCGAAGGGACTGACCCCCCAGAACCCTGCGAGCAGATGGGGACGACCGTGAGTGGGGGAGGGCGCCTGTCTCGCTGCGGGCGCTCCCGCAGACCCTCTGCTTCCCGCCCCGGCCGTGTCTATCGCTGCGCCCAGGGCTGGACGCACAGCGGCACAGTCCTCACCGTCCGGCTCAGGCGCCCACTGACCTACTGGCTCTTGCTTTCCAGGCCTTCTCTGCCTTCTACTACACCTTCAGCTTCCTCAACCTGACCGGCGGGCAGCCCCTGGCCGCGGTGGAGGACACGGTGCAGAGGTTCTGTGCGAGAAGCTGGCAGGACGTACGTGCTGGGAGGGGGATGGAGGCTCCGGGGAGCAGGCAGGCTGTGGGGACTGCCCAGCAAAGGGGCCGAGAGGGGCCGGGGGCTCTCCTGGGGAGGCCCCAGCGCACGAGGCAGTCTCAGGGCATTGAAGGGGTAGGTGGGATCACCAAGCTCAGTGCCCTGGGAGCAGCCACAGGCCACGGATCCCTGCTCTGAGCTGCCCCCAGGGGCGCAGGCTCAGTCCCGAGGCCCAGTGGCTCCCCCAGGCTGGTGGGAGCGGCAGGCCCCTACGGGGGTGGGAGGCAGCGCATCTGTCGGTCCCAAAGTCCTGCTGGTGCAGTCCCAGCAAAAGGCACCATCTCCCGCCCGCAGAAACCGCCCTGGGTGGCCAACGGGGGACTGGCCCAGTCGGCACCAGGACAATCGTCTGTGCCCAGGGGCCACGTGCCCAGAGCCGGCTTGCCCGAGGGGCTGCTGTGGGCACTGGTGCCCAGCCAGGGCTGGAGCAAGCAGGCCCATGCGAGACAGAGAGGTCATGGCCCTGCCACCCACGTCGAGTGGTGAACGACCCGCCTGGTCCCAGGGCGAGCGTCTGTCTGTGCCGGCGCGATGCCAGGGCTCTGCCAGGAGCTCGGAGCGCTGCCCGCTGGGAGTTAACGTCCCCGCCCTCACGGGCGGCGTGTCCCCCCAGCTGCAATCCAGCTACCCCCGAGAGAGGGCGCAGTGGCTGCGCGAGTACTGCGCCAACGCCAACTACATCCTGGTGCTCCTGCTGGATGCCTACAAGTTCAACCAGAGCAGCTGGAGCAGCATCAGGTTCCAGATGAAGGTAGGGGGCGGGGCGGAGGAATCACCTCGGCCAGCTCTGGGCTCAGGTGGGGGCGCACTTCAGCCCTTTGGCTTCCTGCCCCAGCTCAGCCTGGGTCCGGGGCCGACTGGGCCCAGGGTGGCCAAACTCCCAAGGGGTTCTGTGCTGTCCACTCCCCTGGGTGGGTGGGGAACCCGAGGGCTCGCTGCTGTGGTGCAGGGCAAGGGCAGCCTGTCCCGTGTGCCCATCAGAGACTCAGCTACCTGCTACTGCCCATGCTGCCGCTCCGGAGTCCGGGCCCCCCGGCTCCCTGGGGGAGCAGCCCTGCCCTTCTTACCAGGGTGTGCTTTCCCTGGGCAGGCGGCGAACACGGACATCGGCTGGACCCTGGGCTACATGCTGAACCTCTCCAGCATGATCCCGGCGGAGGCGCCGGAGCAAGTGAGAGGACAGCCACACGGCCTGTGGGCCGCCGCCATCTTCTTCATCGTCCTGACTCTGGCATTCTGCCTCGTCGGCCTGCTCATCTACATCCTGTAGCGGGAGCATCCGGCAGGAGCACCGCTTAGCCAGGCCGCGCCCCTCACCCCCACTGCCAATCCCAGGCCTTAGTCTCCTGTGAACTGGGGACTCAGGGCTGGGGCCCCCCGGAACATAACTGACCCCCAGCAAGCTTTGAACTAGGCCCCCGCACTTGCGAGCCGCTCTCCTGGAGCTTGGCGCTCTCAGGGAGCTAGCCACCTAATCAGGCCACTGGCACTGCCGGGTTTTGAATTGCCTGACTCCCCTTGGTGTCATAGGAGCTGGAGGCTATTAGGTGCCTGACTGCATCTTCAGGTGGCCAAGTACCTGTCAAAATCTGGCGGGAGAGCCCAGCCCGGGCCAGGTTACTTGAGGCCTTCAGCCAATTCCCAGCGGCACAGGAACAGGCTGCATTAACCTTTGTCCAATAAGCCCACGTGTCCGGACTCCTGGGGCCTGCTGGATTCAGAGCTCGCTCTGGAGTCAGGACTTGTCGTCAGCTGGGGAAGGGGCTCGAGCCTCTTGGGTCAGACCGCAATGCCCCTGCCTCTGAGCTGGCAACCTCCTTCCGTGGAGCCAAGGCCTCAGGGAGCCATGGCTGTCGGAGCCTTTCGCACCAGGCGCACGCTTCCTCGGCAGCGTTCCCTTCAAACTGGGCGCTTGGGTGGGCCCCTAGGAGAAATTCAGGTGCCACCCAGCCGCCTGGCAGAGCACCCACAGCTGGCAACGTGTGTGTCTATTGGTGGTGTCCATCCGCATGCCTCGGTGCACATAAAAAATTTATTATGCACATGGATGGAAAAAATGAGAGGGACCATTGTTCCTTGGCTCAGCGTGCCAGCCCTCCCGGCTGAATGATTAATGGGCAGCCCTACCCTCTGGTGTGATGAAACCTCCAGGAACACGTCCAAGCAAAACTGGCAACCCTATTCTGCTTTGTTTTCCTGCCGTGCTCACCCACCAGCGCCTACCCTCCTCCCCCAGAAGCCCTCTGGGACGGGGCCTTCCGGCTGCTTGAAGCGTTTGTCACAACTCCACTATGCTGGATGCCAGCTGGCTCATCCTTGGAAAGGGCCCGTAATTTAGTGGCTGCCCCTGGGCATGCACGTAGCGTTTGTGTACATTAAGGGAGGAAGACGGGGCTGGGTAGTGGCACATTCCCACGGGCTGCTTGGGCTGCGCTCGCTGCCGCCGCTTCAAGTGCAAAGAACACGGTGCAGAGACACAAACGGCACCAAAGCTAAACCGCCCTGGGAGGGTCGGGTCTGGCCATGAACATTGGCCACTGTGTCACTTGATACTGGGGACCCGGCTCAGGCCTCGCGGGGGCTACAGCTAATCTCATCTCAGCGCACGGATCAGAAAAGGCGAGGTGGCCAACGCGCCGCCCGGCCGTCCCAGAAGACCCCGGCAGACACAAGACGTTTGGACAAACGTATGTTGCTAGGAGCCGAGCTGGCGACACAAAGCGTCAGGGTGTCATCGGCCCAACGCCCCTCTCACACTTCCAGAGCATCGGGGCAACGGCTCCCCTCCCACCCAGGGCTGGCGTGTGCAGAGAGGGGATTTAGGTGCACTTTTGTGGCACACACACAATGCAGGAGCCAATTTGTCTCTACAGGTCTCTGGGCAGATCTAAACAAGCAGTAAAGGACAAGGTAGTCTGGGCCAGTGGCTGCAGCCTCCCTCCGTGAGGCTGGAAAAGCAGCACAGTGGGGCATGCGGGAGGAAAGTGCATGTGTCTGTCGGTGAGTTAGCGGGTGAGCCGTGCGGCGGCAGAGTGGGGGGGGAATAGGATCAGCCCTGCAGGAAGCGACGACGCTGAGCAGGTCACCAGGGGATACAAGACCAGCCTCTGCCACGAGGCCAAGGCCCCAGGAAGAGGCGCTCGCACAGCCCCCGGGACCGGCAGGAGCACGCCAGGCCCCCCGAGTGCACGTCCCCCAGCCCGCCGGGACGGGTGACGCTCGTACGCACAGGCGACGCGCCCTGAGCACTGGCCGCTTTGGAAACGTTTCCAGTTGGTGGCCCCGGGTCACATCGTGACTCAGCAGAACTCAGGGCTCCCCAAACCAGGGCCTGGGCCAGAACCACAGAGCCACCCTCCCTAGGAGCCAGTGACGTGCACCTCCCCACACTAGGCACACGGGCAGGGCTGGGAGTGTGCGTGTGTATCTGCGAAGGGGCATGTGTGCACAGAGGTGCATGTGTGTGTGCAGAGGCATATGTGTGTGCATGGGCGTAGGTGCGTGTGCATGCGAAGGAGCATGTGCATAGGTGCATGTGTGCGCGCAGGTGTGTGCAAAGGTGCATGTGTGTGTGCGAAGGTGCGTGTGGAGAGGCACATGTGCACAAGACGCTGCCTGCGTGTGCGGAGGTGTGTGCGAAGGTGAGTGTGCGGAGGTGCACGTGTGTACACGAAGGTGCCTGCGTGTGCGCAGGTGCGTGTGTGCGCAGAGGCGTGTGTGTGTGTGTGTGCGCGCAAAGGTGCGTGTGCGGAGAGGCACATGTGCACAAGACGCTGCCTGCGTGTGCGGAGGTGTGTGCGAAGGTGTGTGTGCGGAGGTGCACGTGTGTACACGAAGGTGCCTGCGTGTGCGCAGGTGCGTGTGTGTGTGCGACGGTGCCTGTGCACAGGTGCGTGTGTGCGCAGAGGCATGTGTGCGTGTGAAGGTGCATGTGCGAAGGTGCACATGTGCGCACGAAGCTGCCTGTGTGCGTGGGGGCTGCGGAGGTGGGGGGCTGCGCACGTGGAGGGAGGAAGAGCAGGAAGCCAGCCCGGCTCACAGAGCTGAGGTTTTACTGGGAAGTGTCAGCCATGGGCCAGCAGCGCAGCTCATCCTTCAAACCTGCCATTCCCGACCCCGGCCCAGCAGCTCGCGGGGTCACCGGGCTGCCCACGGCACGGCCCCAGGGCCTGCCCGACGGCCAGAGGAGGCCGCCTGGCTCCGTCCGACAGCAGGGCCCTGGCCCAAGGCTACAGCATCGTCTCGTAAGTGGCAAAGCGCCTCTGGTAGCACAGAGCCAGGCTGGACCAGAGGAGCAGGGCCAGCGTCAGGCAGGCGGTGAGCACAGCCGCTGCCCACAGGGCCGGCCGCTGCCCCTTCACCCGCTCGGGAGCCTCCGTGGGGACGGCGTTCGTGAGGTTCAGCATGTAGCCCAGGCTCCAGCCCACGTCCACAGCAGCCACCTGAAGGGAGAAAGCAGGAGTCTGGCGGGGCCACTGGGCTGGGCGGGAGCCTTCTTCAGTGGTTTGCACCAATGCAGCACACGCCTGTTCTCATGCACGCAGGCCTCAGAGCCCGTCCCAGAGCCCCCCCAGCCTGCCCTGGAGCCCTTGCCCGGTCCTGAGACCTGTCCTGGAGTCCTCGCCAGCCCCACAGCTCCCCGCCCCCACTGCCGCTCTCAAACCCGCCCTGGCACCTTGAACACCTGAGGGTCGCGACAGCCAGGAGCAGGGGGCTCGAGCAGCTGTTAATCCGGAAAGCTACCGGTCACACAGCAGCGGAGGGGTCCAGGCAGCACCCAGCTGCCACGTCCCCCAGAGCAGCAAAGCCCGCCCAAAACCTCCAGCTGTCCCGGCTGCATGAAGCCCTCCCCCCACTGGGCACGGGAATGCAGCGTGCCACGCGAGTGCGAAGCCCCAGTGCCGGAGAGACGTGGACAGGATCTCCGCAGCGTGGGGGGCCGGCTGCTTTACTGGGTTTGTTCAGACACTCTCCATTGAGCTGCCAGACCAGATCAGCCCACGCGGCCCAGGGCGGGCCTAGGGCAGCGGCAAGGGACAAGGGATAACTGCCCTGTCCTCCACGCAGAAATCGCATCCTGGCCACAATCTGCCCAACTGCAGGATCTAGGCCCACAGAGCTGGGGCGGACATGGGGCCTGTCCAGCTGAACCCACCAGCCTGCTGCATGTGGCCCAGCGCCGCTGAGCTGCATTGGGACCCAATGCCCAGACACTCCATTTGCTGGGACCGCCTTTGCCCCCGGAAGGAGGACACGTGCGAGAGCCTTTTCCTGCCCTTGTTCATCAGGGCTGGGTTACAGGACGTACAGGGGAGCTTGGGCTCCTGTCTCCTGGCTGCCTCACCTGCCCTGTGGGTCCGGCTGGCATTATGGGAGCGAGAGGGACAGGCCTTCGGGGCTGGGGCAGCCGCCTAGCAAACGCGCCTAGGGACGGACGAACCTGCAGTGGCTGCAGGGGAATTGTAGCCGGCAGGGTGACGCAATGGCCTTTCCAAATTCCCCATTTCTTTGGCTGGGGGCGAGGGGGGGAGGGAGAGGGAGAACTTTTTTCCAGATGGCACCATCCAAATACAATCATGCCGTGAAGCTGGGCAGCCACTGGATGGCAGCAGTAAGCCAAAAGCGAGAGCCCCAGTGGGCTGCACTGCCCCATGGCAGGGAAAGGAAGAATCACAGATTACAGCGGGAAGAGCCCTCAGGGGTCCTGGAGTCCAGCCCCCTGCCCAAAGCAGGACCAAGCCCAACTCAATCAGCCCAGCCAGGGCTTGGTCATGCCGGGACTCCAACACCTCTGGGGTGGAGATTCGACCCCCTCCCTAGGGAACCCAGCCCAGGGCTTCCCACCCTCCCTGGGAAAGGGGTTTTCCTCATATCTAACCTAGACCTCGCCCCTGCCACTGGAGGTAAATCACCTCCCTTGCTCCTGGTTCTGTCGTCTGCCACCTCTGAGAATAGCCCCACGGCGGGATTAAGACGTGCTGAGGCCCTGAGATGTGTCACATTCGAAAGGCCCCAGAGCGCTACCAAAGAAACGTGTTAAGCTGCCAGTAAGGGACACAGGCGAAACTGCACCTGGGAATATTTCTGCTTTTAGGGGCCCCTCACAATCTGAAGGCCCTAAACTTTAGTTTACTTAGCTTGTGCATAAACCGGCTCTGCCTGGCTCCATCCTCTTTGGAACCCCCCTTCAGGGAAGGCTGCTCTCAAATCCCCCCTCACTCTTCTCTTCTGCAGACTAAGCCCAACTCCCTCAGCCTCTCCTCATAAATCATATGCTCCAGCCCCCGCCTCATTCTGGTTGCCTCCGCTGGACCCTCTCCAATGCGTCCACATCCTTCTGTAGTGGGGGGCCCAGAACTGGACACAATACTCCAGATGTGGTCGAATAAAGGGGAATAATCACTTCCCTGCATCTGCTGGCAGTGCTCCTCCTAATGCACCCGAATATGCTGTTAGCCTTCTCACCCCCTGCAATCCCCAGGTCCTTTACTGCTGAACTGCTGCTCAGCCAGTCGCTCCCCAGCCTGTCGCAGGACTCGGCACTTGTCCTCGTTGAACCTCATCAGATTCCTTGTGGCCCAATCCTCCAATGCCGATCCCTGCCCTCCAGCGTATCTACCCCTCCCCCAGCTCAGTGTCAGCCGCACACTTGCCGAGGGTGCAATCCATCCCCTCAGCCAGCTCATTAATATCAAAACCGGCCCCAGACTGGTCCCAGGCCACTCCTCGATAATGGCTGCAAACCAGATATTGAGCCATTGATCACTCCCCGTTGAGCCCGACACTAGCCAGCTTTCTACCCGCCCTGCAGGCCGGGCTCTTTAATTCACTGGCAAGAGTCCAGTGCGAGGCCATTGCAGAAGCTTTGCTAAAGGCAAGGTACAGCGTCTATCCCTCGCCGTCCCCATGGCGAGAGCCAGTGAGCTCATCCGAGCAGGCAATCAGCTCGGCCAGCAGGACTTGCCCTCGGTTGCCCGTGCTGACTGTTTCTGGTCACCTGCCTTTCCTCCATGTAGGCTGCGAATGGGTAACTGGTTACATGGTAAGCATCACCCCCACTGGTAACTGGCAGCCCCCACCCCCCGGTCATGCTGGAGCAGCTCCTCCACCCGTGGGATCCCGCTTAACCGTTTAAATGCAACATTTCTCGTTAACCGGGATTTCACATCCCGGGCTCCAAGGCTTTCAGAACGGATTCCTGGAGGACCTGCTCCATGGTTTTCCAGGGATGGAGGGGAGGCTGATCTGTCTGGTCCCCTGGATTCTCCTCCTTCCCCTGCACTGGCCTTTTGCCAGTGGTCTGGGTCCTCCCCCGCTGGCCACGCGCGTGCAAAGGTAACAGAAGAGTTCTTCCAGGCCCCAGGCTGGGCCGGGGGAGCAGGGAGCAGACTGCGCAGGGCACCGGGGCCTGATTTCCCTGGGCTGCCCGCAGGGACAGATCCACTTGGGGGGACGACGCAGGCTGCGCACAGTGGACCTACCTGCTGGCGGAACTGGATGTTGCTCCAGGTCTGGTTGGAGAACTTGTAGCCTTGCAGCAGGAGGGTGAGGATGTAGGTGCTGGCACCGCAGTAGTCCTGCAGGCGGGTCTTGTTCAGTGCAGGACGCATCGCCTGCACCTGCGCACATGGGGGGTCAATGCAAGCCTGCTGTTCCCATGGAGACCCTGCCCCCACTGGGACTCCTCCAGCAAGACACAGTCAGCAAGGCCCCCCGGCACCCGCAGACCTGCCATTTCTGCCCCTAGCCAGGCCCCCCCAGGCACTACCAGCCTGGGCCAGATCCAGGTGAGGGACCTAGGGCTCTATCCCATCCCTGAGCCGTGGGCCCTGCCCTGCCTGCACTCACTGGCCGAGACCCTCGGACTTCGGGCCCAGGGCAGGGTGACGGGTCTGAGCCCTGGTTCGGCAGGAGAGACAGGAGCAGGCCAGAGGGTTTCCCCAGAAGATCCCCCTAGAGCCTGCTGGAGCTCGCTGCTTCCAGCCACCTGCCGACAGGCCTCTGATCCCTTCTCACGACAGCGCCTCGCAGAGGGGCCTCCCTCCCACGCCTGCCTCCCCCGCCCTATGCACAGCCCTGGCTGCCTCCCACAAGTGACGGGGCTCACAGGCGCAGCCAAGGCGGAGCCAGCGCAGCCCTTGCTGGCTCCAGCTCCGTGGTTTCCTCTCTGCTGGAGCCAGGCTTTGCAATCCCCTCTCCACAGCCCCTCTGCTCATCCCTCCTCGCCCCCAGCCAGCCCGAGCATGGCTGGATCCCGCCTCGGCCAGACGCGGGGTGCCGGAGGGAAAGGACGAGTCAGCGCTGCAGCGTGTGGCGACGTGCCAGGCACCTGCCAGGGCGGAGCAGTCCCAGCGGGATGGGGACCAGAACACTACAGGTCTGTCCCCCACCCTGCGGCCCAAGCCAAGGCTCCCCCCGCACAGAACATCCCGGGAAGGGCCACTGGCCCCCTCGTGTGCTCTCGCTTCCTGGGCCCCTGGCTGCTCGATCCTGGCACTGCCCAGCTGCTCCCTGGGGTCTCACCTCCCTCCACTCCTTGGCACAGAAGCGCTCGACGGTGGCTTGGACGTCACTCAGGGGCTGCCCGCTGGTCAGGTTCAGAAAGTGGAAGACGGAATAAAATCCAGAAAAGGCCTTAAAAGCGGAGAGCAGGTTAGCCAGGCAGGCAGCCCTCGGCGACACCTCCCGCAGGCCAGGGAGGTCAGCCCGGCCCCTCCAGAACCCAGCTCCCCTGACCCAAGGACACGGGGCCTCCCCCCACCCTCCTCTGGGCAGGGCACTGGCACCCAGCAATGGGCGCTGGATGTGGAGCAGAGCACAGCACGAGCCTACTAGCCAGCCTGGGAGGAGGGACGTGCAGGCTGGGCCAGCGGAGCCCAGAGAGCTGACCGGGGCGGGGCTGAGGGTGCGTCCCACGGCCCTTCGGAGGCGGCCAGGCGAGCACGCCAGCGGCTGGCTGCTCCAGACCAGAGCGGCTCTGGGCTGAGCTCGGGCCTGAGGCGAAGGGTCCGTGCGGAGTCACGTGCCCACGGTACGTCGGCTCTGCCGCGCTGGCAGGCGCTGCCCCAAGGCCCCTCGGCGTGGGGACGTGGTGCGGAGTCTGGGCCCGGGGCCGCGCCGACTGCTCTTCAAGGCCCTTCCTTTGGTTTAGTGTTAGCCAGGTCCAGTCAACGCCGGTTCAGCCAGGCGGCCTGGTCTGAACCCAGGGAAGTCTGCCTGCACCAGCACGTCAGGGCCTCGGCGTAGACGCGGCGGCGGGGGCCTGCACAGGCCAGCCGGACAGACCTGGGGTCCGTGGGGCGCCCATGACTCGCTGTCATCCTGCCAGAGGCTGCAGTCCTGCCTGGCCCCGCCACGGCACACGTCAAGGCCAGGCTGGGCCCTGCCTTCCCCAGGCTGAGTTAGAGTCTGGCGCCAACTTGAACCTTTTCTCCTTGTCCGTGCGGACAACGCAGCTACTTCCCTTTCCCAGGCGGCCAGAGCTAAGCCCGTAACGCGCCCCCGCGCGGCCCCTCGCGCCCAGCCAGGCATCGGCGCCTCGCCCCCTCGGGAGGGAAATGCCACGAGAGATGCAGCAACAGCTGGTTCTGCGCATCAGGGCTGATCCTGCCCTTCAGACACTTGCCCTTTGCCCCCAAGGAGAATGTCCCCCCACAGCACCCCCGAGGTCCCGGGGCCCTCCGCCCCCTTAACCCGGCTCCCACCAGCGCAGCCGGAGCGGAGGGGTGACGGCTCCTTACAAAGAACTGCCCGTGCGCCGGCGGCTGGTAGACCCCGTTGAACCCGCACGTCCTGTTGGCCCCGCAGGCGGTGAAGTTGAAGAGTTTCCGGACGGCCCGCCTGCACTCCGCCGGGGCCCCCGTGCCCCGCACCGTGAGCACCTGCTGGGGGTCCTGGGCAGCTGGTGCTGGGACGCAGGGACTGGCATACAGGGCAGCGGCGGTGACGTTCTCCTCGTAGCCCCGGGGGTAGCACGGGTGGGAGAGCTGCAGGGAGGGGTTCTCCTAGGGAGAGGGGAGCCCATCAGCCACCGCCCTGGCCCCAGGCACACAAGCCACAGGAAGGTCCCACAGCGGAGAAAGCCGGGGGCAGCCCCAGGCACGCCGGACCGCGAGCAGCCGGCCACCCTGGCGGGAACAGCCCCTCCGGGCCTGGCCCGTTGGCAGCCGCCAGAGCAGAAATGAAACTTCTGGATGGGGCGGGGGCAGAATCACGGTGAGCCTGAGCCGCCCTGCTCTGCTCCTGCAGGCCGTGCACCCCGGGCCCTCGCAGCAGCACGAGGGCTGGCCTAGGAGGCTGCATCCCCCCGCCTGGCTCCTTTGGGAGACCATCGAGGGGAGGGTCAGGGTCAGCCAGAGCCTCCTCGCCGGAGATCCCCAGGCGGGGGGGAGGGGCTGGGCTTGCCACGGATCCCCTGGGGCTTGCACATGGGCACCCGAATGGACAATCTCAGGCCGGGCTCCTGGTAGATCTCAGGGGCAGAGCCTGGGGGGGCAGAGGCAGGTGCCGATTCCTCTTTACAAAACACGCTGGCCCCCCGGCATTTTGCCCTGCACCCTCACGCGTTTCGTCCAGCAGGTACCAGGGGCCGAGTCAGCAAACCGGGGGCTGCTCCCCCCTCACGGCCGAGTCACCGCAACAGGCCACGTCCCACCGGGCCTCAGCCCCCCGCCCCAAAAACAAGGGCCTCTTGGCGGCCGCCAACCTCCTCCTGCAGGAGTCTCCTGCCAGACGTCTTGCCTGTTGGGTGCAAGGGGCCCCGCTCGGCCCCTCCCCAAGGCTGTGTCTGTCGCAGCTCAGCAGCCACCCTTGACAGAGGGCCCTGGACAGCTCGCACGCGGCCCTGCACCAGGGTCCCGCCGAACAACCGAGGGGGCGTCTGGTCTCCCTGTGACTCGCCCACGAGCAGCAGGTCCAGGCTCCGTGGGCAGGGAAGCTGCAGACTGGTGGGCGGAAGTGGGGTGGCGTGGGGCCATGGAGCGGGCTAAGGCTCCGAGCTGTGCTCATCCCCAGCCCCAGGCCGGGGCGCTGAGCACCAGGAGAACTCAGGCTCTACCCACTCTGGCTGCAGACTCCTGGAGCGGGAACAAGCCCAACCTTGGACGCCCCAGGCCAGCTCCTCAGTCCTAGGCACCCTTCTAGGGGTGCTCAGCGGGAGCTGCAGGTGCCACTGGCTCTGAGAAGCCGGCCAGAGGCCCCTCCGGGGGGACCCCCCTGCCCGCTTCCCTCCTGCAGCGCAGGGGCGAAGGGTGAGGAGCTGATGGGCACAGGGTTCCCTGTGACATGCCAAGTTATTACCCGCTTTGCCTGGCGCCGCACTGTACAGCCACCGATGCAATCTCCAAAGGGCAGGGCCAGGGTGGGACCCAGCGGGCTGGTGCTGAGCCCCGGGGAGCCCAGGTCTGGGGAAGGGGCCGTCTAGGGAGAATACCTCTCGGAGGACTGCCAGCAGCCTCCTCAGGGCTTGGCTTGCTCCGTAGCAGAGGTAGCTGTGGGTGTACAGCGAGTAGCTGGCCCCGTACAGCCGGAAGAGCGCCTGGGTGCTGTTGTCCTCGACGGCACGGCCAGGGTGAAACGTTATCTGGGTGGAGGCTCCTCCAAGGTCCAGCGCTCCCACCACTGCGGCTGCCTCCGGGTGTGTCCACACGCCTGTGAAGGAGAACTGCCCCCCATGGATCAGTCTCCGTGGGGCCTGGAGCTAGGAGCAGAGGGCCGGGGCAGGGCGCCCGTCTCCCTAGGAACGCAGCGCCCGGCATCGCTGCTCACCAGCGTCTGTGACTCTTGCACTAGGAGGCGGGGCCTCGGACACCACGTGCCACTCAAGGGCTGCCCCCCGAGCTCTGTCTCATCGGAAAGCAGAGGCCTCCAAGTCCCTCCCCCTCCCCCTGAATCTACTGACGGGTGCCCCCTGCACTCCCGAGGGGTCTGTCCCGTGTCCCACCAGCCCTGCGCCTGCCCTGCGGCGGGAGCCAGAGAAAGGGGCATGTCTGTGAAATGAGCTGGCCCGGAGGAGCAGCCCAGCCCCCGCCCTGGCACTGACCTTGCCGAGTGTCTCCAGCAGGTAGTTGATCGTGATCCAGCCAAAGGACCCTTCCTCGTTCCCAGTGAGGATCTGAGCACCCTGGAAAGCCACCGGGTACTGTCGGATGGTCCTGGAGACCTCGGCAAAGACCAGGTCGGCCTTCGTGCTGTTCTGCTCCCTGCGGACGGCGAGGGGAGAGACCCCACTGGGCCCTGAGCTCTGAGCCGCAGCGACGGCCCAATCCAATCGCAGCCTATGGGTAACAACCCGCAACAACTCCCCGGGCGCCAACTGGGACCCCGGCGCCCGGCCCCCAGCGCAGCAGCTCCCAGGAGGGTGCTTAACGCCCAGCTACCAGCTGCGGGTACGTACCCTGGGAACTACAGCCACAGCCCCTCCCGCTGCACGGGGCCCGATGGGGAGAGCCCGGCCCTGCAAGACCCCCGGGACTGTCCAGGCCACAGCTCAGAGGCACCGGGAGAACATGACCCGCTCTGCGGCGCACGGACTGGGGCCTGTCCCCAAACACCCCCCACCAAACCGCAGGGGACTGACACTAGCCACCCTGCCACCCCTGAGCCTCTGGCGAACTGCAAGCTCCACCCCGAAGCCATCGCTGCCCCCCTTTCGGCCCGCCGGCCCCTGCCAGGCACTGCGGGTACCTCAGCAGCCGCATGCCCGCGGTGGCACCGAGGTAGGCGGGCGTTTCTCGCTGTTGCTTGGCGGGGATGAGCGTCATGGCTGTGTCCAGACAGGCCCTCAGGCTGGCCCCAGCCCCAGCAGGGTCGTCAGCGTAACTGGAGATCCCGGGGCCTGGAACAATCCCAGTGAGAACCTGAGCTCAGCCGGGCGGGGCAGGGGCAGACAGCGCTGCCCTGGCCTGGCCCCGGGGGCAGGAGAGCTCGGAGGAGGGTCGGGGGTCCGATGGCATCAGCGCGCAGGGAAGAGGTGGAGAACGCTCTCGCTGGGCTCTAACCGGGCCCGGGAGAGGTGGGGCTGGTCCACGGCTATCGGCTGCAGGCCGCTAAGCAGCAAAGGCCACCCGGGGCCGCACCAGATTCACGCCAATGGCCAGATTCGCCCTGGTGTCTCCCCCCGGACTTGGCGCAACCCCTCCCGGGATGAATGGCCCAGCCGCTCTCCCAGGAGCCGACCAGGCAGAAGGGGGCGGGTTAGGCGGAGCCAGCCACGTGCAGGGCAGCAGCACAGCTGCCTTCGCCCCCGAGAGCGGCCATGAGAGAAACAGCCGACCGACCTGGTACGGTGCAGGCCGCGGCCTGGCTGACGATGCCGGTGCCGTTCTCCTTGCCGGCCGGCCACTGGTAGACGTAGAGAGCCGTGTGCGAGGAGCCGGCGTCCAACACCAGCCCGTACTGAGGAGGGTGGAGAAGACGGGTCACAGCACGCTGCACATTCAGGCTTCCACCAGGTCTTGGTTTCTATCCCTGGGGTCTGCCGTGGCAGTTACACGGTGAACAAGGAAGTGGAGTAAACCCAAGTCTCACCCCTGCAGTGAAACCCCCTGAGCTCTCAGGCCCTGGAGACATGTGAATGGACAAACCTGCGGCCTCTTCACGGCTACCGGAGGCTGGGAAATCAGGACGTGGTAGTTGTGCAAGAGTCTTGGAAAAACAGGGATGAAAGAGAGAACTGGGAAGGGTCATGGAACCGGGGGAGGAGGACGGAGGAGAGGAAACACGTGATGCCCGAGAGAGCTGAAAAGAGAAAGGAGGAATAAAGGCCAAGAGAGGCTCGTTTAGTTATGCGGCAGGCCGGTCTCGGGCAGGGCCCCGCGCGGCGGGCCGGTCTCGGGCAGGGCCCCGCGCGGCGGGCCGGTCTCGGGCGCCTACCTTGGTTCTTGGCGGCAGAGGAACGTCCTTCACTTGAACAAGGATGAGGACGAGGGTAGCGACGCCTGAACCTGCAGCCACTGCAAGGAGCCACCGGACAGCCCGGCCTGCCAGAGGCTGGCACATTGCTGCACCGACCTGGGGCGAAGCAGACGTCACGTCTTCAGCCAGCCCCGGGGTTCGCTTTGAGCTCAGGACAAGGCTGGCGGCGCCGGTCACTGCTCCAGCCTCGCCAAGCGCACGGTCTCTGGGCTCCTGCCAGCACACGTGCAAACGAGCGACCAGCTGGGGCAGGGGCACTGCCGGCCCGAGAGGCCCCGGAGAGGCGGGAAGGCGCCTGCTGAGGGTCCCAGGGAGGCCACGCTGCGGGGAGCCCGCGGGGCTGCTGCTCTTGCGCAGTATTTGCCTTCTCTCCAGCGAAAGGCGGCGCAGGGAGCCTCCCTCCACAGGACAGCCACTGCCGGGGAGGCCAGTCAGGGAGCCAGGAGATGTCGACTGGAGTAAAACCCAGACGAGCTGCTGGGCAGGGGGTAAGAGCCCTACTGGCCCCATCAGCCCTGGGCTGATAAATGAGGCGGGGGGGGGGGGGGGGGGGGGCAGGGGCGAGAGGGAGGAGCAGGAGGGACCCGCGAAGCCCAGCCACACAGCGGCTGCTCCCCACAGGCTCTGCAGGGAGCCAGGGGACGGTGGCGATGGGGGGGGGGGTCACTGCGCACACGCCCAGGGGTGCAGGAGGTTCCTGCGGGACGAGAACGGGCCCTGTCGGCTCTCCAGAGGCAGACGGCCCCAGGAGAGGGGCTGTGGGGTACAGCCAAGGCCCCGCACCGGGAGCGGCCCTGTGACGTGCGTTTGCTCTGTGGGCTCTCTGGGGCATGGTCGGACTGTGGGCAGCCCCGAGCACAGCAGGGACCCAGCCCTGGCAGAGGCCTCACAGCGCTGTGCTCCACACACAGCCCTCTCCCTTCCCGTCCCCCCCTTCCCTGCCTGTTCACCTCACTGATGCCCGAGTAGCCAGAAGGGTTTGGCACTTTCCTGCCTGGCAAATTCCTTGTGGCGGCGTGGCCACCCCGACTGGCCAGGCCTCTGGCCCCACCGAGGGGCTGCGGGGCTCGGAACCGGAGGGGGGTTCTGCTGGAGCCCTGGTCACGCTGAGCCCCCCAATGCAGGGCATGGCGCTAAATGCGAGGTGTGGGCGGGCGGGCCAGGTGCCCCAACAGACACTCAGGCTGCAGCTGGAGACCTGCTAGGTGCCAAGGGGGGAGCAGGTGCCATTTCCCACAACGCCCCGCGAACCTGCGGAACTCTCTGCCGCTGGACGACAAGGCCAGTTCCCGGGGGTTAGGGCGGCAGGGCAGACGCTGCCCCCAGCCCGGGAGCTCCCTCGCCCAGCCGGTACCAGCCGAGCCGATCCGCTTCGGCTCACAGACCCCGCGGGGGCAGCGCAGCGTGAGCCCGGCCCGGCCCGGCCCGCGGCTGCTTCCGGCAACGGGGAGCGAAGCGAAAGCAAAAGCTGCTGCCGAGCCCGGGTCCCGCCCCAGGCCCAGCCCGGAGCCTGCGCCGCGGGGCTGGGCGCGCCCGTCCCCTCCCCTCCCGGGAGCCAGCCCCGGCCCCGGCGGCCCTTCCACGCTGGGAACCGGAGCCGGGCCGGCCCTGGCGCTCCGGGTCCGGGGAGCCCCGCTCTGCACCCCGGGCGCGTTCGGCAGAGCGACCCTGCGCGGGGCAACGGGGCGCACACCCCGACTCGCTCTCCCGCTCCGGCCGGCAGCCCTGGTTAGCGCCCGCTGGAGGGGCAGTGACTCTGCGGGCGGAGCCCTGCGTGGTTCAGAATCGGGCTCCACATCTGTGTGCGCAAAAGTAGCGGATACCTCCCTCCCCGCCGTGCGGTCCCGGCAGAGACAGAGGGGAGCCCCGGGGCTTGCAGGGCCGGTCTGCAGCTGGCATTGGAGGGGACTGGCGGTGGCCCCAGGACAGTGACACACTGTGCCAGGCTCGGCGTGGGCACAGACAGCCCCTACCCCAAAGCACCTGGCCCCAATAGGCAGGAGTGGGCGGCAGGCCAGAGAAATCGTGGCCATGGCAGGTCCAGACAGTGAGGCCAGGTCGCTGAGCCTCCGTCCACTGGGCCCCACTGCCTCAATCCCCGCACAAAGCCCCAGTGGATGGTTTGCCCCGGAGAGGAGCCCTACGAGGGCAGAAGGCCTAGCGTGAGCGGTGGGGGCTGGGGGCTGAGGCGAGGGGGAGGGTAGCAATGGTAGGAGGGCTGCAGGTCAGGAGGGAAACGTGGGGTGCAAGGGGGGCAGGATGGGAATAGCAGGGGCGTGGGACTGAGGTCGCTCACTGTGCACTGTCCAGCCACAGCCGGAGGGAGCAGCCGGCCCCACAGATCCAGGGCCTGAGGCAGGAGGCCGCTTTCAAAGCAACGTAACTTGGGCTGAAGACGCAGGGAGTCCTGAGCGAAGCTGGTTTCTACGGGGGCTCCCTGCCCCCAGGCCTGGAGGCTGCCGTCAGCTCTGGCAAGACGTTTCCAGCCACGTTCCTTTCGCTGCCGGCCGGGAGGGCAGGGACCCGGGGAACAGCATCTGCAAGCAGGTCCCTGCCAGCTGGGAGTGGGGCTCCCGGCCGGGCAGGCAGGGCAGCATCCAAAGGACCAAATGAGGCTCCTGTCCAGGCTGCCCGGCCCTGCTCTCCCAGCAGCGAAGCAGTTAAACCAGAGCTGGGGAGACAGTCCGGCCAGCCCCTCACCTGCTGCGTCACCTTGGCCTGCCAGCGGGAGGCTGGCTGGCCTGCTTCCAGGGGCGGGTGATTGGTTGTGGGCCACAGGGAGGCGACTCCTTTGGGCTGTGCCGGAGCCTCTGTCCAGGCACACGGCGCCGCGCTGCAGGGATTGATGCAAGGCCAGGACAGAGCCCCCCCTGGGTGAGCCCACCGCCGCCTCCTCGGGGGGACGGCGCAGGTGAGGCAGGAGGGCTGTGGGGAAGGGCGGGCGCTCCTGGCAGAGTCTGGCAGCTCCCCAGAAGTGCAGGTCTAAGCTGCACAGGGACTTGGGAGAGCCCAGCCGCCCTGCGCGGGGGAGTCTGAGTCGGGGACTTTGCTCTCCGGCTAGCACAGCTGTTCCAGCCTGGCCACGGGAGACCGTTCTGTTCCCTGCTGTGCACCAGCCATGCCAGCTGCCGCTCCTTGCAAAGCGGCCCTGGCCTCTCCCTGCCTGTGGCTGCACAGCTTTCGTGGAGGATAGGCTGGGAGAGATGGAAAGAGTCTGGCCAACGGCTCCCTACCCCAGCTCCTTTCTGCACCCAACCTCCGTCCCACATCCCACACCCTCTCCACAGCAAAGTGCTGCCCTTGACCACTTCCCCAGTCTTGGAGTGCCCCACCCCCGCTGTGTGCCCACCGACAGCCTCTTCCAAGACGTGCACAGTAAAACCTGCCCCCAACATGTGACTGTTGGTATTGTAAGGCCAGCCACCCCCAAATGCACTGTGCTTCGCGTCCTGCTGGGCAGCCAAACGCTGCGCGTGCTTGGTAAACAGCTAGTGCAGAAGCTACAAAACGGGCCAGCAACGGTGAACTCAGCGGAGCCTGTTTCCAAGGGCTGCATCGTGCTGGGCAGGGCTAGGCTCAAAAGGCCAGCCTACCATCATCGTAGGACCTGAGCCACGATGCACAGGAGCACTCACCCCACTGCACACATGGGGAAACAGGCATGGGGCAGATGAAGCTCTTTGACCAAGGTCATGCAGGAGGTCACGGTTCAGCTGGGAATGGAACATGGGGGCCCTGCGGGCTAAGGCAAAACTACAGTCCGCTTGTCTGCCCGCCTGCTTGCTGGCGTCTCTGGTTCTGTTCAGCCCCGCCCTGTCCCTGACCGAGCAGAACCCACACAGCAGGGTGGAGGGCAAAGAGGGAGAGGAGGGTGTACAGCCCAGGGTCTTTACTCAGCTGTTGCACGTTAGGCAGGGAGGCCTTTGCACTGGAGCATTTTCTCACATGGATTATGCTGCTAGAATGGCTCTGGTTTAGGTCCTGATCCTAGAAAGGGTGCCTGAGGCTCTCAGCACCCTGCTGGCCTGTAGGAAAGGGGTCATCTCGTCACACACACAATCCTAGAAGATGAGGGTTGGAAGAGACCTCAGATGGTCTAGTCCAGCCCCCCACTCAGAGAAGGTCCAGCATGTTCTAGAGAACTGGAGCATGTCTGCAGGGCGTTTACACGGGGCACTATCCCTGGCGACTTTCAAACTATCCTATGGCTCCAGATGCTTCTTTGGAACAGGGGGCCTTGAAAGCCAGGCTGCGAAGTTCCTGTGAAGAGCAAGGACAGGTGGTGTCTGCCACACCACCTGCACGAGGAGGGCACCCTAGCCAAACTGAGGGAGGGCCAGTGCTTCGGAGAATAGATGGTAGCTAGTTCCAGCCCCACTGGGGGTGTTACTCTCGCAAGACCCACCATATGGAGCTGAAACAAAACACAGGACGGTGCAGCACTTTACAGACTGACAAGATGGTTTATTAGGTGATGAGCTTTCGTGGGCCAGACCCACTTCCTCAGATCAAATAGTGGAAGAAAATTGTCACAACCATAGATACCAAAGGGTACAATTAAAATAAGTGAACACATGACAAGGACAAATCACATTTCAGAACAGGAGGGGGATGAGGGTGAGAGGTAAATGTCTGTGAGCTAATGATAGTAGAGGTGATAATTGGGGAAGCTGAGACACCAGCAGCTGAGCTGTTAGCTGGCGAATAGGAAGGTGGAAATGTTCAGGCTGGTGCTACCAACATGACAGCTCTCACCTGGGGCCCATTCCCTTGCAGGTCACCATGGGACGGGGGCCCCAGGCGGTTGCTGTGGGGTGTCTCCTAGCAGTTACTGTGGTTTGTGGCACCATTGCGCTCATCCTCTCAGTTGTGGGCGTGAAGGATGTTTATCTGCCTCCAAGCACCAAGGTAGGAGCGCGGCTGCAGCCAGGTAGCCCCACCAAGAGTTTGGGTCTTTGCGGAAGGGATGGGCACGCCTGGGGTGTGTAAGGGAAGTGGGTGATGCTCTGCACAACCCCACCAGCTAGCAGCCCTAGAACTGCCCCTGTGCCTGGACTACCGGACACAGAACGTTCCCCTTGCTGAGCACGGGCAGAGGTTTCCCTGCGAGCTCATGCAGCGGGGCCTGTGATTTCAGAGCCGGCCTTTGTCTGGACGCAGCTGCTGCTGGCTGCTCTCTGCCCCGGGCTCTGAACTTGCACTGCCTGCCTGCCCATGTGTGACCCTGCCTGGGGACAGGAGGGATCCCCCAGCCTGTGGGCAGCCACCAGGGCTCTCTGACCCGTCTCCTTGCGGCTCTCCCTCCAGTACGGGCTGGTGTTGGACGCCGGCTCCTCGCACACGACTCTCTACGTCTACCAGTGGCCGGCCGGCAAGGAGAACGGCACCGGCATCGTCAGCCAGGCCGCGGCCTGCACTGCGGAAGGTTGGCGGGATCAGACGTTTCTCTCTCTCCCCGGGCCCCGTGCCGAGCAGGCTGCAGCTGTGCGGGGGAAAGGCCGTGTCCGCAGAGGGTTATTGCAGCACAAGCGGGGGCCAGGGGCAGCAGAGGGGTATTGACTGACCAGCAGAGAGCAGCATGGCTCATGCCCAGTTGAATCCTCTGCTTTAGCGCTCTGGGTGCTCAAACGAGGCTGCGAGGCCACAGGCAGCCAAGGGAGCTGTTCAATCAGCTCAAACCAAAGGTCCTGAAGGGGGGAGCTTGGCTTGGCGGAGCTGTGGGGGCCCTGCAGCCTGGGGAAGGTAAATATTGTCATCCCCAGTCCAGCCCCAGCACGTGGGAGGGGCTGGCCTCATGAGAGCAGGTCCCAGAAATACAATCTACAAACAGAAGGAGGTTTTCCTAGCAGCAAGCCACCCATGCCCCACGCACACAACTGTGTACCTGGAGCATGTTCCACGTGCACGCCTGCTTCCCTCCTCCCTGCACAAACGGGTTCCTGCTCGGCTGCCAGTGGCACAGCGGTCAGCACTCCTAGCTTGGCCCCGCCACGGCGGGCAGCTCTGCCCGGGGCCCCGACTGGCTTTGCAACCTGCACCAGCGAGAACACGCCCAGAGCGGGGGTGGGGAGACACTCAGTCCGGGTGTCACCATGAGACAGTGTGTCTGCCGAGGCTCCCCGGAGCTGCATTCAGCTGTGACTGGAAGAGAGGAGGCTGCTGCAGCTGTGCTGGACAGTCCAGTATTCCCAGGGTCTGATGGGCGCCCCGCTGAGGAGCCGCCATGCCCCAGCCCTGCTCCCTGGCCGGAGCACCAAGGGGTGTGTGGGGTTCCAGGTGGAAAGGACAGGGAGGGGCTCTGGCCCACAGCCCCACGATGTCGGTTGTGGGTCTCTGCCCCCCGCCCAGCTGAGCTCAAGTTCTCACGGGGATTGTTCCAGGCCCCGGGATCTCCAGTTACGCCGACAACCCTGCTGGGGCTGGGGCCAGCCTGAGGGCCTGTCTGGACACAGCCATGACGCTCATCCCCGCCAAGCAACAGCGAGAAACACCCGCCTACCTCGGCGCCACCGCGGGCATGCGGCTGCTGAGGTACCCGCAGTGCCTGGCAGGGGCCGTGCCAGAGACGTGGGGCCGGGAAGGGGGAGGGGCGCTGGGTGGCCCCAGCAGTTGTAGGGAAGGGGAGCAGGGGATGGATACCGTAGATGGGGAGGCCCGGCAGTGGCTGTAGGGAGGAGGTGGCCATTGATTAGCCACTCACCTCTGGCCATGTACAAGCCAACCCTGTGTGGTGAGCTGGTCCCTCCGTTCTCAGTGGAACACGATTTGTGGCTCTTCCGGACTCCCCCGCCCCCAGCTTCCCGGCGGTAGGGCTGCCAGGTGTCCGGTATTGACCCGGACAGTCCGGTGTTTTCCGCTCCTGTCTGGTAAAAAAATTCAGAACATACCGGACACCTGAAATGTCTGGGACTTTCAGACGTTCTCCCGGGTGCTTACCGGGTTCCGCGGGGAGCTGTCCGGCCCCGCGCAGGGAGGCGAGATGGTCAGCGGCCACTGGCTGCCTGTTAGGGCCAAAAAGCCTCAAAAGCATTTCTTAAAGAGGCCATGCTGGGTTTTCCCTTAACAACTCTCGGGGGCCTTTTTTTGGTATTTTTTCAGAAACCATCTGGCAGCCCTACCTGCAATAGACATTAACGTGCGTGTCCCTTGAATGCACAAGGGGGCCTGTAGCAGTTTGAGACTCACCCCCACAGCGCCTCCTGCTGGCCAGTCTGGGAATTAGTTCTTCCGCCTCTCTCTTACCCACCCTTTTGTCAGTTCACCACCCCTCAGGCCCCATGTCCCTGTTCCTCATGGTACTGCCCGTGGCAGTGCCCCCACACTCCAGGGTTTCCCCTCCCAGGGAACCCCACTCCCCACCTTACCTCAGTGACTCATTGCCAATTGCCCCGCCTCAGGGTACTCATCCCTGGCAAAGGGTGCGGACTTGCTGCTTTCTCCTACCCTGGCTGCCTCCCTGAAGCCCTAATATCCCTCTAGCCAGAGCAAGGCCTCAGCCAGAGCTGCCTTGCTCCACTAGTGTCCCTGGTAGCCAGGCCCTTCCTGCTCCATAGCTGGAGCAAGAGTGTGGGCACCTCCGCACCAGGAGTCCTTATAGCAGCGGTCCCCAACCCTTTGGGGCTGCCGGGCACCCGGGGCGGGGCCGTGCACGCACCCCTGGGGACAGGGCTGCCCACGTGCCTGGGGCCGGGGCTGGCCCATGCGCTGCGCACCCGGGGCAGGGCCGGCCCTGATCACTCGGTGGGCGCCATGGTGCCCGCGGGCACCACGTTGGGGACCTAGTCAGGCCCTGACTGGCTACTCCAACCCCCTTCTGATTGGGGCCCAGCCCCAGCTTTGACCTAGGGTTGTTTTAACCCCTTATGGACCATAGTGCTGTATGCTAGCCTCCATTGCAGCCACCATGCGTGCCATGCTGTGTCCATCAGGGCCCAGTGGACTCTCTCTCCTCCCCATTCACAGGGAGCAGAACAGCACAAAGGCCGACCTGGTCTTTGCCGAGGTCTCCAGGACCATCCAGCAGTACCCGGTGGCTTTCCAGGGTGCTCAGATCCTCACTGGGAACGAGGAAGGGTCCTTTGGCTGGATCACGATCAACTACCTGCTGGAGACACTCGTCAAGGTCAGTGCCAGGGTGCGGGGTGGGGTGGAGTGGGCTTGGCTAGCTGAGCTGCTTCTTTTCTAGGGGAGACAGACCTGACAAGGAGCCAACATGGCAGCAGGCTGACATAGCCCAGCTGATTTCACAGACATGCCCCCTTCTCTGGGTTGTCCCATCATGCCTCCAGCTGGGAATTCCCATGCCACGTGGGAATCCAGGGATCTGGAAGCTGGCTGGGATGGTAGGACACTGGGTGGTGTCTGTCCACAACAGGGAAACCTTTAAATCGCTACAGCAGCTGTCAGCATTGCACCCAGGACGTGCTTGGACTCGGGAAGGCCTTGTCCTGTGCCAAGCCCTGGCATCTGCATGGGGTAGGAGCCTTCCCAGGTAATAGGAGGAAGGTAATGCCCCATGAATATAACCCAGTGGCCTATTAGCACTGCCCCTCCTTTGGCCCAGAAAGCCACAGTTCCCTCTTTTCTCACATCTGTTGATGCTTCTAACAAACTCATATTTGTTTTCTTTTGAAACTTACAACCCAGAGGTCTTTTCCTTTCGGGCAGTTTGGGGAAGATATTTCTACTCCTCTCGGTTGCTTTTGCTGCTGTTTTTGTAATGCCGAGAGAGGGACCCAAACCGGGGGCCTCTGGAGCTTGAGCTAAGAGCCACCTGGCTCCCAGCTAAGGCTGCAAACTCATTCTCTGGCTCAGCCTCTGGTCTCAGTGCCAATCCCTGGGCAGCACCCACCCCAGCAGGTCCACTATCGCCACTGAAGAAACCACGTGAACTGGTAAAGCAGGCACTCGGTACGGCCAGATTGCCAGCTGGTGTCAGTCGCTGCAGCTCTGGCTAGGAGCAAGGGAAGCTGCAGGTGAGGCTCTAGCCCTGAATACCTGGGCTTGGCACTGAGCGCAAGATGTGGACCCGCCACTCCGGGCTACACAGGGACGTGGAGACCCAGGAGGCCAGGGCAAAGCTTATGCTGCCTGCCACAGCCTGCTGAAGTGATTGTAACGTGGATTTTCTTCAGCCTGAATGAATCCTTAGTGTGTGTGTGTGTGGGGGGGGCAGTTCTCCTTTGCAGGGAAATGGATACAGCCTCAGGCAGCTGAGGTTCTGGGAGCTCTGGATCTTGGAGGAGCCTCAACCCAAATCACATTCCAGCCCAGGGGGACCGTCGAGGACAACAGCACCCAAGTCCTTTTCCGGCTGTACGGGGCCAACTACTCGGTTTACACCCACAGCTACCTCTGCTACGGGCGAGACCAAGCCCTGAAGAGGCTGCTGGCAGTCCTGAGAGAGGTATAAATGACTATAACACAGGGCACTGCCTTTCCCCTCCACTTTGGGCAGGTCAGTCCCTGAGAGTCCTGGTCAACAATTTTCAATCAAGACGTTTTCTGGGCTGGAAAATGTCTTTTTGATTATATGGAACAGGAGTGAAAAAATCTGGAAAATCCCCAGCCTCTTCTCTACGGGAGAGGGGTCCTTCCCAGTCAGACCGGGGGACACATTGCGAGCAGCAAGCAGCTGACGCGTGGCTGGGAGCAGAGAACAGCTCCGTGCCAGGAGTCTCCAAAGGAGGTGCACACTTGGCAGCTGTCAGACCTCCAGCTGCCCCGCGAAAAGCCTGTTCTCCTGCTCAGGCCTGCTGAGGGAGACAAGGGGGCAATTGCACAAGGGCCTGACATTTCAGAGAGCTCCGGGCCCCTCTGCAACAGGATGGGAGCACTGCAGTGCCGCTTCGTGGGGCTCTTCCATTCCCCTGGGTTTTGGCATCAGCTTAGTGAGTGCCGGTTTGCTGAGGCTGCACCCCGCGGTCAGGGCATGCCAGGCACAGTCCTACCCCCGGATTCACAGGAGGTTAACAACCCTTTCTCGCCCTGCCCGGATACAATCCAACGCCAGCCAAACGGGATCATTTGGGGAGAGCAGCCCGTGAGGCTGTGCGCCAAGGGCGGGGGTGCCTGTACAAGCCCCGAGCTAAGCCCTGTGCAGACCCCATGCACACCAGCAAATGGGTACCTGGCCCTGGCCTGCCAGAGCAGAGTGTGTTGATCTGAGGCGACCGCCCCGCTGGGGGACTGGGACTCTGTCAGCAGCTTTCCTTTAGGCACAGAGCAGGAAAAGCAGATTTGATGTGTGGAACTCTGATCAAACAGTAGAGCGGGGGTGGGCAGTAATAGCCCACAGGCCAAAGCCACCAAGGTGAGCTCTGGTGGGCCCCCACCACTCTACTTCCTGCGCCAGTCCTGGTCTGAGGCAGGGTTTCCCTACCAAAGCCAGAAGCAGTTTCCCTTCTTTCTCCTATGCCCTGGAAGCTGCCAGAGATCATCGAGGAGGGTGTGACTCCCAGTTATGTGATTTATTACCCTGTCGCCCTCCCCCTCCCCTGCTGGCTAGTCCTCTCCTTGGACTTAACACTGTGCTAACAATCTACAGCCGCCGCCAGTGGCACGAGGGGAAGGAGATCAGTGGGAAGGTCCCATGGGCCAGTCAGCTGCACAGCAGCGCTCTGCCTTGGAGCTCCTAGGATCCCCTCGCCTGCCGCAGCAGCTGCACTGCGGGGTTGGATGGCAGCTCCCTGGGCATCGCCTCTGTGCTCCTGAAGCCTCCCCTGGCCGCCTGGCCCTGCCCGGGTTCCAGAGGAGCAGTGCTCAGTGCCAGAGTGCCCGGGCTCAGCCAGGCCCTGTGCAGACATGACCAGCGGGTGGGGTCCAGTCCTAGGCTTGCCAACCCCCCTCCCACAAAGAGGCTGGTGCTTTGGTCCACTCTTGCCCTCCCTGAGGAGCTGGTATGCAAGGGGTGGAAACTCAGCACTGCCTGGGGGGGCCCGAGTTCATGCAGAGACGCGCAGGTCCTGAGAGCTCAGCCATGCTCTGGCCGTGCTGGGGATGTGCAAACCTGGAGGGAGTGGAGGGGAACCGCAGCTTGGCACGGGGGAAGGTTGGGGCTGCAGAGCTCAGGGGGAGCATGCCACACTAGCAGAGTAGTAGGTGCCGAAGGGGCAGTGACCTCCTTACCATTTCTTGGCTGCCATCTCAGCCGGGCGCCAGCCAGCCCCAGAGTGCGGTTTGCACAGGCTCTGACCCGCCCTGTGGCTTTCTGTCCCGGGGCAGGGCCTGCAGTGCCCAGCATGGTGACAAGGCAAGAAAGCCCTGAGGGCAGTTCTTGCTGCTGTCCAGATCCTGCAGGAGGTTCCTAGGAGCTGAGCCAGCCCTCTCCCAGCCCTGGGGAAAGGGAGGGGAGGCTGTGGCTGCCAACCCAGCCTGAGCACTGCTGATGGGCTCCCCTCTCCCTAGGAGAACCCCTCCCTGCAGCTCTCCCACCCGTGCTACCCCCGGGGCTACGAGGAGAACGTCACCGCCGCTGCCCTGTATGCCAGTCCCTGCGTCCCAGCACCAGCTGCCCAGGACCCCCAGCAGGTGCTCACGGTGCGGGGCACGGGGGCCCCGGCGGAGTGCAGGCGGGCCGTCCGGAAACTCTTCAACTTCACCGCCTGCGGGGCCAACAGGACCTGCGGGTTCAACGGGGTCTACCAGCCGCCGGCGCACGGGCAGTTCTTTGTAAGGAGCCGTCACCCCTCCGCTCCCGGATGTCCCCGTCCCCATCCCCACTCCTCCCCTTTCCTCATGCCCTGGGCCCTGTGACACAACCTGAGGGATTTCCGGAGCCCGGGCAGCAGGGGGCAGGATCACGCTGCACTCATGGCAGCAGTGGGAAGGGGAGCAAGCTGGCAGGGAGATGGTGGAGTGGAGCAGGCTGGGGCATCGCTCTGTGCCTCAGTTTCCTCACTTGTGAAAGGTGCGCAGAGTGCTGGCCTGCCTCGGATGGGAGGAGGGAGACATTCTTGACAGCCATAAGGCACTTTGGGGTTCACCGGGATGCAGTTTTCCAGACAGGAAAGCTACCGATCCTCGTTGCCCTTCTCTGCGGCGTCTTCTGAAGGAAACGGGCTTAATCCGTCTTCTTGCACAGGCCTTTTCCGGGTTTTACTACACCTTCCACTTCCTGAACCTGACCGGTGGGCAGCCCCTGAGCACCACCAATGCCACTGCCTGGGCGTTCTGCACGAAAAGCTGGACGGAGGTGAGACTTGCTGGTAGCAGCCAGGAGCTCCAGGCCTCGCTGCCTACTAAGCCCCAGAGCTGCAGGCCAAGCCAGGCGAAGCAGAGGAGCTGGGAAGGCCCATGAGCAGGTGGGAGTTGCACTCCAGCCCGACGGAAAGGCTTGGCCTAGCCGTGTCCAGGGAGCGACAGGTTAGGAAGTGCAGCGCTCTCAGATTTGAAGGGGTTCAACGGGACTCAGCTCCAGGGTAAAGTCCTGACACCTGCTAAAAAGGCTTCCTGCCCTAGTCGCGGGGCCCACGTGGGCTGACGGCTGAGCTGGAGACGGACGCTTTGCCGGTTCCTAGAAACGGATCCTGCATGTTACTCTTTGGTCGCCCCTGGGGAAGCTGGGCTTTTTGCAGGGCCCTTGCTCATTGCTGCCCAATGGCTCTCTCAGCTGCAGGCCAGCTTCCCGCAGGAGAGACCCAGCCGCCTCCGTGATTACTGCCCCTCGGCCTCTTTCATCCTGACGCTGCTACACGAGGGCTATAAATTTGATGAGCAATCATGGAGCAACATCCATTTCCGCCAACAGGTAAGGAGCCATTGTTGGTCGAGTTGTGCAGCCACCGGGCAGCGGCTGGCTCTCTGGAGTAGCATGTCACTCGTCCCAGGGACACCATCTCCAGCCTGTGCCCACTGGTGTGACTGGCTGAACCCTCCCTCCTGGCTGAGAAAGGAAGAGCAGGTCTTCAGGGAGTTCTGCTCCTCCCACTCCCGAGAAGCACAGTCAGCTTCACTTTGCACTGGCAAACTCAAACCAGCTCACTGACCTCAGTGGAGTCCGAGGGAGTAAAAGAGCAGGCGCCTGCCCCCGAGCGGGCTGGGGTAGCCCAGAAGTCACAAGAAGATAGGAGGGGAAGGGGCGGAGACATGGAAGAGTGGAGAAGGAGACATGCTTTGTAAGGGGAAAATGAAACAAAATCATCCACCCGAGGGGTCACTGCAGGGGCACTGTCTGTTTCCGCATATGGCAGTGGCTGCCAGACCCCAAGGCCTGGCGTTGCTTGGACCCAAAGGCTCTGGGCCCCATGCTGAGCAGAGCTGGCCTGCAACAATCCCAGAATGGGGCCGCAGCTGGGACTCTGGGGGCGAGCTGTGGGAGGGCATTAGCAGCGAGTCGGCCCTGTGAAGGGCCGGGGTGCCAGGCTCCCAGTGTGCTGCTCCTGCTGGCAGACCCCAGTGACCTTGGGCAATGCCCTCCCTGTGCCACACACAGCTTCGGAGTCAGGCTCCAGCTAGCCAGGCTGCTTTGTGTTGGTCTCAGGGGCCAGGACCTGCAGAGAGTGGCCCAGGAATTCCTTCCCCCCAAGCAGGGGCTCAGGCTTCAGGCACTTTGCCAGCTCAGTAAAGTGTCCTCTTGCTCTTCCCCAGGCTGCGAACACGGACATCGGCTGGGCCTTGGGCTACATGCTGAACCTCACCAGCATGATCCCAGCCGAGGCCCCGGAACAAGTGAAAGGGCAGCAGTGTGGCCTGTGGGCTGCTGCCATCGTCTTCATCGTCCTGACCATGGCAGTGGCACTGGTGGCTGTGCTCGTCCAGTGCCTGTGGAACCCCGCCTAGCAGCTCACATGCTGGGCGGAGGGGACGTGGCACAGGCGATGGCGGCTGGAGGAGGATGTCAAGGCACTTGCTGTCTCTTCAGGGTACCTCGTAGTGTCTCTCAGCGAGGCTGATCTGACAGGCACGTGTAAACACCTCCCGGGGGAGAAATGCTGGCCAGAGACGTCTCTCTAACCCAGCAGGCTGCGAGTCAGCGGCTGAAAGCTGAACTAGACACTTTGGGACTAGAAATAAGGAATGGTTTTAAAATAGGGAGGGTAACTAATCACTGACTAAACCTGGGGGGGGGTGCCTCCATCACTTGACGCCTTTCAGTCGAGCCTGGCTCCCTCCAGACAGGCTGTAGCTAAGTCCAGGTGTGGTTACACAGAGGTCTGGCCAGCTGACCACTCACTGCGAGATGGGCGACACAGAAGGAACAGGAGCCAGCCACACCAGCAGGTCCGGCTCCCGAGTGTGAGGGAGGCGAGTGCGCAGGCAGATTGGGAGGTGTTCTGCACCTTCCAGTCACGCTGCCTCTTGGCCCTTTTGTGCCTGAAATGAGGCTGCAGCTGTGGGCAGCACTCTGCTGAGAAGATGGCAGCCTCCTCGGAGTCCTGCCCCCCACCAGGCCTGTGTCCTGGGCTAGGGGAGAAGCCTGCTTGCTCTGTGTGTTAGGCTGTCGCTTCCCGGGCCTGCAGCAGAGCTGGAACGCTCGTCTCTCACACCCACCGAAGCCGGAGCAGGAAATGCTTGTCATGGAGCAGCCTGTCTCTCAGGGTCAAAGTCCGTTTTCTTAGAACTATTTATTGGCATTTCACAGACGAGAAAATAACGAGCAGTCTCCTGTCACTGGCCCTGCCTGGTTTCTAGATTTGATTGAAATAGCCCTTCCGTCCCCAACGCCTCAGCTCTGCGCACAGACACACCTCTTCACAGGCACACTCCCTCCAGCAGCATCACAGGCTCCTGTCCAACACACCGACTCCAGGGGACCCGCCAGGAATTCTCAGCCAGCCCCCCCTCAGCCCGCAGGAGGGGCGGTTTTACAGCACCCCCAAAGGTGAACAGATTCAGGCTCTTGGGGGAGAAACAAGGGCTCCTTGCTGGCAGCTCCCTCCTCCAGTCTGCGGCTAGTGTGCCTGGGCCAGCCAAGGCCGCTGCAGCAGGACGTGGGCCAGACAACCCCACTCCATGCACCAGGTACAGGCAGCGACTGGCCTCGCAGCAGGGCGCCTGTCTGTGGCAGCGTAGAGACCGGGGCTGGAGGGAGGGAGTGTCCTGCTCAGCCTGTTCTGGGAGGCTGTTGGCGAAAAGCCTGCACCTTGCAGAGGCCTGTGTCAGTGAGTGGCGGGGCCAGGGGAGAGCCACAGAGCAGCGGCCCATCCTGGGAAAGGCTGCCTGGCGTACCTGGCGCGTACAACCGCCCTGACGTCTGGGACAGAAGGGTGCTTTGTGGTCCCCCAGGGCCCGAGCCAGGAAGGGATGAACAACTCCCCACAGGCTTGGGCCAGGCAGAAGAGAGGCCAAGGGAGCACCTGGAGGCCCATGTACTGCAAGGCTGAAGGACCAAGTGAGCCCCCAGGGTTGGTACCCAGCAACCCTCCCTCAGTTCCTGGGACCCTGTTTGCACAGCAGAGGCCTTGGGCAAACAGGCCTCTATGCCCTGCCCCAAGGTATTTTTATCCCTTCCCATGAGCCCTGCTCTCTCCCAGGCTCATGCCAGCTTCTGGCTCCCCTGGGCTTTGCTATGTCTGTTTCTCTGGCTGCTTTCCCCACAGGGCCTCAGCTCCCATCAGCCCTCCCTCCTCCAGCCTCCACCCCACTCCACAGACCTAACTGGGACAATCCCCGCCCCCGAGATGTCCGGGCATGGGCCCTTTGCCTTGGCAGATGGATGGGGCTTGGAGGACTACACACATTCTGGGCCTGATTCATGCGCTCTTGTTTACATCAGTGCGAAGGGCGGTGAAATGATCCCAAGCCAGACCAGTGCTGGTTTTACACTGAGCAGGGCCCAGAGACTCAGGCCTGCCTTCCTGTCACTGGCTCTCTAGGTGGCATATTGCCTCCTACAGTCCGGCCGCAGTGTGTCTATATGTGCTGTCATTAGCCCCCCATGGCAGACTGTGCCAGCCCTGTGGGGTCAGGAGCTATTTAACTGCCCCGAGCCCAGACAGCTACACTGCCCGCCAACAGCCCTGAGCCCGAGGCAGCTGGTACCCGCCCTGTAATTTCATGGCAACGTGGCATTTCCAGCGATGGCAGGGTCCAGCTCCCCCCACCGTGGCTTAAGGCCTGAGCCAGGCCCCTCCCACTAACAGATCCCTGGAGGAGCCTGTTCGTTTCATCACTTAGTCTGCGCCTTTGAGCCCCAAGTTCCTGCCACACAAAGCCGGGGGCTGGGCCCGAGATGGGAAACTCCACTCGCTGTGCCAGCCCCTCTCAGGGTCCTTCGCGATACCCTCCCCCCTTTGCACCCAGATCCCGCCTCAGCCCCAGTCCCAGGCCAGACCTGCTCTCTCACTTTCAATCCTGGGCCAGAAGCAGGCCATAGAAAATGTTACAGAAACAAACCAGCCAGTTGTCTGGCTGCTGGAGTCCCGGCTGGGAAGGGGCCTGCGTAGGCAGCTGCTCAGATCCAAAGAAATTGGCACAAGCGCATCCTGCTGTCGGTGGGAGACATGAGGTGAGGTCCAGAGCCCAGCTGGCGTCTTGTGGTGCCTGGCAGGAAGCAGCATCTCGTCTCTATGGGAGGGCAGCCCCACAGCTGGTCTGCGCAGCAAAGCATTTGGGGAAAATGCCAAAGTGGCCATTGCAGTGGCCTTCCAGCCATTCCTCGTTCACTGGGGAAACACAAAGGGACAGGATAGGACCCAGTGCTCCCTTGAAGAGACGGGCCCTGCTAAGGGTGGCATGCTCCCCTAGGCCAAGGCCAGTACAGGCTGTGCACACATCAGACAGTTCCCTGTAAGGCCCAGTGGCCCAAGGGTCAGGAAGCCTTTTGCTGCCCAGCTTGTCCCCATCTCCTCCCTGCAAACAGACCCTGAAGCTGCCTGGTGGAACTAGAAAGCTACCTTCCGAGAGAACGTCCAGCGTGTCCCCTTCACTGAATTCCAGATCCTCCGGCCTTTGTGCTGTGTAGCTGTGATGTGCGACCATTCTGTAGAGAACCGGTCTGTCTGAACAGGCATCTGTGCCCTACAAGGCAAGGCTGGGGGTAAACTGCAGGGCAGAGCACAGATTAGCCCAGACTCCAGTGAGGCAGAACAGCGTCCCGATGGGGCCGTACCTGGCACCACAGCGTCAGCGGCCCATCTGTCACCTGCTGCCACATCTTCCCCAGCTCCTCGTCTCCCGAAATCACAACTGACTCTTGGCCATCTGCAAGCCTGCAGCTGCAGTCAAAGTGGAGGTCAGAGAGAACGGACTAGGGCGAATCTAAGCTTGGGCAACAGGCAACGTCTCCCGATTCCCTAGGCGCGGCAATGCCAGGGTTCCCCGGTAGGTCTGCGCTGCAGTGGGAGGAGGGATTCTCTGCTAAAGTGCAGAGAGGTGCTGGCTGCACTCAAGCGAGCGTGCTACCAGGAGGAGTGTAGCTGTGATGCCCCAGGTGGGGAGGAGAGAGCTGCCCTGAATACATACCTGGCTTTCCAGACGGGACTGGACTCAGTGTTCAGGTGAGCCCATTCTGCCGCATGGCTGTGCTGCTGTTCCTAGCACACGGACTCAGCTAGAGCTTGCAGGTATGAAATTACCCCTCCCGCTCCACAGACAAAACCTCCCTGCTTCAGACTTACACTAGACCTTGGCACTGAGCACACAACAGGCGGATGAGCTGACTGGGAAAATCACATCTATGTCAGAGATGTCTCCAGCATCATTTCCCCTCCTTTCCCTGCTGCTCCATTCACCTTTGTGGCTGTGAAATCTCCTCTCTCCCGCATTCCCCGCCCGTCCCCGAGGAGCTGAAGCGAGGAGGCGGAATCTCCAGGGGACAGGGCTGGTGTGACTATTCTGTGGGGGAAAGGGCTCCCCATGGTGCTCTCTATGGACTCACCTTGAAAGCTGCCTGAGCCCTACCGAAGGACACATGGACAGCAGACACAGCCTTAGTGCCTAGCCCCTTGGGGACCTGCACTGGCAAGGGGAAAGCTGCAGCTCACCGGGAAAGAGAAACTCCGACAGCCTTTGGCACTGGCCACTGTGCAACCCCTCTGCCAGTCTGCGACTGACCCACCTCAGCTTCCCATGCTCCGCCTGCTGGCCGAGCGTCTCCCTCAGCAGAGACCTGAGGTCTGACAGGGCCAGGGCCTCCTTCACTTGCACTGTGCAGTGACAGTGGACTTTCAGCAGGATGGATCTGTTCTGGCTGGAGGATGCTTGGTCCTGAGCCAATCGGAGCTGCTGATAAAGAGGGAGCAAAGGAGAATCCGGTCTGGGTGGTTGGTTTTTGCTTAGAGTAATTTCCCCAGCAAATGCCAGAATGACAATAATGCCTATTCTGATAAAGCAGAGCACCAAGCAGTTGACAGTCTGTTAATTAATGTATTTGTCCTCGCAACAACCCCAGGAGGTAGGATAATGTTATTATCCCCTTTTACAGCTGGGGAGTCAAGGTACAGAGACAAGATGTGACCTACCCAGGAAGTCACCGAAAGCAGGTCTCCTACAACTTGGTCAGTGCTCCAACCACTAGCTCATCCTTCCATCCCAGAGTCAAGAGGGAGGCCTGAATGCCACCCAATTCATGTGGCACAGAATGGAGCTTGGACTCAGATGTGAATTTCACATGTGGGGCCCATTGCTCCAAAGCCTAGTTCCAAACCCTCCCGTTCTTTTCCCAGGAAGAGTCCGGATCTGAACAGCAGAACGCTACAGAGCACTCGAGTTCTGCTCGTGCCCAAAGGGACATGGGTTCTTTCCGTGTTGTCCTGGTGCTGCCAGACCCCATAATTTCCCCACTGTGGTGCTGCCAGATCCCATAATTTCCTGTGCAAATTTCAGCTGCCAGTCCATGCAGCCTGGCATGGCATTGACTCCAAAAATCTCAGGCAGTGTAGTGGCTGTGCCAAATAACGTGTGGCTACTGATGGCCTGACCAGCAGCTGCCTCTGACAAGGAAGGGCTCTGTGGACACAAGTCCGACGTGAGCCTGGAAAAGCATACGGAGCTGGTTTCACTGAGCCCAGAAACGCAGCTCTCTCTCTAATGGGACACAGTGGTTGTTAGCAACACACAGCAACAGTCTGGGCCCAGACAGGCAGAAAAGGAAAATCAAGGGCTCAGCAGTAATGGACAGGGCTCAACAAATATTGCAATCTACTCGCCCGTGGCGAGTAGATTACACCCCAGAAGAGCCGGCGTGGAGCAATCTGCACATGTGCAGAGCGCAGAATCGCGCGGCTGGCGAGCCCTGGTAATGGACAAAAGTCCATCTGGGAGCTAGGATCTCGCTGGGATGGGGCGAACCAGTCTGGAAAAAAGTCTTTCGGTGAGCTCCAAAGTTTTGGGGTGGCTCTGGAGTTTTGGTGGAATGGGCTGACTCTACCCTTACCTTTGGCACCAGTGATTTTGTAGCCTTAATGGGTTGTGACATTGGGGAACATCTCACCTGCAAGTCTGCTTTGGGATCAGCATGATTTGCAGCAATGTCTTCTTCCTCAGCAGACCCTGCAGAGCAAAACATTGCCAATCAGCCATCATGACAGCGGGAAGAGCCTCTTTCACAGAATCAGAGAATCATAGAACTGGAAGGGACCTTGAGAGGTCACCAAGTGCAGATCCCTGCCCTCAAGGCAGGACCAAGCACCGTTTAGATCTTCCCTGACAAGATGTCTGTCTAACCTGCTCTTAAACATCTCCAATGCGGGAGATTCCATAACCTCCCTAGGCAATTTATTCCAGCACTTCACCACCCTGATAGGAAATGTTTCCTAATGTCCAACCTAAACCTCCCTTGCTGCAATTTAATGCCGTTGCTTCTTGTCCTATCCTCAGAGGTTAACGAGAACATCTTGTAACACCCTTTTAGGTACTTGAATGTTATCCTGTCCCCTCAGTCTTCTCTTTTCCAGTCTTCCCTCATAGGTCATGTTTTCTAGATCTTTAATCATTTTGTTGCTCTTCTCTGGACCTTCTCCAATTTCTCTTTCCTGAAATGTGGTGCCCAGAACTGGACACAATACCCTAACTGAGGCCTAACCAGCACAGAGTAGAGCGGAAGAATGACTTCTCGTGTCTTGCTCACAACACTCCTGTTAATGCATCCCAGAAAGATGTTTGCTTTTTTTGCAACAGTGTCACATTGCAGACTCATATGCAGCTTGTGGTCCACTCTGACCCCTAGATCCCTTTCTGCCGTATCCTTCCTAGACAGTCTCGTCCCATTCTGTGTGTGTGAAACTGACTGTTCCTCCCTACAGTGGAGCCCTTTGCATTTGTCCTTATTGAACTTCATGCTGTTTACCTCAGACCATCTCTCCACTTTGTCCAGATCATTCTGAGTTATGACCCATCCCCCAGAGCAGCTGCAGCCCCTCCCAGCTTGGAATCATCCGCAGACTTTGCAAGAGAACTCTCCCTGCCATTATCTACATTTTTGAATCCTCTTTGGAGGAGATGGGTGTCCCACTGAGGTTTGGGGGGAGGGGTGTCCCACTGAGCCACCTCTGCAGGGGCTCCAGGCAGTGTGAGGAGCCTCCATCTCTCCCCTGCCTGCAGGCCTCAGCCTAGCGAGGGGGCAAGTGACAAATGGCAGCAGCTGCATTTACTGGGCACCAGGTGCCGACCCGCCAGTTCACTTGTGCTGGGACTCTGTCCCGCCCTGTGCTCTGGCCACCCCGGCACGCCCCATCTCTGGGAGCTCTTGGGTCCCACAGTCGGTCCAAGCCAGCGACCGCATGCTGCAATGGCAGGCTCCCTAGGCCCCTTCAGTCCCAGGAAGCAGGATTTACCTGGCTGCTGCTGGTCTAGTTCCTGCAAGTGGGGTCGGCTGGGGGGCACTTTAACAGGGGGCAGGGGGATCCCATTCCTGACGCTCTGCGAAAGAACAAAACAAAAAGGAACTGATGGGGCCTGTGAGGAGAGCCAGGCTGGACAGTTCTCAGGAATGGGGATCTGGGGGAACCAGCTCCCCCCACTCCCCACTGGCCAGGAGGGATAGGCACCAGCTAGTCTGTGGCACTGGGCAGATTGCAGGGTGTGGGCAGAGCCTCAGGAATGGCTGATTCGTTAACTCATCTCTGAAACAGCCCTCAGGCTCCTCCAGGCTTCCCCAGAGGGTGGCTACTCACCTGGAACCCACAGGGTTTTATCTTTGCTGCATTGTTCACTCTGTTTCCCTCTCTGGGATCCTAACCCCACCCTTGGTCTGGGGTTTGCCTCCTCTCCATCCAAACAACAACAGAACCCACCTCCACCAGGATTTTCAGGGCTGATCCCCGGCCCTGAGGACTCATCTGCCTGTTGCTCAGCTCCAAGGTTCACCTTGCTAAGTGTCTGCACTGACATGGCTTACAGCAGGGGAACCCAGGGGAATGATACCAGACCCAGGCCTGAAGAAGCAATTTCTCAACCACAGCAAGGGGGAGTCCTGCCCTGTCTGCTGGAGGAGTCAGGTGGAGAAAGCCTTCAACCAGGCCATGCCATTCAAGCAACGTGGCGGCCCTAGCAGCCAGGAGGAGTGGGTAAAAGGAAGGGTTTTGTCTTTCCCACTGTCTGTGGCTTGTTGAAACCCAGGCCCTCCATATGGTGCATGTCTGAGGAGAGCGCCCACTGCCTGGCTGTGCGCTTTGGAGCCTGGCCTGGAACAGAGCTTGAGTGGCCTGGCCACGTTCTCTTTCCCTTCTCCATCTGCAATCCCAAGGTTGCCCCCTTACCCACTTATTGGCTGTTGGGGCAGGAACTGGCTCCAGGTGAGAGGCTGGGATACGCAGCTTCTGGGGAAACACAGAGCAGAGCAGGAACGTGAGCTCAGGCTGCATGGAGCTGACACAGACTTTTCTGCCTCTCACAGAAGAGTCTCTCTGCCTGGCCCTGACCAACCCACCGTGGCCATGCACAGCCTGCTGCAGAGCCGCTTCCCAGCATGTTGCAGACCGGGTCACTCCTCCCCCATGCCTTCAGACACAAGCCACGCGCCGCCTGTCCCCACCCAGCTCTCAGCTTGCACAGGCCGTCAGGATGCTAAATCCTGCCTCCGAGCTGCCAGGGTGCCAGCCTTCCTCACCCGCTTGGTAACTTTAGAGAGGCACCTTTGTGCTTCCTCCAGTGCTGCCCCTCCCCAGCAGCCTTGTCTTCCTTCCGTTTCCTCTGGAGCATTCTCCTGGGCTGTGATGGCTTCTGGTGTGCTGGGATCACTGCCTGTCAGACTGACCGGTCTTACAGCACTGGTGCTCTCCCATCTGTCTCCTGGGCCCACACACTCTCTATGCCTCAGGCCTCAATTGTAAGCTCTTTGGGGCAGACCCGTCAGTCTGAGCTGGTAAAGGTCCCTGCACAGAGTGCTCCTGGCCCATGGCAGGGCTCTGGCCTCTATTTTATTCTGGGGTTTGCTTAGAGGTAGTGATGCCCCCTTGGGGACAGAGCAGCACGTTGTCTCCCTTCCGAGGACCCTGGTTTGCACACTGCAGCTGTGAGCAGGCACACACTGTACACTGCATTCTGCAGGGAGCAAGACTGCACAATTGGTGTGAAGGATGCACCTGCCAGTGCTTCTTGCTGAATGTTTGCAGCTGCCTAATACCCAGGCAGGATCCATGCGTGTCATAAGGGATTAACTGACTAGTACCACTTTAGAACCAAACAAGATATATAGATATTATCACAACCCACTTTACAGACTAACGCGGCTACCCCTCTGAAGCAGAAGGGATAAAGATCAAGAAAAGCTCAGCTCACTGGCCAGTGGAATCAGAGGTGACGGGGAAACGCTAAAGGCCCTTAGCAGCCGCTGCTATTAGTGACCAGTCCATGCAAGTGAACTGGCAGTTTCGAGGAGGTACCAACAGACCCACCCTCTTGGCTGCTCCAGACTCTGAGAGCTACCAAGGAGCAGCCTCAGCAGGCCCCCGCTGGCAGGAAGTGCTCCCTCTGAGGCTGTGCTAGTGGCAGGAGCAGCAGCCTGCCAGTCCCACGTACCTGTCCATCATGTATGGCTGTAGCCCAGCCGTCTGTCCCTTTAGTCAGTACAAAGACAACAGTGCTGCCCTTCACCACCAGCTCTTCTGAGTCCTCAGGGTAATAATGAGTCAGGACTCGACAGTAGCCTGAGTCATCATTGCTGGAAAAAAAGAACAGCTTTACTCCGCCCCTTTGGGGCTTCTACTCTGCCACCGGGGGTGTGGACACCATGGGTTAATGGGATTCCCTTCTCTTTACCCTTCCTGGAGCACACAGGCTAGGAACAGGCATTGTCTCCCGGAGGCCTCTGTGGATGCATTTGAAACACAAAGAGAGCCGGGACTTTCACTGCCTCAGGTGCCAAGGCAGCTTGGACCACGGCCCTCTTCTCTGGAATGGAGTATCCACTGCCTCCACTGGAGGGCCTGTGTCTTCACTGCAGTCAGAGCAAAGCCACACCTTTCTACTCTGTCCATCCAGGAACTTACGGCCTCCATCCCCCTGAAGCCACACACGTCACCGACAAGGACTGTCTCCTTCCCACACCGCTGTGCAGCGGGGGGGGGGGTCACTACCCCCATTTTATAGGCAAGAAACTAAGTGACGGATGCCTGGCACTGGGATGCTACAGAATCTCCAAACCAAAACTTCTGGCGCCGAGTCAAGGTGCCACGAATGGACCTAGTGGCAGAAGAGCAAAGCCAGCTGGAGCTGGTCACTTACCGCACAGCACTGGCCCTGGGTTCATAAAAGCCCTGTCTCTGTGGAGAAACAACCGTGTCTGTTGCACAGATCCAAAGGTCCCAGGCCCGAAGGGACCCTTGTGATCATCTGGGGCCAGCCAACCCCCTGTAAGGTGGGCTGTAGAACTGCCCGGCAATGATTGTAACGGCTTGTATCAGGCAGCGCTACAGAGTCTGAGAGGGAGTTTCAGTTTCTGACATTTTCCCTCCTACTCTCCTGTGCCACACAGTCAGTCACCACTCCAGGGTCAGCCATCACAGCCACTGATGGGGCCTGTGCTGTGCTACGGCGCTAGAGGGTAGGAATGGCTGGGCAGGGGAGGGGCTGTATGTGGGATGCAGAGCCCCAGGGTAGCTCTCAGCTACACTAAAGCATTAGGGAGTCCGTGACAGGTTCTCATCCCGATGGAGTCCTTGGCCGGGGACCACAGGTGGAGCTGTGACAGCGATGCCATTACACGGCCTTGCCAGGCATAAATCAAGTGACCATCCCATCAGTTGTTGCACTGTCCCACTCACCTGTGGCCTGAGAGGCTCAAACCCGATGTACTCATCATTGGGAATGACAGAGGAGATCACCTGTGAGGACAGAGCAGAGCAGCCAGGTCCTGTTAAAACTGCGCCTGGGAACCAGCCACTCACTCTGGTTTCCCCATGAGCTCCCTAGTACCACATGGCTCCAGTGAGAGTCACTGCCCACGACGGAGAGGGCAGAGCTGAGCCCTAACCCTATCTATTTCCTAGGGCCTGGTTAGCGCTATGGGTCTGCGGGTGCATACAAGAGCACAACCATTCATGTGCTCTACACTCAAGAGGCTCCTGGCCTGTGACTCAAAAGGAAGCAGAGGTCACAGCCATGAGAAATCTGATAACGTTCTCCCAAGGGCACTAGCCAATTAAATAAAAGCCAAGCCGCAACCAGCGGGAATGCGCTACAGCTGCGGGAGGCAAACCCTGCGGGAGTGTCAGGTGAGCCACATCTCGGAAGTCATTTTTCAGCATAAGGACAAATCAAAGAGTTCCCTGAGTGCCTGATGAGCAGTTTTCAGAGCTCACAATCAGCGATGGCCCAGCGGTATCCGCACCAGAGCAGAGGGGAGGCATGCTCTGTTTGCAGAGGGCCAGATCATGGCTCTCACTGGGTCCTGGCGGAGCCCTTTGTTTGTTGCTCCTTGGGCAGGTAGCAGGACAGGGCACAGCAGTGGGTGGGCAGTGACCGAATGGGCAGTGAGCTGGGCAAGGAGAAAGGCTGGCATTTCCCCAAGAAGGGAGGAGAAAGCAGGGCCCAACCTGTGACTGAGGCTTGTCTTCACTACGTGCTCAGAGCTATGTTTCTCCCACCTGACTCCTGGCCACACCCCCAAACTCCAGGTGAGCGTCATGAGGCTGTATGTTTGAGCAAGGCGGCCTCTCAGGGATTGGGTTGAAGCTAGAGAGTTGCTGATGTGGCATGGACTCAGCAACCGCTAATCCAACCAGGGCATGTCCATGCTATGGAGACCACCCTGCATAGCAACATCAGCACGGCCTGAGAGTGTCAACGCAGCTGGGCTGACAGAACAGGTTCTTCTGTTGTATAGGAGTCCTACCCCTCAAACACTGAAACCTTCCTTAGTCAGAGTTGCTTCCACACAGGGGTTTTTGTTGGCAGAGCTGCATTTTTCAGTGCTCCTTTTCTCATTTGTTCAGAACAGACCAGGCCTCATTCTGTGATGCTAATCCAATCACCCTGTTTTAATCGGAGTGTTGTTTTGCAGGGCAACACCTCACATAGGAACTAGGCTAAATCAAGTGGAGTAACTTGCGTGTATTAAATCAAGAAAACTTTTGCAGTGAAGACAAACACTTAGTTAACGTTTGGTCCCCAATCTGCTTCCCAGGAAATGCAACTATGCACTGCCCTCTCCTGTGAGCAGATGGGAAAGTTCCAAACTGTGTCTATTTCCTGCAGCATCCCTCCACTCACAAACAGGCCTGTGACCTCAGCCTCCTCCAATTCCCGAGCTGTAGAATGGAGACAATAACTCACTTCTCTGGGGATGAAGGCACTAATGTTTGTAAAGCACTTTGTGATCCTCATAAAAATGTGCTGTACAAGGGCTAAGTATTTATTTAACATTGAATTTCAAAACGTTTTTCTCCTGGATACAATAACCCAAGCACTGAAGAACACTTTCCATATGTTCACACATGCATCCAACAGATCTCGGATCATTCCCCTCCATTTGTGAAAATGACCTTGCTCCCTGCAAGGACTAACAGTAGGGAACCATTCTAGAGAGAGGAAAGGGGAAAACCTGATGAACCGGTTCTGAACAATGGAGCCACTGTGGTGGGGGTCTAAAGAATCTCAGCTGCTATTTCCCAGGCAGAGTGGGTGCCTGAGGGCCTAAGCAATGTTTGTCTCAGGAGCCAGGAGAGAGCCCTGGGCCTGGTAATAATGCTCTCAGGAGTAACCAGAGCCCCAAACCTTAGTTTGCGCATTGCTGACCTTAGTCACCAGGGCAGGATGCTAATAACCCTGCACTAGGACTGACCTTTCTGCAATCCAGGAGCCCTTACCTTGGGTTTACCCAGGAAATCTTTTGAATCCAGCTGCTCAACTTCCTCCTTCCGTGGTCTGAAAAATTTCCCCAGAGGGACGTGTATGGGCTCCAGGAAGAGATGCTCCTACAACACAGTAGGAGGGGGGAGAAATCAAACTAAGGACACTAGATATAATTAACCACAGCTTACCATTTAAAAGTGAAAAGTAAATATTGCTCCCCAATATGGTGTGGGCAACCCAGGGAATTCGGTGTAGCAGAAATTACGTACTTGAAAAAGTATGACCTGGAGTTGACCAACATGTGAAGGCTAAGGATAGTTCATGCTTCTGGGCATAGGGTGATTTCTGGAGCTATCGGGCAGGGGTGAAGGGAGACAGTGAAACAGGATTTACTAAATATACCTCTAATCTGCTTCTCCAGTTGATCTCCCTCAATTTTATTGTTCTCTGTTAATTGTAACTAGAGCCTAGCACTTAGACCCCAGTCCTAGCAAATACCATTGTACAAAACACAAAGAATGGGGTGGAAATAATACTGGAAATAGCATAAAAGCCATTTTGGGAAGCAACGTTTCACCCTTCTCTGGAATTTTGTGTTTGCTTCTAGTCGCCCAACCTGGCAGGAGTCAGGAGAGAAATGAAAAGGGTTCAGGAGGGGCCATGCGGCGAGGGGCTTGTACGAGCCGTTTGCTTACGGGGGAAGATGCCTAAGAGGAGACTGGAGGGAGCAATAGAAACTAATGAGCAGTCTAGGGCTCAGTCAGGCGCTCCTGCTCCCCTGGCCGATAATACAGGTATGAAATCAAAAAGCAGCAGTTACAAATGACAAACGCTGGTGACACCAGTAATTAGCCTCTAAGGCTCATTGTCACAAGATAGCACTGAGGCCAAGGATGAGCCATGTTATGGCCAATAAAATAATCCAGAATGACATTCCACAGGGCTTTAAGCCACTTGATGGGGAAATCACCGGGGGCAGGCCTCTTACTCCCAGCAGCTAGAAAGAATCTTCCCTATGGCCAGGTCATCCCATCACTGCCCACGTGGTGTGTCTTGCCCCTTTCTTTGAAGCACCCGGCAGTGATGGCAACGGGATACTAAATGAGATGGACAATTGCCTGACAGGGCACTGCAGCTCCTACATGTCTCAGGGCAGGTGGCAGGCATGAGGCAGATAGCAAAGCAGGAGCACCCCAGGCTTTGCAGTGCTTCCAGCCCAGGTGCACACTATTTCACTTGGGCTGAATGAAATGTATCCCCAAGACTCAAACCCCTTTCTAGTCAGCCTCACCTGCACCCGCTCCAGGGCAACGTCCAGACTTGGGGTTCTTCCTTCAGGCCCTTGTCTGAGAGAATCCTCCAGGGTTACTCTTGCTTCTTGCCACAGCCCAAGCTGACACTGTGCTGCTGCAGTATTGTACAGCACCTGAAAACAGCACCAAGGCCATGAGACCTTTGCCAGCACTTCGAAGGAATCAAAGCAACCAGAGGCAGCTCAGGGAAGCCAACCACATGCAGAAACTCCAAGTGAAATGGAACTCCAAGTGCCCAGAACAGCACAGACACTTAAGCCAGCTGGGGCAGCCCTTCTCCTGCTACTGATCGTGAGAGAGTTAGGTCTTACACCACTCAGAGAAAAGAAATGCTGCCCTTTCAGAAAGCTGCCTTGCTAGACCCTGCTGCAGCCAGGAGCCTTTGGGTTGGATCAGGTCTAACTACCTGGGTGCTGGAAGCAAAGAGGATCATTCTGATAACATATGGGGCACTGGAGTTTAATCCTTCTCTAGGCATTAGTGGCTCTAACATTTTCCCTGTCCATGTTTCACAGCTGTCTGCAAGCATGTGTCCTGCTGCTCTGACCCCCTTGCTCTCTGGCATACTCTGTGGTTGGTGTCAGACATTCACTAGCCACACCCAGGGAGGAAAAATGCAGTGAATAATCAACTTCCACCCTGACTTGATTAGCCTCATTAAACACAAGCAATTTCTTCCTCCTATATATCCCTGCTTTAGGAACTCCAATTCATCTGACAAAGGGACTGCATCTAGACTGGCAAGTTTTTCTGCAAAAGCAACTGCTTTTGCGCAAAAACTTGCCAGCTGTCTACACTGGCCGCTTGATTTTGCACAAAAGCACTGACGTTCTACTGTCCGAAATCAGTGCTTCTTGCGCAAATGCTTTGACGTTCCCGTTCGGGCAAAAGCCCTTTTCTGGAAATGTTTTTGTGCAAGAGGGCCAGTGTAGACAGCTAAAAACTGTTTTGCGCAAAAAAGCCCCGGAGGCGAAAATGGCGATCGGGGCTTTCTTGCGCAAAACCGCATCTAGATTGGCACGGACGCTTTTCTGCAAAAAGTGCTTTTGCGGAAAAGCGTCCGTGCCAATCTAGACGCTCTTTTCCGCAAATGCTTTTAACAGAAAAACTTTTCCGTTAAAAGCATTTGCAGAAAATCATGCCAGTCTAGACGTAGCCAGGCTGTCTACACTGGCGGGTTCTTGCACCAGAAATATGCAAATGAGGCTAAACGTGTTATATCGCTGAGCCTCATTTGCATGCCTAATGAGCTGCCATTTTTGCGGAACAAGCTCTTGCGCCAGAAGGAGTGTCTACACTGCCCCTTCTTGCGCAAGAAAAACCCTCTTGGGCAATGCTGCTGTGCTGATTATTGGCAGGAATAATGGCGTTGCACAAGAGGGTTTTTCTTGCGCAAGAAGGGGCAGTGCAGATGCTCCTTCTGGCACAAGAGCCTCTTCCGCAAAATGGCGGCTCATTAGGTATGCAAATGAGGCTCGGCGATATTCCACACTTAGCCTCATTTGCATATTTCTGGTGCAAGAACCCACCAGTGTAGACATAGCCAGTGTGTTTTTACCTACGAAAGCTTATGCCCTAATAAATCTGTTTGTTCTGTTAATCTCAAAGGTCCACAGGACTGCTCATTGTTTTTGCAGATATAGACTTAACACAGCTCCCCCGCAGAGACTTTTCACCATGTGGCAATGTAAGCATTCGAATGGGAAACTTGCATGTAACTCTAAAGGCAGAAGCTTCAGGGGGTAGCTGAGTTAGTCTACAGGATAAACGTAAAAACCAGCAAATAGTCTGCTAGCTCTTTAAAGACTAACAAAACATGTAGATGGAATCGAGCTTTTGTTGGCACAGCCCAGTTCTTGAGATGACCAGAGTGGAGGATGTCCAGGACTAAAATAAATAGGGGAGAAGGGAGGGGGGGTGGAAGAAGGAAAAAATAGGAGGGAGGGGGAACAAGAAGTGGCAGTGGGTAAAAAATCAAGGGGATAGCCGAGCTGAAATGTAATAGGAAAAACAAATAGTTTCTAAGCACCTAAAGGCATAGAAGGTGTTTTAAACCAGATGTGAGGAATGCTGAGGTGCCAGAGTACATCGTCAGAGATAAGAAGCACATGGCTGAATAAAGTTGCCTGACAAGTTGTGGGACATGCCTGACTGGAGACACACAATGGCTCTTTTCACATTTAGGGGATTCTAAGTATTAAACTGTCCCTTTTCTCTACCTGAGTTTCAGTGCATCCCAATAGACTCCGGACACAGGACACTAAGTAACATAAGGCAATTAGCTAAAAGATGCCTGTACAGATAGTCGCTGAGTTATGAACACATTGATTTATGGCTGTTTGTCCTTATGACCAACCTCCCATTAAGCGCGTCCCCGAGTTATGAATGTGATCCGCGCTTATGAACAGTGAATGGGGTCCAACTTACGAACAGATCGAGTTACGACCAAGTGCTTGGTACGTAACTCGTTCGTAAGTCGGGGACTATCTGTATATGACACAGACTATTTAAAATGTTTTCACTCCTCAAAAACCCTTTGTCACACAGATTGCACTGGTCTGTGACTTCTTTTCCTTTATTTCTGAGGTGTAACAGGAATTCACTGCATGTTTGTGTACCAGGCTGGGGGAAGTCAGAACAACCCATCATATCTGATACATAGGATCAAATTCCCAATATACAAGTTTATAGACTCGGAGTAAAAAACACACACAGACATTGATTATTTCCAGTACTGTGTAAATTGTCTTTCTTTTATATGCTGCAGCAATAATTTCTTTGTGTTCATATTTATAGTGATCAGTCAGAACATTGGGAGTTTAAAATAATGTGTCCAGTAACAATACTAATTGAAGACCATACCTTATTCAGTACCACATGGGATTCTGTTAGCATTCTTAGGGCTACATATTCCCCTTAGGTCCATGGGATGTGTGAAGAAGTGAAAATTTTCACTCCTATTTTTAAGAATCCCATGGGTGCCTCAGTCTCCTTCTGCACTTTGCATTGCTACTCTGTGGAAGCCAAAGGGTTAACACCGCTTCTGGAAGAGCTTAGGAGATAGAAGGAGCGCATGTCACTTTGCTGTCTGGGTGGAATGATTGGGTCATTAAACTTAAAAAACAAAACCTGGCCGGGTAGCACTTTATAGACCAACAAAACATGTAGATGGGATCATGAGCTTTCGTGGGCACAGCCCACTGCTTCAGATGCCTGGGGTTCTGAAGAAATGGGTTGTGCCCACAAAAGCTCATGATCCCATCGACATATTTTGTTAGTCTATAAAGTGCTACCAGACCATTTGTTGTTTTTTAAGTTTATCCTGTACAGACTAACACGGCTTCCCCTTGGAGCTTCTGGGTCATTAAAGAAGAGGCTGAAACTCAACCAGGTCAACAGAGGATGTGAAGAGACAACGAGTCCCTCCCCCCGCCCTGCCTGAATGACAGCCTATCACTTATCCTCCCCCCTGCAGGCAGAACAGGAGAACAAAAGCAACCAGGTTGCAGGAATAAGGGCTCCTGTGCAGGCACTCAGCAGCTCTCCTCTGGAATGAAGACGAAGAGCCAGAGCCAGAAGTGAAAACAACTCCCACTGAATTGGCACTGCCAGGATGGACTATGCCTGACCTGTTACTTTCCTGGGCTAACCTAAGAACGTATTGATTCCATAGCCAGACAAATTGTTACCTTCTTTGAAAAGGCCACCTCTGTTGCTGAACAACTCATTGGGAGGTCTAGTACCGACGGGGTCCAGTACCAACCTCCCGCAGGCATCTGGCCTGGTTGGATTTGCTAGGGAAAGAGACAGGGGCCATCAGTGCCCAAAGGCCCAGCCGTGGCATCTCAGAGACCTCGGCCCACCCTGAGGAACTATGTGACTCCTTGGAGCCCCACTCACTAAAGGGGTCACTCCCAAGGGTCAGGACACAGGCCGGGGCAAAGTCCAGCCTTGCGATGTGTGGACCTGTGGTAAGCAGCAGATAATGTGACATCTCTGTGAACAGGAACATGGTTATGTGGGTTCTGCTCATGCTTCCATTCTCAACACTTCTGCACAACATAGGCACTGGCCCACGGGATCTCCCCAGGCACTATGTCCGGCCAAAGGTGGCATCTCTAGCTCGTTGCAACGAGCTAGATAAGGGTTTTACTGAGATGAAATGTAAGGAAAACCCCATGCTTCTTAGGAGCCTCTCTCTGCTCCTCCGGATTAACCAAAACTCAACAACCTAAGCAGAGCCAGAGAGAGAAAGTGGGGTGATCTCACGGACATGCATACGTTCTGTGCACATTTCTTTGCCACTATTCCCTCTCTCAATAGAAAAATATTGTTTGATTTTTGGAATTAGACCATGTTCCCTCAGTTTTCCCAGGCTAGTAGTGGGTTATCCCCAGCGCAAGTGCAAACATGGCGTGAGGTGGACTGGCAGCACACTGGTAGCATATAGATCTGACATCAGGGTTTTACTGTCAAACACAGAACATATGATGGACATGGCATCGAAAGCATCAGGTTGGCTTTCCATTGCTGATAATTATCTCCTATCTTCCAACACACTCACCTCCCAGGCATACAGCACGTGCCTTAATCCCAGCTGTTTGTAGTCAATGAAAGGGTTATTTCTTAGGTGGGAGAGGGCCATGTTACAGTCATACAGAGCCTCTTCATACCTGCAGTACACAATGGTACAGATGAAGATTAGAACTGAGTCCCCAAAGTGCACAGGAAAGTATCAAGCTCAGGAACCAGACTAGCAAAAACGATTCTCCTCTTCCCAACAGCCTGGGTTACAGGAAGCATCACTGGAGAAATGTATGGTGTCGTCTACATTGGGATTAATCTGGTGAAGCAGGTTTTACCCACGAAAGCTTATGTCCTAATAAATCTGCACGTCTCTAAGGTGCCACAGGACTCCTTTTTGTATTTGCAGATACAGACTAACATGCTCCCCCTCAGACTTTTCAGATGTGTATGGTTAAACATGCACATGGAAAAAGGCCCCACAGTCACAGAGGGGCCTGCCTGCTCTGGGCTGGTGCAGAGATGGTGTGTGGAAAAAGAAAAGATGGCAAGGGCAGCCAAGCCCCATCAAGAACCAGAGCTGGCCTGCCCTTAACCAGTGATAAAGATGGCCCTGCCAGCGGCTGATGTCGTGGAACATGGGTACAAAGAAATAACAGTGTGGAAATGAGCACATGCAAGCTGTTCCCAGGGATGCTTAGGACGCAGAGCAACTGGCTCTCATGCAGCCTACTTAGGTGGGGTACTGAAAGCAGACTGGGGGAGAGGGCTCACAGTGCAGCATGACATCTCTCTGTGGAGGGCCAAAGGACGCAGGTCGGTGGCACATGCCCAAGAGAAGTGAGAGAGACAGGAAGCAGGAGGGCCTTCCTCTCCTGGAAAGCCCAGAAGATAACATGAGTGGTGGATAATCCCACCCACTCATGAGTGCAGCGATACCCATCTCTTCCTGCCAGCCATAGTTCAAGAGGTCTTATCCATTGGGGACACCAGCCACGACCAAACTCCAACCTATCAAGGGGGACTCTTATCAGAGATGGAGATGGTGCAACAGAGGCTTTAAGTGCAGTCTTCATCCTTGACAGCCACTAGGATGTGGCTCAAACCATCGGTCCCAGATGAGCAAGTGGATATGTTTGCTTTTAGCCTGTTTCATAATATCAGAACACGGGGTTACTTTCTGAGATGAAGGACTGGAAAATATAAAACATCTAATTGAAGTTATAGATGAAAAGACCTATGAGACCATCCAGTCCATATAAAAATACAACAGCTCATTCTGATCTCACTGCTACTGGTGGACAGCAGGAGTAAATCCAGAATGGCCAGTGGAGTTATACCTGCATACAGTTGCTGAGATTACAATTAGACCCAGAGCACATCATCTCCACCTCTGGATTTCACTGCCACAGGAGGGCAGACAATCTGATATTGTGTGTGGCTTTTAGAAAGGCCCAGATAGTTTTGTGACAGTAATATCGACAGTCACGTGAGCTCTGCGTATCATATCCCCTTCTCCAGCACAAAAGAGGACTGGATGGCTAATGGTTCTTCCTTGTGTACAGAAGCACACAACCAACTTATTTTAAGTTGTTCTCACTTTGCTTGGAAGCATTACATGTAAATAGCCCTTACGGGGGAGCTGACATACCAGACTTGATAGATCAAGTCTCTGATTTCCTATCATAACTTCTACATTTCTGGTCTTTACTGAGCAGCTAGAAGATTCTGGATAGATCCTGATACAAGAGTTTTAGAGGGGGGTGTATGTGCAATGGCTACAAGTTATATGGTTGTGTTTTTTAACTTTTGTCTTTGGAGTATTTGAGCCCACATATAATGCAGTGTGGTAATCAGAGTCTGCATTATGTTCCTTGCTATGCCACTGGTTCACTGTGAGGCCTTGAGGAAGTCACTTCCCCTTTCTAAATCTCAGCCTCCCCAACTAGAACATGGAGACTATACTGACCTAACTGAGAAAGAGCTTGAAAAAAACTTAAAAAACAACAAATAATCTAGCAGCACCTTAAAGACTTAACACAATATGTAGATGGTATCATGAGCTTTCATGGGCACAGCCCACTTCTTCAGAAAGATCATGTGAGGCTTAACTTCTATTTGCAAAGCGCTGTGAGCACTCTGGACAAAATGCACTGCAGAAGTGTGAAATATCATTACAGAGAAGGAGGCAAAGGGTGAAATGGACAAGCATTACACTTACATTTCTAACTGCAGACAGACAAATCCTCTTTGAAAGTATCCAACAGCTAGATGGTTGTCCTTGGTAACTGTTTTATCAAAGGCCTAAGAAGAAAAATACAGACATACACCGCAAGTTATTTAAACTACAGAACAGAGTAGTGCTAGACAGATATGATTGCAAGGCATTTGTTAGAGCTCTGGAAGGGCACAGCTGTTCCTGGGAGGGAGGCAGTGGAGAGGAGAAAAATAGAGCCCTGACTGAGCACCTCTGGATCCAGCCCTGTGTAACCCATTAGTGATATGCAGCAGATTAGAGCCATTCCCAGGAAAAAGTGATGGAATGTCCCGACAATAACCCTGCTGGAAATCAGGATTATGGAATACAGCTCTAGGCTCCTGTAATCTGAAGGCTTGTTTGCCTGAAGCACAACTGGCTGTTCATACCTGGAAGCACTTGCATGGCCTGTTCTTGGCCACTGCCAGCAGACCTAGGTGAGCTATGGAGAGCATCATGCTGGGTCCCACACAGATTGAGACAGGATCATTGAAAACAGGTGGGCTGCGTCTAGACTGGCAAGTTTTTCCGCAAAAGCGGCTGCTTTTGTGCAAAAACTTGCCAGCTGTCTATACTGGCCGCTTGATTTTGTGCAAAAGCACTGACGTTCTACTGTCCGAAATCAGTGCTTCTTGCGCAAATGCTTTGACGTTCCCGTTCGGGCAAAAGCCCTTTTCCGGAAATGTTTTTGTGCAAGAGGGCCAGTTTAGACAGCTAAAAACTGTTTTGCGCAAGAAAGCCCCGATGGTGAAAATGGCGATCGGGGCTTTCTTGCGCAAAACCGCGTCTAGATTGGCACGGACGCTTTTCCGCAAAAACTGCTTTTGCGGAAAAGCGTCCGTGCCAATCTAGATGCTCTTTTCCACAAGTGCTTTTAACGGAAAAACTTTTCCATTAAAAGCATTTGCGGAAAATCATGCCAGTTTAGACGTAACCGTGGTGTTGAGGAGAGGGTGGATATGGAGTAGAGAATGGAAAGATTCCTCACCATACACAGAAAAGTCAGTGTTCCTGTTTATATTAAACCCACTGCTAGGCCTACTTTCCAAACGAGAAAAGGGAGCCACTGCATAGCTGTGGTAAACTTAGTTCATGGGAGTGGTTGTCAAATCAGAACCCCATCCTGGGCTCTATCTCAGCTCTGGGATCTAGCGGGTTACAGCAGGGGCAGATACATTTGGGTTCCATATAAAGAACATCAGAATGGCCATACTGGGTAAGACCAATTTTCCATCTAACCCAATATCCTTTCTGCCAACAGTGGTCAATGCCAGGTGCTTCAGAAGGCATGAACAAGTCAGGGAATCATCAAATGATCCATCCCCTGTTGCCCATTCCCAGCTTCTGGAAAAAGTAATAGAAACTCGGGACACCATCCCTGCCCATTCTGGCTAGTAGCCATTGAGGGACCTATCTCCTTGAACTTATTTTGTTCTTATTGGAACCCTGTTATAGTTTGATCCTTTTCACTACCTCCCGGCAAACAGTTCCACAGGTTGAGCATGAAGAGAGAACTTGTTTTGCTTGTTTTAAATCTGTTGCCTATAAATTTCACTGGGTGAGTTTCTTGTGTTATGTCAGTGAAGGAATAAATAACATTTCCTTATTCTATGTTTCCACACCATTTATGATTTTCTAGATCTCTAACATATCCCCCGACCCATCAGTCATTTATTTTCAAGCTGAAAAGACCCGGTCTTGTTAATATCTCCTCATAAGGAATTCCATCCTCCTACACATTTTTCTGTCTTAATCTCTACCCCTTTCTTAACAATTCCCAACATTCTGTTAGCTTTTTTGACTGCTTCTGCACACTGAGTGGATGTTTTCAGAGAACTATCCACAGTGACTCTAAGATCTCTCTCTTAATTGGTAACAGCTAATTTAGACTCCATCATTTTATATGTATAGTTGGGATTACATTTTCCAGTGTGCATTATTTTGCATGGTGAGACTAAAATAGTAATCCAAGTATCAGAGGGTTAGTCATGTTGGTTTGTATATGCAAAAATAATGAGAAGTCCTGTGGCACCTTAAAGAGTAACAGATTCATTTGGGCATAACTTTTCATGGGCAAAAACCCACTTCTTCAGATGCATGGAGTGGAAGTTACATAAATAATGAATAAATAAGTAATATTTATAAATAATGAAAATTTATGTCTGCCTCTGTAATTTCCACACTATGCATCTGAAGAAGTGAGTTTTTGCCCATGAAAGGTTATGCCCAATTAAATCTTTAAAGTGCCAGAGTGACCTAGGAGCACAGACTTGCTACTGGCTTGGTGTTATCTAATTACAGAACATACCACTAGTTTGGGGTGTCTGCACTTTTTTCTGACAGTCTGACCTGAGATTGGCCTCTCAGTTGTAACCCGCTCTGAGCGCTGTGGCAATTATATATATTTACTCTTAAAAGAGCCACTAGCAATTCGTGGGCACACTGGAAAAATTACCAAGATTTTTCCATGTAACAAATCTAAGATTTTTCAGTGATCAAGGTCATTACTGATGGAGGGTAGAGAAGAAACAAAACATAAGAAAAATGGCTTGTTCTCAGACTCTTAAGCAGGAATAGAATTAGATTTGTCAGGTAATCGTAAATTCCTCTGAAATATGTATTGTAAGGTTCATTCAGTAGCAAAGTATCATTTTCTGTTACCATAGCACAGATAGAATGGGTAATATAAATAATAGTAACTGGCGAATCTCCTAGGAAATACTATAATTGCAGATTTTCACGTTCCATTCAGAGTTGACTGTCCCTTATTTTTCCCCAGAGAAAAGTAAACACAGAATATAAGATTCCCTTCCAATATTTTTGACTTGCTTTACTCTCCTTTCATTTACTCACTTGCAAGGCTCCCTCGAGGTTCCCTGTTAAGAGATGCACACAGCCTATGTTGAAATAGATTCTGGAGGACGGCTCTTCAATACTGGAGAAGATTTTCAAGGCAGAGTCCCAGTCCCCCTTATCCGTAGCCAGAGTTCCTTCATGCCAGCCTCTCACTAAGTCTCGATATGCCATTTTGTCTCTGTAGACACAAAGAAACCAGATTCCTCTGAAAAGTCCTTCAGGGTCTGGCTGTCTTGGAAGCTGCCAAAAACCTCACCCAGTTCTTTACTGACAGCCAGGTGCACCTGCCTGGAATTCAGGGCTGACAAGGAAGTCTAGCAGCCTCTAAATCTTATTTTGCTGAAGATTCCCTTTATTACTCAATGGGTTCAGAAACACAACAATTTCAAGGAAATGAGCAAAAGTAGGAGGGGTCAACCTATCTACTGACAGAGACAGACTGCTTAATCTCTGCTGACAGACAGAGAGTGGCACTTGGGTATAACTGAAAGCAGGCCTGGTCTCAAATCTGAATAAAGCAGTAAAACACAGATTTGTTCATCTGTTGCACTGCTTGCTGAATATTTACTGTATGTCACAAAGAAAAGGTGCAATGTATAAAATCAGGTCTGAAGCAGTAGGGCCAGGTGCGCTCTCTGCGTGTTGTGCGATGAGGTGCTAAACTTTTGGGCAGTCAGAACCCCCATATTAATACAATCCAAGAACGCGAGCGCCAAAGGACGTGACACGGTGCCCAAAGCTTGACACAAAAATACATTTTAATTCCACATTTCCTCTCTCAAAACGCAGCCTTGTGCCGAGGGCTGGAACACGAGGGCTGCTGCGAAAGCCGAGCCAGGGCTTGCCAAGCCAGCGAGGCTGCGAGCGGCCGCAGTCAGCGCCCCACTGCCTGAGACCGGCCGGGACGGCGCCCGCAGCAAACCCGCCGCCTGGCCGCTAGGGGGCGCTGCAGCGGGCGTCACAGGGAACCCGCCGGGCTGCGGGGAAGGGTTTGGGCAACGCACCGCAGAGCCCGCCTCTGCTTCCGGTTTCCGGCGTGTGTCAGGTGAGTGGCCGGGGCCGGGGCGTCGCCCTCGGGCAGCGGGTCCCAGCGGCCTGGCCCCGGGCCGCGCGATGGGACGGGCCCGCAGCGCCTCAGCGGGGCCGGGGACCGGCTGCCCGACCCTGCACGCGCCCCCAGCGTCTCGCGAGGGGTCACGTGGCGCGTGTCGGGGCGCCGCCCCCCCGAGTGGGGGCCCGAGGCCCGGGGAGACTCCCTGGGTCCCGCGCGCTGAGCCTGGCGGAAGTGCCCCTCCCCCTCCCGGCGTGTCCCGGTCCGGGGGGTGCGGGCTGCGCGGTCCGGCCGGGCTGATGGGCCTTCGTGTGCGAGCCGCTGGCAGCTCGCTGCAGTTCTCAGCGCGGCCGCTGGGTGTCGGGCTGGCGCTGCGGGATGGAACGTGCAGTTGGATGTTGATGTAGCGTCCCGGCAATGGGGACTTTGACTTGCGATTGGTTCACAAACCTTTGGCGTTAACGGGGCTTAACCCCTGACGCTCGCCCAATGACAAACGTTTTGCTGTGGCAAGTGCAAGTGTGAACGCTGTTTTGTCCGCAGGAGCACGCTCCTGGGCTGCGTCTAGACTGGCATGATTTTGTGCATACTGTCTGCCGACAGTGGCCAGCACCGGGTGCCCCGGAGAGGGTGGACCGAAGACAATGATCAAGCGATTTGTCTCCTGCCATCCCTCTCCAGCCTCTGACAGACAGAGGCCAAGGACACCATTTTATCCCCTGGCTAATAGCCTTTTATGGACCTAACCTCCATGAAATTATCTAGCTTCTCTTTAAACTCTATTATAGTCCTAGCCGTCACAGCCTCCTCTGGCAAGGAGTTCCACAGGTTGACTATCCCTGAGCAGGAACTGAAACTGACCAGTGCCCCTCAATGCTGCAGGACCAACCCGGCAGTACCCCAGCTGGCCTCGATTCAGCTGCCGCTGAAACATCCCTGCTTATCCCTGAGCAGGAGCGTCAAAGTATTTGCACAAGAACCACTGACTTTTCTTGCGCAAATACTCACGGCCAGTCTAGACAGGTGGCAAGATTTTGCCAGCCTAGACGCACCCCTGCAGAAAAAGTGAAAGTCACTCTTGGGAGCTAGAAGTATTTTGCTGGTGAAAGTGTTGACCATGTTCACATGTGCTGACTTCCAGCTACAGGGCTGTGTCAACAGAGCCTTGTTGCTAAAAACTGCATAGTGTAGACAAAGCTGAGGTGTTAAAATGACACCCCTGTAAAAGACAAAAGTTTTGCTGACAAGAAGTATCAGTGTGAACAGCTCTTTGTCAACAGGAGCACTTTTGTTAAGAGTGAAAGTATTTTGTTGGCGAAAGAGCCAACAAATAGCGGCTACATTACAGCCATGATATTAGAAATCAGCAGTGACGCAGCCATGTTGCTAAAAGCTGTGTAGTGTAAACGAAGCCTTCTACAGCATCACAAAATGCTTTTGGGAAAGGAGAAAATGGAGCTTTCTAGTTGTGAGTTTAAAAAAGAAACTGCCTCAGGTGATAGCATTCCAATTACAGTAAAACTCCATTGGTCCGGCATCTGATGGTACGTGCTCTGGGCAGCCGGACCGTTGGAGCTGCTCTGTCCCCGGCTTCCCCGATTCAGCCACTGCTGAAACTGACCAGCGGCTGAATTGGGGAATCTGGGGGCAGAGCAGCTGGAATGCTGCCGGTAGGTCCCGTAGCACTGCCCCTCAGCGCTGCGGGACCAACCCGGCAGTACCCCAGCTGTCCTCGATTCAGCTGCCACTGAAACTGACCAGCGGCTGACTCCAGGAAGCCTGAGGCAGAACTGCTCTGCCCCGGGCTTCCCGGAGTCAGCCACTGGTCAGTTTCAGCAGCAGCCGACTTGGGGACGCCTGGGGCAGAGCAGCTGGGGTGCTGCCGGGTTGGTCCGGTAGTGCCGCCCCTTGGTGCTGTGGGACCAACCTGGCAGCACCCCAGCTGCTCTACCCCAGGCATCCCCAAGAGCAACTGAGGTGCTGCTGGGTTGATCTCGCAGCGCCAAGAGGCGGTGCTACCGGACCAACCCGGCAGCACCCCAGCTGCTCTGCCGCAGGCGTCCTGATTCAGCTGCTGCTGAAACTGACCAGCAGCGGCTGAATCGGGGACTCCTGGGGCAAAGCCGGACTATTGGAAGGGGGGGCTATGAGAGGTCTGGGGTGGCATCCCCCCACACCACCTTAGACCCCTCATAGCCCCCCCTTCCGATAGTCCGGCATATCTGATAATCCGGCATCCCTTGGGTCCTAAAGGTGCTGGATTATCGGAAGTTTACTGTAGTTGAGGCAGAATAAGTAAAATTGCTAACAGGCAGTGCTGTTGGGAATACTTTTGTGCTAATTGCAAGCTGCAGGGTTTAAATGGGAAGAGGCAGGCCTTGTCTACTCTAGCCCTTTTGGTGGTAAGGCAGTCGCAGGTATGAGAAACACACGCCTGACTGACTGAAATTTCACCAACCAAAGTGCTGGCGTGGACAAGTGCTATGTTGGCAAGATAAGCTTTTCTGCCAACATAGCTAATGCAACTCTGGGTGGTTTAATTATGCCAACAGAAGAGCTCTCTCCCACTGGCAAAGAGCTGCTCCACGGGAGATGTTACAGCAGTATAGCTGTGGCAGTACAGCTGTGCCACTGTAAGAATTGTAGTGTAGATGTACCTATAGGCGTCCTTTAAGGTAGATGCAAAGAAGCTGTCCCTTTATAGAGCTTTTTTTTTATGAGCTATGTGGAAATTCCTCAGTAACAAACACATCTGCCCCATCTGATCAATGTATAAATTGTGGCCATGATAGTATACTGTTACTGCTGAATTGTGTATGTAAGTGACTAGTGCAGTGCTTTACATTAATTTTAATGTGCCCTCATATCCAAGACTGGGAATAGCCATTCCCTCAGAGACTTCCATATGCAACAAAGATTTATCAGTCTCTAACAATTAAATTATTTTTTAATGCCATTGGTTCAAAGCTATGATTTTCATTAACAAGACATAGGTTTCAATGACATTTATTAGTAATAGTGCTTTATCCTTTTACATAATACTTCACATCTCAGAATACTTCACAATTTTCCTGCCAAGTACTCTAAACAAACCACTTTTTTACTCAGGGAAAATGACTTACTCATAAGCATACAACAGGTAACAGGACTTCTGATTCCCAATGGTTTTTATAAACATTTATGCCCAGGCAACAAGAAGATACTCCAATGCAAAGTGAAATACATCCCAAAAAATTCAATGTATGCCTGGGTGTAAATCCCTCTGACAATCCTTTGTAAATAGGGAGACAGAATCTGTAGTAACTGTATGCAGAAGTAGTGGCCATTTTTGATTTACCTGTTGCACAGGTAGTTTTATAATCGCTTTTTGTTGTAGTTCTATACATACAGGCTGAGTCTAGATTGGCATGATTTTCCGGAAATGCTTTTAATGGAAAAGTTTTCCGTTAAAAGCATTTTCAGAACAGAGCGTCTAGATTGGCACGGACGCTTTTGCGCAAAAGCACTTTTTGCAGAAAAGCGTCCGTGCCAATCTAGACGCGCTTTTCCGCAAAAAAGCCCCGATCGCCATTTTCGCGATCGGGGCTTTTTTGCGGAAAACAAATCTGAGCTGTCTACACTGGCCCTTTTGTGCAAAAGCTTTGCGCAAAAGGGACTTTTGCCTGAACGGGAGCAGAATAGTATTTCCGCAAAAAGCACTGATTTCTTACAGTAGGAAGTCAGTGCTTTTGCGGAAATTCAAGCGGCCAGTGTAGGCAGCTGGCAAGTTTTTCCGGAAAAGCGGCTGATTTTCTGGAAAAACTGGCCAGTCTAGACACAGCCACAGTAATTAAATAAAGGGTTTTTGTTACAAAAAAATTAATGGCTTTAATCTAAGTCATATTTTGTCTCATTTGACACTGTATCAGACTAACAGTCTGCAGAAAACTCTTAAGTTTAGAGGAGGAAAACTAAACCCCACAAAGTTGCACTTTGAAGCTTTTGCTTGTTTCTGTGCTCCAGAATGTTTTTTTCCGAAGACACTTAACAGTGTTTTAGTCCTTAAGATGAAGTGTGTTAAAGTTGAACTGCAAAGCTGAAATGAGCACAGGTCTTGGAAAAAATATTTTACTCCTATTCCTGAGAGAGTAGGATAGAGGTAGTGTCATCTGCCTCTCCCTTTTTACTTTGTGACTTTTGGGTTCTTTTTGTTACGACATCGTTTCTCAGATCTTTTTACAGTATGTGTAACATAATAATACAGAGTTTATCTGTAGACAGCTCTATCACAATTGCACATAGCAGCTTCTCTCCATTATTCCCCCTTTAAAAAGAGGCTGATAGTACATGCCTGCTTCAGGTATGTGATAAGTTTAAGTAATATTTTCTGAAATGTTAGCACATTTTCTGAAATGTTAGCACAAAAATCTAAAATACTACACATATGCTAATAGAGGCCTCATTATCTGTAAAATTGAGTAGTTTAGGGGTTTACGCAATCTTTTTAATTGCTGTTTCATACAAAATTTGAAACCAAACTTTCTTAGTTTTTTTTTTCCATTTAGAAAGAATTGATATCCTGAGTATCAGCTTTAGGACATAAGTAGGGAATATAGCAAAGCTAATAGAAGATAGTGTTTTAGAATGAGTCTTGTTATGTAAGAATAAGCGGAACCTCTTCCATTCTAATCCCCACATAATTCCGTAAAGTGCATATCCACCCAAAATCAGCGTCTAATGCAGGCATTGCCAAATATGGCTTTCGGATAACTCTCCTATTTAATCTTCTTATACGGCCTCTGGAGACTATTAAGCCCAGCAGACAATGTGTGAGTTTCTGATAATCTGACTGTAAATGGCACAAATTTGGGGTGCATCTCTTAAAACTGTGTGTGTGTATGATGAGAGGAGGTTGCTGAGGAAGAGAGTAGTTTTAAGCAAGTAAGGAAAGTTCTTAACCAAACCATAATGCATTCTCAATAAATGCTTAAATGCTTTATCCTCTGTGCATAGGAAAGAACATGGTAACAGAAATTACTGTCTTAGGACGGATAGATATTACAGGCAATAGAAGTACTATGTTCACTTAAAACATGTCAGTGTGAATTGCCATAATACATAGGTTGAGCCTAGTTTTTCTCTCACCCTTTTTAAACCAGGGTAATTCCACTAATTTCAGTGGACTAGCCACAGTGAGAACAGAATCATACTCCTACTACTCAATATATATCACATTAGAATTCTGATGGTCAAGGTGCTCATTCAATATGTCCTAGAATAGAAAAGGGATAAACCGCTATTTCAGATATGTATTCATGTGGCACAGTTAATGTTGCTTTTAAAATGCTTAATTTTTGCATTTCTCACCCTTCGCTAATTTTAACTGTGGAGCTCTATATTACATTAGTGGAGATTTTTCATTTAATAAGTTGTAGAGAAATTAACAAGTATTTAAGGCCCCATTTTAGGAAAATAATTAAGCATGTGATTAAGTTCTTCCCTATTCAGGTTTGCACTTGAGTACCTGTTTAAGATTAAGCATATCCATAAATTCTATTGACCTCCATGGGATACATACATACGTTAAGGAGCTATCCTGAATTAGGGACTAAGTATGAATAGAAATGAGAAAACTTTAACAGGTTTGTTTAATTCCTTGTAGGGTTTACAGAAGTGGAATTATTTTGCCATCACTGAACAGACAACACAGTCACTGTCCTCCTTGGGTAAGTTTGCTGGTCCACTAGACCTATATTTAGTTCTGCAAGCTGGATGGCTCTGTTTTAACAGTTTGACAGTGAATTTTTTAAAATAAATTTAAACTCTGTTCTGAAGACCAGTTTTATCATAACTTGTCCAATGTAGTTTGGTCACATCAGCATGCATATGGAGCATGTTTGAAGAGTGTTCTGCTAGCATATTTTGTTCGTGGAAGTGCATTAAAGCAAATCTGAACATAGGCTAAGTCACAGCTATGAAAGCTTGTAGCAAGAACTGGGTCACTATCGTTATTGTTTATTTGGCCTTTCTTACTAGTGATATCCTTTTGAACAAGCTGTGTTTTATGATCTAGCAGTTGTATTTGGGAACAGATTTGAGAGGTCCTTTACCTTTTGATTTGTGGACTTCATATGTGATTCTCATTGGCATTGCAAAAGTTGTATTAATCCATGACCCGTGTCATACTCTTTCATTTCAAGATCCAGACTGTTAGTGTGAATTTCCATATTTAGTACATTCAAACTCCTTTGAGTGAAGTAGAGGCCCAATTAGAGAAGCCTAGAGGATCTTGTGGTTGCCAAGTGTTACCAGTTTGGTATTTTGAAAGTCTTTTTTGCTTCATGAATGATGGTAACCATTTGGCTGTGTATTGGGCATTGTGGAGGCTTGCGCATGTAGACAATACAGCAGACTTTGAGAGTCACCCAAAGGCCACAAAATTAGATAAGGATTGAAGGCACCAAGCCAAGTTTATTGTAAATGAAGCATGATTCTAGCTTCCTTGAATCAGATGTCAGCAGTTGCATGTAACACATGTATGCTCGTTACAATGGACTCACCTCAGTGACAGGGATGTGCCATTGCCCCCTAGGCTGGACAAAGACAGTTTTTATACACAGGTACAAACAAGTTACACATCACTCCTGACAGTAGGTTGCCACCCTCTGTACATGTACAAGGTTGCCAACCTTGTACATGCAGATTTGTTTATTATCTATTATGCTGTTAGTTTAAACCCTGTCCTAAACCTGAGTCAGTGTGTTCCTGTTATCTATGGGGTGTGTGTTGGCGCCAAAATGTTTTTTCATGAGGTGTTCTTTTATGGTCCCTCTAAAATGTGCTTGTGGCCTATACTTAATACTCTTAGGTATAAGTGTATTTCTGTAATACCAGCCCTGTTCTTGCCAACTTTTGTAAACAGGGCCTGCCTCTTGCTCACAACTTAACTTTGTTTTATATTAGCAAAGTCTTAACCATTGTGGCCTAGGTCTCAGGCCTTACACCAGGCCTGTAATAGGTGGGTTTATGTTTCAGGCCCTCATCTTAACTACAGATCTCACTTGCCTGTGCTAAACAAATAGAATATCAGTTTATAAGGTCTCTTCAAAATAACCACCTCATCCCAGTTCATCCGGTAGTTTGCATAGAACTCAGTTTATCTGCCTTGGAGCTATTGGAACTTTGGTTTCAAGTTTGTGTATGTGGTTCTAGGTAGTTTTAATCTGAAGTTTAGATGGCTGAGCCATCTGCCTAGCAGGGCCTGTGGATTAAAGAGTAACCCAAAGACATTTAAAAAGGAGTAACTCACAAATTAGCTGTATTTGATTTATTTTTCCCCCTTCAAGTAGGAGTGAAGTGTGGTATAATATTAAAAATTCCATAAAATGTGATTCCCGTCTGACCACAGTCACCCCCAGGCTCTGCCAAAGGGTTTGTGGGCCCCAAGGCAGGATGCTGGGAGTGGGGCCCCAGGCCTGGCCTGTGGATGGTGAATACTCAGCAGAGTGGGGCCCCGAAAGCGCAGGTCCCAAGGCATATGCCTTGCTCGCCTTTCCCTGGGGTTGGGCCTGCCCCTGCCCCTGTTTATATTCTAAAGCTTCACCTTGAATTTCATTCGGGGACAGTCTTTCATAATACAAATATTTGGACTGCCACACAGATGAGATTAGCAAGATTACATATCTGTTAGAGAATAGATATATAAATTAATTCTTAATATGTTCTGCAAAGTAGAAAGTTTAGAGTCTGAGAAACATCAAAAATAATACTGTACCCATACTCTGTGTGGGAGGTACTAGCAGTCTGTCAGCTAGTTATCACACTTTCCTAACTATGGATTTAATTACCTACATGATGTGCTTTTACAGGCTGAACCTGTATAGTCTGGCACACTCTGGTCCAGAAACATCTGTGATCTGGCATGATTTTAATTAGTCAGAGGTCAACTTACCATGGGTGTGACCAAGTTTCCTGCAGTTCCGTAAAGTTTGTTTTCAGCCACCAGTCCTGGCGCTCTGTGTTCTGTGCTGTTGTTTAGCTCTAATTTACCTCTAAATGTCTCCTAAGAGCCCAGTAGGCTAGTCCAGTGGTCCCCACTCTCCATATCATGTACACTGTCAAGCTCTTCTGAGTCTTCTTCCTCTGTCAGTAATTTCAAGATGGTCTCTGCTGCCATGTACAAGGTCCTCACCACAGTTAACAGAGCACACGAGAGATGTGCAGGATCCATTCTTTCTCACTGCAGGTGCCGGAGAGCACAGCAGAGAAAGGCATTTGGAGAAAGGGCACAAAAGGATGCCAGAAGCCTTGGAACAAAGCAGTCCCTGACGGGACACTTTGCATGGTCCCAAGATGCCCCATGCTCTGTTCTGAGGTTCCACAACACCCAGCGATAGATGGAGTCGCCAGTTGTTGTGGGCTACATACCCACAGTGTATTGCTCCTGCCGTCCACAGGAGAGCTTAGAGGTGGACACAATCTGTCAACAGAGGGAGCAAGTGTAAACATTAGTTGGCAGTATTTTTGGTGACTTTTGTGTGTCGACATTAGTTTCCTCGACAATACTTGTAGTATAGACTTCTCCTCCCTCATCCCTCCGTACTTAACACACACGCAAGGTGGGCATTGTGGAATAAAATCTTGGAGTGTTCTCCATACTGGTGAAGGAAATGCTTGTCTCTTCTGTGGGGTACTGTCTCCTACAACTTTTCTTCTCACCATTCAGTTCCACAGAATAACTGGAAAGCCTACTTTAGTTTTATGGACCAGTTTATATTTTGGTTTGCATCTTCTCTGAGACCCATCTGGGTTGTATAATGACATGTTTGCATGTGTTAGCCAATAACTTAACAGGGACATATGGGTGTAAAATGTCATTAATATGTGCCAGCAAACTCTTTGCTTGAGAGCTATAATCAGTTCCAGGTATTGTCTGATTTTTATTTAAACAGATTGCTACAGTCCTTGGTCCATCCACAGCTACATTTCAGTATTGTACTTAGAATGTTCTGCCAAATTCTCCTAATTTTTTAGTGTATATCAGCAATGGTGCAATTATTTAGGATCTAGAGAGAAACGGGTGTTTCTGGAGGAGTTTTAAGGATGGAATAATGATGATAACTTGTTCAGCACCTCTTCAGTGTTACTGGGAGAACCAGTACCTAAGGATTTTGAGTCTCATATGGTTTTTATTGGTTTCAGTATACACTGCGTGTTAAGATGCTGTACTGAAGTGGACTGTCAGTGGCAGCCCTCCACAAAGTTTTCTACATAAATAAGAATATTTCTGAAAAACAAAAGTGCTAAGAGCTATGGAAGAAAATAAGGGATGTGCTAGTAAAAATGGGGAAAAGCAGGAGAGGAAGAGAGGGACGGGCTGTTAGAGAAAAACATGGACTTTATGTCAGTCCTTCATCTGGATTGGTCAGAAAAATGTCTAATGTGATAATTCAGATGGAGTGAGCTGCTTTCTTGTCACCAACAACGCTCCTTTGGAGTGAGATCTAGCCCCACATTGAGTAAAAAGGAGCTGTTTAGATAAGAGCTTAATGGTTTTGGCAAGCTAATATGGAATAGATTGAATATCAAAGTGTAAATAGCTCTAAGCAAAGTAAATGCAAAGCTTTTGGGAAATACTTAAAGAAAGTAAAATGAAGAAATGATTTTGTGTCCAGTGTCCAGAGTGATTTTAAAACTCTTGTTCCGTGTCCAAAGAAATGTGTATATCAGCCAAACAGAACTCTTTTGCCATGATTTATTACACCAGTTTAGATATAAGCCCTGTGTGCAAAGCTGTTAGTTTAACAGAACAGCTTGCTTTCTCATTTCAGATTTAATCCACATGTTGTATCAACAGAACCTTTGTCTTGGATCAGTTATGAGTTACTGCTTTTTTTACAAGCAAAAATATGTGATTTTTAGTAGTTCCGTTACAGAAAAACCAGGGGTGAGCTATATGGAGAAGGGTAGCTGTGTTAGTCTTTAAAAACAACAAACAGTCCTGTGGCACCTTACAGACTAACAATCATGATCTCTCGTGGGTAAAACTCACTTCATCATGGAGATGAATAACAAATTGTGACTGTTCAGATAATGTGAAGGTTGTGATGCAAACTCATCAATCAAAGATGGGCTTTCCAGCTTCTACTCCCTTCATCATTGCAGTGGAAGACCAACTAACGTGATACGTGGACGCAGTGTTACCCTTAGCCTAGAACCCTTTCGCTTTCCCCAGCCTGTGCGGTGGTATAAACAAAGCCTTTTTATTTGCATCTAATTTCCTCCCTTTTTAAAAAATGGACCTTGTCCAGAAGCTTATAATTCACAGTTCCTTCCATCCCACTCCCCCTCACCCTCACACACACTGGAGAGTGGAACTGTCCCTTTTGCAGCCTTCCTGCTTTCCCAGAAGAGGAGAATTTATCAATTAGATATTACTGATGGTCCTTTATCTTGAGTAAATATATATTTAATTAACAAAGATGCAGCTTCTTAAGCCATGTGTGTGGGTGCAAAACTGAAAATTAGAGCTGGTCCAATAGAGTAAAACAGTACTCGGAGTTAGCTGTGCCTGACCATTTGAAAGCGAGAACTGGCCTTTCACTCCAGCAGTCCTGGGTCACCTGACCAACCCCCTATATCAGAGTACCATAGAGAAGGAACCCTCTTTCTTCCCTTTCCGCCCTCCTGCCTCCCCAAGCTGCCAGCTTGATTGAGTGAATGCATCCAAAGAAACAGAGGCAGTTTCTGTCTCATGTAGACCCCCTACTAAAGGTGCCTCTGCTTATTCTCTGGGAAGATTCTGTGTGCTGCAGTCTAGCCCCAGAGACCACAATTCCCATGAGCCCTGGAGGAAACCAGGAAGGAAGTGACTTTTGTTTTTGGAGATCTGATGCTCTCCACCTGTGTGGAGGAAGACTCAGCAGTCTGTGGACTCTTCCCTCTGTTTTTGGAGCAGAAAGGGAGCCAGGCTGCTGTGGAGGAGTTTAATCCAGTTCAGGAGCTATTATGTTACAATTACAGACTGGGACAGCAAGCCTTTGGAACTGGGATCTAGCAGGCTGCTTCTGATTACACTAGAGGGGAGGTCCTTGTGGCTAGAAGCTACTCTGCATCCAGCACACAGAAGGAGACTGAGAGTAACTGGGCATCTTTGGGAAAATGCTGCCCGGGACAGACCTCAGAGATACAGACTAACTCTGGGTTCAAAGAGAGGCAGAGAGGCCAACCCAGTGAACCAGAGCTGCTGCATAGCTTGGACTCACATACACACTACCTACAGAGAATCTCCATTACAGCTGCAGTTCTTCAAGCACACTCACGCAAGCAAGAGTCTGGGACTCTTAGTCCAGGGGTGTGCACACTCTGTGGTGGGATAAATATTGGCAGTGCAAATGGCAGCTAGATATGTTCCTTTTATTTCTGTGTACTTTGTCAATTGATGTTATTCACTGTTAATTTGTTAAATCCTGTTTCTTTAAGTTAATTAAAGGTTGTTCATTCTAATGCAATCTATTAGATGTATATTATTTATAATTTGTAATTGTTGTTCTGGAGTTAGATCCAGTTTATTGCTGGAATAAGCTTATTTCTGGAGGTTCCCAAGGCACACCAGTAAGTGTGTACAGAGCCAGCCAGGTGGAGGCAATGCCATTGTGCATTCTTTATGAGCAAGGGACTGCAGCAAGGGGGTGGATAGGTTTTCCCCAACCAAACAGCACTACATCTGGGGTACTCAGGATCTCCTTTTATGTCAAGACTATCAGGTGCCCAGGCACACCTGTGAATGTGACCTGCTCCTGAGTAACCTGGGGAGGAAAAAGGGGGTTACACTCAGGTTCCAGTTTGTGCTGTTCTGTTGTCTGCGTCCAGCACCTTGGTTCTTCCTCAGATGTCAGGGTGGTGGATCCTGCCTGAAGTGTTGAGATAGTTGTGTGTAGAGATGCCAGAATTAGTATGGGTCCCCACTCTGGTGTTTACAGAGTCCGCACTATAGTCCAGTTCCATATAGAAGGGTTATTCTAAGCAGGTCAAGGCAAGACCCTCCTTAGGGATTAGCGAATCCATGGCAGGAAGAGAAAGAAGCTGTTGTCCATCTACCTAAAAGCAAAGGCATGGATTCTAGGCCTGGTGAAATGTTCTCTTACCCCAGGGGACAAACAAGTGAAGTCTGTGCAAAAGGAAGCTGCTTCCTCTTATTTCCTAGGCATCCCTGAACCTTGTCAAGTTCTCTCCACGAGCCAACGCTGCAAATGCTTCTTGAACAGACCAACAGTAGTTGAGGATTGAAAGCCAGGCTTGCTTGCTGTGTTTCTTTCCTTTATTTTCCTGCAGGTTGGCCTTCCATCTCTGCCCAGAACCCTTTCCCACCAGGTAAAAGTATGCCTTTCACACAAGGTGTACAAATTGAACTTTGGAAAACTACTCTGTCCAAGCTCACCAGATTTTTCATCAAAGCTTCCTTCTTTAGCTCACCTCTTAACTAACCTGCCCCCTCCACACATTGTGAGTGCTGGATATTAAGATGAGATCTATCCTACCAGCTGGTGACTGTTATATGGCCTTTATTATCTTTCTCCAAACAAATAAACAAAGATGGCATCTTCCCAGAGCAGCAGTAAATGCAATGCTTCATGCTACTGCATGTCCCATAGTCCTTCCCATGATGCTATCCATGTTACTGTGTTATCTTCTGAACAATTTGATTGAAAATGCTTCCCCTGCCTCCTTCAGGGTCTGCCCTAATGTCTAATTGTTTTCATTATCAAGAAGTGTTTCCTAAAATCAAATCCAAATTTCTCCCTTTCTTTCTTTGAGGTTAGGCTGCTACTTCCTATGGCAGTACATTTGGATAATGTGAAAAACAGGGGCAGCGGGAGAAACATGGGGGGAGGGGCAGTGAGGCCAGGGCTAGCCCATGCAGGGGTTGGAAGGGAGTGCCACCCAGTCTTACTCTGCCCTAGCCACTGGCTCAGCTCTGGGCCAGGGGCCCCAGCTCCTGCCCCGCCTATGGGCTTGCTCCCAGACTGAGATCCTGGCTATGGCTCCTGGGGAGCATGGACCAGGTAAGAGGAGGCATGTACAAAAAAATTGGAAACCCCGTGCTAAAGCTCACATTGGGAAGGAGGGAAATGTAAAGGAAGGATTAAGGGAAGAGGGGAATTTGTGTGTTGTATACATTTATTTTGAGGAAGAGTAAAGAAGGAACACAATGAGATATCAAGTTTGTCTCCTATTCAATAAATTACATTAGCACATGTTTAACTTAGTACATTGTTAAGTCTCAGTGATTTAAACACTTGCTAGGTTGCCTTGCTTAATAGCAGCTCGGGAGCTTTACCAAATCAGAACCAATATGTATAAAGGTGGTTTTGCTTGTTTGGATTAGGGCTAGAACAGTGTAACTATTCAAATGGTTAACTTCTTCTTTCGAATGTCGTGTTGAATGCTGTATTTCTTTGTCGAAGTTGGACGTCCAAACTGTCCTCCAGTGATAACGGTTAACTGATGAGCATGAACTTACTGGTTACTGTAACAATTACATGTTGGCTCCCAGCCCCCTTCCGGGGAACTAACTGCCACCCTGCACTGCTGGCTCTGGGAGTGGGACCTGGAGCTGGTTTAAGAGAGGCTGTATCAGAGCCTGCAGCATGGGAGGGGGAACAGATGTACACGTTGGGAGCGGGGAACAGGTGGAAGCCCCACACTGCTGCCTCTGATATATAAATGAGATACAGGAAACAGTATTAATGAAAAATTGTAAGAAACTGAAGATGACTGGAAAAAAAAAGCCATCATCAGTTCTGCAGGGACTCTCTTACTTTTGGATTCACATCTGTAAGTAGCTATCTATTCTAAAGTTTTGTTTTTCCTTTGCGGAGAAACTCTATCAGATAACAGTATGAAGCCAGTGCATTTGTGATGACATTTGAAAACACCAATACCAGATTCTACAAGCCTCTCTCCTATGACCCCGCTAAGGAATACCAAAAAATCCTGAAAAAACTGCTCATGAAGCTCCCTGATGCTACTCAGGAACAAATTTACAATAACAACCCCCGAATCCCCGACCAGGAACTTTCTATCTGCTACTCAAAATACACAAACCTGGAAATCCCAGACGGCCCATCAGCTCAAGCACTGGTACGTTTACCACAGGATTATCTGGTTATATCGACTCCCTCCTCAGACCCTATGTTACCAGCCCTCCCAGCTACCTCCATGACACCAGTGATTTTCTGAGGAAACTTCAAAGCATCCGTAATCTATCTGAAAATACCATCCTGGCCACTATGGACGAAGAAGTCCTTTACACCAATATTCCACACGAGGATGGATTATAGGCCATCAGGAACACCATCCCTGTTAACAGTATTGCACACCTGATTACAGAGCTCTGTGACTTTGTCCTCACAACTACTTCCAATTCGGAGACAATTTGTATCTCCAAGTCAGAGGCACAGCCATGAGCATTCAAATGGCACCACAATATGCCAACATCTTTATGGGTGACCTTGAACACCGTTTCCTCAGCTCTCGCCCCCTAACACTGCTACTTTACTAATGCTACATCGACAACATCTTCATCATATGGACTCATGGAAAAAAGACTCTTGAAGAATTTCACAAGGATTTCAACAACTTCCACCCTACCATCGAACTCAGCCTGGACCAGTCTACACGAGAAATCCACTTCCTGGATACTTCAGTACAATTAAATAATGGACAAATTTCAACCACCCTATACCGGAAACCCACCGACCGCTACACTTACCTTCATGCCTCCAGCTTCCATCCCAGACACATTTCTCAATTTATTGTATACAGCCAAGCCCTAAAATACAACCGGATTTGCTCTGATCCCACAGACAGAGACAAACACCTACAGGATCTTTATAGAGCATTCCTAAAACTGAACTACCCTCCTGGAGAAGTGAAAAAACAGATTGACAGAGCCAAAAAAGTACCCAGACTTGAACTACTTCAAGACAGACCCAAAAGGGAGAATAACAGAATTCCACCTACAGTCCACAACTCAAACCCCTCCAACGCATTATACACAATCTGTAACCCATCTTGGAAAATGATCCCTCACTCTCAGAGGCCTTGGGGGAAAAGCCCATTTTCGCTTACAGAATACCCCCCAACCTGAAACAGATTCTTTCTGGTAACCATGCTACACAACCACATCAAACATCCTGGAACCTAGCCCTGCAATCAGCTGCGATGCCAACTTTTCCCACATATCTATACAAGCAAATTCATTACTAGAGCCAACAACATAAGCTACCAAATCAGCGATCATTCAACTGCACATCCAGTAATTAGATCTCTGCCATCGAGTGCCAGCAATGCCCCGCTGCTATATATATATTGGACAAACTGGACAGTCCTTACGGGAAAGAATCAATGGACACAAATCAGATATACGTAAAGGGAACATACAGAAACTTGTTGGGGAACACTTCAATCTACCTAATCATTCTTTAAAAGATCTCCAAGTGGCTGTCTTGTCACAAACCAATTCTACAAGTCAAATACACAAAGAGGTGTTGGAATTACAATTCATCCACAAGTTCAATTCTCATGATGATGGCCTCAGCCGAGATGAGCCGAGATGAGGGATGTCTAGGACATTATCAACTTAACAGTCAATAAAGGTGCAAACAGCTCATTGTCTATGTAGAATCTCGCATTAGTACCCTTCCTATATATTGCTATCCTGTGATCCTTATCCGCTTTTTAACTATCCAATCTCCAGGTATCTATAGATTACCAGTTCTGCCCTTTGATATTTTCATACCCTCTGCTCCTTGTTTCCCACCCCCCTCCTTTTTTTCTCTTTCTTCCCCTCTCCCTTATTTATTTTGGGTCTGCAGATCCTAAACTCAAAACTCCAGTCATCTGAAGAAGTGGGCTGTGCCCACAAAAGCTCATGATGCCATCTATATGTTTTGTTAGTCTATGAAGTGCTACCAGACCATTTGTTGTCGTTTCTTAAGTTTATCCTGTATAGCAGGGGTGGGCAATAATTTTTGTCCGGGAACCACTTGAAAAATGTTTGAAGTAGTTTTTGGCGCTGTCTATGCAGCAGGAAGAGCACTCTTCCTTCGATTTCCCTTACTTCTCGTAAAATGAGTGTTACAGGAGTCAGAGTAAGAAGTCCTCCAGCTTGACATTATTTTGAAATAATGGCTTGCAGCATAAACACGCTCTTTGTTATTTTGGAATAACATCAGTTATTCCGCAATAACACGACTGTGTGGACTTAACCATAGGTGATACTTCTTTCTCTGGAAGTTTTAATGTGTACGGTGATTGCACCTGAAAAGTTATTTCATTGTTTTCATTTTATTTCCAGTGACCTAACAAATAAATAGCAAATGTCTCCTGCATTCTATGGTGTTAGCATTTTCAGAAACTGGGGCAGAATATCCAGTGCTTTTCAGATGGAGAACCAATAACATTAAAAAGATAGTGATAGAGATGCAGGCGTGTTAGTCTGGTCTAGCTGAAACAAACGACAGGACTATGCAGCACTTTAAAGACTAACAAGGTGGTTTATGAGGTGATGAGCTTTCGTGGGCCAGACCCATTTCCTCAGATCCAGTGATCCCCAAACATTTGAGGATGCCGGGCGCCAGGGGGCGTGGCCGTTCGCCCGCCGGGCGCCAGAGGGCGGGGACACTTGCGCGCCCGGGGGCAGGGCCTCCTGCAAGGGCCGCGCACCTGGGGCCGGTGCTCCCCCCCAAGCGCCACGCGCCCCCTCCAAGCACCGTGCGCCCAGGGCCGGCTCTGGCACCATGTATGCGCCATGTGCCCGGGGCCAGGCCAGCCCTGAGCACTTGGCGGGCACACAAAAATGCCCCCACGGGTGCCATGGCGCCCGCGGGCACCGTGTTGGGGACCACTGCTCAGATCAATATGATTCCTGGGTCTGGCCCACGAAAGCTCATCACCTAATAAACCATCTTGTTAGTCTTTAAAGTGCTGCATAGTCCTGTGTTTTGTTTCATTAAATAGATACATTCTATTGATGCTTGTATCCATTATGGGATCATTTATCATGTTCTGCCAACACTCCTATTTTAATGTTAATACTTTTAATTCTTAATTAAAACAAAAAGAAAAACAAAAAATTGTTGGGTTGGCTTTTCATAATCCCAGACAAAAGGGTGAAGGGTTTCTTTCTCTTCCTGCTAATAGATGTGCTAAGGTATGTTTGCTATAAATCCTATTTGTTCTGGGATATTATATTTATAACCAATTTGCTGGATAAAATAAGAGCCCAGAAACCCAGGGAGTAGTAAAAAGAAACTAGAAGGTCTGGTAGAGTTTATGAACTGAGAAAGTATCCAAGCAATATATCCCAGATCTTTCCAGATATAACTGCTAGTTTGTTTTATTGTTTTAATGTATAGCCAAGGTTTTTCCTATGTGCAAAATTGTGCTTTACTGAATTTTTCCATGATATATGCTGGATGGAGTTTGTGTTACAGTGCTATTTTGTACCTGCAGTAGTCCAGGCAGCATCTTTCAAAGGCTGCCTTCTTTCCATCCTCCCTCGTGAAAGGGACAAAAGGAATTTGTTTATAAGTAACTTCTGCAAATTATCTTTGTGTAGAAAATGGAGTTGCTATACATTTAGCTGACTCCAGCAGTTCTCAAACTTTTTGGGCTCCGGAGCCCTTTACATGCGTAAAAGTTTATGTGGAGCCCCAGCAGTCCACTGATTGTATGTGTTGTACCTATCCAAGTTTCCAGTTTGTCAACCTCGCGGAGCCCCTGGAGATGTCTCGCGGAGCCCTGGGGATCCGCGGAGCACAGTTTCAGAAACACTATATTGAATTTGACTGTAGACTACTTGGACAGAAAATGGAGACATTTCCTAAACATTTCTGTATGTTAACAAGTGTGTCTGTGTCCACCTAACATAGTTTGTAACAATAAGAGTTTTAAAGCTCTTTAAGATCTTTTTATGATGTGTCACCAAAGGGTTAGCACAGTATTGTACACGAGCTAGAAAATGCACAGTTAGTCATTGTCTCTGCTTTGGCTCCTAAGCAAGCTGTGCCGTATCCCACTAGGTTCTAAGTCCGTGGTGTCCAACCACTTCTGAAACAGTAACCACTATAGTGTCATAGTGAACTAGCCACACTCAACCAGCCAAATAGCCACATGTGGCTAGTGGCTAGCATGTTGGACACCAAGCTTTTAAATAGGGCTGTCAAGCAATTAAAAAATTTAATTGCACGCGCCTCCCCTTTGAAATGCTGCTGCAGTGTTTGAACGAGGCAGCGCTGCATGGAGCCTGGGAGCAGCTAGAGTCCCCAGCTGACCCTGGGCTCCATGCAGTGTTGCCCCTTTGAAGCGCCGCGGTGGCACATCAAAGTGGCAGTGCAACATGGAACCCAGGATAAGCTGGAGTGCCCAGCTGACCCTGGGTTCTGCTGCCATGGGACATTTCAAAGAGGCAGCTGCTGTGGAGACCGGGGTCAGCTGGGGACTGCTCAGCTGATCCTGGGCTCTGCGCAGCAGTGGAACCCGGGGTCAGCTGGGGGCTCCCAGCTTATCCTGGGCTTCCCCGGCTTCTGGAGAAATGCCGCGCAAAGCCGGGATCAGCTGGGGAGTCCCCAGCTGACCCAGGGTTCCAGGACTGCCCCTTTCAAACATGCGAGGAGGCGGCGTTTGAAAGGGGCAGCGGCAGCACAGCTTATCCCAGCTCAAATTGTGGGTCCTGTTCAAAAGGGAGTTGCAGGGTGATCATAAGGTTATTTTAGGGGATTGCAGTATTGCCACCCTTACTTCTGCGCTGCCGTCAGAACTTGGGAGCTGGAGAGTAGTGACTGTTGGCCAGGTGCCCAGCTCTGAAGGTAGTGTCCCGCCAGCAGCAGCACAGAAGTAACAGTGACAATACTATACCATACCATCCTTACATCTGTGCTGTGGCTCTGCCTTCAGAGCTGGGCTCTTGGCCAGCAGCTGCTGCTGCTCTCTAATTGCCCAGCTGTGAAGGCATTGCCATCACCAGCAGCAGTGCAGAAGTAATGGTAGCCAGAGTGCAACCTCTCCAATAATCTTGCAACTTTCCTGTAACTCCTTTTTGTGTCAGGATCCCCACAATTACAACACTGGAAATTTCAGATGTATATAGCTGAAATACTGAACTTTTCTATTTTAAAAATCCCATGACCTTGAAATTGCCAAGACAGACCATGAATTTTATAGGGTCCTTCTTATTGCTAACATTGCCTGCCATTATCTATGTGTATTTTGTATCTTTGGGTAGACCTGTAAGATTAGGCCCTGTATCTGTGAAACTTAAGAATATGCATAAAGAGCGCTACTCACAGTGTGCATGTGTAAGTTTTTGTAAGATTGTGTGTTAAGTTATTTTTCTTTGGGTGGAGGAGTGAGTGAAAGAGGTTAAATTGAAGTCTATTTCAGATATACATATGTATTGTATTACACAAAATCAGTCCCATAGTCTTGGTTTTAAATGATGAGTTATAAAAATGTTTCTAATGTAAAGTACAGGCAGTCCCTGAGTTATGCGGATCTGACTTACATCGGATCCGCAGTTACGAATGGGGTTTGCTGCCCGTCTCCCTGGTCTGCTGGAGACCAGCAGACCAGGGAGACGGGAAGCAAAGCCTCTGAGGATGCCGGCAGCGGGACAGCCGCGGCGCGTCTGGGCTGTCCGCTGCCCGCATGCTCCGCGGCTTTGCTCCACATCTCCCCAGACCAGGGAGACGGGGAGCAAAGCCGGGGAGCACGCGGGCAGCGGACAGCCCAGACGCGCCGCGGCTGTCCCGCTGCCGGCATCCTCAGAGGCTTTGCTCCTTGTCTCCCTGGTCTGCTGGACTCCAGCAGACTAGGGAGACGGGGAGCAAAGCCGCGGAGCACGCGGGCAGCGGACAGGCCAGACGCACCGTGGCTGTCCCGCTGCCGGCGTGCTCCGCAGCTTTGCTCCGCTTTGCTCCCCGTCTCCCTGGTCTGCTGGTTTTCAGCAGACCAGGGAGACGCGGAGCAAAGCCGTGGAGGACCCGGGCGGCGGGACCACGGTAAGTCTCGGTCCCCCGTCCGCGTCTCCCTGGTCTGCTGGGGGGGGGGGGCAGCTAGTACGCCCCCCCCCCCCAGCAGTCCAGGCTTTTCTCCGGATGCCTGTGGTAGAGCAGCTGGGGCGCTGCCGGTTGGTCCCGCAGCGCCGCTCTGGGCGCTACTGGACCAACCCGGCAGCACCCCAGCTGCTCTGCCCCAGGCGTCCTTATTCAGCCGCTGCTGGTCAGTTTCAGCAGCAGCTGAATCAGGACGCCTGGGGCAGAGCAGCTGGGGTGCTGGTGGATTGGTTCAGTAGCGCCGAGGAGCAGCGCTACTGGAGCAACCCAGCAGCACGCCAGCTGCTCTGCCCTAGGCGTCCCCAAGTCAGTCGCTGCTGAAACTGACCAGCGCTGACTACAGGAAGCCCGAGGCAGAGTTGCTCTGCCCTGGGCTTCCTGGAATCAGCCGCTGATCAGTTTCAGCAGCAGCTGACTTGGGGACGCCTGGGGTTCTTAAGTTGAATCTGTATGTAAGTCGGAACTGGCGTCCAGATTCAGCCTGTTGAACCTGATCAGAGGCTGATTCCAGGAATCCCGGGGCAGAGCAACTCTGCCTCGGGCTTCCTGTAGTCAGCCGCTGGTCAGTTTCAGCAGCGGCTGAATCTGGACACCAGTTCCGACTTACATACAGATTCAACTTAAGAACAAACCTACAGTCCCTATCTTGTACGTAACCTGGGGACGGCCTGTAATAACCATTTCTTCTGAGAAGCCTACGCTGAGAAATGAAACCTTGCTATAGAGAAAAGCAGTATATATAGAACTTTACTCTTGGTGGAGACTATGGGGTGAGTTCTACTTGGGAGGATATTTTTTAAAGTGACTTGCAAAGCTGTTAAGAATAGAGTTCTGCAAGGGCAGTATCTGCAGGTCCATCACCATGGCAGCCCAATCATGCTATAATAAAAATGCTAACATAATCCCTGTTAATTTTTTTACAGCATTTCCTCGAAAGAGCTATAATAAATCAACAGTGGCAATTAGGTGCTCAGATACTGTACTGAAGGGAGCAGTATATTTTCTTAGGTAGGTAGGCTTACATACATTTGGTTTATTTAGAGGAAGGGGAATTGGGCAGTTTGGAAGAACACCCAGAAAGGAAATATTACTTAAAGGCTGTTTATTAGACAGTAACAGAATAAAAACTCTGGTTTAGATGGCAGTACTTTATGCCAGAACTAAATTAGAAACAGATTCCGATTCAGCTTTATCTCAGGACTTGCTGATGTAAGTGCTGCATTCCAGTGGGATAGAGTAAGTTGGGTGACATTTGGCATCCTTTGGCTGAGAGATGAATGGAGATCCCCTTTGCTTGCTTACTGGTTTGAAGTCAGATAGGCAGCATGTAAGGAAAAGAGAGGCTAGGCTCCAGTGAATTGGCAAACATTCTGTCTTAATGTTTCCAAAGTGGGAGCTATTTCAGTAGAATGGCTGCTGTTTCCCTACAATCGTCTCTCCATGTTCAATATCTAATCATTGCTTTTAAGTCAATGGTCCCCAAACTTTTTCACCTTGTGCCCTTCCCAACCCATGTTTGTGCTCTCCTCTCCTCCCTCCCCGGAGCTCCGGCAGTGGGTGGGGGAATGCAGACTGGGATCACAGCTGGGGTGGATCTGGGGCAAGGAGCAGAGCCTTTGGTGTGGGGCTGGCAGCTAGGGTCAGGAGTGAAGCTGGATGGCGTTCCCTCTCCACTCTCTGTGAGGGCTGGCCTAGGTCGCAGCCGTGCCCCCTGGTATTCCTCACCCACTTTCTGAACCCTTAGTTGCAGATGATTAAACATATTCTTGAGTTCCTGTGATGGCAGGAATCTTGGAATAAAATCTTTCTATGATTATTCACAGGGCCTCAGACATGTTTATGGACAGGAAAAGAATATTGCTGGGTGACCAGGCACATGTTAATGTAGCTTCTCTTGATAATCTATTTATCTCATTATCCACTTCTCTGAAGAATTCTCTGGAGAGCCCTTGGCCAAACAGCTGAGGGAGGTTAAGAGTGTTTTGCTCCCCGAAGTCCTTCCCAGACACATGCTTACATTGTTCTCTTAATTAGAACAGATTTAAATGACAATCCATGTTGGTGGCATTCCCACAGCTCCCCTATTCATTTCACATTTATTACCTTCTTTAGAAACTTAAGCATTAATTTTAGAGGAATCTGTACCAGTGTGTGCCTCAGCGTCAGCGGCTGAGGGCTCTTTTCCAAACTGCTTGGTAATGATTTAAAAGGAAGAATAAAAAGGCAGACAGAGTCTCCTGACTGTGTCCTCTTTGTACTAATGCTATCCAAAAGGCTTTCACAGTTCTTTTCCTTGCTGGGAGCAGATGTCCTCAAGAGTAATGCTGTTAAGTGATAGCTGCTAAGATAAAATGATTGATAGTAGCTAGCGTCCCATCAACAGCAAAACTGTCTCCATCTGTTAAATAACTAGTGCTAAATGGGAAGAGAGATGGGGTGGCTGCAACTTGCACCATATCTGGCTTCCCTTTCTGCACTCCTGCTTCTCTGCCAATCTTTGAGCCAGGGAAACCGTTTTGGGAAATACAAATAACCTTCTCCTGAGCCAAACATCTGTGTGATTGCAGATGCACACCAGTGGTGCTGTGAGTTAGCCAGGTTCAAATTTCATTGTCAGAAAGCCAGTTGCCAGTTTAGAACTGCACATACAATTTGGCAGAGCTAACAGTAACATCTATTTAATGTCGCTAAATTGTGTATATAATGTGCCTACTTATATGAACATTTTGTACATGTGCTTTGAGACATGGATGTATAGATTCCAAGACCAGGATGGATCATTGTGATTTTAAAAAAGCATTACAGTTTCTTTTCTATGTTAGAACCCAGAGGAAAGTGTGGAAGAAAACATTGTCCTCACTCTGAGTTTGTAAGCAACAAGTAGCCAGAGTCAGTTGTATTACGAGCTGCAGCAAGGGAAAAACTGGTTCGGACGGGGGGAAAGCCTCCCCCTCCCCCCCCCCCCCCCGAGGCAGATCTTTGAATACAAGCAATTATGAAGCAGTTTATATACTGTCTATTAGATATAATAACAATTAGTCTCCTTCCCATTACAAACACCAATGGCTAACAGTTATTTAGTTCCACACAGATGCTCCTTATCTCAAGGTCCCTGCAAGAGTCAGCATTCTATCCGTATCTCCGTATGGAGGCGAGAGGCAAAGGCAGCGTCTAATTACAGATCTCGCGTTGTCAGGCCACAGACTTAGCCTGACTCTTGCTCTCTTGTTAACAAGACCAAGATGGCTGCACACAAATTCCCTTATTCCCTTTTCTTGCCTCCACAAAAGTAAAGGAGGGTTTCAAAAAACGTACAGAACATCTGCTGTCATACAGATGATCCTTTCGCTGTGCCCTAAAGTGCCACAGACTATGGCTTTGGTCCACCAAAGGGAGGACCAGCTTAGGGTGTCCAGTGCACTCCATAGACAATGCTAGCTCACCTGCTTCCAGACATTTGACTATATGAGATGTGTGACAGATATGGCCATTTACTGCAGTATCCCGGACAGATCTTACTGAATTATGTTTACATATCTTAGGAGTTCACTTTATTAAATATGCAAATGTTTATGTATTACTGTGGGGTTGTTTGTAATGTCTCTGGAGGGGAAACATGACTCATGTAAACCCTAAGTAGTGTTATGAGCTTCAGAGGAACATTTGAAACAATGGGCCAGACAAAAATGAACTTCCAAAGTTAAGTGGATGTTCCGGGAAATCTCTAGAGGGAGGTGTGGGCAAACATGCACCCTGAGTTAGGCAAGACTTAAGCTTTGCCCTGAGGTGGGAATCTTTGTTGGCTGATCACCTGTTACACGAGGACAAGTTCAGAAACCCAACATGCATAAAGGAGCGACTCTGTGATTCATGGATTTATCTGAAGAGGGGGGCTCATAATATCGGGTACAAGTTGTCACATAAAAGTCATATGTGGGTCCTGCAGCTTAGCAGGCCTAGGATGGAAGTTTCAACCCCGCTGTACCCACCTTAGCATAGTGTGGGACACTGCAAGCCCAGACAGCAGCTGTGGGCTTTATCAGCATTAAAGCATGCCTTGAGCTGGGAAACTGCTAAGTAGTAAATAAGTTTGACCTCGGTCTCAGCCCCTAAGAGTGATAAGAATGGCATTGATCCAGGTACGCGCACACCCGGTAAACAACGATAGTATAATTAGTGTAGAAAGTCTCACCCCTAGCGGAGTCTCAACCGGGGCCCCAGCTGACAGGGATTCCCCCCATGCTGGAGCCACGTCCACTGCAGCCGGGGGCAAGGTAACCGGAACGGGACTCCCCACAGACCTGAAGGGACGTGAGCATTCCAAAGAGCCTTTTACTCCTTTAACCATTGTTCTGTCGTGCTTTAGCTTGCTAGAGTGCACCCTGGGAAGTGGAGTAGCAGTGGAGTAGTGAGCTTAGTAAAGTACATTATCCCTAGTCGGCACTGGGCCCTGGCCCTGTGGAATGACACAGGTATCTATAGATATGTCTTCACTGCAGCTAGATACCCAGGACTGGCCTTAGCCAGCTGGCTTGGGCTGCAGGGCTGTTTAATTGCAATGTGAACATCCAGATTCTGGCAGCAGCCAAAGCTCTTGGACCTTCCTGCTTCACAGAGACCTAGAGTCCCGTGTGAGGTTTTTAACTGCAGTGGCGACATACCCACTATGTTGCCCGGAACGTTGGCACCAGCCTGGAACAGCCAAAGGAAGTGGTGTGCCTTTTTTGAAAATGTTAAATGTTAATAACTTCTCCGGGGAAAGTTAATCTCCCCCTGCTCTTTCTGTGGTGGAGTTGCTTGGAGAGTCCATTAAATGCAGTGTGAGACTGTTTCCCACGTTAAGACAAGCCATTCTTTTGAGATGAGGGGGACAGAGGTGTGTGTTTATAGTGGAGTAATCTCCAGATTAAATAGTGTGTCTGTTTCTTGCATTCCTGTTTACTTGGATGTTGTGGCAACTCCTGTAAGGCGACCAGCAGAATGGAAGCTCTTGGCCTCCTAAGCTTCTCCCACAGCTGTTCTGATTTCAAACTGCTAGGTGCACAGCATACCTACCATCTGATCAGAGGCTAAAAGGGCACATGGGAAGCCATCGAACAAATGGCTCCGGGCAAGCCTGCTGTACTTTGATTAATTGGACTCATCATTACAGTTTGCTGGATATTTTTCACTTTGGAATAAACTGGAAAAAGCTATTTATCCCCAAAGCTCAGCCAGTCATTTTCAGTATTTTCTTTACTACTATTTCAGGTATTTGAGCTTGGAAAAGAATAATCTCTCCTCAGTTTTTTTTCTCAGGAGTCTTCCATCCTCCTCCTCTTTTGTATCAAATTCAGACTTTTTGTCTTCACCTACAAACTTTGCTTCACATCCCATTGCAGTTTTCATTACTTATACTCCTTGAGTCCTACCTCTCAGAGTCCATGAGTATAAGCTTACATCAACCAGTCCACTGTACTAGCGAGGGATTCCATGCGTCTGCAATCTGAACTGAAGTCATGATCTTTTTTCCACCAAAATTGGATCTGGAAATTGGCTTACTATAGAATCTAATTCTTTTTCCTCCCATTGTCTGAGTTTTTCCTGCAGTACATTGACGGGTGCTTTTCCAAACCATTCTTTTCTCTTTTTAAATAATTCAAGCAAAAGCTTTCCTCTCCTTTCTTTGGGGACATAGCCACATAAAAATTGTCTCTCTAAGGTTTGCTTGGATAGACAGCCTACCATTAATTTTATAGGCAGTCCCTGAGTTACGCGGATCCAACTTATGTCGGATCCGCACTTACGAACGGGGCTTTCTCGCTCCGGAGCTCGCAGGCAGCGGGACCGCCCAGAGCGCAGCAGTCCCGCCACCTCAACCTCCGGGGCGAGAAAAGCTGCTCCGGGTGCCCCTGGTCTGCTGGGGACCGTCTCCAGCAGACCAGGGACACCCGGAGCAAAGCCGGGGAGGCGGAGGGGTCCCGCGCCTCTGAGGCTTTGCTGTGATAAAGCCTCAGAGGCGTGGCATCCCGCCGCCGCTGCCGCTTTGCTCCCGGTGCCTCTGGTCTGCTGGGGGGAGGGCGGGGTGACGCAGCTAGTGCACCCCTCCCCCAGCAGACCAGGCTTTTGTTGTGGACCCTGGGGTAGAGCAGCTGGGGTGCTGCCGGGTTGGTCCTGCAGGGACCTACCTGGCAGCCCAGCTGTTCTGTCCCAGGCTCGAGATTCAGCCGCTGTTGAAACTGATCAGTGGCTGATTCCAGGAAGCTGGGGGCAGAGCAATTCTGCCTCCAGCTTCCTGTAGTCAGCCCCTGGTCAGTTTCAGCAGCAGCAGCTGAATCTGGAGCCAGTTCCGACTTACATACAAATTCAACTTAAGAACAAACCTACAGTCCCTGTCTTGTACGTAACCCGGGGACTGCCTGTATCTCAATTACTGCTAGTTACCAGCACTGCTCTATATACTATCTTACATAACTCTTCTTCCTCCCTTCATATTTCCCTACTATTTTGAACACATTTATCTTCTTTAATCTTCCCTCCTAATTCAACTCAACTAGCCCTCTAAACATTGCTATTGGAAGTATTTCCTCAAGTCCTTCTAGTCTACTATATATTTGCGAAAGTTTGTGCACTGATGTGTCTGTTCGTCTGTCTGCCGGTGAGCCCGTTTGTTCAAGACCTTGTCTTAAACTGAAAGAGCTAGGACCACCACATTTGGTAGGCAGCTTCCTCCTATCATAACTTAAAGCAACCTCAGGATTTGGTTGTGTCAGGATAATGGGATGTGCATGGAATATGATTTTATCCTCAAATGGAAAGGGAGGGGTGTGTTAGTAGGGACAGTTATACTCAGGGCTTGACAAACCCCGGCGAGAGCTACTCGCCAGCCACGCACTGCGCATGCGCCAGACCGGCATTGCGCATGCACGAAGCGCCGGTGAATGGGGCACACGGAGTGACCGGCTGAAATCTACCCACCACAGGTGGTTTGTCGAGCCCTGGTTATACTCATGCATGACCATAGGGAGGGCAGCAAACACAGGGGACAGTTATAGTCCTGAATGACCATAGGGAGGGCAGCAAGCACAGGGGACAGTTATAGTCCTGAATGACCATAGGGAGGGCAGCAAACACAGGGGACAGTTATAGTCCTGAATGACCACAGGGAGGGCAGCAAACACAGGGGACAGTTATAGTCCTGAATGACCATAGGGAGGGCAGCAAACACAGGGGACAGTTATAGTCCTGAATGACCACAGGGAGGGCAGCAAGCACAGGGGACAGTTATAGTCCTGAATGACCACAGGGAGGGCAGCAAGCACAGGGGACAGTTATAGTCCTGAATGACCACAGGGAGGGCAGCAAGCACAGGGGACAGTTATAGTCCTGAATGACCACAGGGAGTCAGCAAGTGCCTCAGCTCCAAAGAGCAGCTGCTGGACAGCAGCACAGCCCCTGCCACCCTGGTCTGACCCAGTGAGTAGCTGCTGGCCAGCCATCATGGCCCTTGCTGCCCTGGGCTGACTCTGGAAAGCAGCCACTGGCTGGGCCATGTGTCCTTTGCTGGCCCAGGCTCTCCCTCCCCCCCATATCAGCAGGTGCCCCCACCCCTCCAATCCCTTCACACCTCCCAACCCCCTGCTCTGACTCCTGCGCCCCACCTCCTACTCTGAATGTCACACAACTTACTCCTGTTCCTCCACATCTTGCCCTGAGCCCCCCGCATCCCCAAACCCCTGTCCTAGAGGACCCGAGGAATGCCGGGTAAGTCTTCCAGTGTCACTATATTGCTGAATTCACTGCAGTGTTCCAGGTGTAGTTGCACCATAACAACAATAGAAAAGGGAATGTAACCTGCCTGCTCCATGAAATGATGTCAATGAAGTCTCTGTACTTTCAGACCAAAATAGCATGAATGTTTTTATTGCATTGTCTAAAATTGTGGTGCATTCTCTGATACACGTCAGGTCTCTTTGTACATAACAGCCCCCCAGCCTGAAGCAAATACTGACCAGCAGCCACATGCCACACCACAGATACACTCACCCAGGAACCTAGCCCTGCAATAAACTCCATTGCCGACTCTGTCCACATATGTACACACGCAGCACAAACATGGGACCTACCCACCTAAGCCACACCATCAGGTGCTCATCCACCTGCACATCCACTAATGCGATCTATGCCATCAAGTGCCAGCAATGTCCCTCTGCCATGTTCATTGGCCAAAGGATAAATGGACACATATCAGACATCAGGAATGGTAACAAACATAAACCTGTCTATAACAATACAGCCAAGAAAAAACAATTCAGGAAACATTTTTTACAAATAGATTCCTTAATAACTGTTTTATTTAAACAACAATAGAGAACTGTATGTCTGTACAGTGCGGGGAGAGGGGGACAGAATCTAGGCTGGGTATTAGGAAAAACTATTTCACTAGGATGGTGGTGAAGCACTAGATTGGGTTATCTAGGGAGGTGATAGAATCTCCATCCCTAGAGATGTTTAAATCCTGCCTGGGATGATTTAGTTGGGGTTGGTCCTGCTTTGGGAGGGGTTGGACTTGATGACCTCCTGAGGTCTCTTCCAGCCCTCGTATTCTATAATTTTATGTCCCACACCTCTCAGAAGTAAAACAAATACTTGGGGTAGTCAGGGAACAGAGGAGCTGAGGTTGAGGGAAGTAATTACTGGGAAAGAGCCTGGTTATGAACTTGTAGGGTTGTTGAGTATGGATGGAAAAAGTATGGAATGGGGTTTTTTCATGGCGGGAGGAGCGATTGTTAAGCAGCTTCCCTCATGCAGGCCCTGACTGACCCCTGGCCTCTCCCATTCAGTCAGGCACATCAGCCCCTGTCCACGTGTCCTCCATTCACCAACTTCTCTATCCGCATGTGATGCTGAGCCCCCCCCCCGTTCCAATTTCTCTGCATCTCCTCTCAACCATCCCCTGCATTCCCACTCCCATTCAACCCCTGCTCCAAGTCTGTCCTCCATCACTAGCCTTTATGAGCTCCTGTCAGACAGTGGGGGGGTGGGAGGTCAATCTCTCCATAGCTCCTGCTTCCTGACCTGGTCTGACAGGCACTGTGAGGAGGGCTCTGCAGGCTCTTCCTCTTTCCTAGCAGGCTGGGCACTGCTGCTCTGTTCTAGATCCACAGTGCACTCCAGTGGGCAAAAGGTGGAACTGCAGAAACTTTCCAGCAGAAGCTTTTTTTCTGTTAAAAAAAAAAAAAAAGAATATGTGGCTTATTAATTATGCACGTGCAGAATTCCCCCAGGAGTAATAGGATGCATTTTGAAATTGGAGATTAATTATGAGCACTAAGGGCACATCTTCACTCATCGTACTGGAGATCGACGTTCTGGTGTTTGACTTAGCGGGTCCAGTATAGACCTGTAAATTGAATGCTGAGGGCAGCTCTGGTCGGTGTCTGTACTACTTGTAGTTGCTCCCATCAGCATCCTGCTCTGGGGATGTTGCCCAGGATGGCTTAAAGTAAGCCGACTCCAGCTATGTATTCTGTGTAGCTAGAGTTGTGTACTTTTTTCCCCTTTACAGAGAATCATATGATCATCAGTCAGAATTTATGTAATGTTATTCAAATACACTATTAGCATTACCTGTTGCATTGTATCAAACTAGTAACAACGTAGGAATGTGGCAAATACCATGTATAGGTACAGTTCTACTGCTACTGCCCAAGTGACTGGACTTCTAATGTCTAAACATTTTTTTTGTTTACGTGCACAAATCCATTTTGTAAACGGTTGCTCTAGGCCCAAATTGCATTATTAAGTTAACTCTGTTATTTTATCATAATGACTAAGTGTATCTGGGTTATTATGTACCAGACCAGTCAGGGAAATGACATAATATCGCGGACTGAAAAACAGGGCTTAAGCAAAATTGGCTTATGAATTTGAAAGCCATGTAATACAGTATATACAGCTGTAAACTTTTCAGAGCTACATTAAAAAATCTACTCCTCCTCATCATTATTGCACTGTTTTTAGTATGAAATGAAGCAGAAATAATATGAAGCTTGGATATTGCAAACAGACTGAAAATTGTGTTTTGCGAAATAAAGAAAAAATCAGACTTTTTGGCAGATGCCCCCAAAATCTATTTTACATGCAGCAAGATATTAACAGACAGTTAAACTTAAAAAGCCTGATTTTTTTTCAATACTTCTTGTATGTGAAAAAGAGACAAGGTGGGGGAGGTAATATCTTCTACTACCCCAACTTCTGTTGGTGAGAGAAACACACGTCCATGCTTACACAGCTCGTTTAGGTCCAGGAAATGTACTCAGTGTCACAGCTAAGTACCAGGTGGAACAGAACTTACCCAAAATCACAGTATTGCCAGTCCTTTAGCCTCTAAAATCTAAAGACTTATTTATATATATAAAAAAGAAAGGGTGAGAGTTAAAATTGTTAAAGCAATCAATTACCTACAGTTGCAAGTTCTTAGTTCAGGCTTGCATCAGAGATGGAATAAATTGCTGGCTTAATAAGTCAAGTCAGTGGAGTACGTTTCTTGGATGGGTCAGTCAGTCCTTTGTTTAGAGCTTCAGTTTGTAGCAAAGATCCTCCAGTGGGAAGAAGCAGATTTGAAGACAAAATGGGGAAGGGTCTACAGGCCTTTTATATCCTCTGCCACATGGAAGGAAACCCATTTTACTGTGGGAAATTACAGCATCAAGATGGACTTTGGCGTCACATGGGCAAGTCTCATGTCCCTGCATGACTCAGTTCTGTACAGGGGTAGAAGTTGTTTCCATGCTAGTCTGAATTTTCACAGAAGAGCTCATCAGATGTGGATTGGCATCTCCCAAGTCCCATTGTCAGTCAAATACTTGTATTCAACCTGAATAGTCCCTTCAGAATACGTTGGCCAAGACTTCTGTTGGTATCTCTCAGACACAAACATTTGAAATACAGGTATATAGCCAGTACTCATAACTTTAAATGCAAAAATTATACATGCATATGAATGACATCATCATAACCAGCAAATTCTAAGCTTTACATGGACACCTCACATGGCACATTTTGTATAAGATTTGTTGCACACATATAACAGTGATTGCAACAGTGATCTGTATTGTCATATTTTAACCCAATAATATCACATGACAGTTTGTTTAACCATAGCAGGGCACTTGGCACTAGACAAAATATGGAGAAGATGGTCTCTTCTCCAGAGACCTTACCTTTTGTACAGAATGGACAGGATAGTAAAGACACACAGTATACCACGTCAGGGTTTCCTTCTGAGGCACTTGGATGCTAAGGGGTTAAGCATTATATAATAGCCTAAAATAAAAAGGTTAATTCTCCAATCAGCAGGTATTTCTTTTAAAGGACTTTTGATTTTAGATACATAATTTGCAATGGATACCTTTAACTGTACCAGTGTGTTATACAGGCAGCCCCCGAGTTACGCGGATCCGACTTATGTTGGGTCCGCAGTTACGAATGGGGTTTGCTGCCCGTCTCCCTGGTCTGCTGGAGACCAGCAGACCAGGGAGACGGGAAGCAAAGCCTCTGAAGACGCCGGCAGCGGGACAGCCGCGGCACGTCTGGGCTGTCCGCTGCCCGCATGCTCCGCGGCTTTGCTCCACGTCTCCCCAGATGCGCCGCGGCTGTCCCGCTGCCGGCATGTTCCGCGGCTTTGCTCCCCGTCTCCCTGGTCTGCTGGAGACCAGCAGACCAGGAAGACGGGGAGCAAAGCCGCGGAGCACGCGGGCAGCAGGACAGGCGCGTCGCGTCTGGGCTGTCCCGCTGCCCCCGTGCTCCGCGGCTTTGCTCCGGACACCTGTGGTACAGCAGCTGGGGCGCTGCTGGTTGGTCCCGTAGTGCCGCTCTGGGCGCTACTGGACCAACCCGGCAGCACCTCAGCTGCTCTGCCCCAGGCGTCCTGATTCAGCCACTGCTGGTCAGTTTCAGCTGCTCTGCCCCAGGCGTCCCCAAGTCAGCCTCTGCTGAAACTGACCAGCGGCTGACTACAGGAAGCCCTAGGCAGAGTTGCTCTGCCCCGGGCTTCCTGGAATCAGCCGCTGATCAGTTTCAGCAGCAGCTGACTTGGGGACGCCTGGGGTTCTTAAGTTGAATCTGTATGTAAGTCGGAACTGGCGTCCAGATTCAGCCTGTTGAAACTGATCAGCGGCTGATTCCAAGAAGCCCGGGGCAGAGCAACTCTGCCTAGGGCTTCCTGTAGTCAGCCGCTGGTTAGTTTCAGCAGCGGCTGAATCTGGATACCAGTTCCGACTTACATACAAATTCAACTTAAGAACAAACCTACAGTCCCTATCTTGTACGTAACCCAGGGACTGCTTGTATTTGGTTTCCCTTACAATGGAAGATTGGAACAGTTAATGGGATAGAGACGTTAATTGTTGACCAGTCTCACAGGAGTGATGTGAAGGTTCTGTTTGGTACAGCACTTTGATCACACAGTGTATTTCATTAGAACTAAATCACAGTAAAGCATATCCTTCTCTCTCAAACAATGTTTGAGATTTACTAAGAAGACGAGTGTCAGAGGGGTAGCTGTGTTAGTCTGGATCTGCAAAAGCGACAAGGAGTCCTGTAGCACCTTATACCTATAGCCCGGCAGCTCCAAATGGTTGGTGACCACTGTATTGGAGCATAAGCTTTTATGGGCAAAGACCCACTTGGTCAGATGCATATAATGGAAATTTCCAGAGGCAGGTATAAATATTCAGGCAAGAATCAGGCTGGAGATAAGGAGGTAAATTCAATCAGGGAGGATGAGGCCCACTTCTAGCAGCTGATCTGGAGGTGTGAACACTGAGGCTACGTCTACACTGGCCCCTTTTCCGGAAGGGGCATGTAAATTTCAGCAGTCGTCGTAGGGAAATCCGCGGGGGATTTAAATATCCCCCGCGGCATTTAAATAAAAATGTCCGCCGCTTTTTTCCGGCTTTTAAAAAAGCCGGAAAAGAGCGTCTACACTGGCCCCGATCCTCCGGAAAAAGTGCCCTTTTCCGGAGGGTCTTATTCCTACTTTGAAGGTCTTATTCCTACTTTGAAGTAGGAATAAGAGCCCTCCGGAAAAGGGCACTTTTTCCGGAGGATCGGGGCCAGTGTAGACGCTCTTTTCCGGCTTTTTTAAAAGCCGGAAAAAAGCGGCGGACATTTTTGTTTAAATGCAGCGGGGGATATTTAAATCCCCCGCGGATTTCCCTACGACGACTGCTGAAATTTACATGCCCCTTCCGGAAAAGGGGCCAGTGTAGACGTAGCCTGAGGGTATGTCTAGACTACATGGCTCCGTCCACAGAGCCATGTAGATTAGGTTTCTAGACATAGGGAATTGAAGCGACGATTTAAATAATCGCCACTTCATTTAAATTAAAATGGCTGCCGTGCTGCCACGAGGCATACTGGGGAGCTCGACAAATGCCTTTGATGTTGACCGCGGAGCATCCAGACTACAGTGCTGTGCCGCCAAACAGCTGATCGGCACAGCGTGGCAGCCATTTTAATTTAAACAATTCAATTACATGACAGAGCCATGTAGTCTAGACATACCCCAAAAGAGGAGAAACTGCTTTTGTAATTGGCTAGCCATTCATAATCTTTGTTTAATCCTGAGCTGATGGTGTCAAATTTGCAGATGAACTGCGTAAAGTGTGTAATGTAGATCTCCTGTCTAATTTTAGTAATGTCTGCAAATTTGACACCATCAGCCCTGATTGAATTTACCTCGTTATCTCTAGCCTGATTCTTGCCTGCGTATTTATACCTGCCTCTGGAAATTTCCACTACATGCATCTGATGAAGTAGGTCTTTGCCCACGAAAGCTTATGCTCCAATACATCTGTTAGTCTATAAGGTGCTACAGGATTCCTTGTCACTAAGAAGACTGACATTAGTCCTTTGCACTACATCCAGCCAATTAGATGTGCAGCAGACAGTAATGCTGACAATTGAGCACCTGATTTCTGGCACATTTCAGTGGAAGTTTTATCCTGCTGCTGTTTCCAACACAGCAGTTTTCTTCCCAGTAGTTAGAGGAAAATTCCACATTTTCTTTGAAATAAAATTAAAACCATTTGTTCTAAGCCACCTTGCTTTGAAACAGATAATTATATAACCTTCTTAACATTAAAAATACCCCCAAAATGTAATGTGACTAGAATCTCATAGGAAATCGGAGAAGTGATTCCAACACTACCCCACACTAGAAGTCCTGTCCCTGCCGTTCCTAGACCATGTCTCATAATGATGTCCCCTGGGCTTCCAAGCATTTTCATTGCTTTTGTCAGGTAACAATGTTGGTTGAGTCTGGCAGTCCAGTGCTGATGCACTGTGCCAAGAGAACTTCCAGTGCCAAGAGAACTCTTCAGTGGAAGTGGAAGTGGAAGTGGGGACTCCTTCAGGATCAGTAACAGATTAGTACGGGATTGCATGGGATCATAACATGATTTAGCGTCGGTTAAACATATAAAGAAATTAAGCAACTCCAATAAACTGCAGATGTAGATTGCAGATTTTTAACTGGAAATCCTAAAACCACTTGCCTGAGTTGAACCACATTAAGGGCTTGAGAAACAACAGGTCCATGGGAATCCTGTTCATATTGGCATGATGTCCAACAGCCTCTGTTGTTAGGCTAGACATCACATTTTTAGTTAGAGACGAGTTGGCTTCCAACCAGATTTTTTTCACTTTGTTTTAAGTTAAATTGGGGGCAGAAAAAAAAAGGCAAGCAAGCAGCCAGCATCTGGGAAACATTTTTGGCTTTTATTTCTTTACCAGCTGTATTTTTATTCTTGGAAACTCGTTTTAGCTCCTGGTGTCTTTCTTCAATATGTGGCTTATTAATTCCAGAAGCATATGATACACTATAGACTCCACCCTCTGCATAGGGCTGTGCGTGAGAAACAAACATTTGTGCCCTAATAGCACAAATTAGTTGTTCAAACAAATTCTTTGTCAAGAACTCCCAACTGAATAGGCGAGATCTTCCAATTAAAAAAAGTGACTACTTTTAAAATCTTGGTTATAATTTTTTTTCTAATGTAGTTGTGAATAATATTTGCACTGGATCTCATTTGTACATCAGTGTGGCAATTTCTCATTCATATTCCTGAAAATCAGGCAACATAAGGTTGGATTTATTAAGATTAATGTTTAGCACCCAATTTTATAAAGTCTAGGTGCAAGTCCCCACTGTGTGCAAGTATTCGATATCGTTTGAAGTAGGACATCTCCAGTAGGGTGGCTATCGTTGACTTTGAGAGCAGTGCACTGTGGGTAACTATCTCATAGTCCCTGCACCCCTTTGCTTTCTGGGTTATGCTTCCAGGACACACTGGGACCAAAAGAATGCAGTGGGTGGTTCTAGATACATGTCATCAACAGCCATCCCCTCCTGCAATGGCAAACTGTCTATTCATGCCCTTTTTTCCCTTGCTGGTTATCTGTGCAGACGTCATAGCAGCATGAGCATGGATCTTGTTCAGTATAAAAACTTTATGATGCTGGCATTAACTAATGCTGTGGTATGTCCAAAGTGTATCCCGGGTCTCCTGGAATGAAGAGGTATCTCAAGAGGCCATGAACATACTGTTCTCTAAAGCAGCTGGGTTGAGCGATTTGCAAATGTCACTGGCATTCGATCCTCTGGACACAGTTGTGCCGTGAGATAAGCACAGGCTGGTGGGGCCACACTGTGATGCAGCTATGGGATGATCAGCAGTAGCTTCAAAACTTTCACATGCGAAGGCCACTTTCATGGAACTTGGTGAATTGCTTTCCCCCACCCTGACGTGGAAGAATACTAGAATAAGACTCGCTCTGACAGTGGAGGAGTGAGTGGCAATAGCCCTGTGGAAGCTTGCAGTGCAAGACAACTACTGGTCAGTTGGGAATCAGTTCAGATTGGGGAAATCTACAGAGGGCGCTGTTATGATCTAAGTGGCTGAGGCAATCCGTACTCTTCTGCTGTGAAAGGCAGTGACTCTGGGAAACGTGGATACCATAGTGGAGGCTTTGCCGAGCTGGGGTTCCCTAACCACGGTAAATAAACAGAACACACATCTCCATCTTGACACCTGATCATCTTGCCAAGGAGTACATAAAAGGCAAGGGGTACTTCTCACTAGTGCTGCAGGGGCTGGTGGATCCCAAGGGCTGTTTCACTGACATCAGCGTGGGATGGTCAGGAAATATGCACGAGACACACATCTATAGAAATTACTGCCCGTTCGGCAAGCTACAAGCTGGAACTTTTTTCTGTGTTATTTTCCCAACAGATATCTGGATAGACCAAGTCCCCCCATCAACACCAGGTCCTGTGCTTTGGATCATTTTGTTAATTGTTTAAAAATAGCACCATTCACCTCTTCTTCCTGGTTAGGTGTTCAGTAATAGACCTCTTACCATGAGATTACCCTTGGTTTTTTTACCGTTTTTATCCTTATCCAGACACTTTCAACAAGTCTATCTCCACCTGACAAGACATGTCCATCTCAACCTCAGTCCAAGTGTATGCATTTATAATATATAAGGCAACATCTTCTCCATTTTTCCCTGCCTCTTCTTCCTGAGCAAGCTGTACCCTTCTATACCAATACTTCAATCATGTGTATTATCCCACCAAGTCTCTATGATACCACCTGTGTCATAGCTGTGTTTATTTACTAGCATATCAAGTTCTTCTGGCTTATTCCCCATACTACTTGCATTTGTATATGGACAACTAAGATGCTGGTTTGATTTTGCTTCCCATTTTGCCTCCTTTCTTCTTTATCCCTGCTGTTACAGCCCATGCTTCCCCCAATTTCTGATCCATAAGACCAAGGCAGACTGTGAAGAACTTAAAAAATACCTCACCAAACTAAGTGACTGGGCAACAAAATGGCAAATGAAATTTAATGTGGATAAATGTAAAGTAATGCACATTGGAAAAAATAACCCCAACTATACATATAATATGATGGGGGCTAATTTATCTACAACTAATCTTGGAGTCATCATGGATAGTTCTCTGAAGACGTCTACGCAGTGTGTAGCGGCAGTCAAAAAAGCAAACAGGATGTTAGGAATCATTAAAAAAGGGATAGAGAATAAGACAGAGAATATCTTATTGCCCTTATATAAATCCATGGTATGCCCACATCTTGAATACTGTGTACACATGTGGTCTCCTTGTCTCAAAAAAGATATACTGGCATTAGAAAAGGTTCAAAGAAGGGCAACTAAAATGATGAGGGGTTTGGAATGGGTCCCATATGAGGAGAGATTAAAGAGACTGGGATTTTTCAGCTTGGAAAAGAGGCATCTAAGGGGGGATATGTTAGAGGTCTATAAAATCATGAGTGGTGTGGAGAAAATGAATAAGGAAAAGTTATTTACTTGTTCCCATAATATAAGAAGTAGGGGCTGCCTAATGAAATTAATGGGCAGCAGGTTTAAAACGAATAAAAGGAAGTTCTTCTGCATACAGCACATAGTCAATCTGTGGAACTCCTTGCATGAGGAGGTTGTGAAGGCTAGGACTATAATAGGGGTTAAAAGAGAACTTATAGAAGAACTTATGTTCTTATCTCCCAGGCTTCCTTGTTTTTCACTTACCTGGGGGGGTCTGGCCCCATTGAATCTAGATTAAAGTCCTCCTCACTAGGTTAGCCAGTGTGTATCCAAATACTCTCTTCCCCTCCCATCACTGCTTAGCAGTCCTTCTTCCTGGAACAGCATCTTGTGGTGAAGGAAGCCAAAGTCTTCCTAGCAACACCACCTTTGCAGGTAGGCATTCACCTCCAGCATGCACCTGTGTCTGTCTGGGCCCCTGCCTTAGACTGGAAGGATCAAAGAGAACTCCGCCTGCATTCCAGACTCCCTCACCTATCCTCCCAAAGCCCTGTATTCACTTTTCATCTGCATTATCATTTGTGCCCACATGGATGAGTAGCATGGGATAGTAGTCAGAGGGCTGGATGATCCTTGACAATTCCTCTGTAATATCTTGAATATGGGCCCCTGGCAGGCAGCATACCTCCCGTGATGTCATTCAGGGTGACAGATGGGTGCCTCTGTCCCCCTCAGAATTGAGTCTCCAACTGCCACTATCCTACGTTTCCTCCTGGCTGTGGTGGCTGAAGACTTCCCAGCCTTGAGGGTACATGGCTTCTGCTCTTCCCCCTTAGGCAGTGATTCCTCATATACAGGGCAGCATAATGGTTCTCCAATACCACAGTAAGTGGGTTGGGAGCAGAGGTGGAGCATTGCCAGGAGTGACCAGCTGCCAGTGTCCCCCCGGCCACAGAGCCATCTCCTCCTCCCCGAGTGATGTGCCAGCAGTCCTTTGTAGTGGGATAGTTACTGTGGCAGAGCTGTCTTTTATGCCAGTGCCCTCTCACCTCTCTACTGACCTAAACAAAAATTATGATAGTGTCGCTCCCTGGTCAGTTTTGGACTGGCCTGGGCATGTCTTCTTCAGTGGTGTCCCACCGAGGGTTTCGCATGCTTACGAGTGTGCCCAGAACTAGAGACTTTGAAAGTCATGTCTGTTAGCCTGCATGTGCTCCCTGTCTCGCCTTGTGCTTCCATCTGAGGCAGGCCACATGCACAGTGGTCTTGACTACTGGCTGCACATGTCACAGTAGAGAGTGCTCTGCCACTACCCGCCTGGCACCAGTCCTACACCGTGTGTGTACAATGTGCCAGGGCAGACATCAAGTAACAGGGAAGTGTCTTCCTAGTCCTGCCCCAGAGTCCCTCTAAATTTTGCATAACTTTCTGAGAGTTGAGCATGCCCTGCATGGTGGCTCCCAGCCCTGGGGTCCAAGCCCCACCCACAGATCAACTGGTTTTTCTGTGCCACATGCACCCTGGTACCCCTAAATGGTGTATAGTTGTGACAAAAATAATGTTGTCAGCCTGTTAAATACATCACCCCCTTGTGCTAGGTAGTCCTGGTGAGAAGGGTCTCGTTTAACAATACTTCAGAAAGCGTGTGTGTGAACGAGGGAATGTTCTCACTCTTCTCATTTATTGGAACTTTTACTTCAATAAAGACTTTCCCTTCCACCCTAAAAACTACAGCTGAACGTATTAGGAGTTTTCCAGACAAATGGGCCTTGAAGGCTGTCAGTTGCACCCTGATCCCATTTCATGGGTGTAGGAAGTGGTAAAAGTTTAGTAGAACTAGCAGAGAGGTGTAACATCTACCAGTGTGAGAAATTAGACTAAATATTGTTAATGCTGTAGCCTTACTATTTCCCAGTTTGGCTGAGATGGAAATAAATTGGTTTGCAGGAACACCATTAGTTTAAGCTTTTCTTGGGCCAGATTGAAAACCAAATTAAGCCAATGGGATTTTGTTTGTTAGGCCTTGTAGTGTTTGATTGCTGTAGCGGTCAATCCACCGATCATCTATTTATCATGTCTTCTGAGACATGATTAATCGATCGCCTAGCACACTCCCGTTGATGCTGGTACTCCACCAAGATCAGAAGATTAGCTGGTGTTGACGGTAGATCTGTCCTATATCTAGCCTACCTCCCCGCATGTAAGACACTGAGGTATGTCGACTTCAGCTATGCTATTTGCATACCTGAAGTAGATCAACAGAGTCAATAAGTGCAGACAAGGCCTCAGTTTAAGAATCCCTCCCCCCAGCCAACTGCCACTTCTGGCCACTCCAAGCACGCAACTTCTGCAGTGACAGCTCTTTTGAGCAGAGCTGAGTACTCTCCTTCGTGGGACCGTAGCTATTACAGTTATATGGTCAGTATAGCACGAATTCTCTGATGTGCTTTATTTTTGAAAAGTGATGCTTTTTCAGAATTTTGTATAATTAGGGTTATCTTGCAGCAGTGTCACTGCTGCACATGCTGATGGGATGGGTTTGTCTGTTGGAATTAGGTACGCCACCTCTTTGAAAGGTAGGAGTTACATTGATGGGAGAAGCCCTTCCAACAATATAATACTGTTAACACCTAGAGTTTGGTCAGTATATACTGTGTCACTCTGGGGTCGGGATTTGCCAGATACCTGAGCAACATTGTTCTACTGACATAAGTATGTAGTGTAGACAAAGCCTTATTTGCACTGGATTTTAAAAAATTGTTGTACTCTAAGGCGTCAGTGCATATAAACCTTTGACAAAATTGTGCATATTTTTAGAGCACCGAAGAGAGCATTCATTCATAGAATCATAGAACACTAGAACTGGAAGGGACCTCGAGAGATCATTGAGTCCAGTCCCCTGCCTCACGGCAGGACCCGATACTGTTTAGACCATCCCTGATAGACATTTATCTAACCGGCTCTTCAATATCTCCAGGGATGGAGATTCCACAACCTCCCTGGGCAACTTAGTCCAGTGTTTAACCACCCTGACAGCCAGGAAGTTTTTCCTAATGTCCAACCTAAACCTCCCTATCCTTAGAGGCCAAGGAGGAGAATTTTTCTCCCTCCTCCTTGTGATACCCTTTTAGATACCTGAAAACCGCTATCATGTCCCCCCTCAGTCTTCTCCTTTCCAAATGAGACCAGCCCAGTTCTTTAGTTTTCCTTCATAGGTCATGTTCTCTAGACTTTTAATCATTCTTGTTGTTCTTCTCTTGACTGACCTCTGATTTCTCCTCATCTTTCTTGAAATGTGGTGCCTAAAACTGGACACAGTACTCTAATTGAGGCCTAATCAGTGCAAGGTCAAGTGGAAGAATTACTCAATCTTCTTCTGCATAGTTTGAGAGATTAATGAGACTGGGATGTTTCAGGTTAGAAAAGTAATGACTAAGGGGGGATATGATTGAGGTCTATAAAATCATGACTGGTGCAGAGAAAGTAGATAAGGAAGTGCTGCTTACATTTTCTCATAATATGAGAACTAGAGGTTGCCAAATGAAATTAATAGGCAGCAGGTTTAAAACAAATAAATAAAAGAAAATATTTCTTCACATAACATACAGTCAACCTGTGGAATTCTTTCCAGGGGAGGTTGTGAAGGCCAAGACTGTAACAGGGTTCAAAAAAGACCCCTAAACAGGGATAAAAAAAGAATTAGTAAATTAATGGAGGAAAGGTCTGCCAATGACTATTAGGCAGGATGGATGGGGATGGTGTCCCTAGCCTCTGTTTGCCAGGGACTGGGAATGGGCAATGGGATGGATCATGTGTTTTTTCCCTGTTCTGTTCATTCCCTCTAGGGCATCTGGCATTGGCTGCTAGTTGGACCTTTTGGTCTCACCCAGTCTGACTGTTCTTATGTTCTTGTTGTAGTTTAAGGTTCTGATTACTTTTAAATACTCTGTTGTTCTCTTGTTACTCCAGCAGCTAAGAACGCTCTATGGTACGGTATGGAAGGGAGGAAATGTCCACTTAAAATAATCTTCAGTAAGTCATGTCCTTATGCTGGTTGGTTTGTTTGATGACTGTGTTTCCTTTGGCTGTTATTTAACATTCATGCATCTTCTGTGAATACTCCAAGCTCTTTCCCTGGCCAGCAAGCCTGCGAGCTCTGCGTCCTTCATCCGAAAGCCCTTTGGTTTCATGTTGGATACCCACGGGGGGAGGCAGTGCAAAAGCTGGAGGAGCAGCCGGTGTTCTGCTCCTTTCCCCACTGCCCCCTCCCAGGAGGGGGAGTAGCAGAACTGCCAGCCCCGCCCTCTAGCTCTTCATGGAACCGTTGCACCTGTGAAAGGGGCTGAGGGGGCGGAGCTGGCCGTTCTGTTCCTTTCCCCCTCCCAACTCCACCCTTCCGCCAAGCCATCTGTGGCCGGGACAGCTCCGTCATCTCTCTGACTACAAGGTAGGAGGCAGGCGGACTGGCCGTTCTGCTCCTTTCCCTGCTAGGAGGGACTGGGGAAAGGAGCAGAATGCCAGCAGCTCTTCTGGCTGCCATAGTGCTGTGTCCGTTCCCCCCCCCTCCCCCTCCCAGGTCACAGTGGAGTGGCTGGGGATGGCCGGCAGGGAGTCTTTCCGGTAACTTGCTGGCCCACTCGCACCACTGCTTTTAACTATTGATTGTCATTGCCTTTCCATGGTATTTTCTCAATATGCTCTTTGGGCAGATGCCTGCATCTGTGTCTAAAGAGTGTAGCAGTGTACAAGAGAACTTTTGCCAGACCAGGCGCAGAGCGGCTTCGCTGGTGAATCAGACTGCCACTTACATCAATGGGCGTACCTGCAGTAGCGTGCTGCAACATTGTCAGGTGTACAGGCAGGAGCCTGTGTACATGGGAAGCTGGCTTTCAAGCTGGCTTCCTGTTCGTACTGGCTCCTGTGGAGCTGCCTCTTCCCACTCTGCTGCCTTGCTATCAGAGGCAGCAACGGGGGTGGGAAGGTGGGAGCTGGTGCTTGTGGGGAGCTGACTTTAAACCATCTCCCTCTGAGCACTGGCTCCCGCCGGCCCCATGTGTGTAAATATGTAACTGCTAAAATATTCCTGCTGTGAGTGCAGAGGACTGGACTCGTTGACCTCTTGAGGATCCTTCCAGTTCTAGGATTCTATGTTTGTGTACAGCACCATTCTGGAAATGGGGACTTATTGGTAAATACTAATTTCCAGTGATCCTTGTCTAGACATTTGTCATTTAATTTCTGATTTCTGTGTCCTGCCATCATTTTCATGGTAGACTGAGCCAGTTTTGTGTTGAAATCTGCACTGGTCTCTGGAAGGCATATTTGGGCAGGGTAAAAAGGAAGTAGAAAATTGAACATTTTAAGTTTACTGAAAAATATCTCTGTACAGAAAATTCAGCAAACTTATCTGAGGTTTTCCTTTTCCCTCATGTCTAGCTCCTGTGATTCAGAGCTGAGGTTATGATTTATTGACTTAGCATGTCAATAATAACTTTCTGAATTTGGTGGTGGTGGGGGTAAGGAGATGCAATTCATTGTATTTATGAATGAAGCCATTGGCCATGAAAGGCTGTAGTTGGGTCATAATACAGCTGCTTCTCTGCTAACCCTGGCAAGCCACTGAAAACATATGAGCGCAGTGCTGCATGTACTCTTTGGATATTTGCAGTGGAATATAAACACAGCCATCCTCTATACAAGCCTGAACATTCACAATGACTCTTTTTCACTGGAACTATGGACCTCTTAGCTTGAAAGGTGTGACTCATGGGTATAAGGGACAGGGTATTCCTGGAACATGTTGGAATGAGAATGAATCCTGCCTTCCCTAAGAACAAGATGCGAATCTCAGTTCTTTGATTTACCTTTTCTAGAATAGTAAAGGAAGGAGAGTGCAGGGAAGAAATTCTTATCTGATTCATGTACGTAACAGATAGTGAAGGAAAGTTCCTTTTAGGGATGTTAGTGAGTACTCATTTACATGATTAAACAATTAGCCTCTGCTCATGGTTACATGCACATACCATTAGCCGAATGGTTACATGCACATACCCCATTGCTGCCTCTATCAGAAGCAGCAGCATGGGGGGGAGGGAGGAGGCAGGTAGGAGCCGGTACGTGTGGGGAGCCAGATCCCACAGAGCTGCCTGCCTACCCAGCTGCCTCCCAGAGAGGCAGCAGCATGGGGGAGGGAGGAGAAGCCAGGCAGGAACTTGTGTATGTGGGAAGCTGGCTTTCAAGTGGGGAGCACGGGAGATGAGTCCAGAACGTGAGTTTTTCCCTTTATTTATGCTTACTGTTTTGGGGTGTGCTCAACCACACCTGTACTGCAAAACAGACTTTGGCTTTTTATGTGGCTGCTCACTTTTGTGATGATCAGCAAATAGAGTCAGTGAACTTAATGAACAAAATGCACCTTCTGCAATTTTGGTAAAGGTAAGTTGGTGCTAGCTTCTTCAGATAGTGATGAAGCTACATTGCTCCCAAGACTACATGCTTCTCCAGGTGAGGCCCTTCTTTGCAGGGTTAACGTGAAAAGATTTCACATCATTTACTGGAAAGAGACTTAAACTTTAGCAAGCCCATCCAGATTTGTGTTTCATTTCTTGCCAGTACAGTAGGTTCTGGTGATGCAAGTCTTGTGTCCCATTCTGGGCCCCCAATTACAGGAAGGATGTGGATGCACTGGACAGAGTCCAGTGGAGGGCAACCAAAATGATTTGGGTTTGTTTAGTCTGCAGAAGAGAAGAGTGAGGGGGGATTTGATAGCAGCCTTCAACTTCCTGAAGGTGGGTTCCAAAGAGGATGGAGAGAGGCTGTTCTCAGTGGGGACAGGTGGCAGAACAAGGAGCAATAGGCTCAAGTTGCAGTGGGAGAGGTCCAGGTTGGATATTAGGAAAAACTATTTCCCTAGGAGGGTGGTGAAGCACTGGGCTGGGTTACCTAGGGAAGTAGTGGGGTCTCCATCCCTCGAGGCTTTTAAATCTTGGCTTGACAAAGCCCTGGCTGGGTTGATTTAATTGGGATTGGTCCTGCTTAGAGCAGGGGACTGGGCTTGATGACCTCCTGAGGTTTCTTCCAGCTCTATGATTCTAAGTCAGTGGTCACCAACCCGTAGATCGGGATCTACTGGTAGATCTTGGAGCCTCTGACAGCTGATCCTGACTGGTTTGGCCAAGAGGCTGTCAAGTGCCAGCACTTCAGCTGTGCATCTCCTGCCCTTTGCTTTGGAGCTGCCCCTTCCTTTGAGAGTCTCCTGCTTCTGTGCAGGGCAGGGGCGGGGAAAGAGCGGTGCTGATATCAGGGTGCCTCCTCTCCCATTCTGTATCCTTTCTCCACAGAGCAGAGAGGGGGCACAACAGGACCAGGGATGGAGTTTATGGGCTGCTTTAGGGAGTGGTTCAGGGCCAGGGCCCGGATGAGCCTGCCTTAGCCCCACTGCACCACCACGCAGGAGCCAGCAGCAGTGCCCAGATGGAGCCCACATCCCAAACTCCTACCCCAGTCATGAACCCCAAGCCCTTATCCTAGCTCTGAGCACCCCTGCATCCAAACTCACCTAGAATCCCCTCCTACATCCAACTGCCTACCCTGAGAGCAGCTCAGAGCCCCTCTCACACTCCAGATTCCCAATCCAAGACCAGAGTCTGCGCCCCCAACCCTCTGCCTCAGCCTGATGAAAGTGAGTGAGGATGGGCAAGAGAGGAAGGATGGAGTGAGCAGGGGCGGGGCCTTGGAGAAGGGATAGGAAGGAAGCGGGGCAAAGGTATTTATATATGAGGTAGATCTTGGATTGCACTTAAATTCAAAAAGTGATCTCGTGCTTAAAAAGGTTGGAGACCACTGTTCTAAGTGAACCATGTATAACAGAATGGTATTGCATTTTGTTCTACTACTGTTTGCGCACTGAATGAGGCAAGAGTCCTGTACAAAAAAGTATGACACACCCTGGAATTAAAAGCTATGTCATATGCACAAGGGGTGAAAGTTAAGGTTGCACAGGCAGATTTCACATCCTTGAATTGCAATTTTGATAGCATTTTAAAAATAGTTTTAAAGTATATAATAATAGTTAGCTCATAGTACATATACAGTATAATATTATACTTACAACTACTATGGTAAGGAAAATGTCTCCTTTCAACAGTCAAACCAAAAGTTTTTGGGGAAACTATTTTCATGTTATTGGTAGCAGCAGCACCAGTAAACTTCCGTATTTATGGTAATATAGAGGATGATATAAATTGTAAATAGATGTAACTTTTTATGAGAAAAAGGTGTGAAACTCTTAGTGGGAGAGCTTGTCTTTCTGCTTTGCACAAGAAGGAAGCAATGCCCTGACATTTCTTTCTCATGATTGGCATCTCCTTCAGTCTGCCACGTAGCATTTGAACTCACTGGAGCCAAACACATTTAATATTTTTGGGGTAAATGCAAGTCCATTTATAATCTGTTGTAATTTGAAATAAAGTTTGATTTCTTACCATCTGAAAAATGTACATCAGGTATTTGTTTAGGCAACAGTTTTTTGAGCATTTTTGCTTTTTGCAAGAAGTTTGTATTGTTCCATACATTTTTAGATTTGGAGAGGAAAATGGATCTCTCTCTTTTTCCATAATGCCTCAATCTTTCCACAGTATAGATGCTCTTTTCCTTGGGCAGCAGGGGGAAGAATCTGACACATTAGCCAGTTTGAAATTTTTTACATTTTTGTTTTAGTAGCACAGCCTGCACTAATAAGCATTTCGAACCCTTCCCTTCGGAGTGCCTTGGGACGCCATGTGGCCTCGTTAAGTTAGTCATTCCAGGAACAGATTGAAAGCTGTTTTCCATGTGTATTGTTTAGAACTTGGCTGCAGTGATGAGGTTGGGGCGGGTGTAGGGGGAGGGGAGAGAAAAAGAAAAAAGAGAGAAAGCAGAAAAAAAGGACTTAAGGCTAATTTCATAGGCATAGCTGTGTTAGAAGTATGGACATTTTTATAATTACAGTATGTTAGGATAACATCATGTTGGCTTTTCTTTCGTAGATTTCTTTTGGGATGTATTCTCTACACTTGTTGAGTTTAACTTGGGTTGAGATGAGTAGCACTTACTAACTGAAGCATAGCACTGTAATTTCTCTCTTGATGATACACTAAAAACATTTACAGCACTTCTGCAGTTTTTCCTGCAGCAGCTCTAAACCAGATGGAAAGTAAAACATAGGCCTTTTCCACTGTATATATTTCCTCCTGGACTTCTCTCTGCCTTCAGTAAAAGACACATCTGTACCATATCCCAGCATGCCATTGAACAATCTTGTGAATGCCGCATGCAGTTCTGGTCATATTTCAAAAAAGACAAGAATTGGCAAAAGTATGGAGCAGGGCAACCGATATGATTCGAGGTACGGAACGGCTTTCCTATGAGAAGAGATTAAAAACACTGCGCCTGTTCAGCTTTGAAAAGAGATGGCTGAGAGGGGATATGATACTTAGGGATGTGACCACTAACATGGGGAGGCAGTCACATTCTTCCGATCCCTATTACAAACAGATTTCATGCATCTGTGACATGTTGGGGTTCAGCTTAGATTAGTGAGAGGTTGTGTCACTGCCTGCCCTTTAACTCTGGGTGCTTAACTATCCATTGCAGCCCAGACATCAACAGCAGCAGACAAGCAAGCAGCCCCCTGAGGGCACGTCTACACTGCAAAGAGAAAGCCACAGCTAGCCCATGCCTGCTGGCTCAGGTTTATTGGGGTCTAGGTATGGGGCTATTCCATCACAGTGTAGACTTCCAGGCTGCAGTCTGAGCTCCGGGACAGTCCCCCTCGCAGGGTCCTAGAGCTTGGGCTACATAGCAACAGGGGCGGCCCATGCCGATAGGCAAACTAGGCAGCCGCCTAGGGCGCCAAGTTGCATGGGGTGCCAAATTCCAAACCCTGCCCCTTCCATTTCCCGTGCCCTTTCCTGGAGCGCGGCTTCCCTGCGGCCAGGAGGGGGGTAAGTCCTGGGAGAGGCAGCGCGTGGGGGGGGAGGAGGTTCCCCTGTGCTGCGAGGGGGGGGTCGGCCCCGGGGGAGGAGGAATGAGGGGGGCATTCCCCTGTGCCGTGGGAGGGAGGGGGTCGGCCCCGGGGGAGGAGGAATGGAGGGGGTTTCCCCTGTGCCGCGGAAGGGAGGGGATCGGCCCTGGGGAGGAGGAACGCGGGGGGGTTTCCCCTGCTCCATGGGGGGGGGTCGCCCTGGGAGAGGCGCATGCCGGCTTCTCTCTGGGGGGGTGGGATCTTGGGAGGAGGCGGGTGCAGGGGACTCTCTCCCCCGACTGGCACCCTGTTCCCTCTCCCCAGCCCCCAGCCCCAGAACTCCATCCCCAACCCTCTGGCCCCCAACCCCCTCTGCCCTCAGCCCTCAGCCACAGAACTCCATCCCCAGCCCCAACCCCCTGGCCCCTTGGTCACCAGCCACAGAACTCCATCCCCAAACCCCAGCCACAGATCTCCATCCCCAGCCCCTCGGCCCCCAGCCACAGATCTCCATCCCCAGCCCCCAGCCACAGATCTCCATCCCCAGCCTCTCGGCCCCCAGCACAGAGCCAAAACCCTCAGTCGATACCTGCCCTTGGGGTGGGGGGGTGCCCGTTGCATGGTTCGCCGAGGGCGCCAGTTGCTGGCAGCTAGTCTAGGGCTGCCCCTGCATAGCAATGAAACAGCGCCTTAGCCTTGAGCCCCATTAGCCTGAGACAGCTGGCACGGGCCAGTCGTGGGGGCTAACTGCAGTACAGACATGACCTGAGTGTCTGTGCTGTGGAACTTGGGTTCAGCATCTTGACCCCAGAAGCCTGCCTACAACACAGGAGCCCAACCTCGCCTCCGCCAGCCTTGTTACCACCTGTACGCTGACTACAGCACATTCCCATTCCCGAATTCTCTCCAGACTGTCTGCCCTGATGTGTCCAGCCTGCTCCTGGAACATTCAGGCAAGTAAGAAGGTTCATTGTGCCTTTAGAGAAATAAAAGCATCATTTATTACTTGAATTGGTGCTAACAATTGAAACACAGCACTGGGCTGTGTCCCCCGGGTCTGATCGGGACGGCAAAAAGCCGGGTGGCCCCGGGGCAGGAGGGATAAAATAAGTTTATTAACATAGAGAGTTAAGAGTGTTCCAATACAAGGGATAAAGATAAACACGGTTACAATCAAATAAAAGTAGAAATAGGCTTTCTAATGGCTAAGACTTATCTTAACAAACTACCATCTTTGTTCAACGTAAATTTCTTACCAGCAGGGATCCTAGAAATCCATTTGCCATGGAAAATTGCAGAATTTGCATTTTACAGAGAATCTTTAGTTTTTATATTTTGTTGAAAAAGAAAACACATACAGAGGAAACCTAGTTAATCTGATCTTGCCGGGGCTACAGTCAGATGAGATAATAAAAAAGTTTGGGTAGTCAAGAGAATGGGTGGGACTCCCAACAGTAAGCTTAAAAATTGTAACTACAGGCAGTCCCCGAGTTACGCGGATCCGACTTATGTCGGATCCGCAGTTACGAACAGGGCTTTTCTTGCCCCGGAGGACGGGAGCGGCGGGACGCCCAGATGCGCCACGGTCCGCCGCCCCCGTCCTCCAGGGCGAGAAAAGCTGCTCCCCGTCTCCCTGGTCTGCAGGGAGACGGGGAGCAAAGCCTTGGAGCACGCCCGCAGCGGGACAGCCCGGGCGCGCTTGAGCTGTCCCCCTGCGGGGATGCTCTGTGGCTTTGCTTCCCGTCTCCCGACCAGCAGACCGGGGAGATGGGGAGCAAAGCCTCGGAGCACGCCTGCAGTGGGACAGCCGCGGCGCGCCTGGGCTGTCCCGCTGCAGGCGTGCTCCAAGGCTTTGCTCCCCGTCTCCCTGGTCTGCAGGGAGACGGGGAGCAAAGCCGCAGGGGGACAGCCCAAGCGCGCCTGTGCTGTCCCGCTGCGGGCGTGCTCCAAGGCTTTGCTCCCCGTCTCCCTGGTCTGCAGGGAGATGGGGAGCAAAGCCGCAAGGGGACAGCCCAAGCGTGCCTGGGCTGTCCCCCTGCGGGTGTGCTCCGCGGCTTTGCTCCCCGTCTCCCTGGTCTGCAGGGAGACGGGGAGCAAAGCCTTGGAGCACGCCAGCAGTGGGACAGCCACGGCGTGCCTGGACTGTCCCGCTGCCCGCGTGCTCTGCGGCTGTGCTCCGCGTCTCCAAGGTCAGCAGACCAGGGAGACGGAGCAAAGCCGTGGAGGACTTGGGCGGTCCCGCCATCCACAGCTCCCTGGTCTGCTGGGGGGGGGGGGTGTGCAGCTAGTGCCCCCTCCCCCAGCAGACCAGGCTTTTCTTGCCTACCCCTGGGGTAGAGCAGCTGGGGGCTGCCGGATTGGTCCCGCAGCACTGCTCCGGACCAACCCGGCAGCACCCCAGGAGCTCTGCCCCAGGCGTCATGATTCAGCCGCTGCTGGTCAGTTTCACCAGCGGCTGAATCAGGACGCCTGGGGCAGAGCAGCTGGGGTGCTGCCGGGTTGCTCCAGTAGCGCCGAGGAGCCGCGCTACTGGAGCAACCCAGCAGCACCCCAGGTGCTCTGCCCCAGGTGTCCCTAAGTCAGCCGCTGCTGAAACTGACCAGCGGCTGACTACAGGAAGCCCTAGGCAGAGTTGCTCTGCCCCAGGCTTCCTGGAATCAGCTGCTGATCAGTTTCAGCAGCAGCTGACTTGGGGACGCCTGGGTTTCTTAAGTTGAATCTGTATGTAAGTCAGAACTGGCGTCCAGATTCAGCCGCAGTTGAAACTGATCAGTTTCAGCAGCGGCTGACGCCAGTTCCGACTTACATACAGATTCAACTTAAGAACAAACCTACAGTCCCTATCTTGTACGTAACCCGGGGACTGCCTGTATATCATTAAAACACTGATACTGAGATATATTGTGGCTAGGGAAACTAAAGTTAAGCATTTCATTTTAACTGTGGAAAAACACCAAATGGGATAGAGTATCAGAAATTTGTGAGTTTTTTGTTTGTTTTTTTATCTCATAAAACCAGGATCTGTGCTTACCAGTCTTTCTTCTCTAGCCACAGCTGTCTTTCTCTCACTCAGGACCTTCTGAAAAAGTATAGGGTGCTGAATTCCCTAGTCTCCCTAAGTGAAAGATGGCAAAATATTTTTCTGATTCCCTGTAAGTCTCTCTGGGTTCATTTAACTCTGTTTCAAGATGCAGTATGACCTCATGCTGTTTTTCTCCCTGTGGCATTTTCATCCCCCTGATGATTGGTATGTAATTTGGGCTTCCATTGTTTTAATTACACAATGCTTATTTTACATTGGAGACAGGTAATTCCCTTTCCTCCTGCCTAGGGGAAAACCTGCGTGTGTTTGTGTTTGGTCACAGACTTTAAGCATAAGATCAGTAAGTCTTCATAATTCCTCATAATGTTTACATTTTACAATGGTATTCATCGCCAGTGTGTCACAGACTTTCTGCCCCGCTAGTTAGGGTAATGGCTTTGTTCACTTTTTATGTCTCTGCCTCATTAACAGGAAGAATTACGGATAAATAGAGCCCTGCTCGCTTACAAAATTTGTATCTTCATCCACATCTATATCTGCAAAACTGAGCCTCAGATATTCGCACAGAAATCCTCATGGATATAAGGTGTAGATCTGCAAATCTGCAGGATTCTAGATACAAAATTTGTATCTGCATCCATAGCTGCGGAAATGAGTTGCAGATATCTGCATCTACATCCACAGATAGAAAGTGGATAGCCGCGGATCTGTAGGGCTCTACTGATAGAGAGTAGTGAGCCACAAATGGGCCTCTGTGACCTTACAGTCAGATGGTTTGGATAGCTCTGACTTGGGATCTACTGCAGGAGAGAGTTTTCAGATTGGTGCTCCAGTCACAAACTCAGCCTGTGGAGATAAACCAGGTGCTTAGTTTGCATGGCAGGATACAGGGGTGTCTATTTGAAACATGCTTGTCATGAAGATAGAGCTGCTCTTGTGCAGAAAGAATTAGCTGTCCACTTGCACTAACCTTCTCTCTCCCAGCTGCTTAGGCTATGGTTCCACTGTGGGCCCTGCCATGGCAAAGCCATAGTGCACATACAGTGACAGAAGGGAATTGTTGGAGGTAATCTACCTCCCCAAGTGGCGGTCACCAGGTGGGCAGAAGCATTCTTCATTGATCCAGCTGGGTCTTCATTAGGGTTGAGGTCAGCAGAGCTACAGCACCCCCCTCCCCCCAGCAACGTAGGTTTGTTCATCTAGATTCTAAGTGTAGATGAACTCTGCGCTTCCAAGGGGATGTCTACACTGCACAGCGTTTGGCAACATGTCTGTGTTGCTACAAGTCAGGCAGCATCCACCTCTAGGAGAGTTCTTGCTGCAACTTTTGTTGTTCAGTTGCAGGAGGGTGTAAACACCTATGAATGACCAAAGCTTTGCCACTCTGTTGCCCGTGTAGATAAAACCTGAGTCTGTTTTTGGTATCTCTTAGAATGCAAGTGAGAGTTCTTAAATGTCTCTCTTTGTCTTGTCGTTTAACCTCCTTTGTCTCCCTCATAAACACTAGCTCTGACCTTATCACTGACCTGCTTGTAGTATGGTGCCCAGCTGACTAGCCTGAAGAGCCTCATGGACCATTTTTGTTTTGTTCACTCCTGTGTGTTTTGATCATTTTTTCAGCTACTAATTGATCTCTCTGTTGCTCTCCGTTTACTTGTCACACAGAAGTTTCAGCTCATTTGCTATAATAAAATCTGCAGACATGGGATTTCATGTATCTTATGGTTTCATATGAAGCTGTTCTGATTGCTAACAGAGGTGTATGTTGTCATCGATGCTGCTCTCTTGTTGGCTCCGCTCTAGTGAGCAAGTAGTAGTCAGAAGTTACCCTTAAGAAAGGAAATTTGCAGCATTTGCACAATTCCTACCTCCAGAACCTTGAGGAAAGAGAGTCTGGAATCCAAAGCAGAGAAGTTCATCCCAGACTTTGGCTCCCCAAGACTGCAGGTAATAACTGGGCAAAGGCTGCATATTTTAAAAGTGATGTCATTTTGATTTTGGACTACTAAATTTGGGTTTTCAAATTCCAAATACTTGTATAATTTAATTTCGTACAGGAAACTCATAGCCTGTCTTTCTCTTTGTTACTATCTTGGGGTATGTCTACACTACAGCACTAATTCGAACTAACTTAGTTCGAATTAGTTAATTCGAACAAAGCTAATTTGAATTAGCGCATCTAGACTTAAAAACTAGTTCAAATTAGCATTTTGCTAATTCGAACTAGCATGTCCACACTGAGTGGACCCTGAACCGAGGTTAAGGATGGCTGAAAGCAGTGCCAGCAGGGCATCAGAGTAGGACTTAGAGCATGGAGCTGCTGTCTCAGGCTAGCCGAGGGCTGTGCTTAAAGGGACCCAACTCCCACCCCGGACAGACAGTTCTCAGGGGTGCCCCGCTTGCAAAGCAGTCCTGGCTTGCAGTGCCCTGAGTGCCCACACTCGGCACATCACAGCACTCGGCCATCAGCCCGGCTGTACTTGCCGCAGGCTGCCATCCGGGGGGGGGGGGGGGGGTGTCAATCGGGAGGCTGAAGGAGAGGAGCCCGCAGAGCCACCCCAGTCCTCCCCATCAGGGGCTCGTACCCCATTCCTCCCTTACCCCCTTCCACTTACCCCTCCCTAGCCTTCCTGATGTACAAAATAAAGGACACGTGTGTTCAAAAATAGAAACTCTCTTTATTTAACAAAACTCGGGGAGACTGGGAAAAGGAGGTGGGAGAGGAGAAGAGAGAGAGTGGGAGAGGGGAGGGCAACTAAAATAGTCAACCTGTGGAACTCCTTGCTGCAGGAGGCTGTGAAGGCTAGAACTAGAACAGAGTTTAAAGAGAAGTGAGATAAAGTCATGGAGTGCTATTAGCCAGGGGGTAGAAATAGTGTCCCTGGCCTCTGTTTGTGGAAGGCTGGAGATGGATGGCAGAAAACAAATGGCTTGGTCATTATTTCGGTCCATCCCCTCCAGGGACCCTAGTGTTGGCCACTGTCGGCAGACAGGCTATTGGGCTAGATGGACCTTTGGTCTCACCCAGTAGGGCCATTCTAAGCTCAGGGTCGGGGGTCTCACTGGACCACCCTGATTTTCATGCACACCTGCTCCTGGGTGGCCAGGCTGGCAGCTCTCCTGCCCTAGACGGCCACTTTCCTGTGCCTACTGCAGAGGTCGTGGATGAGGTCCACGATGTCCGCACTAGACCATGCGGGCGCCCGCCTCTTGCGGACCTGGGCAGGCTCCCGGGAGCCGCCAGCCTGGTCCCGGGAAGAGGCGGAGGGCTGGGTGGCAGCGGGTGGCTGGCTCGAGCCATGCCAGGTGCAGGGTCTGCTGGCTGGGTGCTGGCAGGCTTGCACCTGGCACGGGCACCATAGCCAGCCCGTGCCCCTTTAAGGGCTCCAGGACAGGGAGGGGGGCAGAAGAGTTTCCCTGGTGGTGCCCAGAGTGGCCACCAGGGAAAGCTGGGGAGGGCTAGCCTCCCACTAGTTCGAATTAAGTGGCTACACGGCCCTTAATTTGAACTAGTTAATTCGAACTAGGCGCTAGTCCTCATAGAATGAGGTTTACCTAGTTCGAATTAAGCGCACCGCTCGTTCGAATTAAGTTCGAACTAGCGGTTCGCGTGTGTAGCGCCTATCAAAGTTAATTAGAACTAACGTCTGTTAGTTCGATTAACTTTGTAGTGTAGACATACCCTTGGTAAAGTGCAACAGAAAAACAGAAACTTCCATGAAAGATGCTGTTAACCAGGATAACTAATAGCTGTTGACATGATTAGTTCTACCTATGAAAAACAGTGAGAACTAAACTGTGACAGCTCGATAACAATGGATTCTCTCCACAGGCGTCATCAAAGGCAGAATTTTCATAGGATTTGCTGAAGAGGGAGGTGCTCTGCCACACCTAAATATTATGCTATGCAGTGCATGTTGCAAACCAGGCTGCAAGGAAATATTTTGGTTAAAAAAAGAAATTAAGCTCACATTTCCAAAAATGATCTGTAATTTTGGTCCTGTTTCTCAGTGGCTCTGGATATCCAGAGTTTCTGGTGAAGCCAGTTGAAATTGTGGATAATTCACGCCTCTGAAAATCAAGCTTGCGATGGCTGACATTGATGTCCAATTCTGGGTGCCCATCTTTGAAAATGTGGCCCTTTAAGTCTTTAACTGTTGGCTAGTGACTTGTAACAGACAGTCACATCGATAGAACAGTGAGCCAGGTGCCATCTTACACAAAGACTTTTGCACTTCCCATTTTAAACTTCTTTCCTACTTCTTGATGTGGAAGTCAAAAGGGTTGAATGGAAATGATTGTACTGTGGCACTCTTGTGCAATTTGTAAATCAATGCAGCCTTCCTTATTTCCCCTAGAGGAACAGCATCTTCTTTCCTGCTAATTGTTCTCTCAGCTACTCAGAGACTGAGTAGGGGCTTGGTAACAGATTGATTGTTTGTATATTTTGAGGCATTATTGTCTTTAGCTTGGCTTCTGATGCTGCTTGGAGCAACAGTGATCTGCTGAACAGAGAAGAATTACAGATGAGTGGAGGCTTCCTGTACGGCATAAAGCACATCACCCAGCTGTTTAGAGAAATTGGAGGAAAGGGGGAAAGGCAGATTATCCCATTATGCTTACAGAGCCCTACTCACACAGACAAGGACTGTCCCCTGTGACGAGGATTGTTTAATTAGTCAGGGATTTAATAATGAGATGACTTAAGACACTGTGCTCTGAAGGCATCTGCTTTTTAATACTGTGTCCAGTAGCATGGTTCTTCACAGTCATATATTTTCTTTCCTCTACTCTCTCCAGTGGACACTTCCATAGCCCTCTTCCAAATCTATGGAGTTTACATGATAATATTAATAGAGCCCCAACGCTAGACAAGAACTGCCGTCTGGAAAACAAACCCTGAGCCTTGCCTGAAAATGGGCTCTGAGCTCCTATGAGCACCCATTATCTGCACAGCTATTTGGGAGATTGGGGGAATTCTTCCCCCCTCATCCACGTCACATTCAGATGCAGTATCTGCCTCTCCTTCCCTGCCTGTACCTGGGAAAACCAAGCCCTGTACCTTAAGATAGAACCCTAGAATCCTAGAACTGGAAGGGGCCTCGAGGTGCAGTCACTCATTACTGTAGGGGCAGCAGAGGAGGTTCTTCAGGAGTTAAGGGGCAAGGGTGCCTGCTCCTGATACTTCCTAATCCCAAAAGAAAAGGGGGGCCTCAGGCCCATTTTGGATCTGCGTGGTCTCAACAGGTTTATGGTACAGTTGAGATTCTGCACCGTCTCCCTAAGCTCAATTATCTCTTCCTGGGATCTGGGGACTTGGTGTGCAGCCCTCAACATGAAAGAGGCCTATTTCCACATCAGCATTCACGCATCTCACAGGCGATTCAATTAATAAGGTTCATGGTTGACCATGATCATGACCAATGCACGGTGCTCTAGTTCGGTCTCTCCAATGCCCCCGCGTGTTCATGTAACACATGGGAACGGGGGAGTCTCAGGGACGCATTCCGCAGAGTTGGTCTAATGACCTCCTTTGAGAAGTCAGCTCTCATTTCAGCCCAGAGAACGGAGCTCATAGGGGCAGTCCTGGGCTCTGTTTGGGCAAGGGCAATCCTGCTGGACTCCAGGTTCCAGGCCATGTCACAGATCATCCAGTCTTTCTTGCACTACCCCATCAGCACGGAGAGGGATTGCTTAATTCTTCTCTGGCACATGGCTCCGTGTGTGTGTAGTCAAGTATGTCAGGCTGAGGCTCATACCACTTCAAGCATCTGGGAGGGATAGCTCAGTCGTTTGAGCATTGGCCTGCTAAACCCAGGGTTGTGAGTTCAGGCCATTTAGAGATTTGGGGCAAAAATTTGTCAAGGATGGTACTTGGTCCTGCTGTAAAGGCAGGGGACTGGACTCGATGACCTTTCAAGGTCCCTTCCAGTTCTAGGAGATAGGCAATCTCCATTAATTTATTTAATTTAATTTATGGTTTGCATCCACTTACAGTCCAGGACAGTCTGGACGTGGTACTGAGGGTGATGGGTTGTGTCCTTGAGTCACTGAGACGGTGGCTGGATCTTCTTGTTGTTTGTACAGGAGTTCCCTGTAATGCTCCCCAGCCTTCACTGACTCTAGTTACTTATGCATCAGACTTGGGCTTGGGAGATCTGCAGATGCAGAGTCTGTGGTCACAGGATAAGAAAGGGATAGAAAATAAGACCCAGAATATCTTACTGCCTCTGTATAAAACTATGGGACGCCCACATCTTGAATACTGTGTACAGAGGTGGTCTCCTCACCTCAAAAAAGATATTTTGGCCTTGGAAAGGGTTCAGAAAAGGGCAACTAAAATGATTAGGGGTTTGGAACAGGTTCCATATGAGGAGAGGTTAAAGCGACTGGGACTTTTCAGTTTAGAAAAGAGGAGACTGAGGGGGGATATGAAAGAGGTCTATAAAATCATGAGTGGTGTGGAGAGAGCCGATAAAGAAAAGTTATTTATTAGTTCCCTAAATAGAAGAACTAGAGGACACCAAATGAAATTAATGGGTAGCAGGTTTAAAACTAATAAAAGAAAGTTCTTCTTCATACAGCGTGTAGTCAACCTGTGGAACTCCATGCCAGAGGAGGCTGGGAAGGCTAGGACTATAATAGAGTGTAAAGAGAAGCTAGATAATTTCATGGAGGTTAGGTCCATAAAAGGCTATTAGCCAGGGGATAAAATGATGTCCTTGGCCTCTGTTTGTCAGAGGCTGGAGAGGGATGGCAGGAGACAAATCGCTTGATCATTGTCTTTGGTCTACCCTCTCTGGGGCACCTGGTGCTGGCCACTGTCAGCAGACAGGATACTGGGCTAGATGGACCTGTGGTCTGACCCAGTACGGCTGTTCTTATGCATCTTCATATCAAGGTGAAGGAACTCAGAGTGTTTTGTCTGGCCTGTTAGACCTTTCATGCTACTATGCAAGGTCACAGTGTGACAGCTTTGACAGATAAAACTGCCACCACCTTCTACATCAATACACAAGGTAGAACCCATTCATCGGCCCTCTGTCAAGTAGCTCTCCTACTCTGGGACTTCTGTATAGACCAGTCGTCCTACGTGGAGGTATCCTATGTCCCAGGAGTGCAGAACGTGGTAACAGATTGTCTCAGCGGGTTGTCCTCCAGCCACAAGTGAGCTGTATGCCAGGACATCCTGCATTCCATTTTCTGCAGCTCTGGGTTTCCCCAGGTTGACCTATTCATGATCCAGGACAACAGAAAATGCCTTACTTTCTGCTAATTCCAGAACCACAGCCCAACTCTACTGGATCTCTTCGTGCTTCCGTGGAGGGATCAGCTGATGCATACTTTCCCCCCAATTCCAGTCATCCACAAGGTCTTTCTCAAAACCACAGGCACAAGGCATGAGTGATTCTGTTAGCCTCATCAGCACTGGTACACTATGCTAATGGAGCTATCAATAGAGAACTCGATTTCTCCTGATTCAAACACCTGCCGATTTTCACACCAAATTTCACACCAAAGCCAAGTTCTCCTGCCTCTAGCACCCACATTATCACATCAAAAGCTATGTATGGGACACATCCAGTCCACTTAATTAGCCTCATTAACACAGATCCTACAATTGACAGTGGGTTTTACTCGCAAAAGCTGAAGATTCTACATATTTTTGTTAGTCTCTAAGTGTCACAGGACCACTCGTTATTTTTAAAGTTGCAGACTAACATAGCGACCCCTCTAAAACTTGTTCATTGCAAAGATGTTTGTTGAATGGAATTTCTCATCTGAGCAGTGTCTGATATTTAGCCAGCAGAGGGTGCTGGAGGCCAGCATACAGACACTGCCCCTGCCCCTTTCCCAAAAAGAGACTTGTACAGTTGCTCTGGAGCTAGTGGTCCAGAGCTGGCATCTTTTCTCGGCGTTAACATAGGGGAAGAAACGGGCACCCTGGACACTGAGAAAACATCCTTCGACTTAGCAACCCTTCCCTGCCTTTCCCTGCATGTGAATGAAGCCCTTCTGCAATCAGCTCTTAAAAATGGCTTCCAGGCTGTGAGCAAGAAAATGCCAGCTGGGTAGATTTAAAGGTTGGTTTGAGACCAGACTTGAAAGGCAGCGGTGATGTCTGCCTCTTCTTCTGTGTTCAGGTGTTCAGGGCTAAGAAGAGGAAAGGGCCCAAAACTAATTTTGTCAAAAGATTTCAGGAAGAAGCAGCATCTGAAATGGCCAACTCTTTCAGAAGTCGTTATCCTACAGCACTGGGAAAAGATTTATCTTTGTATCCTCTTTATTAGCCTTCTGGAAAAAACCTCTCATTTAATTTCTGGAAAATCAATTAAGTATTATGCCATCGAATTTGCCTCCGTTTGATAGTACCTGGGATCTGTTTGTGCTGGGAGGAGGGAAAAAAGTGGGCACCTTTCATCTGACTGCCTCTCCCCACCTGAGTAATTCATATGTCAGGGCCTACCACATTCACGGTCCATTATGGCCAACTCAAGGCCATAGGATTTGAACATTGGTAAATTTCATGTTTGCAGCTGTTTAAACTTGAAATTTCACAATATTGTGACGTGAGATCCCAGCCAAAATGGAGACAGGCGGGAGTTTGCAGACCTGTTGTAGGGGTCATGAGATTACCACCCTCACTGCTGTGCTGCCTGCAGAGCTGAACTATGATGTCAGCAAATGCAGAGCTTCCTACAGACGCAGGAGGTTCCCAGAGGGAGAGATGGGTCTGGTCTCCCCTGTGCCGCTGGGAGCGCCCGACCCAGGGGCTCCTCACTGCTAATCCTGCCCGGCTTGGAGGAAAAGGACCTGCTCTCGCTGCACAAAGCGCTGCACCTCCTGCCTCGCACTCAGCTGCTGGAACCTCAGCTGCTGCCCATCCCAGAGAGCATCCTGCAGCAGCGGGTGGTTCTAGCCTGATCTCCACACCACGACCACCAGAGCAATTTGCGGGGGATGGGGGAGACATATCCTGTTGGACTAGGAAGCCCCCTTTGATGGGGCACTCCTAGGAATAAGGAGACGTCCAATTTCATGGAGAAGGACTTATTTCACAGTCTGCGATGCATTTTTCTCAGCTGTGAAATTGGTAGGGCCCTAATCATGTGGCTGCTGTCTTGTGATCTGCAAAGTTTATTGCAGGTTCTGTATATACGAATGGTCAGACTGCAACCTCTGGTAAACTATTAGGCATTGTCATATGTAAGTGAAAAATCATTTCTGTAGATTTATTACTGTTGGTTATTATCAGGAGGCATTATCCACACAGGCATGAAGACACGGTGGTTTTCCAAAGAACTTGCACTGAAATCTCAGATTTTAGTTATTACCTTGATATCACAATAATTTGTATATATTTAATGCGTGTTCCTTGGAGAGTGTATTGAGATGGTATAAGTCCCCTGACTTCAACCATACTTGGTCTGTTGAGTGCAGGCAAGACACAAGGAGTTTCATTACATTCTGTTATAATTAACTGGTCATTTACATTTCAAAATAGACCCATAGTGCCCTTGCCAAAACAGGATTACTTAAAAACCCCTGCACATATAAAACAGAGACAGAATGCTGGATCCAGTGATTGGACTGATTTGTAATAAACTAAATGGTATGTTTAACGGATGCTGAAGAAGTCCCCTTCCGTTTCGTTTGACACTTCTGGCATGATATGCAAATGTTTTGGATTCTGCTGTACTGCTGAGTTCTGGTATGCTCTGCAAGCTGGGTCCAGATGGGCTAGAGGAGAGCATCTCAGCCAATCCACTTCGCGCTTATGAAGTTTTATGTGCAGACAAGAAACATTCCAGGCCACTCATCAAGAACTGAAACTGCCTGGAGCTGCTTCTGCACATTATTCAGACTGTTACTTTCAGACTTTGTTTTCCTGCTGTTGATAGTTGCCCTTCTCTCTTGCTGTCAAGGGACTAAAGACGGTTTCTGTGTAGTTTGAAGATTTATGTATATATGTGGTTGGCCAAGTGAGAATAGTTTGAACTTGTCTTTTGCATTTCATTTCCTTTTACAAAGAACGGTGTAATATATACACTCCCATGTAGTTCTGATGAATAAAACTGACCAAAGAAAATGCCTGCAGATAGGTTTAGTATACAGGTAGCTGAATTATACCGCTGTAACTAAGAAATGTGATTAATTCTAGGATTCTTGTAGATATTCAATTAGCAAGAACTGGAAGGCATCCCAAGAGGTCATCAAATCCAGCCCCCTGCAACCATGGGAGGACTAAGCACCATCTAGATCAGGGCTACTCAACATGCAGCCCGCAGGCCACATGTGGCCCACGGCTCATTTGTTTGCAGCCCGCGGTGCAGTTTGGGTTTACAGTGCGGTTTGGGTTGAGATGCATTTTAGTAGTGACATTCCTGAACTATCGTTGCTCATTAAAAGTGCTGTCATATGGGGGGAAATTGGGTAAATATTACATTTTATTAATATCAGCAGAACTGACTTAAATGGGGGCCTGCCTGTTGTGTAATTTTGCCTTGATCTTTGTATTCATGTCAGTCAGTGTGAAAGAAGCTATTTGCATATATATTTGCACGTACATGCAATCACACTTAAATAGCAGCCTCGGCATGTGCTGTGAGTATCATTGTGGCCTCCGGGGCTTCCAAAGTTGAGTAGCTCTGACCTAGATCATCCCTGACAGGTGTTTGTCTAATGCGCTCTTAAAAATTTCCAATGAAGGAAAGTCCACAACCTCCCTGGGCAATTTATTCCAGTGCTTCATCACCCTGACAGTTAGGGAGTTTTTCCTAATGTCCCACCTAAACCTCCCTTGCTGCAATTTAAGCCCAAAAAGAGAATAATTTTTCTCCCTCCTCCTTGTAATACTCTTTTAGGTACTTGAAAGCTGTTGTCATGTCCCCACTCAGTCTTCTCTTTTCCAGACTAAACAAACTCAATTCTTTCAATCTTCCCGCACAGGTGCGCTGACCATATGTCCCGATTTTTCCCAGACAGTCCCGAATTCAAATACTCTGTCCCAGTGCCCTATCAAGTAGTGATATGTCCTGGAAAGCCCCGCCAAAAATTTTGCTATTTGATGGGGATACCAGCTTGCAGGAAGAAGCGACCAAGAAATGGCTCAGTTCCATTGCTCCTCATGCAGTGCAGTAGCCCCCCCCCCCCGCCCCAGCAAGGCACGTAGGCAGCTCCATTGGAGCTTTGCCAGCAGGCAACTGGGCCAGCTTCTGGTGGCTTGCAGGACTGCCTCATCCACACGGGGTCCCGGTGTGATGGCACTGCCTCCTCCTTCTCCTCCTCCAGGAAGCTTGTCAGTACAGTGACCGCCGCTGCCACCACCAGGGGGCCGGGCGGGTCCAAAGCAAAACCCAGCAGAGCTGCTCCCAGACCTCTGCACCTTGGAGCCCTGGCAGAAGCCGTGTGGAGCCTGGCTGAGGTGTTGCGGGGTGGGGAGTGCTTGGGCGTGGCAGGTGCTGGCACTGGAGCAGAGGCTGCCTGCAGTGCTATATTTAGTACTGTGGTCCTGGTCCCCGCGGGTGGCCCCGGCTCCAGCTAGAGTCAAGCGGTAGCTGCATGAGGCGCATTCCACCCGGGGCAACCTCACTGGAATGGGTCTCCTGCAGTTGCAGCTTTACTCCAGCTGGAGCTGGGCCTTCCGTGGGGACTGGGACCATGGTACTGTAAATAGCACCAGTAGGCAGCCTCGGTTCTAGTTCCAGCACGCAGTCCCACCCCAGGAGCAGCTGTGGGGGCTTCTGGGGCTGGACCATGGTACTAAAAATAGCACCCCAGCCCTTGCTTCAGCCCCCCACAAATTGCTTTCCACCTCGAAGGCAGAAGGTGAGAGAAGGGGCAGGGGGACAGCTAAGGGGAAGGTGGATGTGAAAGGAGGGTGGGGGCCAGGGCAGGAGAAGAAAGGGCAGGCACCAAAGGGCAGGATGGAGGAGAAATGCCAGGGGGCCAAGAGGAGACAATGAGGAAGAGGGCAGGGGGAAGGAAGATGTCAGTGGGAGTGGGAGAAGGGAGGGGACAATGGGGCCAAGAGGGAGGAAGAGGAGAGGGGAGGAATGGGTGCTGGGAGAAGAGGGGTTGAAAGGAGGGGTGGGCATAAGGAAGGCAGAGGAGGGAGCAAGTCATGTATGAGGGCACAGAGGGGCACCAAGGAGAAAGAGGACAAAGGGGGTAGGAGCAATGAGGGAAGGGGGAGGCACTAGGAAAGTGCAGGGGTAAGGGAAGGTGCAGGAGCCAGGGGATTGTGGGGGTGAAGCAGAAGGGCAAACGTGGAGGGGTGGGACGGGCATCAGAGGGCAGAGGAGAGAGGCAGGGGATGGTGAGAGATCAGAGTGGGGCTAGAGGAGGAGTGGACACGGGGAAAGGCTGGTGCAGGGGAGGGGGGCAGGTCCCGAAAGAGCTGAGGGGGTGAGAAGGGCAGGAGCTAGGACAGCAGAGGAGGGTGAGGGATGGGGGGCAGCAGGCGCGAGGGGAGCGTGGGACGCATGGCAGCAGAAGGAAAAGGGAGAGGTTTATAAGATATTTATTAATAACTTGGGTGCCATAGTGGCGCACATCCGAACAAGCGCACATGGACTCACTACTGGTGCACAAGACAAAACTCACTGCGCACATGGGAGGAAAGTCTTAGAGGTAACACTTCCCCCAGCCTCTCCCCCAGAGTTAATGCAATGCAAATTGGGTTGGGTAATTGTAATTTCAAGATAATTCTATGGGGTCCTGTGGGGGCCAAACCCATCCCTATTGGTAGGACTGTGGGAGGAGTTCTTAGAGGGGCACACGACACCCTTTACTTCTGGTCCCATGTCGCTCTTGGCCCCGGGAGTACTACCTCCAGGGGTGGGACTTCTTGTGGCAGGGGGTGTGTCTAACGGGGGTCAGGGGTCCAGCACTGGGGCTGTCTGGAAGTAAACTAGGCATTCTTTCAGCTGACTTCAGAACATTTTCATTGTGCAGACTGGTTGGTTAAATTACTGTGAAACTCATGATGGCATTTTGATTTAAAAAACCCCAGAATAAAACCGTTCACTGGAGTGGCTCAGAGCTCTTACCACACCAACAGAGCAGCAGGTGACAGTTTCTCCTTAGCTGCCAGTGAGATACTTGTTGGAGGGGAAGCTCATTGCAACTCTGCAGTGAAGAAGCTGTTTGTGGAACCCTTTTCCTCTAACTGTCCTCTAGGTTGGTGGTTTTCAAACTGTGGGTCATGACCTAGCACTGGGTGTCACAGTGTCAGGCACAGGGTCACCTTGTGTAGGGCAACCCAGTGACCAGTGGGAGTACTAAGACAGCTTCCTACCTGTCCTGGCACTGCAGATCATGCTGCATCTCCTAAGTGGCCAGCAGCAGGTCTGGCTCCTAGTCGGGGGTCCATGGAACTCCATGCACTGTCCCCTCCCTCAGCACTGGCTCCACACTCCCATTGGTCGGTTCTTGGCCAATGGGAGCTAGGGGAGGGATCTGTACCTATGCACAAGAGCATTATGCAGAGGTACCTGTGTGCCTCTGCCTAGGAGCCAGACCTGCTTCTGGCCACTTCCTGGGCACAGCATGGTCTGTGGTGCCAGGAGAGGCAGGCAGCTGCCTTAGCGTTCCTGCTATGCCACTGACCAAGAACCATTGAACATAAGCCCATGCCCAGCCACTACCCCCAATCTCTGCCCCAGCCCTGAGGCCCCCTCAATATGGAGCCCCTTCTTGCACCCCAGACTCCTCTTTCCTGCCTCCACCCTGAGCCAGCACTTTATTAAAAAGATATAATTATGTTGGTTTGTGAGCAACAACAATTTTCTTAAACTGGGTTGCAAAAGAACCCAAAAGTGTGAAGCCACTGTTATATAAGTTATTTATTGGGAACTTTTTAAAGACTCTCAAATGCTGTATGTACACAATGAGAATGATCTGTTCCTAATGTATCATTATTAATCAGCACAAAACTAGTAAAGTCTGTTGGAGCTAAGCTCTATCCAAGAGCAAACACAGGCATTTTCCTCCTCTGGACATGCTAGGCTCAGACCTTGATTAGACTAACCCATAATGCACAAACTCAAGCCTGAATGTAAAAATAGCAGACATGCAGTGAGAAATGAGATAATACATCTCTGTGTGGAGAACAATTGAACTATATTTAACATCCTCTCCAAAATTACTCTATTATGATGTAAAAGAGAAGGCTTTTTTTACAAAAACCTCAGGGTTGAAAGAAACATGAGAAATTGTGGTTTTTACTATTAAATGAAAATAGAAGCTGTGTCTGGAGGTTATTTTTTTTCTGCCAGGAAACTTAAATGAATTATGAGAGATGTCCATTTAATGCCAGTGACTTGGAAAACTGCAAATGCCACAGAGGGAAACTAAAAACAGGTATTGTACATAAAACAGAGTTCCCCATGGTGTCAGCATAATCAAAAGAGGGGAGGAAGTGTCATTAACAGTATAGCTTCTTTGTCCTGAAGCGAAACATTTCAATCATCATGTTAAATCTGGATACCTACTCTCCTCGGGCTCGTCTACATTGGCCCCTTTTCCGAAAGGGGCATGTTAATTTCACAGGTCGTAATAGGGAAATCCGCGGGGGAAATCCGCGGGGGATTTAAATATCCCCCGCGGCGGATTTAAATATCCCCCGCGGCATTTAAATAAAAATGTCCGCCGCTTTTTTCCGGCTTTTAGAAAAGCCGGAAAAGAGCGTCTACACTGGCCCCGATCCTCCGGAAAACGCCCTTTTCCGGAGGATCTTATTCCTACTTTGAAGTAGGAATAAGATCCTCCGGAAAAGGGTGCTTTTTCCGGAGGATCGGGGCCAGTGTAGACGCTCTTTTCCGGCTTTTCTAAAAGCCGGAAACAAGCGGCGGACATTTTTATTTAAATGCCGCGGGGGATATTTAAATCCCTCGCGGATTTCCCTATTACGATCTCTGAAATTACCATGCCCCTTTCGGAAAAGGGGCCAGTGTAGACGTAGCCCTCATGTGCATCCCAAATGGGAAGAGTTTGCATGCTAAATACTTTAAGATTATAGTTTTACTACGTTCAATTCTTGGGCTTTTTGCAATAAAAATAGTCCAAACAGAATATGTAGAATGACACGTCCCATCCTAATTCACATAGTTTTGAGATGGTAGCTAAAGTGAAGACCTGACTTGCCTGTTCTTTCGGAAAGTATCCAAGAAAAAGGCACTTTCCACAAGTCATCGAACTTGCTAGTTAGTAATAGGAAAGGGATAATGTTAAATATGTAACAGTTAACTGAGGAGCCTGTGCTCATTGGTTAACCTTCATGGTTACATGCAGCCTCTTCCCCCCCCTCCCCCCCCCCCGCATGCTGTTGCCCCTATATTGAAGGTAGCAGAGCAAGGGGGAGGTGGGGAGCCGGCTTTTAAGCTTGAAAGCTGGCTCCCAGCCTCCTCCCCCCCCCTTTCCCTCACCTGCAAATTTGTAACTGCTGAAAATGTCAGTGGTTACACACTTACCAATAAACACATTTTAATATCTCAGGTAGCAGTGGTAATACCTGGTCCCCAAACCAGTGGGATTTGATTTGCTGGTGCCCTGCATGACCATATATTTGCTTGACTCAGTTCCCAGCCACACACCGGCAATGCACAGAAGCGATGTGCTCAACACCTGAGTTACAACGAGAGTCCTGTATTTTACTGTAGCAGGCTATGGAACAGCGTCAGCATGAGTTTTCCTGGTGCCTTGGAAGGGATGAGGAAAGAATGTGAAGCAGAGGATGAGGCATTCTCAGGGTTCTGACTAGCAAAGAGAAGAAGTAGTTCTAGGGAAGTGATTATTCCCCTTTATTCGGCACTGGTGAGGCCACATCTGGAGTATCACGTCCAGTTCTGGGTCCCCTGCTACAGAAAGGATGACACACATTGGAGAGTGTCCAGTGGTGGGCAATAAAAATGATTGGGGGGCTAGAGCACATGACCTATGAGGCGAGGTTAAGGGATTTGGATTTATTTAGTCTACAGAAGAGAAGAGTGAGGGGGGATTTTATAGCAGCCCTCAACTTCCTGAAGGGGGGTTCTAAAGATGCTGGAGAGAGGATGTTCTCATTGGTGACAGATGACAGAATGAGAAACAATAGTCTCAAGTGGCAGTGGGGGAGGTTTAGGTTCGATATTAGGAAAAACTATTTCCCTAGGAGGGCGGGGAAGCACTGGGCTGGGTTCCCTAGGGAGGGGGTGGAATCTCGATCCCTAGAGGTTTTTAAGTCCTGGCTTGACAAAGCCCTGGCTGGGATGATTGATTTGGGGTTGGGCCTGCTTTGGGTAGGGGGCTGGACTTGATGACCTCCTGAGGTCTCTTCAGACCCTATGATTCTAGGGTTCTTAGTATTTGTGGGGGAGCAGACGCTGAAAGTGTCATTTTAAAAGCTATTCTATTGATCTCCCAACTTGACTCCTGACATTGTATGCAGTAGCCTCTCCTAAAATAGGTGCTCACTGAAAGAATATTGCCGATAGGTAAGAAGTATTACAAAATTGGGAATCGAGACTGAGAGGAAAAACAACTGAGGAGAGTTGGCAGTTTTTCAAAGGGACATTAAGGGCCCAAAATCAAGCTATTCCGATGTGTTGGACAGATAGAAAATATGGCAAAAGACCAGCTTGGCTTAACCACAAGATCTTGAATGATCTAAAAATAAAAAAGTAGTCCTATAAAAATGGAAAGTAGGACAAATAACAAAGGATGAATATAGGCAAACAGCACAGGAATGCAGGGGCAAGATTAGAAAGGCAAAGGCACAGAATGAGCTCAAACTAGCTACGGGAATAAAGGGAAACAAGAAGACTTTTATAAATACATTAGAAGCAAGAGGAAGACCAAGGAGAGGGTAGGCCCACTGGTCAGTGAAGAGGGAGAAACAGTAACAGGAAACTTGGAAATGGCAGAGATGCTCAATGACTTCTTTGTTTCAGTCTTTACTGAGAAGTCTGTAGGAATGCCTAACATAGTGAATGCTAGTGGAAAGGGGGTAATTTTAGAAGGTAAAATAAAAGAAGAACAAGTTAAAAATCACCTAGAAAAGTTAGATGCCTGCAAGTCACCAGGGCCTGATGAAATGCATCCTAGAATACTCAAGGAGCTGATAGAGGAGGTATCTGAGCTTCTAGCTATCATCTTTGGCAAATCATGGGAGACTGAAGAGATTCCAGAGGGCTGGAAAAGGGAAAATATAGTGCCCATCTATAAAAAGGGAAATAAGAACAACCCAGGAAACTACAGACCAGTTAGTTTAACTTCTGTGCCAGGGAAGATAATGGAGCAAGTAATTAAGGAAATCCTTTGTAAACACTTGGAAAGTGGCAAGGTGATAGGGAACAGCCAGCATGGATTTGTAAACAACAAATCATGTCAAACCAATCTGATAGCTTCCTTTGATAGGATAACGAGTCTTGTGGATAAGGGAGAAGCGGTGGATGTGGTATACCTAGACTTTAGGAAGGAGTTTGATACGGTCTCGCATGAGATTCTTATCAATAAACTAGGGAAATACAACTTAGATGGGGCTTCTATGAGGTGGGTTCATAACTGGCTGGATAACCGTACTCAGAGAGTAGTTACTAATGGTTCACAATCCTGCTGGAAAGGCATAACGAGTGGGGTTCCGCAGGGGTCTGTTTTGGGACCGGCTCTGTTCAATATCTTCATCAATGATTTAGATATTGGTATAGAACGTGCGCTTATTAAGTCTGCAGATGATACCAAGCTGGGAGGGGTTGCGACTAATCTGGAAGATAGGGTCATAATTCAAAATGACCTGGACAAATTGGAGAAATGGTCTGAGATAAATAGGATGAAGTTTAATAGACAAATGCAAAGTGCTCCAGTTAGGAAGGAACAATCAGTTTCACACATACAGAATGGGAAGCGATGGTCTGGGAAGGAGTACGGCACAAAGGGATGTAGGGGTTATAGTGGACCACAAGTTAAATATGAGTCAGCAGAGTGATGCTGTTGCAAATAAAGCAAACATGATTCTGGGATGTATTAACAGGTGTGTTGTGAGCAAGACACGAGAAGTCATTCTTCCGCTCTACTCTGCGCTGGTTAGGCCTCAATTGGAGTATTGTGTCCAGTTCTGGGCACCGCATTTCAAGAAAGATGTGGAAAAATTGGAGAGGGTCCAGAGAAGAGCAACGAGAATGATTAAAGGTCTAGAGAACATGACCTATGAGGAAAGGCTGAAAGAATGGGGTTTGTTTAGTTTAGAAAGGAGAAGATTGAGGGGGGGACATGATAGCCGTTTTCAGATATCTAAAAGGGTGTCATGAGGAGGGAGAAAACTTGTTCATCTTGGCCTCTGAGGATAGAACAAGAAGCAATGTGCTTAAACGGCAGCAGGGGAGGTTTAGGTTGGACATTAGGAAAAAGTTCCTAACTGTCAGAGTTGTCAAACACTGGAATAAATTGCCCAGGGAGGTTGTGGAATCCTCATCTCTGGAGATATTTAAGAGTAGGTTAGATAAATGTCTATCAGGGATGGTCTAGACAGTATTTGGTCCTGCCATGAGGGCGGGGGGCTGGACTCGATGACCTCTCGAGGTCCCTTCCAGTCCTAGTATTCTATGATTCTATGAAAGTTGGCCTTCCGAAATTACTCAACTAAATTCAAAATGAAATTTGAAAGAAATCTTGTCAGATTTCCAAAAATCTGCCCAAATGCTGAGTTTGTGTGCCAGTGACAGTGGTTTGGACCTCACGAGGGAGCAACCTGGAAATCTGTTATTTACATGGGGGAAGTCCTTCTCTTTTGCTGCTGACTGCTACAGGTTGAACTTCTCTAGTCCAGTATCTTTGGGACCTGAGTGGTCTGAAGCAGGGAATTTCCCAAACCTGGAGAGGTCAATTTTGTCTAGCAGCATCACCAACACTTCCACTTGCTTACTGGGCTCTTATATATTGAGGGGTAAATTAAAGCTAAATACAGCACAGAACACAGAGCCAGGATAGGTGGCTGTAAACATACTTTATGATACTGTGGAAATTTGACAACACCCATGATAAGTGGACATCCAACTAACTAAAATCATGCCATACCATGGATGCTGTCGGACCAGAGTGTGCTGGTCTAGAACAGTTTAATGTGTAAATCGGGCTATATTTCTGGAAGGTTCCTGTGCAGTTTTAGTAGCCGTGTTTGCTTGGACTGGTCAATAATATTCTGATATCATTGTTTTCTAGAGAAGATTAATGGGATATGCCGTTTTATAGTTTAAAAAACTGCCCTCCATCCTGGCATTCTTTTGTCGCCAACATATTTGGGTGTCACAGAACCACAGCAGGGAGGAGGAAGTCACATCTTAGTGTGATATATTTATGCAGGCTCATTAGAATCATAGAAATGTAAGACAGAAGGAACCTTGATTGATCCAGTGCAGTCCCCTCAATTGAAGGACTAAATATTATCTGTCCCTGACAGGCGTTTCACTTGTTCTTAGAGTCTAATCTTGCCCTTTTCTTATTTTAGCCTCTGATCATACCTCATTTACTCTGATGTTCGCTATGTTAGTTGTCCAGTCACTGCTAATCTTTCTATGAAAGTGTGGAAGAAAACAAGCTTTCACTAAAGTTAAAGCAAAAAAGTCATGTAACATTCTAATCCTTGCGGTGTTTGTTTTATTGTCTTTTCTTCCTCATTGAGTAATGGACCTTTTGTGTCCTTGGTCATCCTCTTGCTTTTAATGTATTTGTAAAATGTTTTCTTGTTACCCTTGATGTGCTTAGTTAATCTCCTTTTGTGCCTTTGCTTTTCTAATTTTATTCCTATATGCTTGTGGTAGTTTTTTTTAATATTCATCCTTCATAATTTGCTCTGGTTTCCATTTTTATATAACTCTGTTTTGAATTTCAGCATGTTGAAGATCTCCTGGTTAAGCCAGAGTAGTCTCTTAACATGGCTCATATCTTTCCTACATAGTGAGGGTATGTCTACACTACAAAGTTAGTTCGAACTAACAGACGTTAGTTCGAACTAACTTTCATAGGTGCTACACTAGTGCTCCATTAGTTCGAATTTAATTCGAACTAACGGAGCACTTAGTTCGAACTAGGAAAACTTAATTTTACGAGGATTAAGCCTAGTTTGAACTAGCTAGTTCGAATTAAGGGGTGTGTAGCCCCTTAATTCGAACTAGTGGGAGGCTAGCCCTCCCCAGGTTTCCCTGGTGGCCACTCTGGGCACCACCAGGGAAACTCTTCTGCCCCCCTCCCTGTCCTGGAGCCCTTAAAGGGGCACGGGCTGGCTACGGTGCCCGTGCCAGGTGCAAGCCTGCCAGCACCCAGCCAGCAGACCCTGCACCTGGCACGGCACAGAGCCACCCACCCAATTTCCCCCAGCCCTCCCCCTCTTCCTGGGACCAGGCTGGCGGCTCCTGGGAGCTTGCCCGGAACCGCAAGAGGCGGGCACCCGTCTGGGCTAGTGCAGACATCGTGGACCTCGTCCTCGATCTCCGCACTAGGCACAGGAAAGTGGCCGTCTAGGGCAGGAGAGCTGCCAGCCTGGCCACCCAGGAGCAGGTATGCAAGAGAATCAAGGGGGTCCAGTGAGACCCCCGACCCTGAGCCCTGAGCTTACAATGGCCGTCCTGGGTCAGACCAAAGGTCCATCTAGCCCAGTAGCCTGTCTGCCGACAGCGGCCAACCCTAGGGACCCTGGAGCGGATGGACCGAAGACAGTGACCAAGCCATTTGTCTCGTGCCATCCCTCTCCAGCCTTCCACAAACCTTGGGCAGGGACACCACTCCTACCCCCTGGCTAATACCACTCCATGGACCCAGCCTCCATGACTTGATCTCACTTCCCTTTAAACTCTGTTATAGTTCTAGCCTTCACAGCCTTCTGCAGCAAGGAGTTCCACAGGTTGACTATTTGCTTTGTGAAGAACAACTTTCTGTTACTAGTTTGAAGCCTGCTACCCATTCATTTCCTTTGGTGTCCTCTAGTCCTACTTTATTGGAACTAACGAAGAACTTTTCTGTATGCACCCTCTCCACCCCACTCATTCTTTTAGAGACCTCTATCATATCCTCCCTCCGTTTCCTCTTTTCTAAGATGAAAAGTCCCAGTCTCTTTAGCCTCTCTTCATATGGGACCTGTTCCCAACCCCTGATCATTTTAGTTGCCCTCCCCTCTCCCAGCCTCTCTCTTCCCCTCTCCCACCTCCTTTTCCCAGTCTCCCCCAGTTTTGTTCAATAAAGACAGATTCCATTTTGGAAGACACGTTATCTTTATTTTGTACATCAAGAAGAGGGGCTAGGGAAGGGTAAGTGGAAGGAGGTGAGGGAGGAATGGGGCACGAGCCCCCGATGGGGAGGACTGGGCTGGCTCTGTGGGCTTCTGGGGGTGGAAGCTCTCCTGCAGCCCCCCAATTGCCTCCTCTCCCCAGATGGCAGCCTGCGGCAAGTGCAGCCGGGCTGATGGCCGAGTGCTGTGATGTGCCCAGTGTGGGTAGTCCAGGCACTCCAAGCCAGGATTGCTTTGCAAGCGGGGCACCCCTGAGAACTGTCTGTCCGGGGTGGGGGTCAGGACCCTTTAAGCACAGCCCTCGGCTAGCCTGAGACAGCATCTCCACACTCTAAGTCCTCCTCTGATGCCCTGCCGGCACTGCTTCCGGCCATCCTTAAGCCGGTTCAGGGTCCACTTAATGTGGACATGCTAGTTCGAATTAGCAAAACGCTAATTCGAACTAGTTTTTTAGTCTGGATCCGTTAGTTCGAATTAGCTTAGTTCGAATTAACTAATTCGAACTAAGTTAGTTCGAATTAACGTTGTAGTGTAGCCATACCCTGAGATAGTTAGCTTTTGTGTGTTAGTCATGTGTCTTTAAAAACTGCAGATTCTTTGGAACTCTTTCCTTTAGATTTGCTTCCCATGGGCTCTTACCTATCAGCTTACACAGTTTGCTAAAGTCTGCCTTCTTGAAGTCCATTATCTTTATTCTCCTGTTCTCCCTCCTACTGTTTCTTAGAATCATGAACTCTGTCATTCCCTGAACACTTTCACCCCAGCTGCTTTCTGCCTTACAATTCTTAACCAGTTTCTGCCGCTTTCTTAGAGTCAAATCTAGAACAGCTTCTCCCCGGCCACTTTCTCCACCGTCTGTATTAAAAAAATGCCTGGAGTGCATTCCATGAATGTATTGGCTATTCTGTTCCCAGTAGTGTTGTTTTTCCAACAGCTCTGTGAGCAGTTGACAGCACTCATCAACACCAAGTCCTGGGCTTTGGATGTTTTTATTAGTTGTTTAAAAAAAGCCTCATCCACCTCTTCTTCCTGGTTAGGTGTAGACCTCCTACTATGACATCACCCTTATTTTTTTTCCCCTTTCATCCTTACCCAGAGACTTTCAACAGGCCTGTTTCCGACTTTCTTTCTTGACCTCAGTGCAAGAGTAGACATCCTTCATATTCAACACAACCCCCCTTTTGTCCTTCATGTCCTTCCTGCATGAGCCGTGTCCTTTTGTATTAATATTCAAGTCATGAGAATTAGTTCACCAAATTGCTGTGATGCCAATTATGTCATAATTGTGATTATTCACTAATTTGTCATACTTCTTGCATGAATAAACAGAAATCTTAGATATTCATTACATTTTTCCTTTGTATTCCCTATTGTCTCTTCTGTCTTCCTATTGTTGTTATCCATGTTCCCCACAAATTTCGACCCTTCACCCAGGACTCCGTGTTCTGGACTCACCAGTGTGCTTTTGTCTCCTGTCCTTGTTGAACCTAGTTTAAAGCCAGTGGTCAGTGTGTCTCTTCTCTTCCCTTTATGGGTAGATCTCTGCTTAGCAGTCTTTGGAGCACCATCCCTTGGAAGAGGATGCCCCGGCCCTTCTGGCCAGTCCATCTGTGCTTTCTCTGTCTGGAACCCTACCCTTGACCAGCAGAAGGATTGATGAGAACATCATCTGCACCTCCAATTCCCCAGCCTAGTTCTAAGAGCCTTGTGGTCACTTCTGATTGGCTTAGTATCACACCGTGCAACGTGGATGAGCAGCACAGGATAGTAGTCAGAGGGCAGGCTGCTCCTCGGCTAGATATCTTGGCTATGGTCCCCTGGGAGGCAGCACACTTCCTGCGATCCCAGATGAGACATCTGTCCCTGGTATGGAAGATGTACTGTGTGTTGAGGGGTGGAGCAGCTTTATCCATCTGTATAACTTTATTAGCTTCAGAGGGGTAGCCGAGTTAGTCTGTAACAGGAAAAACTTAAAAAACAACAAATAGTCTAGTAGCACCTTAAAGACTAACAAAACAGGTAGATGGAAGGAACCTGAGATGGGCCCATGTAAACATGTAGATGTAGCCATCTCCAGGTTTTGTTAGTCTTTAGAGTGCCACTAGACTATTTGTTGTTTTTTAAGTTTTTCTTATAACTTGGTCAGTGTCCTGTGACTGTGAACAGTGAGTGATGCTCTCAAAGTGATGTGTATATCCCACCAGAACCTTAGGGTGCATCATCCTCAAGGGCTGTATATTGTCCTTTGAAGTGCACCTGAGACTACCACTGCTTTTGCATCACACGCAAGTGCACATACCTGAAGTCAGGATGTAACTGTCATCCAGTAACACCAATCCCTTCTCTTTCCTAGTATATTCCTATTCTTCTGTGCCTGGCTCTTGGCAAGCACACTACCCTGGGTATTCTCGAGGGGAGCGTCTGTCCTGACAAACAAGCTCTGAAGTGAGTCAGTAGGAAGGATGTTGTGGTTGAGGCCCTGGACTGGGACTCAGGAGCCGGAGCTTCTATTCCCAGCCACAGCCAAGAAACACTCAATGGTGGGTGAGCAAATGCGCGGGGAGGGGCGAGTGTGACAAGCATGTTTTTGTATCAACACTTTGCAAAATCGAAACTTCTGTGGGTTTTGTTTTTGTTCATGGGGACAAATAACCTAAAACATTCAGCATGAAGTTTTGACTGTCACTGAGCTCTGTGAAATAGGAACCTAAAAGTTAATGTTACATTGGTGTAGAAATCAAGCCGCATTGTTGAATATGTGGGAATAATTGAGATGCTATGCTCAGCTGATAATGTGCTGTCTCCCTCTGTGGGTTTAGTTTAACAGTTCCTCATGGAGGGTCAGGGTGTGGCTACACAGTCGCTGGCAGGTGTGAGTCCCAGCTTTGCTAGATCTACAGCAGTGGTCCCCAACGTTTTGGGGCTGCCAGGCGCCTGGGGGCAGGGCTGCTCACATGCCGCGCGTACGGGGGTGGGGTCGCTCACGGGCCACGTGCCTGGGGGCGGGGCCAAGCATGCGCTGCATACCCGGGGCCAGCACTGGCATGTGCTGTGACCCCGGGCAGCAGCCGCCCAGGTGCCGCATCCACGGGGCCGGCACTGGCATGCGCAGCGACCCCGGGGCAGGGGCCGCCCATGCATGCGCCCGGGACTGGCACCTGCCGCACGCCCGGGGGCAGGGTCAGCCCAGATTGCTCTGCGGGCGCACATAAATGGCCCGGCGGGCGCCATGGCGCCCGCTGGCACCACGTTGGGGACCACTGATCTACAGGCACTAGCTCTGCTCAAGGAGGTGCCTAAAAACAGCAGCAAGGCCAGGATGGTGCTAGCTAGCTGCCCAAATGCATGTTGGATAGGATTGTATCAGGTGAATGGCCTGGCCTGCTGCTTTGGCAGCCATGGCCACACTGCTGTTTGTAGGTGCTTGCTGGAGCAGAGCTCGCATGCCTATGGCTGCCCAAGCAGGAATATCCCTTCCAGCAGCAGTGCAGACACACCTGTGTGTAGGTCCCCATCCTACAAACAGCGTGCGGAAGTTTCTATGAGAAATTCCATGAGATCCTCAGGCACTTTCTCCCCCACTTTGCTGAGGTTCAAACACCACTTTGTTTATGGAGTGCAAATGTATTCGTTTCTTTTCCAGACTTGTGACAGTCCCACAGCACAATAACTTTGCATTTTTCCTTTCAGAATTGTGAGCGTTGACCGCACCGTTTTAGCTCAACATTTTAAATTGGTGTCCGTCTAGAAAGGATGAGTCAGGAGAGCAGCCCAAGCGACCACATGGGGGGTGAGTTTTCTGCCTGTGCAGACATTCAGAGCCATCTGGAATGTTTTGATCGGCAAGATTTGCTATGTGCTTGTTTTACTAATTTCTGTGGTGTCAGAAAATTAAAACCTAAAGAGGAATAAAACAAAAATAGTGAATCAATTGCAGAACCAGTCGAATGTGTCTTACAATGTGCCATGAAGGTGACTGGACCTTCAAGACTCTCTGGGTATGTCTACATAGCAAAGTTATTTCAAAATAACTGCCCTTATTTTGAAATAACTTTCCTATCGTCTACACAGCCAAACGGCTATTTCAAAATAAATTCGAAATAGCGGAGTGCTTATTTCAAATTTGGTAAACTTCATTCTACGAGGAATAACGCCAAATTCGAAATAGCTATTTCAAAATAAGAGCTGTGTGGACACTTACTTCGAAATGGGGGCCTCCAGCCTTCCCAGGGAGCCCTGGTGGCCACTCCAGCCTCAACCAAGAACACTCCACTCCCTCTCCTCCTCCTTGGAGCCCTTAAAGGGGTAGACTCTGGCCACACCAACTCCAAGCCTGCCAGCCCAGAGCCAACAGTCACTGCCCCTGACCCAGTGGCCCCAAAACATGAGCCAGCAAGCCACTGGCAGCCAGCCCTCCACCGCTTCCCAGGAGCAGTCTGCGGGATCCTTCCTGGTCCAGGGTCTATGGCAGGATAGCTGCCAGCCTGGCCACCAACGGCCACATGCGAACCCAGGAGCAGGTTTACATGACAATCAAGTTGGTCCGGTGAGACCCCCAACCGTGAGCTTCCCCTGCCTCTCCTTCTCCTTGTTTCCCCCTTCCAGCTCCCTCCTCCCAGTTTTCCCCCTCCCCTCTCCCGCCTCCTTTCCCCAGTCTCACCAGAGTTTCATTCTCTCCCTCCCAGTTTTGTTAAATAAAGAGAGTTTGTGTTCGTGAAAATACGTGTATTTTATTTGACATCAGGAAGGGGGGGTTAGGGAAGGGTAAGTGGAAGAATGTGAGGGAGGAAAGAGGCATAAGCCCCCAGTGGGGCAGACCAGGGAGGCTCTTAGTGCTCCTCAGGGTGGAAGCTCTCCCTCAGGGCCTCCTGGATACTGACAGCCCCCCGATTGACCTCCCAGATGGCAGCCTGCAGAAAGTGCAGCCAGGCTGGCAGCAACGCGTCCCAGGGGCAGCTCTGGCTCCATGTTGCAGAGTGCTGTGGTATCCCGAGTGAGGGCAACCAGAGCACGCAGAGACAAAATGCTTTGCTGTCCCTCAATGAGGTAGACAAACAAGCAGGGAAATCTGAGAACTGGCTGTCCGGGGGGAGAAGAGGTGGGTCCCTTTAAGCACAGACCTCAGATAGCCTTAGGCAGCAACCCTACACAGTAAGTCCTGACCTGGTGCCCTGCCGGAACTGGTTCTGGCCAGCCTTAAGTGCGATTCAGAGTCCACTCAGTGTGGACGCGCTATTTCGAAATAGCAAAATGCTATTTCGAAATGCATTTTCTGTGTAGATGCGTTATTTCAAAATAAGCTATTTCGAAATAACACTGTTGTGTACACATACCCTCTGAGACTAGTCAGCAAGGAGAACGTTGGAATTAGACTCTGTTTTAAAATATGTTTATCACAATGTTGTAGTTTCAACAACCCCTGTCTACTCCAAAGAACATGATGTTTTAATGACAATGTCTTATGAGAGCGATTCTCAAACTATGGGGGTGCGTCTAGACTACAAGCCTCTTTTGAAAGAGAGTGTCTAGACTGCAACCACTTCTTTCGAAAAAGCCGTTTGCATTTAATAACCCTTTTATTCCAAAGAGCATTTTTGAAAAAAGGCGTTATTCCTCGTGAAATGAGGTTTTCCGCAGTCGAAAAAACTGCCGCATTCTTTCGATTTACTTTTGAAAGAACGCGGCAGCAGTCTAGGCACAGGGGAGGTTTTTTTGACAAAAGTCCACTTTATTCGAAAAAACCCTGTAGTCTAGACACACCTGGGTCACAGCCACATGTTCACGGTGCTGGCTGAAGCCCAGGGTCAAAGCCCAAGCCCGATTCTGAGGGCTAGAAGGTGATGCCTGAGGGTTTCAGTCCTGTGTGCAGGGACTTGGGCTACAGGTCACCCAGGGCTAAAGCTTGTGGGCTTCAGCTTTGCTCCTCCCCAGGGCAGCGAGGCTTGGGTAGGCTCAGGCTTTGGTACCTGCGCCCCGTGGGGAATACAGGGGATGAGAAGCTGGAGATGAGTCAACAGGGCGCCCTTGTAGCCAAGGCAATGAATGGCATATTAGGGTGCATTAGGAGGAGCATTTCCAGCAGATCCAGAGAAGGGATTATTCCCCTTTATTCGGCATTGATAATGCCACATCGGGAGTATTGCGTCCAGTTCTGGGTGATCCCCTACAGGAAGGATGTGGATGCATTGGAGAGTGTCCAGTGGAGGGCAACAAAAATGATGAGGGGGCTGGAGCACGTGATTTACGAGGAGAGGCTGAGGGTTTGGGGCTTATTTAGTCTACAGAAGAGAAGAGTGAGGGGGGATTTGAGAGCAGCCTCCAACGTCCTGAAGGGAGGTTCCAAATGTTCTCAGTAGTGACAGGTGGCAGAACAAGGAGCAATGGTCTCAAGAGGCATTGGGCAGGTCTAGGTTGGATATTAGGAAAAACTATTTCCCTAGAAGGCTGGGGAAGCGCTGGGATGGGTGCCCTAGGGAGGGGGTGGAATCTCCATCCCTAGAGGTTTTTAAGTTCCAGCTTGACAAAGCCCTGGCGTGGATGATTCATTTGGGGTTGGGCCTGCTTTGCGCAGGGGCTGGACTCCATGACTCCTGAGGTCTCTTCCAGCCCTAGGATTCTATGATTCTATGAATTGGGGATGTAAAATCCCATTTCATTAGTTAGCATGTTAAACATTAACCAATTAACCAGGGCAAGCAGAGGGAGGTTGCTCCAGCCGGGCTGGTGCACCCTCCCTCTCCTCGCCCATGGCAGGTCCTGCAGGGCTGGAGCAGCTGGCTGCCCTCAGCAGGTGGGGGGCTGCTGCAACCTCCATTAGTTAACTGTAACTGTTAAGGGGGAGGTTTGCTAGTTAACCGGTTAAATATTCATATCCCTGCTCTCAATCCTGTGTAGTCCCAATCTGATATTCCTTGCAGCAGAGAGCAAATGAGCAGGAATTTTCCACCTGCTCTTCCTAGGACCTGCCACAAATCTGTTCTCAGTCCTAATTTTACTTCTGTAAAGACTGTCAGAACCAAACCCGCTACAGCTACATTTTCTAATGGTCTCGGCAGGAAAGAGGGACCTGAGAGCCATGTTATCTAGTGAATAATTTAATCACTGGAACAGTTTACCAAGGGCTGTAGTGGATTTGCTGGAAATTGTAAAATCAAGATTGAAACAGACATTACTTTAGGGAAGTTCTGTGGTCTGTGTTATGCATGCCATGCCCCCTGGTAGATCATCGCATACCTCAAGGGTGCGTCTAGACTGGCAAGATTTTGTGCAAAAGCCGCTGCTTTTGTGCAAATACTTGCCAGCTGTCTACACTGGCCGCTTGAATTTGCGCAAGAACACTGACTTTGTAATGTAGAAAATCAGTGCTTCTTGCGCAAATACTTTCATGCTCCCGCTCAGGAAAAAGCCCTCTTGCGCAAGAATACTTGCGCAAGAGGGCCAGTGTAGAGAGGGAAGAATTGTTTCGCGCAAAAAAGCCCCGATGGCTAAAATGGCGACCGGGGCTTTCTTGCGCAAAATCATGTCTAGACTGGCCACGGATGCTTTTGCACAAAAACACTTTTTGCGCAAAAGCATCCTTCCCAATCTAGACGCGCTTTTGCAGAAATATTTTTAACAGAAATACTTTTCCGTTAAAAGTATTTCCGCAAAATCATGCCAGTCTAGACGTAGCCCAAGGGTATGGGTACCTTTGATTGAGAACCACCGCTCCCACTCTCAGTGTCCTCTGTGTGTTTGGGTTGGTGTGGATGGAACATGGCTCCATGGGAGGAGGTTATAGGGGGCAGATGAATAAAGTATGTGAGAGCAAAGCTTATTGTTTTTGACCCTGCCATTAGGGTGACTCTGTGCAAGGGCAGAGTCCTTAGGCAAACCTTTTTTGTCTCCAGTGAGAGAGGTGGAACCATTGGCCAAAGAGCTCCTGGATTGTTCATTGAGGGCAAAAGCGTAATAAGATGTAAAAGGGTCTTGGATATTTATGTGGATCTTAATAATCTGAAGTTGTTATAAGTATTGGCAAGAGAGTTTGGGAAGGGATATTAAAACTTGTGCTTCAGGGCTTAAGCCAATTTCAGACTAACAGAAACCAGGATGAAACCTTCATGTGGGGCATGATGTCTCCCATGTACCTACGGGAGTGTTCTTGCATCTCTGTCTAGTACTGTCAGATACAGCATGCTGGGATAGATGACTCTGGGTCTGAATCCTTATGTAAATCCCTATGTTCCTGTGCTATGCCAGCTGTGTTACAAATAAGGCTGACATCCTATCTGGAAATTTCTGAAATCTGATCTCCATTTGTTGAACTTTCAACGCCTGATTCTGCTTCTACAACTGCCCTGCTATTTTCAGGCCCTCAATACCATTCGTTGTCTAACCCCATTGAGCTTGCCACTTAGGTAAGAGTTAAAGAAGAAGGATACTTGCATCTTTTGAAAGATTAAAATATTTTTACTGTAATTCATCTGGAATGGCAACACTTTTCTCAGGGTCAGAGACAGACAAGTATTTCCCCCTTCTCCCCTCCCTTCGTCTACAGGAAGGAAGTGCTGGCAAGGGCCCTCTGAGCTTCCTGTCAACTTCTGAGCATATTTCCAGACACAATCTTCTCCACCATCCATCACCCAGACCAGCAAAACAATTGCTGCAGTGCAACAGGAAAAACACACGTCTCTCATAAACAATTTGGAGGCTGTATGATCCCAAACCACTGGAATTCACATACAAGCCAGATTTATCTGAGAGTTACATGTGACAGGAGATTATTCAGTACTTTCTTCTCTTCCTTTTTTAACCAGATGTTTCAACTAAAATTCTCTTTTAAAGGACACTTGAAACATTTGTTTAATAAACTAGTTGCTACATTTGCAAAAGTCAATAGAATGTATACTGCCTCAGGCCACGAAAAGGACTAAGTTTGGTTTCTGGTCAGAAGCATGATGGAAGTGGTGCATTTGGCTCCGGGGCAGAAGGTGATTGGCCAGAATTATATTACTAAGGCAGATATCCCTGCCAGATGTTCAAGCAGTCATATTGAGAGTTCCACAGCAGGACACCGATGCCTCCCGGGGCATCTTGAAGAAGGAATAAATATGGTGGAGAATCTGAAGACCTCATCCCTGGTATGGGGGCAGTGGCTCTCTTTCTGAAAGGCTTAGGAGAGTTATTTATGGAACTCTGTTTCATAGAAGCTCCATTTTCCTTTTTTTGTGTCAGAAATTGCATTGCAACATGTATCTGCATTCTCAGTACAATATTCTACTCATCTTTTGTTGGGCCAGTCCTTAAACCAACAGCCAGTTTTACATATCTTTGTAATAAACTTATACTTGCCAAATTTACAGTGGAATTTCATCCTGGTTTGGATGTCCTCTTCTCACCCACAATGTTCTGTGGGGAGATATCATGCGCTAACACCAGGGACATCCTTCAAGGTTGTTTCATGACACCATCACACACTGGCATGTGCCAGGAATGAAGGGCCCATGGAAACAAGGTAGAAAAGGTTTGGCATCTAGGTTGGTAAGAGAGGTCGCCAAATCAAGAGATCTGCTTAATCAAGCATAGGCTGAGTGCTGCTCAGGAAACTTAGGATCATTTGAGTAAGTCTAAGTTTAAGGGGAAATACTTTTGAATATATTAGAATGTCAGCATCTGTTCTTAGTGGAGAAGAAAATAATTCAATGGCAAGGGCCTAACTAACTCACCTAGGGTATCTCCCATGTAGTCATCAGCTTTTCCACAGTACCCCTGAATTGTAGTTGATTGTCAGTCTTTGCTCTTTCTAAAAGATCCATCATTATTAAAATGTGTCAGTGCAATTCTATTTATAATGTTCACAATGTAAAACAGTCTGACAGCTAAATTTGGCTAAATAAGGCTAAAACCTGAATGTATGCTGTAAACTCTGTACCCAGAGAATGGGTCATTGTGTGGAGGAGACAGTTTTCATGTGAGGCTCATAGAAGGCAGTTTGCAAAGGGCATACTTTAAAGCCTTGTTATCTATTATTGAACCAAGAGTAGTAAAGGTGAATCCTGTCTCTTCCACCCACTGGCCTAGGTAGAGTCATAGAGTTTCGGGCCAAAGGGGACCACTAAATCACTTAGTCGGACCTCCTATAATTTCCTAGGTTGACCACACCACCGAGCACCTGCACACTAAAATACTAGCTTTTGGCTTGTCATCTCTGCAGACACCAGTCACCTGAAGAAGTGGGCTGTGCTCACGGAAGTTCATGATATATAGACTACTTGTTTTGTTAGTCTATAAAGTGCTACCAGGCCATTTGTTGTTTTTTAAGTTCATCTCTGCAGAGTTAGCCAGGGCTAGTCTAGCATAGGTGGAGCATCCCCCCTGGGAAGGCCTAACCATGCCAGACCTGAGTGGCTGCATCTACACTTGTGCTGTTCTAGCTTTGTGCTGGGATGGATTTGCGGCAGGATATCCCAGGGTTCTTAGCAGTGCATTGAAGTGGGCCACTCTATAAAGTCATTCACAGTGTATTATGGGGAACTTGTCTGTCCTCCTTAGCTCCTGTGCAGAAGTGCTCTTATGAGTCCTCCTGATATGACATCACAGCTGGCGTCAGCTTCTGGTCAGCTGGCATCATGGATAAAGGCATCTGGGGTGACAACTCTACGAGGTGTGGCAGAAATAGAGCAGGCAAATGTGGGTTTAACCTTAAAGTACAAAGTGGAACAGGTCAGGAATTAGGAAAGAAAGCACAGCTCTTGCCTATCTTGTGGGATAGCATTGGAGAACTGACAGTCCCTGGGCTTGGTTAGCCTGAGTTTTCATTAAAAAGCGGCTGTATTTTCAGCTCAGGCTGAAGCAAAACTTGAATACAAGCATGTATCCTGCTAGCTTAGGCTTAAAGCACCCTCTCGCCTGGATTAGAGGATTCTTTGTGTGGCTGAGGAGGGTTGGAGCAATAGCACCAGAGCCTGAGGTAACTGCAGCGAGGAGACAGTCTACTCCTGTCGCTGCTAGCCGCATCCACTCTCTATTCGTTTAGTTTGTGGTGGTTTGTCTTGGAGCATAAGCCCTGTGGGTCAGGGACTGTCTGCTATTTACATTGTGTCTGTACAGCACCTAGCACCCTTACTGGGACTTAGTTTGGGGTCCTACACTGCCCCAAAATCCTGATCAGTTCTCTTGTTTTACAACCCTGTCTCCCTGTTGTGTAAACATTTTCATTTCGCTGTTTTATTAATTTGATTATAGAGGGGAAGCCATGAAAATGGTCAATATGCACAACGCTGTAATTGCAGAAATCTGCCACCTCTAGAGACTCTTGAGCGTTCCTCAGCCGCATCTGGTTCTGGCCAATCTTGAAGACAGGAGAAAGGGCTAAATGGACCTCAGGTCTGAGCCCATCTAGCAATTCTTGTGTTCCAAAATAAAGTGACAAAAGCTTTGTCTTTGTTCGGTTCCCGTTGTAGTCATTCAAGGGTCCCTTAGTATGATATGGGCTAAGCCAGCAGAAATGTGATTTGTTGACAATGTCTCTTCAGCAGCATCGCCCGCTTGAACTCAGTCACCATGTTCTAGCCGAGCTCAGCGAGGAATGCAAGGCAAGAGTAACGTGATCGTAGTTACTCCAACTGCCAAGCCAAAGCGCTGCTGCATTCTGAACTTACTGCAAATGAAAGAGAGGCACTATCAAGGGAATGACAGTCACTAGTTTTTATGGTCACCCTAAGTCAGGGAGTTGCCCCCTTCTATGGATCATAATCCTGATTAGAAAGGGGAAGACAGGATGCCTGAGCACCGATGATAAACACAAAAATCCATAAATTGCATTAGTCTTGGACGCCTTGAAGCAATAGACACGCTGTTATGCCAATGCAGCTGTGGGATAGGGCATGCACTGAAACTCATCAAATGAGTCGGTACTGCCAAAAGGTTGCTCATATGTTTAGGATGTGTCCAAAGACACCGAGCATAAGTCACCAGCATCTGAGAATTCTTCCAAGAAGATCCTTTCGTTGCTTGGGGATCTGTACACCAGCAGAGCTATCAGCTGGCTACCTGGTACATGGCAGAGGTAGTGAAGATGAAAGATTATAGGCAGCTGCTTCATCCTATTCTTATTCTTATTCATAGATTAATGGATTTCACAGTACCTGGCCAATCCTAGCTTGCCTTGTGGCTAAAACAGAAAAACAAAATGGTCGCTGGCAAAAAAAAGCCTCTTCTTAAAGGGGCCATGCTGGTTTTTTTTTTTTTTTTTTTTTGCTTAATAACTGCTGTCAGGGTCCTTTTTTCCCTCCTCAACAGCTTTGGTCTTCCCCTTTTTTTTCTCAACAGAATTTTTTTCTTGGTGTTTTTTTGGGGGGAGGAGGGGTTCGGTATTTTGGGTTAAACCATCTGGCAACCCTATCTGGACTTGTAGCCAGGGGAATGATGCTGCTGTAATCAAGTTTCATTTTTACTTTTCTAAAGAGCAACGAGGCCGTAGAAACACAGCTAGTTCTCTGAGGGTTCTAAGCCAGTGTCTGCTCTTTGTGTATGTGATTGTGGATTTTTAAAATGAAGCTATTTTGCAAGCCCTTCCTTCCTGCATTTCTGAGAAGAAGGGAGGGGGGAATGTTTAACTGTTTGCCTCTGACGGAGGAGGAAAAACTAAAGAAAATAATAGATGCAATCCTTAGTAACTACTGACCTTTTGCTTCAGACTGGTGATGTTTTTCAGTGGTGGAGCCTCCAGAGATTAACAGCATCCTCCTTGCTATTGTACTGCCCGCTCAAAATGGGGCTAAAGTTCAGCTTTTATGATGTTCTCACTCTGGGCTTGTGAGAAAAAAGGCCACATTCCATTTCTTAGGTCAGATGAGTGCAAAAGCTAACTGAGTTCTGCAGTCTAACCTCAGGGCATTAGGCCAGTTCAGAGCGAAACTGGGAACGACAGGCAATTTAGGTAAATATGCAGCCAAATCTTCCTCCTCATAGATTCGCAGCAGGTGGCAGAGTGAGGGTTCTTTGAGTTTGCACTGTTAACTCAAAAGCACTGATTTATTTTATGATAGTGTGTTGCTTTTTCATACAAAATGTACTGCTTGTTGTTACTCGTAAAGCGCTTTTATGCTTGGTTGTTCAAAGAGTCTCTTCGATATTGGACTGCCCTTGCTGGAAATGAATGTTATTCCCCAAGACAAAAGCCAATAAGTGAGTTTTGATGGTGATGGGATCTTTCAGCTCATTCTCAAATGAATTTCCCCCCATGTCCTGCAAGTCATTCTTCAGTCTGCTCTTGGCCTTTGGTCTCCCTGATCAGTTAGGTGTCTCCCTCTGGGACAGTTAAGTGTCCTCAGAGCCACTGGCCTTCTTTCACTGTCCATTTTGGTTGCCTTGCAGCCATCTTTTCCATTGACCTCAGTTGCTTCTGCCATTGCACAGTGTGCTGCCAGTTCCAGCAAAAATTCCTTTCATTCTCATTGTGGAAAAGTGGAATTATAGTTGCCTAGGGCTTAATGTGATGATTCCCTCCGTTAGAAAATGGAAACAGCTCTTCTAGGGATGGGGCACCATTGTATACCGAATGGGCAACTTATTTCTAAGGTAGTGTTAATGTTTTACGGCCCTCTGAGTTTTCAAATGTTGTGAAACAGTTAAAAACTAAAATTTGGATTATCTTTACAAGGGGTGCCAAGCAGTTTGTTTCCCTATCACTGTCTTTGTGACTTTACTCCTGGTGAGAGCATGTCTGCATGTTTGTGTAGCCCTCTTGTGACTCCCACAAAACATATGCTGACCAGTCTCTGGAGGAGTAAGCTCCCTTTGCCATTGGAATGTCCCTGGCGTACGGGGAAGAGCTAGTCACATGAGTTTGTTCTGTAGAAAACTCTGGTTGGCACATGTGGTGTGGTTTGGACGATACAGTACACAAATATGAAGATAATCCCTGCCCTAGCAGGCTTACAACCTAAAATATAAACACATAGACGGCCTTATACAAAGAGGACAGCTTAGGTGTGGGTTATTTTTTGAGATGGTGGTTAGCGCTGCATGAGCAAAACATTCCTGCCAGCAGCAAAGAGATTATCTCCAGAGAGGTTAGTTTTAACACACTTTGAAATGCACCTCTGGATGAGTGATTTATGGATGCAGCCATAAATCACATCTCTGCTTTCTCCTGTGGTGCACACCTGAAGCATGCCAGCAGTGTATGTGGTTGTGGTGGGGAGATGGCCAGCTTCAAAACCACAGACTTGTATCTTTGTTTCTTAATGTCAGGTTTTGTCGCAGTCTTTTTGCGGTTTTTCTGTGCTCCTAGTTTCATCAGTAGCATCTTTACAACTAATTTCCTCCCCTAACCCTCAAATTTGGTAAATACAGCAGAGCCAACAGCCTCCTCAAGTCCCTGGGCAAGGTGGGTGGGGGTAGCTCCATGCTCCCAGAAGGGGTGGGTTCGAGGGCAGCCAGCCCCCAGCACAGCCCAGAGTGCAGCACCCCCACCAGCCCTCCATACTGCCCTGAGTGTGCAGTGTGGCACTCCTGCAGCATTTTTAAGTGCTCAGGGCTCCAGCCGCTGCTACAGCAGCAGTGGTAGTGGCCAGGTCCCAGCACAGTTGCCCCCTGTGTCTGCAGGCCTGGGTAAATAATACCGTGGAAATAGAAATGTAGAATCGCTAGTAGGGCAGAGGCAGCTGTTTCTGCAGACTGTGTAAGTCCACTTAGAAGACTGAAGCTCACTGTGTATCTCTTTTTGTAGTTTTAAATTGAAAAGTTATTCTGCAGTCACTCAACCCTATGACTTTTCTGTTTTTATAACGAATGGTGCAATGGTACAAATTCAGGGAGGTGCGGAAGCGTGTGCATGTTAGTTTGCTTTCGCTCAGACCTTAAATTTCTCCCAGAGAAAATAGACTGAAAGGGTAAATGAACGGCTAGTCAGATAGCAGGGTTTTGACCCCCACCAAATACTTGCCTCCACCCCTTTTGTTTCCCATTTTGATTTATTATTCCAGCCAGTCCCTTTCACCTGCCAGGTGATACTGTCACTTTTCTGTATGGCTTTATGAGAAGTAATCCCATCCTGGCACATCCCATTGTCCTGGCACAACCAAACCCTGATCTTTCAGAGGAAGCTGCCTACCAATATTGCTGGTCCTCCTAGCTCTTACAGTTTAGAAGGAGTTCCTGAACAGATAGACAGACTGACAAAGTCTCACAAATATAGTAGATAGGATCCATTTTCAAGTGTGGGTGTTAGGTTCTATTTATCGTACTGACATTGCATACCACCACCATGGCTAGCATGTTCCAGAGGCACGTGATTTAAATGGAGCTCTGCTGGTTTACGCCAGCTGAGAGTCTGGCCTGCATTCACCTCATTATATACTTATGCATCTGATTTTTTAAAGTTTAGGAGTAGAAGAATTAGTTTTTACTATTATTATCCATTTCCATTCTGTTCTTGACACTCCTTGTAGTCAGCTAACCAAACATTATGAACAAAACCGTTACAACTATTTGATTTTTCTTCGGCTAACTGGGCTAAAATTAGCATTATTATGTGTCTTCATTCAAGATTGTTTAACCCCAGAAAAATTTTGCCCAAAGTAGATTTCAGATTTTGCTGCAGTGAATGTAGCATGATCCTAGAAACTCAGCACAACAGGACTTCAGGCACTTCAGAGTTTTCATGAATACAGGGAAGTTTTCCTTCGGAATTTTTAAAACCTCCTAGGCAAAATTAAAACATTCCTCAGCAAGGAAGTGAGCAAGCTGGGGACTCTCCAACAGATGTAATCGTTCAAGCAAAATTTTGTTTGGCTTGGCTGAGGCTCTTCTTCATTCTGCCCTCTTTCATCCAGCCGCCAGACTGTGTCTCTGTTTTAATGTCTCTCTATTTTTGTGTCTTTCTCTCTCTGTGTCCACTCAATATCCAGTTGTAGAATAAAGCAACCAGTACTAACCTGACTATTTCCAAGATAAACTACACATCAGACTGAAAGAAGAAGCCTTTAGTTGTCACAAGGACTGGTGTCCACTCACTTCCTAGAACTCAAGGCTGGTAGTTGAGCTATGACTCGGCCAAGCCATGAGTGATTATTAGGTTTCTCTTTTGTACCTTTGGTAGAGACCTAAATATGGGCACCAAATGGGAAAACAAAGTATATGGCAAAATAGAAATCCACTTTCTCATGTGGCTAGGTCATTCCCTGTCCCCACTGAGATGCATTTTCTTCTCTCACCAGAACAAAGCTCATTTTGCCTCCTTTTATTAGAAATCCCAAATTAAGCTCTATGCTGTAAGGTCAACTTGTGCTCAGTCAGGGTATGTCTACACTGCCACCCTAGTTCGAACTAGGGTGGCTAATGTAGGCATTCGAAGTTGCAAATGAAGCCCAGGATTTAAATATCCTGGGCTTCATTTGCATCTTGCTGGGCGCCGTCATTTTTAAATCCCCGTTAGTGCGGACTCCGTGCCCGCGGCTACACGCAGCACGGAGTAGGTAGTTCGAATTAGGCTCTCTAATTCGAACTACCATTACTCCTCGTGGAATGAGGTGTACTGGTAGTTTGAATTAGAGAGCCTAATTCGAACTACCTACTCCTTGCCGCGTGTAGCTGGGGGCACGGAGTCCGCACTAACGGGGATTTAAAAATGGCGGCACCCGGCAAGATGCAAATGAAGCCCGGGAAATTTAAATCCCGGGCTTCATTTGCAACTTCAAATGCCTACATTAGCCATCATAGTTCGAACTAGGGTGGCAGTGTAGACATACCCTTAGAGTAGTTAGTAACCATGTAACAAGGAACTTGGAGCTGGGCTTCTTGGGGCCTGATTGTGATACTGAAGTCAGCACTGGGTAACTCCACTGAAGTAAATGCAGTTACATTTGTGCAAGGGCAGTGTGAGATCAGTGTCAGGCCCTGGGTCTTTGTTTTCATTTCTACACGATTTACTTCGTGACCTTGAACAAGTCACTTAACATCCCCTTTTATAGAAGGGGAATAACGCTTACCTGTCTTGGAAAGGCGTTGTGAAGCCTAATTATTCTTTACAGTTTCTTTAGATTTCTAAATTAAAATTGCATATGTAGTTTAATAACAAATAACATCATAATTTACCTCAGGATACAGCTCTTTAGAGCTCAGCAGGGGAACGCCGGAGCAAATACAGGGATAGCTTCACAATAGTCTCTGTTATTAACAAATATTTCTTTTACTAAGTATAGAAACTTCTGGGAATACTATGGCAACAGTAATGGTCTGAATTAAGAAAGGATGAAGACATTAATGGCAGTCACTGTAAAAAGCGTTGTTGCCCAGAAGGTCAGTAAATCACGAATCAACATTATGCCATAGGGGTCAGATTGGTTGAGAAATCAGGCTTCAAAACTCAAATGCTCCAAACCCTGCTTCCCAGAGTTGAGACTGCCCCTCTGTAATAGTGCTGATGGTGAGTCTACAGCATCAGAGAGAGAGGTGGGGTTCTTGGTAGGGATCTTAAATTTAGATTAATCAACTATCACCTCCACCACTAAGAGCCAGGAGCATGCGGCCAATGGGGGACTGCTTGAGTCCCCTGCTGGCCCCGTGCTTCCACCATACTTCTGGTTTTAAATGTAGCAAGAACCCCACGCTTGCTACATTTCAACAGTGGAAGTACTGCCAGTTCCCTGCTGCCTCTCCATCCCCCCTACCCTCACGAGATGGTGTAGGGGGGAACCGGCTCTGGTAGTCACATTGAAATCAGATACAGGACTATGTAGCACTTTAAAGACTAACAAGATGGTTTATTAGGTGATGAGCTTTCGTGGGCCAGACCCACTTCCTCAGATCAAATAGTGGAAGAAAATTCCACTATTCCACCAGACTAACACAGCTACATTTCTATCACTATTCTACATTGAAATCAGTGAGGCTTTTGAAGAAGCAAGGTACAGCTCGGTATAAGTCAGGCTGGTGTTCTCAATTCATCATCTCAGGTCCGTGGTGAAGCAGCCTGTTCTGTGGGGTATTGTGAGACATTCTGCCCAGTGTAATCAGAGGCCAGGCCTGTAACCTCCACTAGAAGTGAAGTACATACAGATTTTGCTTTGAGAACAAATGGATTTTCTTTGAAAACTCTTAATTAAAGAGGACTGAATTTTCTTGGAGAAAAATATGGGAACAACTACATATTATGGTCGACCTACAATGCTTTTATTTTGCAGTAACAGCCATCCTGCTTGTGAATCATACAATGTTCAGAGCAGTTTCTTGATAGTGGGGAAACCATGGTTCCATATTTTAAATAATAATACTTGATAGTTTAGAGTTGGGGAAGGGAGAGAGAGCTTGCTTATCTTATTCGTTCAGATAAACACCTCTCAACATCCTGTTTTTGTCATTCGAACAGGAAAAGAACGATTGTTTGAGATGTGCGTCAGTCATCATTGTAACCAGGCAGTCTCATAACCCTACCCTTTTACCATAGCAACCAACAGTCCTCTTAGAAATGTGTCAGTGGTATGATGACAGGTATCCTTTCTTTTGTACGTCAGCTTCCAGTATAGGGGCTATAACTTTACAAGCATCGTGTGTAGTGGACACCCAGAGCTTTCCCATTTTACCTCCGATAAAGAAGTAAACATGTCAGCTTTGTCTGGCATAAATAAATGGACATTGCCATTTTTACTTGACTTCTGTGGTACCTTTAGTTTCCCGTACCTATTACCAGGAGTCTTGAAAATTCAGAGGTAAATTATTTAGTCTTCTAAAGAATTAAATAACTGGCAAATGTTAACCCGAGTTTATTTGTAACACTCTCAACTCATGTGTAACACACTCAGCTCATGTGAGAGAAGGGGTTGTTTGAGACAACTGTTTGCAAAAGTGAATTTGGCTCTTGGCTACTGATGAGTTTTTAGCTGTGTGGGGAAGGTCGGGGAGGGGTTGGCATCACTGAGGGAGAGGCAGTTTTTGAAACTTCCCAAACATCAAAGTAGGGTGAAACGAGATCACTGGGGAGGTTAATTGGGGTTGATCCTGCATTGAGCAGGGGGTTGGTCTAGATAACCACTGGAGGTCTTTTCCAACCCTCATCATCTATGATTTTGTGGGGTTGGGATGCATCGTTACCAATCTGTGGTGAGAAATCAAGAGAATGGTGGTGCTGTATGTGGAATTAAAGAGGAAACATTATGGTTCCAGGAAGAGAAGAAGAAAAGGGTAGTCCTGTTGACTCCAGCCACCTGGCTGTGTTTCACTACCTAGAAAGATAGTCCTCTTGACGTGGGTCACGCTGCTCAACACCAAGGGGCTGCCTGCATAGACGCTGACCATTAGGCAGTGGTGCCCTAACAGATGCCGAGGGCTGCTATGATAACTTTGGCTACCAGGCCATTTAGGCCTTCTTAGCTCTACTTTATTTCCCCACAACCTAACACCACCTGACAGGGTGGACCTACCCTGCGACAATGACAATTTTGTGTCAGTTTCTTTATTAACCATCTTTAAAACAGATTGTATCATTGTTTTTAGCTCTGCCTCTTCTGTTACCTCCTGATGTGCTTATTTTTTATCACTGTGAAGAAACCTGTTATTTTTGTTTATCTTTATTGTAATGTATTGTCCCAACCCTCATACATGTGTTATATGTGGTAACGTGCTGTATAAGTTGGCTGTTCAGGATTGGCATCAGAATGCAAACATTAAAATAAATATGACAGAAGTACAAAAATGAACAGTGGCAGTTTTAGCTATTCTGTTGTGTCAGCATGAATGCAAAATAACCAGGGATTGCATTTCATTGTGACTAAGTAGGAAATGTGATCCTGGCAGTCTTTGGAAAGTATGTGGACATTTTGGCTATACCATTAGATGTCATTTAAAACACATGTTCCCAGGAAGAGAATGCATAGCTGATTGAGCTGAAGGAGGTGGAATGATAGTAATGAAAAACTCAATGCTGGAGATTCTCCTAAATCCGGATGGGCTAAACCATTGCCATTCAGAGACTGAATTGCCTGCTTCTATTCCCTTTTCTGATTTACTGATTGCCTGGCCCCATTCCTTCCCCTGAAAGCCAGGGATGCTTTAAACCAGAATGGGGTTATGTTAGCTGGCTGTAAGTCTGATTTTTTAATTGGATGCACCTAGTGTTGAAGCATGACAAGTTTTGCAGAAGGAATTAGAAAAAGCCAAAAGCAGCACAGAATCCCCAGTTGTCAGGAACATGTTTCAGAGCTGTTGGATTGTGGGTGGCCTCCTTTCTTTACATTTCTGTTTTTCTCCATTTGGTTTCTAACATTATGCCAGGGACTCTTCTCATGCTCGTGGTGCATCTTACAGAGAGTTAAATGAGTCTTTTGGGGGGTGAGAGAGCCTGCAGCACAAAGCAAGGAGGACGTGGCAGGATCCAGCGATATTGTAGTAACAAGACCCTAATTTTAAAAATCAGCGAATTATTTAAAGTACAGTCCTTTTGGCTAAGTAACTATAATCTCTAATTACTAGATATTCCCATTTCACTAGCTAGCCAACATGTTGGCAGTTGGCACTTTTTCCTACATATCTGAGTAAAACCCAGTAGTACTGAGCTGTTTAACAAGTCTATAAAGCACAGGAAGAGTAGCACACCCTTCTGCCTTTTTAGGATGAATGTACTATTACAAAGCTATTTCTGCATACTTTCAAATGATTCGACATTCCTCTACTGCTTGTTTTGCCTCTCCTCTTAATGTCTGCTTTCTCCTAATGAGCTCTGCAATGTAGTTACGATGCAGGGCTTCAGAAGGCATATTGAGAAGTACAATCCTGGTTCTTATAAAATTGCCCAAACATTTAAAAAATGTGTTGCTTTGTGATACATGAATTCATACAAATTAGTATCTATTTACAAAGAAAAGTATATCATTCAGTCATTCATGATTACAAGAGCAGTTCCCTGTAAAATCATGTTCACAAGCTCAAAGAATCAAACTGTAGTAAGGCTGGAGAGGCTAATTATTCCAACTGCGTGTAGCTGAAGTTTAATTAAGAACAGGTCAGGCTGAAAACTTTAAGGTTATAAATATCTGTTCGTTACTTAGAGTGGAATTTTGTATCTCTTTTTTTAATCCTGAATGCTAGTCTGAAAATTCCAAGTTAATGGTACCTTAAGAAACAATCTCTATAATCACTAGAAAGGATAGAAATTCATCTTCAGTATCGCCCAAACAATTTTAACTTGGTCCCTGCATCCACTAACCTTGCTCTCTATGTACTCGGTGCATCCTGGGGTCAGGAGACAAATGTTTGGCTGAGGCACCATTGACAAATCTAGGCAGTTTATTACTTCTCATGTGGAATCAAGACAGTTGAGATGGTGATAGATGAGTGCGATTACCCGCAACCCTGCTCTAGCTTGTGAGGTTCTCATTTCTTGAGTTGTTAGCTCCAGACTCACTGCCTACACGCGTGCATAGCTTCACAGCACGATACCATGCAGACATTTGCAGTCATCTTTTCTTTTGCAGAATTGTCCCAAATAATCATTCTGATGCCTTGAAGATGTCAATTGAGGAAGCCTGTTTGCTGGGTTTTAGGATTATTTTATGCAAAAACCACAGGGGGAGAGTTAAGGCTCTTTTATGACTTAATAGATAGATGAGTGGATTTGGTTTGGCTACCATTGTGTTTATTATCTTTCTCTTGTTAGACATGATAATAAAGACAGCATTTTAAAAATGAAAGCCTGCCCATTTTCAGGCTAGAGACGTGACTTAATGTTGCTTTGGAGAAGGCCTGAACATTGAGAGAAAGAACTTGACCTTATCCAGCAATAAAGTGCAGCTGTAATTGACTGATTGATGCAACCCTAAGTTGAAGTTATATTATCTTCTTTCTCTTCCAGTTTCTTTTAATTAGCTGACTATAACTCTTTCAGGCTTCAGGCTGTGTGGTGTCTATTGGCTCTTGACACAAAGAAGAACTATCATGAGATTTTTCACTGGTAAATTTCTCCTCTGGGATTTGATGTCTCATTTTCCCCTGCAAGATGCACCAGTGGCTTTAGTTAGTAAACGGATTTCTGTTGCCAGTAAAATTGGTGAATAATGTAATTGAATTTTGAAATGGCACATGACCAAAACCATCATTTTACTTCACCCGCCCGAGAGTGCCAGTTTTGTCATGATCACGATGTGTTTTGAATGAACAGATAGAAGTTTCTGGCTTTCCTCAGAGGCAATTTTCCAGCTTAAAAATATAAACACTGTGGTTTTCATGGTTTTAAATATAACCACCGATACTGAGAAATGGAAGAGACTGGATTTACAATCGCCCCCTTTTATTACTGGACAATCAAAGAGGGTTTATTTTCTTAATTAAAATGTTGAATGCTATGGAATCACTGTCAAAAAACTTGAAAACATGAATGTGGAGTTTGGGGGTGGGGCCAGAGGGGAAGTCAGGTAGTTTATGCCTGCAGTGAGGAGGTGCAGGATATGCTTCTTTCCCAGCGCTCCACCAAAGCGTCGGCCTTTTCCCGCCACAGGGCGGTGGGATCTCGGTGGGGCTCAGCGCCGCCACTGCTGTTGCAGATGCAGATCAGTGCCCGCTGCAGTGATTGTTGATGAGATAGCAGTGTCCCTGCTCTACCTCGCAAGTGGAGTAGGTCACCAGTCCAGGGCACAATGAGACTTTGGACCACTAACTCACTTGTCATTTGTTTATCTGATTCAGGACTTGAGAATCGCACTTGCCAGTTAGTGGGGAGCTTTCCATGGCAAGCCATTAGGCTCTCAAGAATGCCACTTTTATCTGAAAAGTAGTTGGTCTGGTTGGCAAGAAACCTGAGCTAATGTAGTGTGGTCTTCCTGAGCCTACAGGCTGCCAGCTCCTGTGCTGCTGCCCCATAATGCTGCGCATCGCATGCCGCAGAAAGCAACTGACAAGACCCCACATGGGCAGGGTTGGAGAGCCCTGTGACAGCAGCAAAACTGTCAAGAATAGTGTTCATTTCATGCGACTGCTTTTGATATCTAAAGGCTGCTTGTGGGACTGGTACTGGAGCTATTCTTAGAGGAGAAGGGCCAGACCATGGAGGGAGAAGGAAGATACTGAAGACATCTGTGTAGTCTTCACCGCAGCCAGGGGAATGGGGAAGAGACCTCCTCCCCACAGCCGCCAGAGAAGGGATGTAATAATATAGTCGATCAACCGCTAAGCAAAAACTTATAGGTTACTGCTATAGACTACACGCATTTTCCCCCCACCCTTTGCCAGTACATTTTTTAGCAGGCTGGCCAGCAGCCCATCTCAGTCCCAGGACCTACCCTGCTGCGGCTCTGCATTTAAAGTGTATTAGGAGCCAGGCGGGCAGACAGCCCAGCTCAGTTCTGGCTCATGCCAGGTCTGGGAGCTCAGACCCTTCCCCCCAGACAGGGGCTGCCCAGGGACTATGGAATAGTCAACTAACTGATAAGAATTCGTGAAGTTAATCGACTATTCAATTAACCAATATTTAACATCCCTACTCCAGAGGCTCTGGTTGTGGGAGAGGAGACAGGCAGCTCCTCCCTGCCAGTAGCTGGAGAAATGTAGACCTTCAAATATATATCATGTTTTGTAGCCAAAGGCTGAGAGGACAGGAAAGGGTGTCCACACAGGGTTCAGTACAGACTCCAGTACCCTTGTGAATATTGCTGTGGGGCTGTGCAGCAGACGGTTTTGCCTCTGAGCTTCCCCATCTGTGTTTGTACCTGTCATCGGATGGTAGATGTTCCGTTCATCCGGCCTTGATCAAATGTTCTCAGAAACACTCCATGTAAACACTCCATGCAACTAAAATGATTAGGGGTTTGGAACGGGTCCCATATGAGGAGAGGTTAAAGTGACTGGGACTTTGCAGTTTAGAAAAGAGGAGACTGAGGGGGGATATGATAGAGGTCTGTAAAAGCATGAGTGGTGTGGAGAGGGCAGATAAGGAAAAGTTATTTATTAGTTCCCTAAATAGAAGAACTAGAGGACACCAAATGAAATTAATGGGTAGCAGGTTTAAAACTAATAAAAGAAAGTTCTTCTTCACACAGTGTGTAGTCAACCTGTGGAACTCCTTGCCAGAGGAGGCTGGGAAGGCTAGGACTATAATAGAGTTTAAAGAGAAGCTAGATAATTTCATGGAGGTTAGGTCCATAAAAGGCTATTAGCCAGGGGATAAAATGGTGTCCTTGGCCTCTGTCTGTCAGAGGCTGGAGAGGGATAGCAGGAGACAAATCGTTTGATCATTGTCTTCAGTCCACCCCCTCTGGGGCACCTGGTGCTGGCCACTGTTGGAAAACAGGCTACTGGGCTAGATGGACCTTTGGTCTGACCCAGTATGGCCGTTCTTATGTCTACACGAGTTAGTAGAGGGAGAGAAGGGGACTGCTGTGAGAATTAGGATTTGTGTAGCGTACTTACTGCATCTGTGTATTTCTATATACGATTCCTTGTTCAGGGGAATCAAGCAGTAATTGTTTCTTTCTTGGATGGAGACACAGGGACCTGCAGTGAGCTTGAGTGTGGTTGCTTTCTAAGGAAGAAATTATAGTTGTGCGTGTGTTTTTCTCACTATTGTGCTTTCTCACATAAACATGCTGTGTAAGAATACCTTTGTCCAATGCTCCTCCCTACTTTCCTTTCCAATTTGCCCTGCTCTTCCCCCCTTCTCCTGTTGTTTTGCCCGGTTCTTCCACCAGACCTTCCTGCAGCAAGAGACACTGCAGCAGCTGATGCTAGTGTCCATTTTAACCTCTTTTTTTTCCTCTGCCAGCAATGTGGGAAATCAAGACAGACAAGGAGAAATAGCCTAGTTGCTGAAACTATGTCTTGACAGCAGCCCTGGACATCCAGGAGAACATCTTACATAAAAACGGCCAAAGTGGGTCAGACCAAAGGTCCATCTAGCCCAGTGTCTTGTCTACCAACAGTGGACAATGCCTCTCCTGTCACCCATTCCCAGCTTCTGACAAACAGAGGCTAGGGACACCATTCCTGCCCAGCCTGGCTAATAGCCATTGATGGACCTAACCTCCATAAATTTATCTAGGTCTTTTTTGAACCCTGTTAAATTCTTGGTCTTCACAACATCCTCTGGCAAGGAGTTCCACAGACTGACTGTGTGAAACAGTACTTCCTCTTGTTTGTTTGAAACCTTCTACCTATCTTAGGTCAGATCCATCAGACGTGCTATCTTGGGTCAGATCCATGGTTCATCCAGCCCAGTATCCTGTCTTCCAAGAGTGGCCAGTGCCAGGAACTTAAGAGGGAATGAACAGAAGAGGACAGTTTGAGTGATCCATCCTGTGTTGCCCAATCACAGTTCTGGTAGTTAGAGTTTTAGGGGCTCCCAACACAGAGGGTTGAAGTTCTGACCTACCATCTGTGAACTTACCTGATTTTTTTCAAAGGAGGAATAACTGCTGGGAAGATCCTGCAGTTTGCTGAATGCCTGGGTTCCAGCAGGACTGTGGGAATGCAGGAAAGAGAGGGAGTTAGCTAACGTGGGAATGATAGCTGAAAGAGGTGGCACTTGGCTATCTGGTACGTCCTATTGAAATTCTTTAATTTTTGTGAAGTTGCTTTGTACTTGTGATGCCTTGTGGCATTTATCCTGCGTCTGGGAAGATGTTCTTCAGAAAGGCTAGTGGCAGTGCTGCTCACTTTAAGTGAACCGGAGAGACTAATTACATTGCTACTTTTCTGACCTTGTCTTCAAGCTGCCACAGGGTTTCACTGTGAAAAGATTAGGGGGGAAATCACCAAAGGAGGAACTTGTTTTGATGACAGAGCTTGTTTTGATGAAAGCTCGTAGCTTAAACTCTTTGGGATATATTATTGGCTTTTCATACATTTCCCTTTGAAATCTGTGAGGAAGGTGTACAAGTATATGCGTGTGTATAAATGATGAATTTTTATTCTTCCAAAAGGAAAATCAGTGGCTCGATAATTGTTGCGGAGCTTGACTTTACCAGTGAATGATGATGTAAAATATTATACAATGAATTGCAAATATCACACTTTATAATGTAGCTTAGTTGAAGCAAAAGTTTTTCACTTTAAAGTAGCTTTTTTGTTGGCCAAAGTGGCATACCATGATAAATAGTCTTTGCACATTTTGAAATCCTTTATCCAGGTTTTATATATAGCATATAGAAGGTGGTTTAATTGTGGGTCTTTTTGAGGTTTAATTAATTAACCCAAAGGCTTGAGCCTATTTTTAAGTAGACTACATTGTGGACTTCAGAGGTTAGCAAAAAGTTCCCCCAGTAACATGTTCTAACTGATGCAAAATTGAGTAAGAATATTCTTATGAACATGCAAAAAACAATATTCAGAACTAGAATAGTTTTTAAATTAAGTATGACTAAGTTTTGATTGTTCCAGGTACCTCATTCTGACTGGTTTGATGCATAAGAGATGTTAATGTAACTTTTCAAGTGGTTAGAAAATCTACTTTTAAAACATTCTGATGACCATTTTGATCAAGAAGGCTTGAAAAGTTGCTGTGATTATTGGTTTGGTTTGTGAAAGCAGTGAAAAAGCCCAGATGACATTCTCATAATTTATTCTGCATCACATCTTTGGTTTTGGGGCTTATTATCCTCTCATACTCTCGGATAAATTGTGCCTTGTCAGGCTCACCATAACCCTGGGCCTAATCTAATCCCACATACAAGTATGCTGAGGCACAGCAGCCTTGCAGTGATTGCCCACTGACCGAGTGTCTCCTGCAGTTATGAAGGCGGTCTCCAAACCAATTCTCCCACTTCAGTCTCTCATCTGAGTGCTGAGATGACATCCAAGCCCAGGTCTATTCCAGGGAAAGCTTCAGGAAGCACTGATAATCCTTGCTAAACTAAGCAAGAAACGACCTGTTTTAGGACTGTACAGTTTTTTAATTTCCAAAATGGGAGAGACCAGTCCAGTCCTATTTGCTGAAGAGCGGTAACATGATTTAGTTGTAAATACACCCTGAGAGCTTTGCACTGAACAATCATTTAAGTGGGTGTGGGTGTTTAGTTAACGCTATGCATGGATGATGTCTGTTGTGGTTTTGTTAGGCTTTCAAAGTGAGGGGTTTTAGCACTTTAATCCTGAATGACAGTTGGAAGGTTGGTGGTTTCAAACAGTGGCATGGAGGGGCCTATTTCTCTTCAGCAGAACAATGCCCCAGTGTATGTGGACTGCCTGTACAGAAGCACTAAATCTGTTTTGTTTTTCTCTCTCACCCTCCCCCCCCTTTCCCCCCCCCAGGCCAGGACTCACTCCTATTGCTTAAAAACCTTCAGTCCCTCTGGACAAAGAAAGAAATGAACAAGGTAAGGCTGTCTATATAGGGATCCTCCCTTCCCACTGGAGCTAATAACAGTATGCAGAGCATGTCCAGTCTCTGAGCCGTTGGGTCAGCCCCACAATTCTTCATGATTGCTTTCAACTTCAATGCAGAGGGGAAGGACCTACAGATCTGCAGTGTGAAGGGAAATAAAAGGCAGACTTTTCCAATGAGCAGCAGTCGTGGGACACACATACAAAGACTGTAGCAGACAGGCCGAGTTGTTAAAAAAAAAAGAAGCTCATCTTTTATTTTAAACAATTTTTCTCCCCTGAATATAGCGAGCAGAAAATCTGAAAATGTGAAATATCCGGTCATCCTTAAACCTGGCAAAGAGAGTGTTGAAATCGCCAGCATATCTTCCCGGGGGTGGGAGTGGGGGTCACTTTGCTAAGTGGATCAATATTTAAGCCTCCATATTTCATGGCTGTCTTTTCCTGTTTTTATTTCTGGAGCAGTGTGCTGGAGTTTGGCTGGACAGTGTCTCTTTGAAATTGAGATATATTTAACCAGTCCTATATTTTCTAGGTGCTACGTATAAATTTCTCTGAGGGAATGATACATACTATGGATGTAAAATCCCATTAAATTAGTTAATTGGTTAACTAATTAAGTGAATTAGTTAATTAAATGGGACTGCATGGGAGTAGAGAGGGTATTTTAGCTCAGCTGTTTCCGGCCCAATGCAGGGCTGCTGGCTCCCAGCAGGTCTGTAGCAGCAGCCCACCGCCCGTAACTGTTGCCAAATGTAGATGAAGTATGTATTAGGGATGTTAACTAAGAAAACTAACAAAAAAACCTAGACGTAAGTGATTAATCTTTAGCTTCCCATGTTTAGCAATCTCTGCTTTGCAGTCAAGTTAATAGCATCAAGGTTTTCCTGATAGACCTGGGAATTTGCAAAATAATGTGTTGTTGAGTGGAACATACCCGCTGGGCTATATGCTAGTATGCCCAAAGGACCCTAGCCTACATGCTACATCCTAGTTGTCTGAATTGCTCAGTCATCATATTTAACTGGTGCGTTTATATCTTCTTGTTCTTCTGGCTTGTGGTTCTCCAGCCTTAGCCACTGAACAGATGGGCAGACTGCAGTCAAGAGGTATCTTTGAATGGTCAGTTACCGACGCAGTCTAGAGCTCAGCAAGTGTGAAGACTAGGGCTTCCTACCAAGTTCTGCAAGAGCGAAAGGAAAACGTTAATAGTGAGGGTTCATTCCACCTGGACAACAGCAGGCGAAAATCATCATCCAAATCCATACGCTCTGCAAACGGGAATTTGGGTGGATTGTAACCAAAATGTTATGAAAAGGAGCCTCTCAACTGAAGTGTCCAGTGCAGACTATATCACAGCTTTCTTATAGCAGAGGGAATTCTGCAGGATTCATCCCAGCCTCCGTAACGTATTCAGCAGGTCTCTTGCACTGCGCCACCGCAGGAGTGCATGTGATTTCAGACGATTTGCTGTGAATTGGCTCTGAAGGAAGACAGAGCCTTTACTGAGGAAATGTTCCTCAAACACAAAGTGTGGGTGCACTGCAGGCAGGCACAGCCACGTGGCTCTCTCTCCCTCCACTACTCTCCATATCTGCCAGTGCAGGTGTTCGAACCACTTCCCTTTGAAAGGGAAAGATGGGCCTCCCGACCACTAGAAAAGCCATTGGATGGATAAGGCAGGGAGCCATGGCAGGGATGGTGAGGGGTAAAACAACTCTGTCATTCTAATGCAGGGCTGTGCTCCTGCTGTCTGCACTGCCATGATGCACACACATTGCTTCTTCAGCTGCCTTGACACTAGACCTATTCAGGCTTTTGAGCATTGCCTGCCTTCAGAACTACATTGCGTTCCATGCTGATGCCAAAGGGAGCTGTGTGCATTCTCTGAGAACAGAATAAGGCCCTGAATTTGCAAAAGTGGCGAGGAGTCCTGTGACACCTTATAGACTAACTGAAGTGTAGGAGCATAAGCCTTCGTGGGCAAAGACCCACTTCGTCAGATGCATGTCATCTGACAAAGTGGGTCTTTGCCCACGAAAGCTTATGCTCCTACACTTCAGTTAGTCTATAAGGTGCCACAGGACTCCTCGCCACTTTTGCAGATTCAGACTAACACGGCTACCCCTCTGATACTTGATGCCCTGAATTTGTAACCATTCGGCCCCCATCTGCCACTTAACATCATCACTGTTCCAGACAAGATAATTTGAAGTAAAGTGACCCGAACTTTGCATGTACAGTAAATGAGTAAAGTTAAAATGATATACATTGATTTCATCAAGACCCCCGGTGACTTATGCAGATGACTTCTATTAATGCTAAAGAGAGTTAATCACATTAATTAATCTTCTCCTTGTGAACACTGATAGAAGAATAGATCTCTACATTTGGCTAGGACCATGCTGGAGGTTTTCAGAGTTCAGTGATTTGTGCATAGAAGAAAAACTTTTTTTTTTGGGTGTAATACAGCAGGATTAGTCAAAGGGTCTTTGCTTTTGTAACTTGGAATAAAGAGCTAAAATGAACAAAATAAAATAGATTGTGTAGCCCATAAGTTTAAGTTGCTAGCCTGCTTTACCATGTAACATACTTCTTTCTTGGACTGATTTGTGAACTCCGGTCATCTGAAGAAGTGGGCTGTGCCCACGAAAGCTCATGATACCATCTTTATGTTTTGTTAGTCTATAAAGTGCTACCAGACCATTTGATGTTTGGTTTGTACTACTTAGTTACTATATCCTGCTGTCACTGAATCAGAGTTCCAGTAGATGTTATTCATTATAGTTATTTTTGGTGTTTGGTTGTTCTGCAAGAAACTGCCAGATCTCTATCCTGTATGATTAGCTAAAGCAAGTTAGTCTGGGTAGGTGAGGAAATAAGATTTGGGCATGGTAGTTTGGGCGTGAATTAAGCAGTGCCAGTTCTCTATAAAACATCCATGCTGGAGATCACAGTTGTTTGCTCTTCAACTTCGTCTACCTTCTATCAAGTTATGAGTTCAGCTTTGCAGTGTAGCTTAGTCATTCAACATTTTTAACCTTCAAATTCATGGGGCATGCGAGGGACAAGTCTGTCTCTTACCACCAGGTCTTCAGGTCAGGGAGTGAGTATGCTAGGTATGTAGTTTTTATCATAGAAATGATACCACCCAGAGCCATAGAATTTTATATTGCCTGGTAATTCTATGTTTCACAACATTTGTTAGTCTTTAATTTATTTTAATAAAGTGTTAATGATTCGGTATTATCTTTGCCACGCAACTCGAGAGTCTCTTCCGAGAAAGAACTCTCTGTGTTCTCTCACTCTGTGGCCTTAATTGGGACAAAAACCTACTTATTTTCTGGTCAGATGCATCCTGTGGCAAGCCATAATCCCTGGCCCATACATTGAGGTCAACTTCTGGACACCAGCCAAAAAATTCTTATACATGGGAGTTAGTAGGCTGTGAAATAGTCTCCCAAAGAAACCCTGTCATGTGAATTATTGAAAACTAGATCTGCCATAGTTACAAATCTACGTTAAAAGAATCTTGTGCTGGAGGAATGATGAACAAGGTGATTCAGGTAGCACGTTCTGTCCATCCCGTCCCATTTTTCACTTCCTTGGAGCATTAGCAGACTTTAAAGAAGGATTTTCCCATTGCTAAGAATAGCTAAGTGATCCTTCATCAAAAATCAGTCCAGATGTACTGTCACTGCTCTTGCCAGTTTTGCGAGGGTTCTGAGCTAAGTTGGCATGAGTGAGAGCTTGCTCTCTCTCAGGCCATTGTGTTCTGCTCAGAGTCTGACTCCAGCCCAAGGAGATGCTGAGCTGTGCCGAGAAGGCCCTTGTTCAATCCCACATGTGCTGAAGTGGGGCTTTGGGAAAAAAGCCATTTCTGCAGAGTGCAGTTTACTTGGCTGGTCACTTTGTTTTCCTTTGGCTGTTGTGTCTGATACTTACAGTTGGATAAGAGCTTGTCCCACTGTAGCCTGGCTGCTGCTTCTGCTGAATTTTGCAGTGAGGGTAGAATTCTGTGTTGGACTTCATGAGCTCTTGCCACAGGGAAAATGCTTAGGGAAGGAGCAGACTTTTATCTAAACACACATCGTTGTTAGTCATCAGCATTGTTTTTGATGCAGCTGATAACCCAGGAAAGAGAAACAGATTTATATTTGTTATGGGTCTGAAGGTTTTCTCAACATGAAGGAGGCTATGGAAAATTACTGGCAAATCACACTGTCTTCCAGTAGCTATTTTAGATGAATAAAAAGGAAAAAAAACTAACATGCATATTATCTCTAGATTTTTTTGTTTTGTTTTCCGTATTCTTCTTCAGTCGTTTTGTGTTGATTTCATTTGATGCTGCAACTGGGGACATCATATAGAATAAATTAGTAAACCTTGCTGCATACAGGAATCAGCATCCTTCAGATTTTGCTTCTTAGCCAGAAAAAAGAAAAGCAGCTGCTGTGATGGAATTCTTCTCTTCTGTCACTGCTCTCCCTCTGCTCCATGCCTGGATATGCACCATGTGGTGAAAAAGGTGCTTGTGGCGCTACTGAAGGATGCCACCTCTTCTCCCTGCCAACCTCTGAACTCATTGGAAACTGTTCTCTAATACAAACATTATAATGATATTGCCTAGTGCTTTAATTTATCACTTAGTCCAGATGGGGAGTAAGTTGCCTATTAGCATTCACAAAGTGAGGGTTCAGTTCCTTCACTTTTCTAAACAGATCACCCTGGAATTCCTTAGATTTATAGCCTCATTTTTTCCATGTTCCATGCTTTTCAGCATCCCGTCTATAATTGTAATGAGCTGTCCACTATAAGAATGCTATGGTGGCCTAAACCAAGTACCTCACGCATCTTTGGAGAAAGGGAAGTTGGGTTTCAAATAAGGCAATTTGAGTTTTCAACAAGTTGATGGGAAATGTTTTATCCTGTATTAAAACCCTAACTCTTTAATTCTCTGGAGTTTTCACTCTAGTGTAAAGTGTTGCACAATTGTGATTGCAGTGGTGATATGATGAATGTAAAAGTTTGCAGTGCAGGAATGGAGGGTTGGTTTTGATCTGTAGGTATGTTGGAAGTGCAGGTAGGCGAGTTTGTAAATCTGCCTGCCTTTACTATCACCACTTCTCCAGTAACACCCTCCTCTCCCAGACCCTCAGCCTGCAGAACAACTTCTCTGTCTCTATAAGATAATTAGTGTGGGCAATTGCCGCCTTTCCCATTGGTTCTGAGGTGCAGCGGGCCATGAAGGAATCTGTAATGACATAAGTCACTGGAAGCACGGATGGTGGTTGAATGACAACAGTTACCTCTCTGAACAGATTCAGTTAAATAAGAGTAAATCTTTGTGCTGGCCGGGGGAAGGGAAGAATCACTAATCTCCTGGGTTTTGTATCTCGGCAGCTCAAGGAAGAAACCAGGAGGGGCTTTGCAGCGTTGGAAGACCCGCTGGCAGGACTCCTGGACATGCTGGAGAGCAGCAGTGACTGGCAGGGAAAAGGTCACTCCCTGGGATGTTACATCACCAATGAGCTGCAGCTGTGGATAAAGGAACATCCTGTAGGCCAGCAGGTTAGAGAGAGAAAGAGACTGAGCCTGAAGAAAGGGCCTCCCATTCCTACAGAGTCCAGTTCCTTTCCACCCTGTGACTTGCAGATGGAATTAATCCTGAGGCTCTCTGTTCCTTTGTCACTGGCCTGAAAGGAAAATGGCCACTGGTGCTAAAATACCTTCCCTTTTCCTCCGATAGCCTGGGAGTTCTGTCTCCCCAAATCAAGCTGCCTTGCTGGAATATGGAGCTTTCAGACGTTCCCTTGGCTGGAGGCTTGCCCTTAGGAACCACCATCCCTGCTGTCGGCAAAAGCCCACTCACTGTCTTCTCTCCCAGTTTTGCATGCACACAATGTTTACTCTAGGATCATGTAAGTCTTGCCAAATGGCAGGAGCGCCTGTCCCTCAGCATGCTGAAAGTGGTAACAATCTGGTTCTCCCCAGTAGCTTAGGTCATCACAAGTCATCCTTCCGTTTCCTGGCCCTGGTGCATTCTTACACCTTGAGATTTTGCCTTTCGGTACGTTGCTTGCTGTGAGTGTCAGGCGGCTTTGTCTTGGTACTGCTCCATTTTTCATTTCCCCCCGAGTGCCTGAGTGTGCGAGTTCAGCTGCTCCATTCAGAGCCCCAACATCTCTCTTTTCTGCCATTCCTGTCTGTTGTAGTTGAATTAAGCACAGGACCGAGAGTCAAGCTCTCCAGAGTTTTACTAGAATGACCATGTATGGAAGTGTGTATTAGTTATTGGGTTCCTATATCACAATGCCATCTGTTTGCCTCATGGCCACTCCAGGGCCTGGGAATGAAACTGACTTCTCATGTGTGGCAGGGAATGGCTGCCTGTGGAGAGCTGGGGGGTGGAAGAGCCAGGAAGCTTGTTTCTGCTGTGGGCACGTATCATTAAGGAAACCTGCTCCGACCTGCTTTCTAACTTCTGTGATGAGCTGGAGGTGTGAATACTGCAAGCAGTTCTGTTGGGGGCCGTTTCCTCAAGTTCTGATTGACCTTTATACCAGGCCTCTCCAAGTTGTACCCCACCAGCATTTAATGTTAGTTTAATTGGCCGCTGTAAAGTAAGTTGTGCAGTGTCTTGCCCTGATTTCTGTGTCAAAACTCCTGGTGGGAACTGGAGAACCCCTTCCCAAAGGGTTGCCTGGTCTGATGTTTTAAAATGTTCTGTTTTGACTGTCATTGAACTCTGTTGGTCTTTACAAAATCCACGTTTGACTCTGATTTCATAGTCTGGCTTGAGACTGAAGAAGCTCCAGGCCCGAGTGTTCAGAATCCTAGCCCAGAGCCAAGTTAATCTTCTTGACCCGCTGCTCAACATTTATCAGCTACATGCAGCAGACCGGACCAGTTTGCTTGGCCATGTCAGCCATATGTACCACAAGGGCAAGTACAAAGAGGTGAGTCTTGACTTTCAGTGAGATTTGCATACTGAGAGATCCGATTCTCTGCTAGTGTCTGGGCCTGGTTTCATTGGGTCTGTGTAAATGCCATTTCACACCAGCAGCGGGGCCTGGCCGTGGAGGGATTTTGTATGATTGTTGCTCTGGATACAGTAAAAGCCAACCAGAAAGCTCTAGAAACCAGCATTTCTGACCTTGGAAAGTCCAGTTTATAGCTTGGTTGGTGCAGGCCAGCAGGCTCCCCAGCTGCCTCTGGGCATTCCCCAGATGCAGGAACATGTCCTGCTACTCCTAGGTGGAGGAAAGCTCGTGGGGCACCATGCACTGCCCACACCCCGAATACAGGCTCCCCGGCACCCATTGGTGGGTGCGTGGCCAATGGGAGCTGCGGGGGCAGTGCCTGCGAGTGGAGGCAGTGTGCAGAGCAGCGTAGTCGTGACTCTGAGTAGGAGTAGTAGGGCCGTATCCCTGCTTGTGGGGAGCTGCCCTTTGTGAATGCCCCCCAGATTCAGCTTCCGCAACCCCCTCCTATGGGCCAGCCCTCTGCTCAAAGCCACTGCTGAATCCAAACCCTCCCAGAGCCCCTCCCTGCTCCCTTTTGCACCCCCCATCCCAGAACCCCCTCCTGCACACCAAATCCCTGGCCCCACCCCAGAACCCACATGCCAGCTGGATCCTTCACTCCTCCTGCACTTATTCTAGTTAACTGGACTATTTGACTGATGGCACCTCCCATTTCCCCAACATTTGGGATAAGAAAGCTTTTACTGCAGTGCTAACTCTTCCTTCAGTCTAATGCCTCACCCTGGGGGACACACAACTCCAGTCAAGCCTAGCCTCCTTTTGCAAGGCTTGAAAGAATTTGATTAATTTTGGGGTAAGTTATTTTGGATGCTTAATAACACAAAAAGTCCTTTATTTCCTGTTAAGGTGAGAGATTTTCTAAGGACACCATAGCCACTGAAACACTGAAATAGGGCCTGGCATTAGGACTAGCAGGCCTCGGCTGCAAGCTGTGACAGAGGGTGTCTGCATTGTGCTGATTCTACTTGTAGGGCTACTTTCAGATGGGGCAGTAAAACATTCAGCTGTGAGCCCCTTTAACCCCTTCTGTCCCTCCCTATGTCTTTCGAAGTTTGAAACCCTTCTAAACGTTTGCTCTTATTCTTTGCTTTCTCTGACCCCCTTGTTGAAGCCCTAAGGTTATCGATCGATTGGGGGGGGCGCCTGGATTTCAGTCTTTACTGTGGAGAAACACTCTCCATTAGTCCCCAAGACACTTTTAATATTCTTATGTGAACAAAGCATTTTTCAGGGTCTTCAATTTTGCCTTATATGTTCATGTCCCACCTCACAAATCCCAGATGAGAATAATGTCTCTGCAGACAATGAGGTCCCTGATATTCCTCAAGACTCATGTACTTCTCAAGCAGATCCGATCCCTCCCGGGGCCTTCGGTATTACAGCTACTTGAGGGGCGAACCAATTTGTTTTTCAGAATAACAGTAATTTGTGTAGCTGAGCCGAGCAGTCCCTTGGGATCCGTGAACTTTGTGTTGTCCCCTCCAATGCTAGCGGACTACAGTGGGTCAGAATGGAAGTAATGGTGGGATAAAAGTTAGTCATTGGAAGATAAATCTAGATGCCACAGATGTGAATGTTTCCTGCTTCTCAAAGTTATGAGCACCTTGGGAATAGAGGTTGTTCATAACTCTGAACAAAACATTATGGTTGTTCTTTCAAAAGTTTGCAGCTGAACCTGGATTTAATATAACTTTGAAACTTTCCTACAAAGAAGAAAAATGCTGCTTTCCCTTTAATTTTTTAGTAGTTTACATTTAATACAGTAGTGTACTGTATTTGCCATGTTCTTTTCTTGGTCTCTGCTGCTGCCTGACAGCTTACTCCTGGTTCCAAATGAAGTGTGTGGTTGACTGGTCAGTTCCTAACTGGTGTTCGTAACTCAGAGGTTCTACAATAATAGTAGCAGGTACATTCTGCGTGAAGCACCCCTGAAATAGGGGAGATGAGACGAGTCTCACTGGCCACTGGATGGCACTAATGCTCCCAAAACATATAGTGGGAGCTTTATTTTCCTGACGGTAAGTTGGGTGGCAGTTAAAGAAAAAGGCAGAAGTGTCTGTGTGGCAAGGTGCTGGAGATGTGTCCATTCTGGTGGGAATGCAGTTGATTGCAGCTGGTAGTGTGTGGAATGCAGCACTGGAGGAATTGACAAAAATGGGTTTTAAGGCTGACAGTTGGAGTTCATGCTTTTGTTTGATAAGGGAGAATCGTCTCTAAGCACAGGTATTTAAAATGTCTGTGATACGGTTCCAGCTGGGGTGCCGTTAGCTATAATTCCTCTTTCTTACACAGATGCTTTTGGGAGCCAAGCATAATGGCCAGACGAGTTTCAGTAGTTGCCCTAAACCATACCCTGAGCTCTAGTGTTAAGAGTATTAGACTCTGTTTTGTGTTCAGGCGGAGCCTGGACAAAATGCTGTGCACACCATGTGTTGTGCAGGACTCCAAGGCGCTGACAGTACTGTAGCCTTTCAGAAGGTCTTTCTCTGGAGCGCTCCGTTTCGGTGTTGGTGAATGGCTTTATGAAAACCAAGATGGCCGCCAGTATTTTTTAAACAATGATGGAATTCAGCAGACCAGAGGCTAATATAGTGCGATGCTATTCTGTGAAGAGACGCTGAATAGGCCAGGCTGTGCTTTAGAAGAATGAGGGGTAGGCAGAAGGCAAGCTAGTGTTTCATGGTCATCTTATGTTACACTTCAGCCTTTCAAAGAGTGTCTGGGGCTGGTTGAATGAACCTCTCTTGCACTCCAAATGCAGGAATCTAAAGACAAAGGAGACTCTTGTCACTCGCAGGCCCCTTTAGCGAATAAAAGCCATTGTCACATGAACAGGGGCAGTCTGGCAGGCTGTGCATGCTTCAGTGCCCCATGATATCGCTAAGTCCCAGCAGAAATCACATTCAGGGCCCTGTCAGCTTTGATTAGTGGGGTCTCATGACTTAATGTGCTGCGAGATTTCATGTCTAAGGGTGGCGGCTGTCTTTCTGTGGGATGAATGCCCTCTATTGTCCACTGAGTTATTTTATTTACATTTTTTTAAACAGCTTATAAAGGTAAAAAGATAGCTGTGCCAAAAAAAAAAAAATCAAATTCCTTTGCTTGTGGATCAGTAGTAAGTGCTTCTAGGGTCAGATACAGTGAAACTTGTTTTGCAGTCAGCATCAAAGTTCTGGTGTTGTTTAACAGCTTTATATTAAATTCTGAACAGGTGGCAGTGGAGCTGGGTTTAGGAAGGAAACAATAAATAATCTTTTTAGCCTTTGACAACCAGAAATATTCCTGGGCTTGAGAGAACTCCCACTCAAAGCTCTCTATGTTAGAAGTCTAGGGACTTTTCTTCTTCTTCTGTATGTTTTTTTAAACAAGAACATTGGGCCTAAGGATTAGCAGGGATGGGAAGATAATTTTTGCATTTAATTTTTAACAACTAAATGACATTATCCTTCTATATTTATATGTTTTCAAATATTAGCAAAAAGTTTCAGGGATTGATTCATTTTTGTACTGAAAATAAATTTAATAAATATGTTGTCTTGAGGTGGTAATTGATAGTTTTCATTAAAAAAGACAGATTTGTTAATTATATCTAGGGATAATTGCTGAAATAAGGAATTAGGCAATAAAGGCATTAAAATATATACTATTTATTTAGTTTAAATACACACATCTTAGCGTACTTAAACAAAAAATGCATTAATACAGGATTCAGGCTGAGAGTACATATCAGTAATTGAAAGTAAAATACATTACTGGGATGGCTGAGTTGTTCCAAAACCAAGCATGACAATCCCAGGCTATTCTGATAGGGTCAGACTGAAAAATGCAAACATGCTAAGGTTTAGCAAGTCACATTTCAGGCTCACACTCTCCCTTATGTCAGCCCTCTAGTGATGTCTTGCAATAATATAATTAAAGCATGTTCATGTTTATAGTCTTAAATGGATTAGATTCAACTGATGTTAGAATATCCATTATATTGTTTTTTTGCTGTAGTGTCGCTATAGGGCAGACTTTTGTTTTAGCAAGATCAGACTAACACGGCTACCTCTCTATTACTATTCAGACTTTCCTGAGCTGTTTTGTGGACAGTTAAAACCTTCCTGTGATGCATTGTACCGTAAATCACTGATATGTTACCTGCATTGTAATTTAGGTTTTGTGGGGGATTTTCCTTATTTAATTAAAAAATTAATATGTGAACCCTGAATAAGAAAGTAAATGAGTGTTATCATATGATAGTTCTAATTGGAAGATGGGACCTTAAATCTTTTCTTTTTTAATTGTATCTGTTAGGGCCAAATTCACAAGATACGCTCTTGCTGCTTTATGCAGCTCAGGCCCATCCCCAAAGACGCTGGCCAAACACACTGACTAGTTAAACTGGGTTGAAAGCTGTGTTATGTCACCGGAGATGCACAAAACAGCCCTGTCCAATTCATTTTCCCCTCCCTTCTGTCTTTCACACTATGACGTGCTTATGTGCATACATGCAGATTTCCATCCAGATTCCCTCCAGGTTCCTCTGCACGCAGCCCCAGATTCTCCTCCTTTGTGTTCTCCACAATTCCCTCCCTGCACGCACACCTGTTTTCTTCCCCTCCCCTGCTCTGCATGACACTGCACGCATGTAAATGCTCTCTCACTCATTCATCTGAGTTTTCCACTCTCTTTGAGTAGATCTCGTGCAATGGGGAGTATCTGAAAAGAAATACTTAGACTTACGGGTAAATGTTTTCAGCTGAACATTTTCCCATCATTAGATGCGAACACACAAAATCTTCAGGTAAACAAAAATTACCTTCTTTCAAGTGACCTCCACCTTCCATCATTTCTAATGGGAGCAAGGGAGGTTCAGGTTGGACACTAGGAAAAACTTCTTACCTGTTTTATCTAGGAATGGTCCAGGGCAGGACACTGGACACTCTGACCTCTCAAGGTCTCTTCCAGTTCTAGTGATCTATGACTTTATAATGGTCACCTCCAAATTGTGCTCAGGGAAGATGAAGGCCCCTGTGGGATGAGGTAGAGAAGAACACTATGAGGCATAGGTATCAGAGTCTTCTCAGTCCCATTTTAAGGAGAATATCTTGATTGAGGGCAAGCTGGGAACATCTGTCCTCGTGTGAACAGATCCTTGGATCGTTTTTTGTTTTGTCCACATGTGAAGTTTATTGTGATTGCTGCTTGACCAGACTCGCTGTCTTCAGCGGACTTTGGATCAGACCATTGGGAAGTCACATTTTGCTCCTATCTTTTTTTCCCTGTATCAGTCAACCAGTTAGTACCTAGTCCTCATCATATGCCTGCCCTCCATTGGCTTGGGACCAGAAAACACATACACTTTTCCCATGCTTCTATTTCGATCCACTTTGGAAGTGAGTGGGGTGGATGTGAAGGAGTTAATGTAGCTTATCTGGGTTATTTCTTTGCTGTTATTTTTATTCGCACTGGAAACTCTGTATTTGGAACACGTTAGTAGGAACAGAAAAGGCAGCATATGAGTATTCACCTTTTTGACATCAGATATGTTGGTTTCGGGGTGCATTTTGGGGCCTTCCTAATAAATGCACGGTGTGTGCAGACATTATATGGATTTTAGGGTTCCTGGATAATGTGCTGAGCAGATCATATTTAAATGGAAGGTGTTGATCTTGCTTAGTGGTGAAGACAGTTTGGATTTGGGATTCTTATTTCCTTGCTGATCCAGTTTTGATCTGAGGTTTCTACAACTAAATTAATATGATTACTAGTTTCCAGTTATTCTAGTTACTTCTGGTCCAGTGTGGAGTATGCACAAATACTGTTTCATGGTGGGGTGTATCTTTAAGTATCCGCTGATGCATGCCATCTATATGTTGAAGTATTTGTTACTGGACAGCAAAATGAGTCCCTGAATGAGATGATACATGTGTGGAAATTTTATCCTCTGTACAAAAAACATAAAAATAGGCCGATTTCACTGATTTTTTTGTGGTGGAAACTGAACAATATTAAACATTGCAATAACAAAATAAATATTTTGCAGCCAAGTCAGTTGAATCTTCATTTAGGCATGTCTCTCCTTATATTACTGATATTGTAAACATACTGATACTCTCTCATGGTCTCCTTTCTGTTCAAAGAAATGGACTCTGTAAATAACTCCTGTAACAGGGCTTTCTATTTGTTATAACACTGATAGTCATAAAATCAAGAAAAGTATTTCAACAAAATTGGGGGAGGATGGCTCAGTGGTTTGAGCATTGGGCCGTTAAACCCAGGGTTGAGAGTTCAATCCTGGAGGGGGCCATTTAGGGATCTGGGGCAAATCTGTCAGGGATGGTACTTGGTCCTGCCATGCAACTGGACTCAATGACTTCTCAAGATCCCTTCCAGTTCTATGAGATAGGTATACCTCCATATATTATTATTAAATCAGTTAAGTATGTGCTTAGTTTGAGATTTAACTCACTGAGACTTAAGTACATGCTTAAGTCATTTGTTGAATAAGGATGGGTTTAAGGACTTGTTTGTGGGCCTTGCTGAATCAGGGCTCAGCGAACATGTTTTAGCAACCCCCTGGCAGAATGATATGGGTGTATTGATTTTCAATTCACAATCAACGGTTATCCATTGTTTTGCATCACTTTACTGTAGTAGGGCGGAAGTTGTATCTAGTAGAAGAGGAAAACTGAAGCCAGTGTGGAAGCAAGTTCTTGGAATTAAAACACAGAATGGGAATTCAAAAATTCTTTTTTTGAAGTGGCTCTGCCACTGACTGTTTGTATGACTTTTGGCAAATCATCTTACCACTCTGACATACTTTCCTCATCTGCATATTTAGGATACTGATTCTGATTAACTTCACCTGGGGATTACAAGCCTTAGTTCATCAATGGTCACAACACAGCATAAAAGGAAACAATCTAATTATTATCATCTTTTTATTTGTGATTCATTGCATCTAGGGCAGTGTTTCCCAACCTAGGGGTGGCCATTACATTTCGAAAGGGTCGCCAGGTGTCTTCCCAGGTGGCTCTTAAGGAGCCATTCACACATTTTTTGAATTGCCCTGGGTCACCAAGTCTTCCTGAATTGTCAGAATGGGTCCCCATCTGGAAAAGGTTGGGAACTGCTGATCTAGGGCATGTGGGGGGCTACATTTGAAACATCTGTTGATTTTTTTCAGATTTATGAATGAGATGTTTACACAAAATATAACTGCATAGCACAATTGATAAGCACTGAGATTCGTGTTCAAGTTAATTCATGAATATCTTTTTTATTCAGATTTTAAATGTATATTCCTGGAGAAAATTAACTGTCAATTGAGTCTTTCCAAACACTTGATTAGAGAGCCTGTTTTTTCTCTCTCTTTTTTTTAATAGTGTTTGATCTCAGAATTTTTCTTCTGAGGTTTAATACAGTTTAAAACATGAAATGCCACTGATAGTGTTTTTATGGATTTCTAAATGAAGTCCATTTGCATTTATTTAGTACATTCAAAAGATAACAGTAAAAAAGAATCATTCTGTGAAAAATGTGTATAAAAGGTCTATCTATATGTCCATTTAGAAACACATCCATTTATAAGCTCTCCCAAGCATACGTCCTCCGCTGCAACAAGAAATATTTTCTACCTTTTGTGTTTTCTAGGCAGCCATTCTGAGTATAAAGCTAAAATTACAGCTAGATCTAGATGTGGAAAAGGTAAGTCTGTTTCCCCTGTAGTCTTCCTGTCATCAGCTGTAGGCTTTGATAAACAAGATGCATAGTCTTTCAAAAAAGTGGAAGTTATATACCAATAGTAAGCACTAATATCTGATTTGTAAGAAGTCACTATGGAGCTGGAGCTGCTAAAATGACATTTCAATCTGTGAAATGACTGAAAGATTGTTTCTATACAGCTTTACATCTTCATAGAATATTTTTCTAACTAGGATCTGAAATATCAGATTTGTTAATTCTGTTTTACAAATTATTGTTTAAATACACAGCCAGTCCCATCTCCTCCCCAGCTCTCCCTATTCAGAATAATGGGTGTTAGAAGATAACTCAAGTATTTTCTACTTGTGTGGTAGTAAGAGGTGGCATGGGGGAATTAAATAAATTCTAATGCCAAAAGTTTGTAATGTTATAGCTTAATATTTATGTTGAAAATTCTGTGAAGAAAACTCCCTTTAGGCACATTTGAATGTAAAAATATTTGTTTAAGATTTAAGCAATTCAGAATCCTTTTCTGAAACACTTACAGACCTCAATATAGAAGAGTTTGAGCCAGAATGTGGCCCATACTGAGCAACGGTGCAGGTGTATAACTCCCCCGGTCAGATTCTGAGCGGGAGCAAACTGGGACTGCTCATGCTTCTGTGCCTGGAGCCTGGGAGTGGCTGGACATCTGGCCTGCTTGAAGCAATGCCGTGGGAAGTAGTCTGCACCAGGAATAGAGCACAATGTGTCTGAAATTCTTTGAAAGTGCAAATCTGTTTTTCCTTCCTAGATGTGCACGCCATTGCTACTTCAAGAGAAAATTAACCTTGTAGAGACTTATGTGGCAGAATACCCTGATCTCCAGTGCAAACTCTTGAAGACATTGGATATGTGGTGTGAACCTGGTTTTAATACTGCAGATGTTTCAAGGTAGAAGATTATTCTATTTTGTGTTTTGCCCTCTTATTTTCAAACAGCATACAATGTTATATGGCATTATGAGCAGGTGCTAAATAGCTATGAGGTAAGACTAATATGTTCTCCAGTGTTCTTTCTAATAACATGGTGTGAAAGCCATTCTACTAGAATTTTTTGAGGGGTCAGCAAATATGTGGACATAATATACTTAGATTTCCAAAAAGCCTTTGACAAGATCCCTCACCAAAGGCTCTTAAGCAAAGTAAGATGTCATGAGAAGGGAAGGGTTTTTTTCATGGACTGATAACTAGTTAAAAGGCAGGAAACAAAGGATAGGAATAAATGGTCAGTTTTCAAAAGGGAGAGAAGTATCAGAGGGGTAGCTGTGTTAGTCTGGATCTGCAAAAGCGACAAGGAGTCCTGTGGCACCTTATAGACTAACAGATGTATTGGAGCATAAGCTTTCATGGGCAAAGACCCACTTCGCCAGATGCATGTCTAAATGGAGAGAGGTAACTTGTGGTGTCCTACTATGGTGTGTACTGGTACCAATCCTATTCAATATATTCATAAATGATCTGGAGAAAGGGGTAAACAGCGAGGTGGCAAAATTTGCAGATGATACCAAACTTCTCAGAGTAGTTGAGTCCAAAGCAGACTGTGAAGAGCTTCAAAAAGATCTCACAAAACTAGGTGACTGGACAACAAAATGTCAGATGAATTTTAATATTGATAATTGCATATTCCAACTGAATCCCAACTATATGTATAAAACGATAGGGAATTAATTAGCTGTTACCACCCGAGAGAAATCTTGGAGTAATTGTGGATACTTCTCTGAAAACATCCACTCAACATGCAACAGCAGTCAAAAAGGTGAATGGTGTTAGGAATCATGAAAAAGGAATAGAGAATAAGACAGAGAATATCTTATTGCCTCTGTATAAATCCATGGTACATCCACATATTGAATACTGCATACAGATGTGGTTGCCTCATCTAAAAAAAGATATATCGGCACTGGAAAATGTTCAGAAAAGAGCAACAAAAATGATTAGGGGTTTGGAATAGCTGCCATATGAGAAGAGATTAAAAAGTCTGGGACTTTTCACCTGTTCACCTTTGAAAAGAGACAATTAAAGGAGATATGATAGAGGTCTATAAAATCCTGACTGCTGTGGAGAAAGTAAATAAGGAAAAGTTATTTACTTGTTCCCATAACACAAGAACCAGGGGTCAGTAAATGAAATTAATAGGTAGCAGGTTTAAAACAAAAGGAAGTTTTTCTTCACACAATGCACAGTCAAGGTGGGGGGAATTTGCCTTGTACTGCATTAACCAGTTAAGATCTTTATTCAAACCTAAGTTGATAGTGTTGAACTTGTAAGTGAACTCCAGTTTAGCAGTCTCCCTCTGTAATTTGTAGAAGGATGGCTTCTTTTAAATCCATCACTGAATGTCCAGGAAGGTTAATATGTTCCCCTATAGGTTTATGGGTGTTACCATTCCTGATGTCTAATTTGTGTCCATTTGTCCTTTGGTGCATGGACTGTTCAGTTTGGCCAATGTGCATGGCAGAGGGGCACTGCTGGCACAGATCACATTAGTGGATGATGTGCAGGTGGATGAGCCCCTGATGTTGTGGCTTATGTCGTTAAGTCCTGTGAATGGTGTCGCTAGTATAGAGATGTGGATAGAGTTGGGAATGGGGTTTGTGCAGGCAAAGGTTCCTGGTTAAGTGGTGGTGTGGTGCATTGTGTGGCTGCTGGTGAGTATTTGCTTCGTGTTGGAGGGTTGTATGTAGATGAGGATTGGCCTGTCTCCCAAGGCCTGTGAGAGTGAAGTTGTAGATTGTCAGTGATGTGCCAGAGGGGTTTTGGCTGTAGGTGAGGAGTGTTCTGTTATTTTCCTTGTTGGGCCTGTTTTGAAGTAGGTGACTTTTGGGCACTCATCTGGCTCTGTCAATCTGTTTCCTTGCTTCCCTAGGTAGGTGTTTTAAGAATGCTTTATAAGCAAGTAGATGTTTTCAGTGAACTCTGTGCACAGTGACTTAAATACCTATTTCTTAAGCAGACCTAGTTGGGCTGTGAGGGATGCTGGAGGAAAAAGAAGTTGCTGCCACCACCCAGCTACAGACAACATCCCTGCTATTAAAAGGGAGAAGTACCGTATCTGCTTGCATTGATGTGATGTTTCTTTCTAGTTTTGTTTGTTTTGTTTACAGGCAGTATCCAGGTTTACGACCTGACAAACTCAACCACAGAATGTTAAGCAAACTGGTCTTCAAGCTCCTAGAACAATATAACCTAGATCCAGGTATGTGATATGACACAAAATCATTTAATCACCTTTCTAGTGAACAACTGATAAGCTAATCTGTTTTCCCACATGTCCAGCGAGGAATGCCTGCTGCCATTAGGACCTTAATTGGTGGTGTTTAAAAACAAAGACTGAGGATGTGGGGATGCAGGAGTTTGGGGATGTGAGAAGCTCAGGACAGGGGGTTCCAGTGTATGATAGGCTCAGATTTGGGGTCAAGGTGGGGGTTACGATGCTGTGGCCAGATGAGGGCTTGGCCCCAGTTGGGGGCTTGTTGGCCAGGCTTCATTTTTAAATAAAATATTATGTCAAACACAAAAGGTTTTAGCACTGTCTTTATTTGTGAGGGGGCGGGGAACCTGTTTTGAGTCAGGGAGTCACTGACCCACAGAAAAGTCAGCCAGGGCCACACAAGTGAGATACAAAAACACAACCGCTCTAAACCCCTCAAGCCTCACTAATGTGGCCCCAACTGTGCTGGTGGGGACAGGGTGCTGTGGCAGGGGACAGGGTGCCGGTGGATACTGGGGCAGGGGACAGGGTGCTGGGGAAAGGGGCAGGGTGCTGAGGCAGGGTGCCAGTGGTTGCTGGGGCAGGAGATACGGTACTTGTGAGGGTCTGGGTGGGGGGAAGGGACAGGTACCGGTACCTGGGAATCCTGCAGCTGAGTGTCAAAGCCCAGGAAGTGTGCGGGCTGCTCCCCTGTCCCCCAACAGCGGCTCAGTACCTGAAACACCAGTCTGTTTTCATTGTGACATTAACAAGGTAATGACTTCTGGCAGAATCTTCAGGTACCCTTTATGATTTGCATCCTGTTTAGTTCCCTAACTCCATCAGTACCACAGGATATTGCATATTTACCTGTTTTCTGACACTGAATGTTATGTGCTAACCTACACAGTGAATCTCATTTCACTGTGTAGTGACACTGTGTTGCATATTCATCTTCACATCTCCAAAGTGCTGTTCCAGCATGAATAAATTATCCTCACAAACTCTCCCCTGGAGTGCCTCATTGTAATTCATTCCCATTGTATTGGTTGACAAACTGGGGCACAGAGGAATTAAAAGATTTGTTAAAACTATACAGCAGGTTGATAGTTTACCCAGAGTTAGACCTAAGGAGTTTCTGTCCTGTAAGCCTGGACACCCACAAGGCCACACTTCCTAGTTAGTTTGTAAAGGAAGCTGAAGGAATTGCTCTTCCAACCCTATGAAAGACCCACATGCAGTGTAAACTGACTGTACAGGAGAAGTGGTGAAATTATCCATGTATGAAATGCTATCAAAGCACAAAGTGAGCAAACTGAAAAAACAGATTTATTTCCTGTAACCTGTGCTTTTCGAGTGGATAGTACCTAATTATCAAGGTCTGCAAATCATACATAATGTATAAACTACTATCCAGTATAGCTACACAGTATCATTAGTACCCTCACCTACTGTGAGTGAGTTTTGAGCTTCTCCAGGAATTTTATTAGTACCCTACCAGATTTGTCCATGGAACAGCATTTGCTGGATTAATGACTGTAGGGTATGTACCAGCAGTTCTGCAAAAAGAGATTGTGGAGATGCAGCAATGAGTGACTTTGAAAAACTTTAGCTGTTTGAAGGATTTTGCCTGTTCTAATAGTACTCCCCAGGTGGAAGATAGAGGCTATCCCTGGAATCTGGGTGGAACTTGAAGTGTGCTTCCCCCATGTACATTCGTATTTCCAGAGGGTTTCCTCCTCTTTTCCTCAATATGGTAACTGCAGTGTAAAAGAGAGGTGACCACCAGCTTGATCTGTAACATTTTTAATTGTATTATTGTTAGTGTAGGATTATAAAAGCAGTGGTTCAATTAAAAAAATCAGCTCTTGAATCAGTGTTCCTCATAAGCTGTGTGCTTGTGCGGCTTGCTCAGGAGAGATTTCAGGGCTGTCCAGCTGATTAGCAGAGAACCCACAGCGAGGTTTGTGTTTCCGCAGGTGGTGCATGTTCACTCATGCCTCACTTCACATAAAAATGTATTCTGCACATGGATGGAAGAAATCCGCATATGGATGGAAAAGATTAGAGGGAACGTTGATCGGTATTAACATACCACGGATCTGCAGAATTACTTTGAATCTTACATCAACTTTATTTTTTATTATAAACTAGCAGATATACCCGTCATGTCTTAGGTCTTTAACTCAATGAAGTGTTTTTTTTAATAAAAGGAAAATGTATCCAGGAGGCCCTTGACTTGCGATCGCCCGAGTTCCGCCCCGCCCCCCTTACAGCCATTTTTGTAAGTGTGGAAGGGGCCGGAAACCCCTGACTTGCGTCCTCAGCCTGCATTTATGATGGCGCCTATCATAAATGTGGGTTCGAGTTATGATGCCCCCAACTTGCGACACTTCCCCCGGAACCAGTCACATCGCAAGTCGGGGGCCTCCTGCATGCTTAATTTAAATGATTGTATTTTTCAAAAATACATTGCTATTTTTATAAAGTTAATTTTTATTTCAGATTTCTTTAAAAAAGGGGTTGTTAAAAGATTTACTGTCTATTTTTAGTAATTTTTTTAAAATGGGAATTCCATCAGGTGTATTTTTTCTTCATTCCTATAAACTCTTATCATGCACTATGTTTTAACTTAAAAGGGCTATAGTCAATTTGATTTCCAATAACATTGTTTCCTAGTTTTCAAACCTTAAACATTGATATCACTGTGTCAAAACAGAGCACTACTTCAGATTCCTCTGTTTTATTTCTTTTCTGTAAAGTTTATTGAGAAGCAGTCCTATTCTAGGTTTGTTTTATTTTTGTCTGGTTCATCTTAGTTCAGTCTCTTTCAGCATTCACTCAGTTCTGTCCATTTTGAGGGCTGTACGTGATTTGGTGATTCTGTCTCTTTTCTGTTTGGTTTTATGAGAAGCAGTCCCGTTCTCGGCACATCCCATTTTCCTGGCACAGCCAAACCCTTTTGTTGCTTTAAGTTATGCTAAGAGGAAGCTGTATATTGAATTTGCTGGTCCTAGTTCTCACCATTTAGGAGGAGTTCTTGATCAAACAGAGAAGCTCTCTAGAATATATACAGGTTGAACCTTTCTAGTCTGGCACCCTCAGGACCTGATCAGCGCTGAAGCAGAGAATTTGCTGGACCACTGAAGATCAATTTTATCTAGCAGCATCGCCAACACTTCCATTGCTTACTGGGCTCTTAGAAGACATTTGGGGAAAATTAGAGCTAAATAACAGCACAGAACACTGAGAGCCAGGACTGGTGCCGGTAAACAAATTTTATGGGACATTGGGAAACTTGACCACACCCATGGTAAGTGGACATTCGGCTAACTAAAATAATTCCAGACCACGGATGCTGTTGGACCAGAGAGTGCCAGACTAGAGAGGTTCAGCCTGAGAAATTCTGTGTCTATGCACAGGCCAGTGTTCCCAAAAGAGCTCATGCTGTAAGTCAGGACATACATTGGCAGGTATTTGTTGTTTTTGAGGACTTGATTCCAATTGATACAAATATCAGCCTGGATTCACCGCTGCAAGTTGCAGCCCCCTCTGAATCAGCAGATCCCTTTGTCCACAGGGGAGGGGCAGGCAGCTGTACACCTCTGCTAACTCAGGTATTCCACATAGTGGGAACATTAAATTCCATCTGAAATTCCATGGGATGCTCCATTGGAGATGTGTTGAATCAGAGCATCTTCTATACACCCTGATCCTCTCCGCCAGCCCCATCTCCTTTGTGCTGCTCCAGTGGCCCTTGCGCAGGGATCTGCTGATTGGAAAAAAATGAGGTCAATAGACATAAACTCAGTTTGAAGTTGCTGACTCCCAAGCAAATGTTTATTTTTTTCTGGAGAAAATCAGTAACACTCAAGCTCAACTTTCTGGCATATATAATTGCTAGGAGGAAATGGCAGTGGTTGTTCTTGGCCAGTTTCTCCTGTAACTCAAGTCAGGATGACCTCATGTACCAAATTAGAGACCTGGTCTAATCACCTTTTACGATGGCTTTGACGGAGATAAACATGAATGAAGACAGTTTCACTTTTACAACCTTAATGCTGTAGCACTTCAGTCTTAAAGGAGTTAACATTAGTTCCCATTTGCCTTCTCCTCTCCCTCCCCCTGTTCTGCCTCCCTTCCTGACATCTGAGTTTAAAAAAATTCATAGGGAGAGGAATCAAGACTTTTTTTGGGGTGAAAATTTCTTTTTTTTGACCACCCCTTGTTGTGCGTAAAACTCATGCACATTCCAGCCAGGAGTCTGAGGCCTCCTTTCCCAGCCACATGGCCTCATCCTCCTGGTCCTGCTCCATGCCACAGTCCCTCTGCTGCTGCCCATCCCTCCCCTTGCACACTCCTTTCCACTGCTGGCCCCCTGCCTGGGAAAGCAGCTGAGCCAGCAGTGGCAGAGGGAAGAGGGAGGGTGCTTTCAGGAGGGAAGGTGGGAGCAGGGCTTCTTGGCATGGGAAAGCATCTGCGTCTCAGTTCTAGGTGAGTCCCAATAGCTAGAACTCACCCTTCTCCCAGTGCAGTGAACTCACAGAGTCCTACGCAGGATTTAGGAGCTGGCCAGTCCTTAATGTGTGAAACTCCTTATGTTGCTCTTGAGCTTAAGGCCTATGAGACAGACAGAGGATGATGCAGTGGTATCAGCTAGGGATGTAAAAATTCATTTAAAAATCCTAGTGGTTACTCAGTTCCACATGCAGCAGGCTGTGCAGTATAGAGCTTACACAGAACCTGCAGTGAAGTATCCCAGGGAGGAGGCGTCACTGCGGGCTCTGCAGCCAGCTTCCCAGGAGCAAGCCCTGTTCCCGGGGAGCCAGCGTGTAACCTGCAGCAGGAGGCTGGACAGGGCCCGCCAGGGACAGGGCCGATCTGGTGGGTTTCGCGGGGCTGGAGCAGCCACCTGCCCAGGAACCGGTAAGCATCACTCGTGAAGGGCCTCACTTACTCATTCACCATTTACAGCCCTAATAGCAGCAGATGGGGCCACAGAGCAAATGAGCAGCCACATGACAGTTCCATGTATCTTATTGATTGTCCTCCTCTTCTGCCCTGTGCATGCTCCCTGCTCTTGAGACACAACTGTGATTTCCTCATCGCTGGGCTCCCTTGGCTTTCCCAGTAAAGTGGATGTGAACTCTGTGCAGTTAACGCAGTTGATATGGAGTTGTCCTCACACATAAGGGGAGAGCGGTCTGTTTGGGTATAACGCGTCTGCTCGCTGTTATGGGATATTTACGTAAGCCCTTCTGGAGACCCTCTGGGACTGACGTAGCTGATTTACAGATACTGGTAGTCAGAGAGGAGAGAATAGCTGGGGCTGGAATAGTGTAGCTGGTATTCCAGCCTCTTTCCAAACAGTCCACATACGGAAGCAGAGTAACACACTCCACATTAGAACTAATTTTGCACATTGGCCCTGCTGGTCTCTCTCTGGAAATGAGGGTTCCTGCCCAAAAGTGAATAATAATAATTAGGTAGCATCAGGCCTGTTCACTCTAACTTGCAAGTGAGGAGATGGAAGTTGCTTGCCCAGCCAACTGAAAGATCCTTATGGATGTTGCCTCACTGCAGCATGAAAAGTCTGTTGTCTCCCCACCTTAGCCTTACCCTGTCAGATGGCTTCTTCGCATACAGAATACGGGCTTCTTTGTTTTTGCCACCAGCTTTTCCCTTGGGTTGAATCCTGAGCTGTGTTTTGTACAAACCTGGGAAGCCCCAGAATAGCAATGTACACGATGGACTGAGAATGATTGTTTCTCCTGTATTTAAACAGCAGAGGGCAGAAGAAGGCTGTTCAGAAATCTTCCCATTAGTTCAGGCAGTGCTTTTTTTGTGATGGTACTGCCCGGTATGCAGTACTGGCACCTCCAGTCAGAGCTCAACAACTTCCCCTGGAGTACTGGCATTTTTTTTTAAATAAAAGAAAAGCACTGAGTTCAGGTATCATCACTGCTGTTCTTAGAGACCCAGAAGCTCTAGTGCAGTGGTCCCCAACCTTTTGAGGTTGTCGGGCGCCAGGGGGCGTGGCCGTTCGCCCGCCGGGCACCCGGGGGGGCGGGGACACTTGCGTGTCAGGGGCGGCCCCCCCCATAGCTGCTTGCCCGGGGGCGGCCCCCCCCATAGCCACTTGCCTGGGGCTGGGGCCCCCCCATAGCCACACGCCCGGTACCGGGGCCCCCCCCATAGCCACGCGCCCGGGGCCGGGGTCCCCCCCTGCAAGCACCCCGCAAGCGCCGCACGGCCGGGGCCGGGGCTTCCCCCCCGCAAGCGCCGCGCCATGTGCCCGGGACCAGGCCAGCCCCGAGCACCTGGCAGGCGCATGCAAGTGCCCCCGCGGGCACCGTGTTGGGGACCACGGCTCTAGTGCATACCAGAGGACAGCCGCTGCGGGCAGCTCCACCAGGACTTCACAGGGTTTCTTTGCTTTAACTCGGGGGTGAGGGAAGCCTTTTTTGGGTTGGGGGCTGCTGACCCACAGGAAAATCAGTCCAAGGCCAGTCCATGGGAAGGCAGCTGGGGGCTGGAGTGCCAGCTCTAGCTCCCTAATGCTGGAGGGAGAGCCCTGAACCTCAGGAGCTGGATTCAGGCAAGCTGGGGGCCGCATGTGGCCCCTGCACCTTAGGTTTCCCACCCTGCTTGAAGTATTTTCAAAGGATGTTACTCTGGAGTCAGGTGAAGGAGGGGGATATTAGAATGACAGAGAAGACTCTTGATCTTTTGGAAAACAATAGACAAAGTAACATTTGTTCCCTCAAATATCATTTGGTTGTATGAAGGCAGAGTAGGAGGAGACCTTGTTCCAGTACATTAGATCACCTGGGTTGGAAACCATTGTATCTCAGCACTTGCGGTCACATACCCATGCAGTGCTGCCTGTGGAAAATACTTTGGTGAATTCAAATTGCTGGAGATGTGAGTATTTGTCATACAAGATCAGCAGCGACTGCCTGGCAGTGCCCACTGACTTGTGCACTGCCTTCTCCCAATGAGGAGAGCACAGAGCACAAGTCACCATTTGGTATTGGGGAGGGCAGCATGCCTGCATAATTACATGCAGGGCAGCTGAGCTCAAAACAGTAAGCAGAGCAGTCACCTCAGGCATTGTGGGATACTGGAGGAGGCCAGTTCTGGCAATATATTGAAAAGTAGCATCTACACCAGGGCTACTCAACTTTGGAAGCCCCGGGGGCTACAATGATACTCACAGCACATGCCGAAGGCCACAATTTAAGTGTGGTTGCATATACATGCAAATAGCTTATTTCACACTGACAGGCATGAATACAATGCATTTCCCACCATGCCCTGGCACTCCTGGCACCTCCTCCCTGGGGGCTAGAAATGCCGACACCCTGAATCCACTTGTTGCGGCCAGCCTATATGCTTGCATCTTTCAGTGCTCACCCCACCTGGGAGATGCCTCGCCATCGTGGAGCGTGTTCCCAGTGGAGGCCATGTTCAAAGGATCCCACATGTGGAGTAGAATCATAGAATCACAGAACTGGAAGAGACCTCAGGAGTCATAAGTCCCCTGCCCAAGTCAGGACCAATCCCAACAAATCAACCCAGCCAGGGCTTTGTCAAGCCGAGACTTAAAAACCTCTGGGGATGGAGATTCCACCACCTCCCTAGGGAACCCATCCCAGCGCTTCCCCACCCACCTAGGGAAAGAGTTTTTCCTAATATCCAACCTAGACCACCCCCACTGTAACTTGAGACCATTGTGCCTTGTTCTGTCATCTGTCACTACTGTGAACAGCCTTTCTCCATCCTCTTTGGAACCTCCCTTCAGGAAGTTGAAGGCTGCTATCAAATCCCCCCTCACTTTTCTCTTCTTCAGACTAAACTAACCCAAATCCCTCAGTCTCCTCATAGGTCAGGTGCTCCAGACCCCTAATCATTTTGGTTGCCCTCCGCTGGACTCTCTCCAATGCGCCCACATCCTTTTTATTGTGGGGGGCCCAGAACTGGACACAGTACTCCAGATGTGGCCTCACCAGAGCCGAATAAAGAGGAATAATCACTTCTCTAGATCTGCTGGCAATGCTCCTCCTAATGCAACCTAATATGCCATTTGCCTTCTTGGCTACAAGGGCACACTGTTGACTCATATTCAGCTTCTCATTCACTGTAATCCCCAGGTCCTTTTCTGCAGAACTGCTACTTAGCCAGTCTGTCCCCAGCCTGTAACAATGCTTGGGATCCTTCCATCCCAAGTGCAGGACTCTGCACTTGTCCTTGTTGAACTTCATCAAATTTCTTTTGGCCCAATCCTCTAATCTGTCTAGGTCACTCTGGACCCTATCCCTGCCTTCCAGCATATCTACCTCTCCCCCTAGCTTAGTGTCATCTGCAAACTTGCTGAGGGTGCAATCCATCCCCTCATCCAGGTCTTTAATAAAGATGTTGAACAAAACCGGCCCTAGAACCGATCCTTGGAGCACTCCTCTAGAAACCAACCGCCAACCTGATATCGAGCCGTTGATCACTACCTGCTGAGCCCAACAGTCTAGACAGCTTTTTGTCCATCTTACAGTCCATTTATCCAATCCATACTCCCTTAACTTGCTGGCAAGAATATTGTGGGAGACCATATCTAAAGCTTTGCTAAAGCCGAGGTATATCACATCCACTGACTTTCTCATATCCACAAAGCAAGTTATTTCATCAAAGAAGCTAATCAGATTGGTCAGGCACGACTTGCCCTTGGTGAATCCATGTTGACTATTACTGATCACATTCCTCTCTTCCAAGTGCTTCAAAATTGATTCCTTGAGGATCCCTCCATGATTTTTCCGGGGACTGAGGTAAGGCTGACTGATCTGTAGTTCCCTGGATTGTCCTCCTTCCCTTGTTTAAAGATGGGCACTACATTTGCCCTTTTCCAATCATCCGGGATCTCTCCCGATCTCCACGACTTTTCAAAGATAATGACCAAAGACTCTGCAGTGACATTTGTCAACTCCCTCAGTACCCTCGGATGCATTAAATCCGGCCCCATGGATTTGTGTATGTCTAGCTTTTCTAAAAAGTTCCTAACCTGTTCTTTACCCATCAAGGGCTATCCATTTCCTTCCCATACTGCGTTGCCTAGTGCAGTGGTCTGGGAGCTGACCTTGTCCATGAAGACAGAGGCAAAGAAAGCATTGAGTACTTCAGCTTTTCCCACATCATCATTCAGTAAGGGAGGTACCCTTACTAACCCTTACTAACACACCCTCTCTAACCTTTCCTGTTACCCTTCACATCCCTTGTTAGCTGCAATTCCAATTGCGCTTTCGCCTTCCTGATACCCCCCTGCATTCTCGAGCAATATATTTATCCTCCTCCCTAGTCATCTATCCAAGTTTCCACTTGTTGTCAGCTTCCTTTTTGTGTTTAAGCTCACCAAGGATTTCCCCGGTAAGCCAATCTGGTCGCCTGCCATATTTGCTTTTCTTACTGTGCATCGGGATGGTTTCTTCCTGTGCCTTCAATAAGGCTTCTTTAAAAGCAAGACACGAGAAGTCATTCTTCCGCTCTACACTGCGCTGGTTAGGCCTCAGTTGGAGTACTGTGTTCAGTTCTGGGCACCACATTTCAAGAAAGATGTGGAGAAATTGGAGAGGGTCCAGAGAAGAGCAACAAGAATGATTAAAGGTGTAGAGAACATGACCTATGAGGGAAGGCTGAAAGAATTGGGTTTGTTTAGTTTAGAAAAGAGAAGATTGAGGGGGAACATGATAGCAGTTTTCAGATATCTAAAAGGATGTCATAAGGAGGAGGGAGAAAACTTGTTCATCTTGGCCTCTGAGGATAGAACAAGAAGCAAGGGACTTAAACTGCAGCAAGGGAGGTTTAGGTTGGACATTAGGAAAAAGTTCCTAACTGTCAGGGTGGTCAAACACTGGAATAAATTGCCCAGGGAGGTTGTGGAATCCTCATCTCTGGAGAGATTTAAGAGCAGGTTAGATAAATGTCTATCAGGGATGGTCTAGACAGTATTTGGTCCTGCCATGAGGGCAGGGGACTGGACTCGATGACTCTCGAGTTCCCTTCCAGTCCTAGTGTTCTATGATTCTATGAAAATCCTGCCAGCTCTCCTGGACTCCTTTCCCCTTCATGTTAGCATCCCAGGGAATCCTGCCCATCAGTTCTCTGAGGGAGTAGCCATGATCTACATTGATGCTTTGTCACTTTAAACTTCACTGCTGAAATATTTATGCCTCTTTTCGACCTGGTTTAATTTTGTCAGTAAAACAGCAGTTGTGCCACCCAGAGTAGCACTGTAGCATGTACACTCCACTGGTTTGTGAGCAGAAGCTGTTTTTGTTGACAAAGCTGTGTAGTGTAGACAAGGCCTAAGTCAGGTTTTCAAGGTGATTTATGACTTTAAATGTCAATGAAAGTGAATGTGATTTAGGGTCCTAGGTCAGTGGGTGCTTTTGAAAATACATCCCTTGTCTTTACTCTTTTGTATTAGCTTGTTTTTGGTACTGGGACATCTTGGTGCATCACAGAGGCATGTGGTGCATTTATTGCAAACAAATATCTTTCTCTTTGAGGTGTGGGTAATTCTGGGTTTTTTAATTTATTCTTTGAATTTGTGCTCACTAGCTTTTAAATTTGTATACATTTTATCTGTATTGGGATCTGTCTTTGATATTTGGGTTATATATTATGTCAAGTGCATATATCTTTGAGGCTTAAAGGGTTTTTCTCATCAGACCCTCAAAAACAACAACAACAACAAAAAACATGGTGGGGTAGCGGCAGAAAACTGCCTATGTTTTTATGTGCCAAATTGCAAACTGTATTTATGGGCTTGTTTACACTAAAAATGCAAATTTGGTCTTTAAACACAGTTAATATGCTCCTGACCCTCTGTGTTTCAAGTTTGGGTCGCATGGTGTGTTTGCATCATTCAAAGTGATTATTAAATCAGGAAAGAAAAAAAGACTCTGTAGAAAAGAAAACTTCAAGGAAGTTTAGATGTTGTATTGACTTAAAGGCCTTTCTTTTGTTTCAGCTCTTTGTCCAAATGTCATAAATCAGCGACATCTAGGCTCTCTGAAATATCTCTTCTACAAGAGGTTTGTTGAGGTATGTTTGTACAATGTGAGTGTCGGTTTATTTTTGTCATGATTAGAAAAATATAATAGAGATGATAGAAATGTGAGTGTGGTGTTCAAGAAAGTGTAGTCATGCTGTAGTGATACAAAATGGCACTGAAATCATTGTTCCCTGAAAACTGAACACTTTGGCAGGTGCCCAGGAGAGATTCAACTGCTGCCAAAATGATTAGCAGAGCACCCACAGCCAGCAGCATATGTTTTCACCGGTGGTGCACATATGTACATGCTTTGGTGCATATAATAACATTTATTCTGCACACGATGTAAAAAAATAAAGAGAACATTGATTAAGACTCAGAAATCTCTGAAGTGAGTCCATGGACCGAGACATTCTAGACTGATAACTGTAATTCCAAATTATGGGTATATTTTATTAAACTGTGTTGTAAGGGACCTTCTTTGTCTTACAAGCCTCAGGATTTTTCCCTTTTGCAAGATGGGCCTGGGATAGATCAACCCATATCTGACATGCTGGGTAGTCTTTACCCTAGCAGGTGTTCAGGCGTGGCTGTTTCCCCTGAGAGAAGAAACACAGCTTCACCTCCTGGAGATGCTTAAATCCTTGCTGCCACAAGCCTAGTAACAGCTTGTCTCCATCTTTCACTCCTCCTCCATTCTTTCAACAAGGGAGGGGCTTTAAAAAGGTCTCAGGTGGTCTTAATTAGATTCAGGTGGTGCTAATTAACCTGAGGTAACCCCTTCTCAGCTGAGCCTGACTGACTGTAGTAGCCTCTTCTCAGCTGATCCTAATTGACCTGAGATAACATGTTCTTGGCTGGTAGGGAAGAGGGTCTTTAGCATGCTGGGGCTTACATCTCTGCCTTCCCTGACCCTCTTGCAGGTGGCTGGCCTGACTTTGGCCAAGTGTACACTGGCAAGTGACTGCGCAGTAAATAAGCTCCCCCGAGGTGTCCATACTGGCCAAGCACCTAGTGCGCACTAGCTCTTCACTTGCTATGCTCTGAGTCATTGTATCCCAAGTGGTGTTGAGTGTATCCCCCGAGGTTCCGCGAGTAAAAATAAGGGTTCCGTAAGAAAATTCCGTTCCAATCGCTTTTTATGATTACAAGAAATAATAATTAATATTATGTTATTTTCATTTTTAAATGTGTGCAATTAAACTAAATGTTGAGCTCGTGACCTTGTTTAGCCTTTGTTTATTATTATATTTACTACTTTGTGGTCTACTTTTTCAGCCCCATATTGTTGTTGTTAGTTGTCTCTTGGGAGCCGAGGAAGACATGTTGGGCATTTCATTTGTGGAAACGCATGTGGCTCTGGAGCCCAAAGATCGAAGCAGACATGTGGTTACAGATAGGGCATGGGACACCGATTGTCAGGACAGGAGAGAACGCAGCTCTATGTTGTCTTTCATGTGCAGCAGCGAGGCGTTGGTGGCGGTCGTCCTCAAACTTTGTCACTGCTTTCCTCGTAAGAGAACGCTAATTGGTCCTGTCTGCAGCAGCTAGTTCAAATTGTCGAGGTTGAAGGCCTGTCCACTGCAAGTTGGTCTGCAGGTTGTCCTTATACCTCTTCCTCGGGCATCCCTGTTTGCGACTACCACGTACCAGCTCCCAGTAGAACAGCTGTCTCGGGATCCTGCTTTCGTCCATGCGGAGAACATGGCCAGACCATCGAAGCTGGGGCTGGAGGATCTTGGCTTCGATGCTTGTGGAACTAGTTCTATCAAGCACTTCTTGGTTAGTAATTTGGTCCTGCCAGCATACTCGCATGAGTGATTGTAGGGAGCGCATGTGAAACTGCTCCATCCGCTTGATGTGCCTACGGTACACGGTCCATGTTTCATAGCCATACAGGAGAGAGGTGAAGACCATGGCATTATATACCTTGAGTTTAGTTGAAAGGCGAATATCTTTGGGCTGGAGAACTTTAATACGCATCTCCCAAGTGCCTGACTGGCTTTCTGGATCCTTGCTGTAATCTCTTTGTCAAGGGATCCATCACTTGATATTGTATTGCCCAGGTACTTAAAGCTGTCCACTACCTTCAGTTGTGTGTCATCGATAGTGATGCATGGCTGTGGAGGAGCACTGTTTGGTGCGCTTTCTGAGGCTAATTGCGAGACCAAACAGTTTGGATGCTTCAGAGAATCTGTCAGTGATGGTCTGCAGGTGTTTCTCTTGGTGTGCCATTAGGGTGCAGTCATCAGCAAACAGCGCTTCAGTGATAAGCCTCTCCAGTGTCTTGGTCTTTGCAGTAAGGAGTCTCAAATCAAACAGTGAACCATCCAAACAGTATCGGATGTAAATACCAAGATCTGGGTCTCTGACAGCATGCATGAGGACTTGAGTGAAGAACAGGTTAAAAAGCACCGGGGCGAGTACACAGCCCTGCTTCACGTCATTGGAGATGTTCAATTTCTCAGCTGGCACACCATCCGAGAGTACCGCTCCTGTCATGTCGTTGTGAAACAGCTTGATGAGTGAGATGAACTTCGGTGGACAACCCAGCTTCCTGAGGATGATCTAACAATGCATCTCTGTTAACCATGTCGAATGCCTTCATCAGATCAATGAAGACAGAGTACAGGTTCATATTCTGCTCAAAGCACTTCTCTTGCACCTGTCTCATTACAAAGATCATATCGACAGTACGGCGGAAGTCACACTGTGACTTGGGGAGACTCACTTCTGAAACTGTCAAAATCAGCCTGGTCAGGATGATGTGGGCGAAGATTTTCCCAGCAACAGAAAGCAGCGAGATACCTCTGTAGTTCCCGCAGTCAGCTCTTGCACCCTTATTCTTGAACAAAGCAACTATCACGGCATCACGGAGGTCAGATGGCATTTCTTCCTCTTCCCAAATACTGGTCAAGACATTATGAAAAACCTTAAGTGACTCCCCATTAAATGCCTTGTACAGTTCTGCGGGAATTCCATCTTTGCCGGATGCCTTGTCGCAACTCATCTGCCTGATGGCCTTTCTAACTTCGTCAATAAATGGAGGCTCTCCCAGGTCTTCAAGGGTTGGCTTCTGAGGGATCTGTTCCAGTGCTGACTGATCAACTGATGATGGACGATTCAGGAGCTGACTGAAATACTCTTTCCATTGGTTAGTGATGCCAGCCTTATCCTTGATCAACGTGGCTCCATCTGCAGACAACAAGGGGGCAGAGCCAGACTTGGAAGGACCAAAGACTGACTTGATGGAACTGAAGAACTCTCTTGGGTTGTTTAAGTCAGCATAGTGTTGCACTTTTCAGCTTTCTTCTTCCACCACTGATCGTGCATTTTGCGGATTTGTTGCTGGGCCTGGAGGAACTTAAACCTGTCTTTCTTAGAGATGGAGCCTGGGTTATTCTGCCACTCCATAAATGCCTTGTTCTTCTTGGCAAGCAGGTCCTCAATAGCACTGTTGTTCTCATCAAACCAGTCTAGATGATTGCATTTCTTGGGACCAAGCACTGACTTGTCTGTCTCCATCATCACTTCTCTAAACTGGTTCCACTTCTGAATTGGACCTCCAATCAATGGTCCACTGGCAGTCAACTTTTCATCAAGGCTTGACTGGAACTTGTGCAGGTGAGATGGCTGCTGGAGTCTGGCAATGTTAAAGGCTGTTCGGATGCGCTTTGGGTTATGCTGAGCAATGTGTATTTTGAAAATGGTGTGGACAAACCTATATTCAGTCCAGCACTCTGCTCCTTGCATGGCTCTGGTGATAAGGACATCCTGAATATCACGCTGACGAACAATGACATAATCTATCATGATCCATTGTTTTGATCTAGGGTGCATCCAAGTAGTCTTGTATTTGTTTGCCATCCTAAACACTGTGTTCGTGATGAGGAGGTCATGTTCTGCACATTTTCTCAGCAGCAATAAGCCGTTACTGTTCATTTGACCAACACCCTGTTTGCCTAACCCTAACCCTCCTATCAACTGTGGTCGCAGCCAACTCGGGCGTTGAAGTCTCCCAACAAGGCCTCAGCACACAGTCATCAGTGCATACACTCCCACCATGAACAGCACAGAGGAGACAATTGAGCAGTTTTACATCGACCTCAGTTCCGTTCTGTGCTCAGTGCCGGCCAACACTGAGCCGGCACTGAGCACAGAACGGAACTGTGGTCGATGTAAAACTGCTCAATTGTCTCCTCTGTGCTGTTCATGGTGGGAGTGTATGCACTGATGACTATTGCATACCGCTTGTGACTAAGGGGCAGGTGTAGCTTCATGAGCCTCTCGTTAATACCGACAGGTGGGTCCGAAAGTTGTTTCATCAGACTAGTCTTGACAGCCAGGCCGACTCCATAGATCCTACCCTCATTCTGCGCTTTCTCTTTCCAGAAGAAGGTGTAACCACTAGCTAGTTCAGTGAGAAATCCTTCTTCAGCAAGCCTGGTTTCACTCAAGGCAGCGATATCAATACCATAGTATGAAAGCTCTTTAGCAACTAGGGCTGTTCTCCGATGAGGTCTTACTGTGTCCTCACTGTCCATGAGCGTATGGACGTTCCATGCTCCCATTACCAGGTTATTTTTTTTTCACAACATAACCTGTGCGTGAAGAATATTATAGTGGGAAAGCCTTTGTACAGAGATGATCCCACTTTCTCGGCCTCAAAAGTTGGAATCCAGTGGCACGAGACAATTGTTGCTTCTGGAGACTACCTCGGCTGCATTGGATGGCTTTGTCACCTTAAATGCTCTGACATGCCCTATGCACTCCATAGTGCGCTGCTGCAATGCCGCCTTAGCTGTTGAATCATAAGGATTTCCTCCGCCTGATCCATCAAAGCAGTCTTCGCATGCTAGGATGAGAGTCCCTAACTCATCGAGGGTTTCATATCCATCAGCTACCCTCACCTGGTTTAGCTGGCCTGTCAAAGCTGTTGCCCGGGGTGTGGCCATTGCCGCATGCAAAGCCACTCCCGAAGAAGTGCAACAAACGCTCCTTTAGAGGTACTACCATGCAACCCCATACACCCTCAGCTCCATATATCAGACTATTAGGGATTCCACAAATTCTTTTGAGTTTAAAAGAGTTCCGTGGCCAAATCACATTGGGAAACACTGCTCTAGGTAAACCCCCTTGAGAGAAGTATGAGCTGGGGCTGTGTGGAAACTTGAATTGTTATATTCTGACTGGCTTCCAGAAATCCCGCACGTTCCCTCAGCACTTTGGAACTCACTTGGCTGTCCTGCAGGCATGCACCTGTGTCCTTTCAGAGCTCCGTTTGGGACAGTCTGCATGCTGGGCCGACCTGCCTTGGGAACAGAGCCAACTAGTCAGAGGCAGGCATCTGTGTGTGTGTGTGAGAGAGAGAGAGACTGTGCAAAGAATTGGGGAGGGAGGAGGCCTGCTGAAATGTCAAGGTTTCCCCCTCCTCCTGCCTCAGGAGGGATTGTTTCCTGCTGCTGCCTGAACTTACAAGATGACATGGTGACCTCCCCCAAAACACACAGTCTCCGTCCCACGTACACGTGTACACACACACAGATGCACACACACACAGATGCATGCTCACACTCCCTGCCCTGCCTTCTGGTCTTCCCCGACTTCTGTTGAAAAGCAGCTGTCAGTGTAGCAGGATGGAGCAGTGGGATTGGAAAACCTGCGTCATGCGATGCTGCCTGCCCGTGCAGCATTGCAAACCCTTCCCAAAGCACGCTACGGCCAGTTGCACAGTAAGATAGCTCCCACAATGCACTGCTTTCTGGGGCATGGCAAGAGCCGCTTACATGGACAGCTCCCCTGTCACAAGTGGACACATGACAGTGGTTTCCCTGCAGCGCAGTGTGAGCAGCACTGTAACAACCAGTACTTTCCATAATACAGTCCACACTTTTTGTTCATCTCTAAGGTGCTGCAGGACCATTTGCCGTTTTTCAGTTTTTTTCAGTCACACCTGTTATCTTTCGTATAGGGACTAGTCCTGCACGGTGCTGGAGGCCTCCACTCCCACTGACTTGAGGGTGTTCAGTAAGCTGGGGAGGTGGTCTCCCTCTCAGTGGTGTGAGCCTCACGGGGGACAGAGCTGATCTACTGGGTGTGGCAGTGTAGTCATCCTAGGAGCTTTAAGAAGGACAAAGGTGGTGTTCAGAGGAAGAGTCCCTGCCAAGCTCACTAATTCCCCGAATGTGAGCACACTGCTGTCTGAGAAGGCAGCTTCTTCTGGGGACCAGTGTGATCACTTTTTGCAGTATTCAGTTGCTCCACAGCAGCCTGAATACCATGGAGGCATCTGCTGTGCTTCTGAGGGATCATGTTGGGTGTGCGAAGGGCACCAGGAAATGCAAGTGCTCTGTTACGTTAGATACTGTTATTTACTGAGTTCAGCAACAGCTCAGTTTTCATCAGTCGTACCTACCTGCACAATGGCAGCTCACTGTAATGTGGCACCCACTGCAGACTAGGTCTGGTTGGAGTCTCTTTATTTTATAAAGTGTAAGAGGAGCTTCAGTATGATCTGGATAGGATTCTGTGTGGCCTTCGTGTTGTAAGTGCAGACAGATCAGTCTTGTGTTGCACTCCAACATTTGTCTGGATTAAGCAGTCCTAGCAATATTGTTCTAATGTGCTCTTCATAATGATATATGAGAACCCAGGGATTTCAGTGCATACCAGATTGTATTCCTGTGTTATAAATGTTGCTTGTGGGTTACATTTCCACTCTGTGTATTAATGTGCTTTAAAAACATATTTGAGATTGTTTTTCTCTTTTCAGAAATCGATGACTCAGGAGAATTGGGCTGATCATGTTGAGGTGAGTGTGAAATGCTTCCTTACCGCTTGTTTAGGGTTTGTTTGTGTGGCCCTCATTTAAAAATATCTCACTCACTGGTGTTACAAGAGTTTTCAAATATGTTACACTATTGCAGCTTTTTAGCTTTGTCTGAACTGCCTGGACATATGTGGAACAATTGTGTGTGTGTGTGTCTGTGCGAAGGGGGAAGGGGCAAAGAGACTCTGTATGTTCCTGTATCGCAGCTTAAAAACTTGCCATTTTTACCTCAGGTACGTAGGTGAGATCACCGTGGTCTTCTCTTGTGAGTCTCTGTACTGACTGCAGGACACACACTGACCACTGCAAATCCTGAGCTTCTCCAATTACAAATATGTATTGGATTATCTAAGTCAACGATCAAGGACCACCATTAAATATGAAAATCATCTTCTGTGTCCTGAGACTTTCCAGCAGTTTACTGTGTGTGTGTAATGTTCTCATGGCTTTGTGTCTCGTGCTGCAGAATAGAGTCATGGTCCATTAGTGTTGTGGTACCATACGTGTGTGTTAGATTAAGGAACAGTTTCGAATTTGAATACTGAATAGGAACAGGAGCGTGGTGCTGCTGCTCCCATGAGCCAATGCCTGGTGCTGGCAGCTCCTCCCGGCTGTGGGAATGCGCAGCCCCCTGCTCTGCCACCAGCACGGCTGCATGCCCCTGGACAGGAGATGCAGTTGGCTGCGAGGCTGGGGGGCAGTGCAGCCACAGTGCTGGGAGTTGCTGCCGGCACCAGGCATTTGCTCCAGCACCATGCCCCGCTTCTTTGGCTGCAGCGCCTCCGGGGAGCAGAGCCCTGCGGATCAGTGGACACCGATGTCTGTCTGTGGGTAGATGTTTGTATCCACGCAGGGGCACCAAAGCCACGCCTGGATGGGACCAGCAAGCCCCTGTGGCCCTGTGAAGAAGGACGGGGTGGGGGTACGTGGCTCCACATGCTGCCCCTCTCTGCCAGCACCATCCCTGTCAGTCTTCTGTTCCCGGCCAATGGGAACTGCAGGGGGTGTTGCTTGCAGCCAGGAGCAGTCTGCTCTCCCCTTCCCCCGGGCTCTCCACACACAGGGCTGCGCTGGCTGCTCCTGGGATGGGGAGACTCACCAGGCTCAACCAGTCGATCACAATTGGCCAGTTGGTTACCACTGCCCTAGTGGAATCCCCTGGTCTGGAAAGAACATCCCTGCACACTCTGTATGCGGGCCAGTATTCCTGAAGGTGTGTGCATCGTGCACCTTCCCTGCCCATCCTGGATTGATGTTAGTGCAATGACTCCAATGAGCCACCAGCACTTGTAGTACCATAGAGAAGCATCCCTTGTTGTTGATGTACTCTGTTTCAAAATGGCCTGGCACCAAAATTGAGATGGGTGCAATCTGTCCCCTGGTGCTTCAAAGCCATCTGCTATTTCCTGCATGTTGCCCAAAGTCACAGTCCTTTGTTGCAGGTGATTAATGGCCTGGCACACTTGCATCACCGCAACCCCCCCAGGGTACTTCCCAATTCCAAGTTTGGAGTGGCCAGCTTCCACACTGTGATTTCCACTTGCTTTTCTGCTGCTAGAGCAGCTCTTGTTTCGGTGTCCATGTGCCACAGTGAAAAGTTCTGCAGCCACTGCTTACCAGCCCAGACCTGCATCACCGTCCAGTCCCACCAATCAGAGCTTGTTTCCAGAGCCTGACAGCTTTGGTTCAATGCTCACAGCTGCTCCATGAATGCCAATCTCAACCCTAAATTGTTTCTGTCCATGGCACTTAACTGGGCAGGCACTATGGCTTTCTGTTCCGATTTGCAGCTCGTGAAGTACTGCAGGGTCAGCCACGCTGATTTCCTGACGCTTCTCACCTGCCTCCTGAGCAATGCAGGCAGAGAAGGTGGGTTCATAGTTTACAGGTGTAGTGGGAAAATGGCATGAAACGTAGTCAGATGCCCTTGGAATTATGGGAAAACTGATCTCACCCTTGTGACTCACTGCAGTTCATTCCCAGAACTCCTAGTGGGAGAAGGTGGCAGAATTACCCACAGTGCACTGCTCACTCTGCCAGCGGTAGCGCACCAATTGGGGACAGGCTGTTCTGACACAGAGCGATGTGTGAATATGCACCAGTGATGTAATTACAGCAGTTCATGATCCCCAAGCTAGCTTTAGTCAGCTTAACTCTGGAGCGTAGCTATGGCCTCAGTGATGTATCTTGTAAAGCCCCAAGTCCACGAGGTACGTTAGCCTGCACCCAATTTTAAGCCTGCCAATGTTCCTCTTACCTCAAAGGGCCAGTGCACGTGCAGAAGCAGCTTGCTGAAGCTGAGCCACGAGCTGGTAATTGGCATCTTTGGAAAACCCTCTGCATCCACATTTGTGTTTGAAATGAAGGTGCCATCAGTGATGCTTGTCAAACCCAATGTGATTTAGGTCTTTGTTCCCATTATCTGATATTGACAAACAGAAAATTCTTGGCAGAAAATGGCAAACTCCCTGAGCCAGTGGATGGAGAACGCGTGTTCCTGTGCAGTCTCTTTGGAGGCCTGTCCGTACTCCAAGAGCTGAGATGCCTCCCAGCACCATAGCTGATTCCACCTGTGCACAGAAAAAATTAAATCAGGCTGCACTAAGAGCTGAATTAGCCAGGCCTTTCTCTGTCCTTGTCTAAACTAGAGGCTGTGCAAGTGCTGGACTGTCTGAATCTAGGAGGAAGTGTAGCACTGGGTCCTGCAGCCAATTGATAGCTTTCAGGCAACTAAATAATAATCACATCAGCACTGCATAACCCTGCCCGTTAGCCATAAGAGTCAGGGCTGATATCAGCAATTACTGTCTTTGGCATCACATTAAAGAAGCTTGAGTATGTACCCATACTTCAGAAGGGAAACCCAAATAATCCAGCATGTAGCTCTGCTTCTGCTTCACAGTGTCAACAAGGCAGCTGCCTGAAACAAAGGAAAGGTCAAAGCAGCACCGTGTTCCGTGATGCTTTAGAAATGCTATTGTCCGCGCTGTTGTGCTCAGGAGATTTTTCAGCACAAACTCTAGAGTTGTCACAGTCTCCTTCTGAAAACGGGGCTTTCAGCTCAGTGCATTTGCTCACAGAAAGTATCTGCTTTCCCTGGAAATTGTGGACGTTTTGTTGAAAAAACAACATACACAGAGTCAGCATTTTAGCTGAAAATGTAAGTGTGGGAACACCACTCCCGTGCTCCGTGGGCGTTGTCCCCATGGGCCAGGCTCCACAACGGATTCTCTCTCGTGATGTGCTGAGAAGTGTGGCAAGGAGGCAGATTGGCATTTTGGACAGTACAGTCCAGACAGAGCCTGGAGGTGGATATGGGCAGGAGGCATCTGAACTGTGACTCCGAGAGGCACAGCAGCAACTTTCCAGATGAACGTTTTCAATTTTCAACTCAAATTTTTTCATTTTCATTTTTTGTTGAACGTTCCTATGAGGTCAAAGCTCATTTTTAGCAGTTCAGTGCAGCAGCTGTGATCTAAACTGAGCGGCAGAACCTTGGAGGTCCATGTCCTCATGTTGCTAGCAGGATGTCTGTTTGTGTGGCCAGGTGATAGAGCCTTTCTCTGCTGAATGATTGCATTAGGTTCATGGCCAGCAAAAAGGCATGTTGGAGCTTTGTGTGCCTGCCCTGCTGGATAAATCAAATATGTGACATTTGCAGCCTCTACGGGCCTGTACGCAGAAATTTCTGTGGACGGTGCTTTTTGTGTAAGTGTGGACTGCATGGGTGTGAATGCACCCCCATGGCCCCGGGTAAGGGGGAAGTCAGCCCCAGCCTTCCCGACATGGGAGAGGGTGGCGCGGGCAGTGCACCACTCCTGCTTTTCCCTGGCCAGTTGGAGCTTGCTAACTTGGCGACCATGAGGGGGTGCGTTTGCACCCTTCACACCCCCCTGCATATGGGCCTGCCCTGCCTACACCAAGGAACCGCTGGTTAATTGGGAAGAGCAGATGTATCCTCCCTTCTCTTCCCATGCATAGGTGCCTGACGGGTGTAGGGAGGGGGAGGAAGTGATGCTCTTGGTCAAGAGAAGCATCAGCTGCATAGCTGTGCATCAGCTTGTCATCCAGATTCACAAGTAGCCTGGGAAAACACAGGAGAGAAAAGTTGTTCCCTGTCTTTACAAATAGATGGGAAGACGTGCAGAAAAAACCACAACCGAGTCCAGTTGCTTGCCTCCCTCTCCCCCTGTGAACAAGGAACAAGCAGGGAACGATAATCTGTTCAACATGCATTATGCATCAGAGTTTTCTCATGGGCCCACAGGGCACTGGGTGGACCAGTTGGTTGATTGTAGGTGAGCCACAGCCATGGACTCTCTTGAGCCTGAGGTTTCTCGCCCAGCAGGAGTGTCCCAGAAACATGCCATGGAAAATGACTTTGCTGAGCTCAGGAAACACAGACTGTATTTTTCAGCAATTTTACATCAAACCTGCTAGCCCTGGTCTAGAGCGGAAGGCGCAACAGTGGGCTGTGTTGGAAGGGTCGCTGATCATGGGGATGAGCATTTCATTGTGACGCTCAGAATTGGGGAGGTTCTTGCTCTCGCACTCTCCAAGGCCCATGTAGGTCCATTATAGTAGAAGTGCTAATCATAACTAATGAAGCTTGACCAAGGTCACCCAAACCTCTTCAAACCTGGCTCAGCTCCATTGAACTAAGTAGAATGGTGCCTGATTACACCGGCTGTGAATTTGGCCAGCAGATGTTTGAGGCCTGGCTCTGCCTTTTGCTCCATAATTTTGTTATGAGGACGTTGGACTCAGAAAGTTAAGCAGTTTTAAGCATATGGAAAGTGAAGGGGGAAGAAGAAAAACCCTATTGCATGTTGAAACCCCAATCATAGAATCATAGAACCGTATTGCTGGAAGAAACCTCAGAAGGTCATCAAGTCCAGCCCCCTGCTCTAGGCAGGACCAATCCCAACTAAATCAACCCAGCCAGGGCTTTGTCAAGCTGAGACTTAAACACCTCTAGGGATAGAGACTCTACTACTTCCCCGGGTAACCCATTCCAGTGCTTCACCATGCTCCTAGTGAAATAGTTTTTTCTAATATCCAACCTGGACCTCTCCCACCACAACTTGAGACCATTGCTCCTTGTTCTGCCATCTGTCACTACTGAGAACAGCCTCTCTCCATCCTCTTTGGAACCTCCCTTCAGGAAGTTGAAGGCTGCTATCAAATCCCCCCTCACTCTTCGCTTCTGCAGACTAAACAGACCCAAGTCCCTCAGCCTCTCCTCATAGGTCATATTCTCCAGCCCCCTAATCATTCTGGTTGCCCTCCACTGGACCCTCTCCAATGCGTCCACATCCTTTTTTGTAGTGGGGGGCCCAGAACTGGACACAATACTCCAGATGTGGCCTCATCACAGCCGAATAAAGGGGAATAATGACATCTCTGGATCTGCTGGCAATGCTCCTAATACAACCTAATATGCCATTAGCCTTCTTGGCTACAAGGGCACACTGTTGACTCATATCCAGCTTCTCATCCACTGTAACCCCCAGGTCCTTTTCTGCAGAACTACTACTTAACTGGTTGGTCCCCAGCCTGTAACAATGCTTGGGATTCTTCCATCCCAAGTGCAGGACTCTGCACTTGTCTTTGTTGAACCTCATCAGTTTTCTTGTGGCCCAATCCTCCAATTTGTCGAAGTCACTCTGGACCCTATCTCTGCCCTCAAGTGTATCTGCCTGTCCCCCTACCTTAGTGTCATCTGCAAACTTGCTGAGGGTGCAATCCATCCCCTCATCCAGGTCATTAATAAAGATATTGAACAAAACTGGTCCTAGAACCGAATCTTGGGGCACTTCGCTAAAAACCGACCGCCATCCTGACACCAAGCCGTTGATCACTACCCGCTGGACCCGGCCTTCTAGCCAGCTTTCTATCCATCTTACCATCCATTTATCCAATCCACAATCCCTTAACTTGCTGGCAAGAATATTGTGGGAGACCGTATCAAAAGCCTTGTTAAAGTCAAGGTATATCACATCCACTGACTTTCCCATGTCCACAGAGCCAGTTATCTCATCACAGAAGCTAATCAGATTGGTCAGGCACGACTTGCCCTTCATGAATCCATGCTGACTGTTCCTGATCACTTTCCTCTCTTTCAAGTGCCTCAAAATGGATTCCTTAAGGATCCCTTCCATGATTTTTCCAGGTACCGAGGTAAGACTGACCGGCCGATAGTTCCCTGGATCATCCTTCTTCCCTTTTTTTGAAGATGGGCACTACATTTGCCTTTTTCCAATCATCTGGGATCTCTCCCGATCTCCACGACTTTTCAAAGATAATGGCCAAAGGCTCCTCAATGACATTTGCCAACTCCCTCAGTACCCTCGGATGCATTAAGTCTGGTCCCGTGTATTTGTGTACGTTTAGCTTTTCCAAATATTTCCTAACCTGTTCTTTACCCACCAAGGGCTGTCCATCTTCATCCCATCTTGCGTCACTTAGCGCATTAGTCCGGGAGCTGACCTTGTCCGTGAATACAGAGGCAAAGAAAGCATTGAGTACTTCAGCTTTCCCCACATCATCTGTCACTAGGTTACCTCCTTCATGCAGTAGGGGCCGCACACCCTTTCTGATCACCGTCTTCTTGTTAACATGCCTGTAGAAACCTTTCTTGTTATCCTTCACATACTTTGCCAGTTGCAATTCCAATTGCGCTTTCACCTTCCTGAGCTATACATTTAAACTTCTCTGTGGTCATTTGTCCAAGTTTCCACTTTTTGTAAGCTTCCTTTTTGTGCTTAAGTTCACCAAGGATTTCCCCTGTAAGCCAATCCGGTCTCCTATCATGTTTGCCTCTCTTGCTACGCATCGGGATGGTTTCTTTCTGTGCCTTCAGTAAGGCTTCTTTAAAATCCTGCCAGCTCTCCTGGACTCCTGTCCCCTTCATGTCAGCATCTCAGGGGATTCTGCCCATCAGGTCTCTGAAGGAATCAAAATCTGCTTTTCTAAAGTCCAATGTGTGTATTTTGGTACTCTCTTTTCTTCCTTTGGTCAGGATCCTGAAACTTACCATCTCATGATCACTGCTTCCCAGGTTGTCACCCACCTCTACTTCCCCTATTAATTCCAAACCCCTGTGTATTTTTTAGCTGTTCTAGCATGTAAGCAAGTGGGTCTAGATGGGGACGTAGTCCATTCCTTGTGACTGGGGCTGCGGGTCCTGTGTCTTTAGGCATGACAGAAAACAATAGCTTGGATCTGGCAAGATTGTGAGTGCCATAGAAGAACTGCTATGCACTATGCGACATTTTAAGCTGTGCATTGAATTATTCCAGAGACTTGGAGAATATATGTGTGAGTATAGATGTATGTGAAAGCATGTCATCAGCCCTTCAGTGAAATCCCTTCACCCGAGGGGTAGAATGCCATAACTTTATAACAGTACACAGCAGCACTGCTGGGAACTAACAGTAGCATTGGATTAGTGTATTTAATGTTGGCAGGATATTAATTGTCCAGTGGAACGTAGCCAGATTGTCGAGGTTGCAAATAGGGCCCTGGCATGTTTTATGGCCTCTAACGATCAGGGCCTTTTCACATGAAAGCAAAAGCCATCCTGCACTCATTGCTGCACAGGAAGGGATATTCTCTAGTTTGTCAACACTGAAACACCAGCCAAATTAATATTCAGACCATGGCCTGGAATTTCTAACTTATCTCACTGATTTATTAGGTGCCCCATGTGAAGTGGTTTTAGGTTAGCTAGTGCATGGCAGCATCGAGTAGCTTAGGTTGGGATGCACTGAGGGACTATCCTAATGTACCTTTTGTACATTTGTTCAGTCCTGTGATTTGCAGACAGTTAGCCTACTCTAGTCTTGTGTTATAGTAATGCACGCTGGTCCCTGGAGCCAGCTGTTAGCCAGGTTCAGCTCTGGAAAAAGCTGCAGCAAATTGGGTCTCTTTTCCCGGCTGTGACAGTGAGAAAATTTATTCATTCATTTAAAATTTCCAACCATGAAAATCAAACATGCTGAGTTTATAAGTCTTGTTCGTTGAGGGCCCTGAGGTCAAATGCTAGTAATCTGCAGCAATTATATAACTCTATTCCCACAAAAATTCGAGGCTTGTTACTAATGTGACTTTATGGTATAAGCCACAAAATATAAAACAAAACAAAACAGAACCAAAAAACCACCAGAGCATCAAGATCTGGACCATATGAAATGCCACTCCAATAGAAGTCCTCAGATAACACAGAGATAAGCAGGGATATGTGCCCTCCTTTATCTAAAACATACTTTAATGATTGTCAGAGTTTGAGACCATAGGCTTAAATTTAGACTATAACAAGGACCTGAAGGAGCTTTATTGTTTATCTAACTCAGCGGTTCCCAACCGTTTCCAGATGGGGACCCATTCTGACAATTCAGGAAGACTTGGTGACCCAGGGTGATTCAAAAATCACCCAGGGAAGTGTAGGGGCAGAGCCACCTGGGGAGACACTTGGCGCCCCTTTTGAAATGTAATGGCGACCCATATTTGGGTCCCGACCCATAGGTTGGGAAACCCTGGTCTGTTACATAAGAACATAAGAACAGCCAGACTGGGTCAGACAAAAGGTCCATCCAGCCCAACATCCTGTCTGCCAATAGTGGCCAATGCCAGGTGTCCCAGAGGGAGTGAACTGAACAGGTACTGATCAAGCGATCTCTCTCCTGCCAAAAGCGACGAGGAGTCCTGTGGCACCTTATAGACTAACTGAAGTGTAGGAGCATAAGCTTTCGTGGGCAAAGACCCACTTCGTCAGATGCATGTAGTGGAAATTTCCAGAGGCAGGAATAAATATGCAGGCCAGGATCAGGCTGGAGATGACCAGGTGGATCCAATCAAGGAGGATGAGGCCCACTTCTAGCAGCTGATCTGGAGGTGTGAATTCCAAGAGAGCAGAAGCTGCTTTTGTAGTTAGCAAGCCATTCACAGTCTTTGTTTAATCCAGAGTTGATTGTGTCAAACTTAAAGATGAACTGTAGCTCAGCAGTTTCTCTTTGAAGTCTGGTCCTGAAGTTTTTTTGCTGCAGGATGGCTACTTTTAGATCTGCAATTGTGTGTCCAGGAAGATTGAAATGTTCTCTCTCCTGCCATCCATCTCCATCCTCTGACAAACAGAAGCTAGGGACAGAATTCCTTAACCATTCTGGCTAATAGCCATTAATGGACTTATCCTCCATGAATTTATATAGTTCTCTTTTAAACCCTGTTATAGTCCTAGTCTTCACAACCTCCTCAGGCAAGGAGTTCCACAGGTTGACTATGTGCTGTGTGAAGAAGAACTTCCTTTTATTTGTTTTAAACCTGCTGCCCATTAGTTTCATTTGGTGGCCCCTAGTTCTTATATTATGGGAACAAGTAAATAACTTTTCCTTATTCACTTTCTCCACACCACTCATGATTTTATAGACCTCTATCATATCCCCCCTTAGTCGCCTCTTTTCCAAGCTGAAAAGTCCCAGTCTCTTTAATCTCTCCTCATATGGGACCTGTTCCAAACTCCTAATCATTTTAGTTGCCCTTCTCTGAACCTTTTCTAATGCCAGTATATCTTTTTTGAGATGAGGAGACCACATCTGTACACAGTATTCAAGATGTGGGCGTACCATGGATTTATATAAGGACAATAAGGGTATGTCTACACTACCCTCCTAGTTCGAACTAGGAGGGTAATGTAGGCATACCGCACTTGCAAATGAAGCCCGGGATTTGAATTTCCCGGGCTTCATTTGCATAAGTGGGGCTCCGCCATTTTTAAATCCCCGCTCGTTCGAACCCTGTGCCGCGCGGCTACACGTGGCACGAACTAGGTAGTTCGAACTAGGCTTCCTAGTTCGAACTACCGTTACTCCTCATTCCACGATTTAAAAATGGCGGAGCCCCGCTTATGCAAATGAAGCCCGGGAAATTCAAATCCCGGGCTTCATTTGCAAGTGCGGTATGCCTACATTACCCCGCTAGTTCGAACTAGCGGGGTAGTGTAGACATACCCTAAGATATTCTCTATCCCTTTTTTAATGATTCCTAATACAGTAAACTTCCGATAATCCGGCACCTTTAGGACCCAGGGGGTGCCGGATTATCAGATATGCCATACTATCAGAAGCGGGGGCTATGAGGGGTCTGGGGTGGGGTGGGGGGATGCTACCCCAGACCCCCTCATAGCCCCCCCTTCCAATAGTCTGGCTCTGCCCCAGGAGTCCCTGATTCAGCCGCTGCTGGTCAGTTTCAGCAGTGGCTGAATCGGGGACGCCTGCAGCAGAGCAGCTGGAGTGCTGCCGGGTTGGTCCCGCAGCGCCGCTCCTCGGCGCTACTGGACCAACCCGGCAGCACCCCATCTTCTCTGTCCCAGGTGTCCCCAAGTCAGCCACAGCTGAAACTGATCAGGGGCTGACTCCAGAAAGCCAGAGGCAGAGCTGCTCTGCCCCAGGCTTCCTGGAGTCAACCGCTGGTCAGTTTCAGCAGCGGCTGAATCAGGACACCTGGGGCAGAGCAGCTGGAAGGCTGCTGGGTTGGTCCCACAGCGCCGAGGAGCGGCACTACTAGACCAACCCAGCAGCACCCCAGCTGCTCTGCCCCAAGTGTCCCCAAGTCAGCCGCAGCTGAAACTGACCAGCGGTTGACTCCAGGAAGCCCGAGACAGAGTTGCTCTGCCCTGGGCTTCCTGGAGTCAGCCGCTGGTCAGTTTCAACAGCAGCTGAATCGGGACACCTGGGGCAGAGCAGTTGGGGCGCTGCTGGGTTGGTCTGGTAGCGCCAAACCTCGGCGCTGCGGGGACCAACCCGGCAGCACCCCAGCTGCTCTGTCCCAGGTGTACCCAAGTCAGCTGCTGCTGAAACTGACCAGCAGCTGATTCCAGGAAGCTGGGGCAGAGCAGCTCTGTCTCGGGCTTCCTGGAGTCAGCCGCTGGTCAATTTCAGCAGCGGCTAAATCGGGGACAGCTGGGGTGCTGCCGGGTTGGTCCCGCAGCCCCGAGGGGCAGCGCTACGGGACCTACCCGGCAGCACTCCAGCTGTTCTGCCTCCGGCTTCCCCGATTCAGCCGCTGGTCAGTTTTAGCAGCGGCTGAATTGGGGAAGCTGGGGGCAGAGCATCTCCAATGGTCTGGCTTCCCGGAGCACTTCCGGGTTCCTGATGGTGCCGGACCATCAGGAGTGCTGGACCATCAGATGCCGGACCATCGGAGTTTTACTGTATCCTGTTTGCTTTTTTGACTGCCGCTGCACACTACGTAGACGTCTTCAGAGAACTATCCATGATGACTCCAAGAGCTCTTTCCTGATTAGTTGCAGCTAAATTAGCCCCCATCATATTATATGTATAGTTGGGGTTATATTTTCCAATGTGCATTACTTTACATTTATCCACATTAAATTTCATTTGCCATTTTGTTGCCCAGTCACTTAGTTTTGTGAGATCTTTTTGAAGTTTTTCGCAGTCTGCTTTGGTCAAACTACCTTGAGCAGTTTAGTATCATCTGCAAACTTTGCCGCCTCACTGTTTACCCCTTTCTCCTGATCATTTATGAATAAGTTGAATAGCATTGGTGCTAGGACTGACCCTTGGGGAACACCACTAGTTACCCCTCTCCATTTTGAAAATTTACCATTTATTTCTACCTTTTGTTTCCTGTCTTTTAACCAGTTTTCAGTCCATGAAAGGATGTTCCCTCTTATCCCATGACATCTTAATTTACAGAAGAGCCTTTGGTGAGGGCCCTTGTCAGAGGCTTTCTGAAAATTTAAGTACACTATGTCTGCTAGATCCTCCTTGACTTCATGTTTGTTGACCCTTTCAAAGAACTCTAGTAGATTAGTAAGACATGATTTCCCTTTATAGAAACCATGTTGACTTTTGCCCAACAAATTATGTTCTTCTAAGTGCCTGACAATTTTATTCTTTACTATTGTTTCAACTAATTTGCCTGGTACTGATGTTAGACTTACCGGTCTGTAATAGCTGGGATCACCTCTAGAGCTCTTTTTAAATATTGGCACTACATTAGCTATCTTCCAGTCATTGGGTACAGAAGCTGAGTTAAAGGATAGGTTACAAACCATAGTTAATAGTTCTGCAATTGCACATGTGAGTTCTTTCAGAACTCTTGGGTGAATGCCATTTGGTCCCGGTGACTCGATACTGTTAAGTTTATCAATTAATTCCAAAACCTTCTCTAATGACACTTCAGTCTGTGACAAGTCCTCAGATTTTGTCACCTACAAAGGACGGGTCAGGTTTGGGAATCTCCCTAACATCCTCAGCCGTGAAGACTGAAGCAAAGAATTCATTTAGTTTCTCTGCAATGACGTTATCGTCTTTTAGTGCTTCTTTTGTATCTCGATCATCCAGGGCCCCCACTGGTTGTAAGCAGGCTTCCCGCGTCTGATGTACTTAAAAAACATTTTGTTATTACCTTTTGAGTTTTTGGCTAGCTATTCTTCAAACTCTTTTTTTGGCTTTTCTTATTACATTTTTACACTTAATTTGGCAGCGTTTATGCTTCTTTCTATTTACCTCACTAGGATTTGACTTCCACTTTTTAAAAGATGCAGTGAGAGATAAAAAGGCGTCTTTTACATGGTTGTTAAGCCACAGTGGCTCTTTTTTAGTTCTTCTAATAAGGTTTTAAATTTGTGGTATACATTTAAGTTAGGCCTCTATTATGGTGTCTTTGAAAAGAGTCCATGCAGCTTGCAGGGATTTTACTTTAGTCACTGTACCTTTTAATTTCTGTTTAACTAACCTCCTTATTTTTGTGTAGTTCCCCTTTTTGAAATTAAATGCCACAGTGTTGGGCTGCTGAGGTGTTCTTCCCACCACAGGAATGTTAAATATTATTATATTATGGTCACTATTTCCAAGCGGTCCTTTTATAGTTACTTCTTGGACCAGATCCTACTCAGGATTAAATCGAGAATTGCCTCTCCCCTTGTGGGTTCCTGTACCAGCTGTTCCAAGAAGCAGTCATTTAAGGTATCAAGAAATTTTGTCTCTGCATCTCATCCTGAGGTGACATGTACCCAGTCAATATGGGGATAGTTGAAATCCCCCACTATTACTGAATTCTTTATTTTGATAGCCTCTCTAATCTCCCTTAGCATTTCATAGTCAATATTACTGTCCTGGTCAGGTGGTCGATAATAGATCCCTACTGTTATGTTCTTATTAGAGCAGGGAATTACTATCCACAGAGATTCTATGGAACATGTTGATTCATTTAAGATTTTTACTTCATTTGATTCTAAATTTTCTTTCACATATAGTGCCACTCTCTCACCCACACGACCTGTTCTGTCCTTCTGATATATTTTGTATCCCGGAATGATTGTGTCCCATTGATTGTCCTCGCTCCACCAAGTTTCTGTGATTCCTATTATATCAGTATCCTCCTTTAACACGAGGCACTCTAGTTCACCCATCTTATTTTTTAGATTTCTGGCATTTGTGTACAAGCACTTTAAAAACTTGGCACTGTTTATTTGTCTGCCCTTTTCTGATGTGTCAGATTCTTTATGTTAATGTTTTTCATCTGATCTGGCCCATACTTTATCTTCTTCCATCCTCTCCGCCTGACTAAAACCTAGAGAATCTGTATCAATAGACTCTCCTCCAAGAGACGTCTCTGTCCAATCCACGTGCTCCTCTGCACCAATCGGCTTTCCCCCATCTGTTAGTTTAAAAACTGCTCTGCAACTTTTTTAATATTAAGTGCCAGCAGTCTCGATCCACTTTGGTTTAGGTGGAACCCATCCTTCCTGTATAGGGTCCCCCTATCTCAAAAGTTTCCCCAGTTCCTTATAAAGCTAAACCTTAAAATAGATAAGGGGGTTTTCTTCTCGTTCTCCCCTCTCTCATTGGGGAGTTGCAGAATGGGCAATATTCAGTCTTGGATCTGTGACAGATTTAAAGTCGAGAATCTCCTGAATCTAGGAAAGAGATCATTGTTCTATTCCAGCTGAAAGCTGGCAATGTCTCCTTTCTCCCAGGGGCTGCATTTCAAGGTTTCTGTCACTGCTGCTTCTACTCCTTTCATTCATCTTCCTGCCTTTCATGTCTGTCTTGTGACACTCTCATGAATTGATCAGAGCCCCGGTAGTGGAGGAAGTGTGGTGGGAGCAACAACCGTGTGGATCTCTCTGTTTTTGTTTGTTTTCTCTCGTTGTGTCTTCATTACTCGGTATCACTGAACTTTGGAGAGAGTTTGTAGAAAGGTTCAATATGAAACATGAAGGAGCTGACAGAAGTTAGGGGAATGGAGGAAGCTGAGACTTTGGTATTACAGAGATTTCAGAATAGCTTTTAAAACAGTTTCCAGTTACATTTGGTGAGTAGTTTCAAGCTGACGAAACATCACAAGCACTGAAAACTGATGGAACTTGCTGAGCTCAGGACCTGGTCTGATCCAGAAAGCAGGTTCATCTGCAAATGCTGGGGGATAATCATCACTTAATCTTTAATTGAATTTTGTGTTCTGTCTTGGCAGCAGTAAAATGTGTGTCCATACTAATGAAGGGCACAACCCACTTCTTCAGATGAAGCCCACTTAGTGGGTTGTGTCCACTAAGACCCGTGATACCATCTCCATGTTTTGTTAGTTCCTAAGGTGCTACTAGACTATTAGTTGTTTTTTAAGTTGTTCCAGTTTCAGACTAACTCAGCCACCTCTCTGAAGCTTACTAATGATGTTAGTGTTATTGGTCTAAAGGAAATTGGACCTTCTTATTCAACAAACCTGTAAGGTTATGTCTAAACTACATTCCTCTTCCAAAAGAGGAGTATAAATGAGTCTGATCGAAAATGAAAATGAAGCACGGATTTACAAATCTCGTGCTTCATTTGCATAATCACATGAGAGCGCTTTTTCGAAAAAGAGTTTTTTTGAAAAAGAAACCACAGTCTAGACAGGGTTTATTTTAAAAAAACACACCCTTTTTCGAAAGAACCCGTACTCCTGAAAAAATGAGGTGTATGGGTTCTTTTGAAAAAGGTTTTTTTTCCTGAAAGAACCCCATCTAGACTGAGGTTTCTTTTTCGAAAAAGCGTTCTCACACAATTATGCAAATGAAGCGCGAGGTTAGACAGTGGGAGTGGGATGATGATCCAGGTTCTGAGCAGCTTCAAAGCTGGGAGCTGCAGCTGCACAGTATTTTTGAAAAATCAACCCTCTTTTATTTAAGAACTGGAATTTTCAGTAAGGGTACGTCTAGACTACAGGCTTCTGTCGACAGATTCTGTCGACAAAACTTCTGTCGACAAAGAGCATCTAGACTACATTGAGTTCTGTCAACAAAGCAAGCTGCTTTGTCGACATGGTAGTGTGGACGCAAAGGACAGTTTACATGCAATAACACCTTCTGTCGACAGAAGGCGTTATGCCTCGTAAAATGAGGTTTACCAGCGTCGACAAAACTGCTGAGTTCTGTCGACGTTATGTCGACAGAACTCAGTGGTAGTGTGGACGCAGGTATAGTTTTGTCGACAAAAGTCCACTTTTGTCGACAAAACCCTGTAGTCTAGACGCACCCTAGGAGTTAGACATCCACCTTGCATTTTGGAGGGGGCAGATTTTGAAAACATTGGCCAAAGCTCCTTAATCCATGTCTCCATTAGCATTCAGGAGAGAGAAGAGAGAAGGAAGTGTAAAGAAAAATATTTTAACATTTTCATCTGTTTTTTGGTTAAGCAACATCCACTTTCTAACCCCACACCCTACCTGAGAGCACTAGGCTGCTGCTAAACAGTGTGTCAAGAGTCTGCTCGCTAATAAGCATGTGTTTGAAAGTACAGCTTCACCAGAAAGCGACTTAGTACTGAATAAAGAAGGTAATTGGCTTATGGCTGCCAGTTTAGTAGGGTCAGTGTTAGATTAGCAAATGTGACTGTCAGCAAACTGTTAAACTCCAGGGGCACATCAGAGCTTGTTAGCTAGCTAAATATAAGGGACACAATTGCTGTGAATAGTGCAGGGCAAAGCAATCCAGGACTTTCAGGATGGTGTGAAATAAGCCTGAGCACCCTGAGGACCAAGGGCCATTAAAGCCAAATGGATGATCTCACAAATGTGTTTGCTTCCACAGGGCCTTGTCACCACTATTAGTGGCAATAGCAAGAGGACTATGTCAGTTACAGTTGTGACCAAAAAGTTGACAATTACTAGGCAAAACACCCCTAATAATGCCCCATTTTTGGAGCGTAGGACTATGCATTCTAAACAGTTACCTGAACCAGGCATCTAAATGGGACTCCAGCTAACTCATGCAGACACAGCAGTCCACAGGATGGCCACAAAGCCCAAGTTTGTGTACTCCCATTGCACCACGACTAAGGGAGTCTAGGGGTGGGTAGCAGACTCCCCCAAAGCAGTGGGGAGATGCACACAAGAGGGGGGGAGCCATGGCCCTGTCCACCCCACCCAGTGCAGAGGAAAAAGGTAGTGCTTGTGGTACCCTATAAAACGTGAGCAGAGGCTGCAAATGTCTATGGCTTTTCCTGAGCTCTGAACCTCCCCCCTCATTTGGGGAGACTCTTACTGCTATAGTCTAGTTCTTTATAACTGTATTGCATGTACCCAGAAGACGCACTCAGATCCGAGAGATGCATTTGTACAATGTACACCCTACGTGCTCTTTCCTCCAGCAATAAAACAATCCAATAATACCGTGGATTATTTCATAGCCCTGTAAATGGATCATCACCTGAGTGTTTCTCTAAGAAATACCCTGGCTTGTGAAAGAGTTGGGCAACCCCACACAGTTCACAAAGGAGTGTGGGCTATTTTCAGTTGATAGTTTGGCTCTATTCTACTTTTAGGCAAGATTATTTCACCACTTTGGTGCCTGTAGGGATTCCGACTCCCCCTACAGCGTTGCCCATTGTCGATTTTGGGGACTTGGCTCCGATGGCGGCGGCGCTATTCTATTCGGGTCACTGTCCTCTGACAGTGCCCATACAGCCTGGGCTTTACCCCTTCCGGGGTAAGTTCGGGGTGTTCGAGTGCAGACGGAATAGTCTGGTGCCCTGGGCTACTTCCTCTCCATTCCAGCCCTCCGCAGGCCAGCCGCTCGTTGCTCTGGAAGGCCTTCTGGACCCCGTTGCTCCACGAGTACTTGCTGCAGGGGCTTTAGTGCGGGGTTGCGGGGCCCCGTCACAGTGCCCATACAAGAACCACACAAATGAATGAATGTTTAGAAGTGCAAAAAAACCCCCTTCCTCTTTAAACAATGACAACAGCAAAACCCCACAACACAACAAGAGCAAACAAACTAAAGGCTTCAATATCTGAGATACAGGTGAGAGGGTTATTCTAGGAGGGAGTGGGTGAGATTCTGTGGCCTGCATTGTGCAGGGGGTCAGACTAGATGATCATAATGGTCCCTTCTGACCTTAAAGTCCATGAGTCTGTGAGTAAACAGGAAACTGATCTTTGCGTTTTTGCTCTGAAAGAATGTATCTCGGAGGAATGTTGTAATTATGGATTTAGAAAATCAGTCCAGTTTGCCATGGTGTGAATTTCAGAGTTCATTCAGTCTGCCCTCTCAAGCATTCCTTCAATTGAACAAAAAGCACCAGGAGTTTAAATGCACCAAGAGAGATTAAAGAAAAAAATCCATTGCCAATTCTTCCATTTGTTAAAGATCCCACAAACATACTTATTATAGCTCTGGCTTACTGCCAAGTGAGATCCTTGACTGGTGGAATAAAAAGGAGAAGTTGCAACCCAAGTCTTGGTCCTTAACATCAGTTGCTATTTTTTCATAGACTGCCAGTGACAGGAGTCAGTGCCACCGGGCAAGTATTTTCTCTTCATTATTTTATTTAAGCATTTTGAAGAATTTTCAAAATAGAAGGTTGCATCCTGTGGGAATCTCCTATTAGCATATTCTCTAGCCAGGTCTCCAAACAACCTGAAACAAGAAAAGGGAACCACACCCTGGCTAATACACGTGTGAATTTAATGCCTCTTCTGTTCTCTGGATTCCACATTCTTTCATCCTGCAAAAAAGAAAGCTCTTCCTAGGTGACTCTGACTCTTCCATCAGTAGGGGCTGGACACCCCTCCCCCCAAGCTGTCATGTCAGTGGGTGTGGTGGAGATGGACTGAAGACACAATAGGGCCCTCAGGCATTCCACAAATAGCATATCTAGTATACAGTACACAGAGCCTGATCAGGCATGTAAAATAGGCTACCCAACATAGTCAGTGAAGCAGGGATTTAAATATCCCTGGCTTCATTAAAATAAAAATGGCCGCTGAACTGTGCTGGCTCCGCTGATCGTTGGCACAGCGCGCGAATCAAGACACGGATCAGTCGACAAGGGAAGTCTTTGTCGACTGCTCCTTTATGCCTTGTGAAACGAGGTTTACAGGAGCGGTCGACAAAGGCTTCCCTTGTCGACCGATCCGCGTCTTGACTCCCATGCTGTGCCGACAGCTGAGCCGGCACAGTGTGGCGGCCATTTTTGTTTTAATGAAGCAGGGGATATTTAAATCCCGGCTTCATTGACTATGTCGGGTAGCCTATTTTACATGCCTCTGTTAGCAAGACAAGTTGAAGTGAGAATCCGAAGACTGAATAAATGCTAAGAATGAAGGGAATTTGGTCTGTGGGGGACCTTAGAAACAATCCATGAAGCACAAAATTAACTTCTTTGACCAACAGAGAGAAGAGTTGAATTGATTGTACCTGAAAATGTGCAGATGTGTTGAATAGGATAATGGTCAGAATGAGAAAAGGTTCCTTATTCAGATACTGTCAGTGGAATGCTGTAGCTTAAATGTCACCTGAATTCAAGGGTTATTTACCATGTGTCACAAGAGTGTCAGGGCAGTGTAAGAACAGACTCTTTATTCTTTGGGAGTCAAGATCCCTTTTTGAAAGGGCTCCTGGATTTGTCAGCAGATGACTGCTGAAGGATGCAGGACCCTGGGCTAGTGTGATTCTTGGCCTCATAATCTGGTGACTGATCCCAGAGCCTGGGGAAGCTGGGCTCTGGTGGGCTACGGTGCCTGAAGAGAAAGGAGGCTGCTGCAAACACTCAAGTGCTGCTCTGTTCTCCAGGGGATCAGGACCAAGAGAGTCTGCAAATTGAGGAGTACCAGCGCCAACCAGGAGCACCCTCAGCGTTTGATTTAGTGGGTCCTTACTAGACCCACTAAATCAAATGCCAGAAGATCTGTCTCCAGCACAGAGAGGCTTCGGGCAAATGATTTCCTCATCTATCTTTGTTCCCCCCTTTGTGAAATAATGATACTAATGGTGGACCTGCCTCAGAGGGGCTCTGAGAATGCCTCAGGGTAATTACAAAGGGCTTTGAAGATGTGAAATTCTGGCTCTGTGCTGGAAGGTACATGCTGCTGGTCCTATTGCCAACAGCAAAACATGTGCCAGTGTGAAGGCTTCTCTGAGCAGCAAATGCCCTGCAAGGAGCCACGCAGCAGCAGAGTTCATGCTTCCTTCTCGTCGCTCCCCAAGCAGGGAGACTAACCTGAATGAATGATACTGGAGGCTTCTTCATTTACCCCCAGCATCATGCTGATGGACAGTGCGGCCACTCTTACTCTTGCAGCTGTTTCTGGAATGACTTTGCCATACACCGATGCCGTCAGTTCCTGCTGTACTAGGTCTCGGCTGTGACCGTGTGTGTGATTTGTGATGGCAAGAGGTAAAGAAACAAACGCTGTTGAAAGCAGCTGGAAGGAGCAGGTTGGCCAGTTTGTGTTGCAAGTCCTTTCCTTGGGCTCAGACGAGTCATTTACTCAGGTAATTAATTTATTATTTGAGGTCTGAAAAAGTCTGGCTAACTCCCCCATCTCCTTCGTGTCCAGCCTCACCCAGTGTTGGAATGCCCCTTCAAGACCTCTTGTGGCTGAATGAACTGCTGCTGATACGCACCCCGGAGGGGAGAATGATTTATAGTATGTGAGTGTCAAGACTTCTGGGGCTTATTTAGTCAGACCAGTCCTGTGGTGCTTTGCTGATCACTGGTCCCAGTAAGGTCCAGAGATTCCAGAGCCATTTTGGCATCCAGTGTTCTGGTGGCCCGAGGTGAGGGGAAGCCCCGAATGGCAACACTAGCAGGAAGTAGCTCGTGTTCTCTGAACAGAGTCATGCCGAACTGGACACCAGGCAGAGGAGGGGAAAAGGCCAGCCCGGATTCTGTAAAGGGAGGACGGTAAAAATAGCTCCGACTGTTTTGCCAGTGAGCCCTTTCCAGTGTGTTTGTGCAACGTCACTTTCTATAAGTTAAACCTGTTGTTATGGGGTGAACTTTGCTCTGCAGCTCTTGGAAACACAATGCTAAGCAGGGTCTCCTTGGCCACAGAGAGCAGGCGTCTTCCAGTATGTGACCTGCAAGCCTCACTGGATTGAATCCCAGATTGTTGGTGGGCTAGGGAATTTGGGGCGGTGTCTGTGGAGTGAGGTAGGGTGATACATCTAGGGCTCTGAAAGGCATGTCAATATGCCTTGCTGCTGATCTGTAGTTTTCTCGTGCTTGGAGGAAGAGCAGAGCAGGGTGCTGTTGGCATGAATCACAACAGACCCATTGTAGTGTGGTTTGCTAGTAGACCCCTGGGAAAATACCTATTTTCTCTTCAAAAGTTTTCATTTACAGAAACCGCAATATGTGTGTAATGGCAGACGTCATCCAGGAGGTGCGTTCCCATCTCTGTCAACTCATGTGCGGGGCTGTGGACAGAGCACCCCAATTATCGCCTCCTGTAAGGGGTTTCTTTTGCCAGCCTTTTCTCTCTGTGTAATTAAAAGCTTCAGGGGGTAGCCGAGTTAGTCTGTAACAGGAAAAACTTGAAAAACAACAAATAGCCTAGTAACACCTTAAAGACTAACAAAACCTGGAGATGGGATCATGAGTTTTCATGGGAACAGTGGGTTGCGCCCACGAATGCTCATGATATCATCTCCATGGTTTTTTAGTCTTTAAGGTGCTACTAGAATATTTGTTGTTTTCCAAGATTTCCTTTATGGAATTGTGAGTTGTGCAGCAAGTACTTGTTTTTCTGCTGACCTCCATTTCACGCAGATTCTAACTGTAATCTCGCTGAGGACATTTACCTTCTCTCAAGAGCCCCTGACTGTTGTGGCTAACAGATTAATTCTGTTATTAAAAAAAATTCTCGTCCCTCTCAGATATAAGTTGCTGTATTAAGCACTGACTGTGTGCAGTGTGAAGGCAATCCCTGCTCCAGAGAGCTTGCACTGCACAAGATGGACAGAGAGGTGACAGGGCAAACCCCGAGGAAGGGCTGACTTTGTATTCTGACTGGGTTATTCATTCGTCACCTCTGGGAAGGACTTGGAGGGAGGGTAAGGAAGTGGCTTGTCACACCAGACAGGGGAGCAAGTCCGGTCTTCCTCAGGAAAGTGACTTTACTGCTTTCCTGAAGCAGGAGCCCACGGCCCAAGGGGCAGTGGAAGGTGGCACAGAGATGGGAGCTGGACGGTGCATTCGGGCTGGCATGCCTAGGAGGCAGGTGGGGGGGGGGGGAATTATTACAAGGAGAGAAATCAGAAAAAGGAGTAGCTAGGAGGCCACAGAAATCATCGCTTTATGATAGGGTTGGCTTTGTGTGTGATGAATAGGAGCAGATCCAGGAGATACCCGGGTCTGTGGAAGGTCTCCCATCTCGTCAGTGGGTGCTGGAACTGGCCCTGGGGAGGCTAGTCCCGCTGGGTTCATTGCTGCTCTTTCCAGCTTATTGTAAAGGGTTATTCTCTTCCTTACGGTCTATCGTGGCCCCACATCCCTTGCCAAGCAGTGCTCCCTCTCCAGCACCTGTGACCCCACTGCTCGTTTCCCTCCCACATCCTGCCCTTGTCTGATTCCCTCCCTCCTGTCTGCACGAACATGCAGATCTTCCAGAGAGACTTGCAAGACCTGCTGTCACTCACTCCTCCTCCATCACTCTCCCCGCTCTGGCTCCTTTCTCTCAGGGCAGACCCTGAATTTCCTTCCCTTCTCATCTCCCCGCCTGCCCCTCCCATTTGGGACATTAAAATGCGATAAGTAACCACAGAACTGCTGGACATTTCAGCATTTCTCTGGTTACACACGGGGCGGCAGCCAGCTCCCCGCACATGCCTGCGTGTCACCATGACGGTTAACCAGTGAGGCCAGGCATTGGTTAACCATGCGCATGGCTACACTTGCACATCCCTACCCCCGTCTCCTGTCCCTCCCACCTGCTGCTCCCATCTCCCGTCTTGCTTCTGTCTCTTCCCAGATGTCTCCCCTTCACCGTGGCAACAGGGCTGAAAATAAAGATGCTCTGCTGAGAACAAAATGGTTCGCCACTTGGCAGAGCCCTGGAAATGCCTCATTAGAGCTTAGTCTGTGATGGCTGCGGTGAGGCTGGCTTCATGCAACTCTCTAGCCTAACGCTGGGTGCCCCCCGCAGACCCGGTCCCTCCCAGCCAGCCACAGCCTCCTTTACCTCTCTGTGGTTTTCTCTTTTCTTTTCTTCCTTCGGGCTGTCAGCAGATTTATTTCCTGGTCTGAGCAGGCGGGTCTGTCAAGAGAACGTCTCACCTTTCCCTGCTGAAAGCATCTCAAGAATGAGGCCCGATGGCCCCAGCTGCATTCCACATGCTCAGACTTTGTTTGCACAAGTCCAGTGTGAAAAAGCAAGGTGCAGAGAATCCTTGGGATGAAATCGGACCCTACCCATGCAGTTGAGGTGCAGCCTTGCGGCTGGGCAGGGATCTCTGCTGTATGTGCAGAAGGAACATCCAACTTCTTTACAAAATGGGTGTGTGTGTTTAGTCCCTGTGGCCATGTCTACACCAGAAAGGGGTTGCCCGGTTAGCTGCAGCATTTATTGGCAACACGGTTCCTTTGCTGGGGCAGCTTATTCCCATTCCCCAAACAAAATAAGCTCTCCGGGCAAAAGGGTTTTTCAGAACACAGGGCCGTTTTCTGGCTTTGCTATAGGTTGGACTTCCCTCGCTCGGCACCCTCGGGATCTGGCCAGTCCCGAACGAGGGGATTTGCCGGACCGGGGGGGGACCCTCCCAACATACCCTGTTCTGTACTGCTGCCCCTGGCTAGGGCTCCAACTAGCACCGCTGCTGCCTGCCTGGCTGTGGCTGCTGCCAGGGCCAAGCTTTGCCGCTGCCACTCCTTCCCTCAGCTTAACAGCTCTGGGGCCACGGCCCGAGTTCCACTGCCGGGCCCCCACTACTGCCTGGCTGCAGGGGCCAGTGCTTCCTGCTGTACTGTCCGCCCCTCTGTGCCCTGCTTCCCAGCTGAGCCTCTGCACCCGCTCCCCCCGCCGCTCCTACCCTGTGGCCTGCCTCCCTGTCCCTGGGCTCTGTGATCTTGCTGGGCCAGAGTGGCCTGGTTTAGGAGGTGCAGGCTGTATTTGTTCGGGGCTCATCTTACTGACAGACATCGCCATGGTGACAGAGCCCGGACCAGGCCAGTAGGGTATGGCCATTTGTACAGTGGTTTTGCTCTTTATGACCCGCATGTCTGCACCACTGAGGAGAGCAGGCCGTGCATGTAGCATCACCACCCTAAGGATGCCTTTCCACTGATGTTCTCTGTGGTACTGGTGCTAGACGCCAAAGGCCTTTCCCTCAGGAAGGCGGTGGCTCCTGCAGAGCAAGTGCACGGTGATCAGTAGCTTTTCTCTCCCTCTTCTGCTAAGCAGCAGGGAATCCGTGCAGGATGCCCCTTGCTGAGCACGGGGGTTTCTCTCTGGGGGCCCCATGCATGGAAATGTGTAGGATGGAACCTGCACCAGCAGATCATGTTCCTCTTGCTTTCTTGCAGAACACAGTCGGGGAGACTCGATGGCTACAAGAACAGCTCATCCGACTCCTAATCAGCCACTGCGATCTGAACACAGCTGCTAGGTGGGCTCTCCGCTATAACTTGCCTGAGCAGACCCTGCCTCGTGGAGTGGCTGATGAACTTCAGAAACTCCACATCCAGGAGAGGTAAATACTCATGAGTTACACCAGCTTCCATTATGCCTGTGACCCTCTGGCCCCAGAGCGATGGGATTTGGGAGGCACAAAGGTGTCTTAACGTGCCCTCAGGAGGAGAGTTCTGTGTTTGACCCGTAGAGACCCAGCACAGAGTCTCAGCCACCTGTGAGTAAGTTGGACTGTTCAGCTCGTGCAGAGAGATCCCGACTTGCAGAGACGCTGCCTGTGGATAGATGGTTGTCTGAGCTCCTGGAGCTGTTCAGTTAAATCCACAGCATGGAGTTGAAAGCACCACACTTTCTGGAGAATTCATATTCAAATAGCGGAGGGGCTGCTTAGTTTAATGTTCCTCCTCTTTTTGCTTCTTTCTTGAATCTTGCTTTTCCTTCTTGGCTCCTGTCTCTGAGTCTTTTCTAGCCCCTTACTTCAGGCAGTGATGTGAGCTGTTTCTGCATAGGAAATCCACAGCAGGGGAAGAGGAAGCGAAGCACAAATGACAAAGAACCAGACTCTTCTCCATCGAGCGTTTGCTGATGTCTCTCCCGAGTGGGCGTGTGCACCGGACGCTCTCCCCAGCAGTACCCAGCCAGTCGGCCTCGGTGCCCCCGGAATTGCACCTTCCAGGCAGTGCATATCGGGCCCTGCTGATCGGCTGCCTCTTCACTCCCTTCCTATCGCCAGTGACAGTCCTTGAGCTGAGGGTCTCTTGCCTCAGCAGGCGGGTCTCCTGTTGTAGATACATGGGACCTAGCTAGCGTTTGGGTCCCTCCAGCCTCAGTTCGTTCCCCTCTTGGGCTCAGGGTATGCTCCATCCCAAGGGTTCAACTGTGCAGGACCTGCCCCAAGCCCCTGCCAAAGGGAGGTCCCCGCAGCTCCTGTCTACCTTGCATGGAGAGGCATGTCCCACAGGCCGTGGTGGGACCTCCTAGGGGTTCTGCACTGGAACTGGAAAAGAAAGGGACTCAGCAGCTCTCCATCCCCGCCTGGCTCCGGGCCAGCAGGACGCGCACCCAGCACCTCTCTGCAGAGCACACTGGCCTCCGTTAGAGAACCTGTGCAGAGGGACCCTGGCCACCGTCGCTCCTGGGTCCCGAAACCTGCAGCGGCAGCCAAGCACCTCTGGCTAGAGGCACAAGAGCAGTGAGAGAGGGCGTGCGCCTGCGGTGGAGCAGCCAGGACTGACAGGGCTAGCGAGGTGCCAGGGGCCCATCTCACACCAGTGACTTCCGACCTGCAGAGGGGTCCATCGAATCCAGGGCTGGGGGACGATCCTATGAGAGTGTCCCCAGACACATCCAGGGTGGCCGGGGACCTGGTGGCCAATGTAGTCCCCTCCCGGGAGGGATAGCCCTCCGGCATTGCAAGACACAGCGCTGTCCAGTGGCAGCCCTCAGTGATGTGGCACCATTTTCCATCCTGGCAGCACCGTCTCCCTCCCCACACCAGGGTCTCCACACTCAGAGTCCTGGCAGTCAAGGTGCAGCCGGCTGTAGAGAGACAGCCAGTCACACCCTCCCATGGAGCTGTGCCCTGCAGACAGGCAGGGCTTGCTCAGGCCACCTGAACCCCGTGGGTGTACCATCAGGCTCACAGGTGGCAGTTTCGGAAGGGCCTGACCCTCCACATGCCCAGGACCGTCTCCCACCCTGCGGCACTGAGACAGCTTCCGACCTCAGAGCAGAGCCCAGTCTGGATGCTGGCACCGGCACCACCTGTGGCACTGAACACCAAGGTGCTGGGCAGGACACTAGCAGGGAGCCAGAGGCTCAGGAGAGCATCTTCTCCTGACGAGGCAGGGGCGTGGTCATCTTCAGTGCCGCCCCCCCATCCACAATAGAGCCCACCAGGAGCTATTGCACGGGGTGCCTCAAAACAAGGAGCTAAGGCAAGGAGCTGGTCGAGTCAGGAGACCCCAGGTAGACATCTTAGCCCCTGAGGGCCCTCGGGGTAGCATTACCCCTCAGAAACCATTCAGGCCACCACAGAGACCTCGTAGCAGACTCCTGTCTCTGTCCCACTGCGAAGTGAGTTTCCTTCCTCCTGGAGGCTGTTCACTCATCCACAGCCAGCATCACTGGTGATAGCAGCTGCGAAGGAGCCGGGCAGCAGGGCCCAGCCGCAAAATCCACGGACTCAAAGGAGGAGGAGGAGAAGGCATCCTGCATCCGGGGCTCTCGCGTCAGACTGCTAACCAGCCAGCAGCCTTGAGCTGGTATCACTCATTTTGCTGAGTGCCATGATTGCTGCAGACTCTAGGTCAGAGTTCTCAGCTGTGACGGAGGAGGCCAAGGAAGTGCACGGACCTCCTTACGGGCCACACTGGATGCGGTGAACTCAGCCATACGAACCGTATCCTCCGCTGCAACCATGAGGAGAAGTTCAGGGCTCCAAGTGTTGGGCCTTCTACAGAGGGGCAGCAGACAATACAAGACCTGCTGTCTTTGGAGGAGACAGACTACAAGCTCCATAGCCTAGAAGAGAATTCCAGGGAACATTGAACTTCAAGCTCCTTCTACCAAGAGGAAGGTTTTAATCTCCAACCTCCTCCATGTTTCTGCCTCCCCCTGCCTAGACTTTCTAGGAAGTGGGGCAGGGGTGTGTCGAAGCAAAAACACGCTCCTCTCTGTTTAGGCGGCTAACAACTGATTTGCTTTATTAATCAGTAAAGCAAAGTGAGCCAAACGTGGTCCCAGCAAAGCCGGGCCCAGTAAGGCTGCTAATACAATCAATCCTAGTATCTTTGTACCCTTAGCCAAACAGTCTGACGTCAGGGCATCCAATTACAGAAATCCTCAATTAATTTTGGAAAAACAAAGCCTTATCAACAAGATGGCGGACAGGTACGAGGGAGTACATCTCCTGTCCCAACCAGCCCAATTAACACATCCCAATAGCCCATCCTGTAGGCCTCTTCTCCCGGGGTGACAGAAAGTTCACTCTGGTCTACGTGCCAGAGAGAAAAGCTGAAATGGTTTCTGATATACAAGATGGCTTCTAGCTAAACATAAAATAGCTTCTACAGGTGGCAGATGCAAATGCCCCCATCCACCAGCTGGCCAAGGCCAGGGCTCAGCAAGGCAGTCTCTGGCCCCAAACATGCCTTTGAAGGTGTGCCTGGGGGCAACACACCAGTCCAGTCACCAGATCCTTCCTCTTGTTTTCTGAACCGTCTGTCTCATGTCTATGGTTCGTGGGCCCCCTCAGACTACTGGCTTCTCAGCATGGTAAATTGTGTCCAGTTCTGCCCCTCCACTCCCTCCCTCTTGCCCCCCTCATTCACCACAAAAAGCAGCCGGCCTTGCACGTGGAGTCTCCTGGGCTGCATATGGGTATCATTCCTGCAGCTGCTAGCCTCTGGGGAGGGAGACAGATAAGCTAGCAGCTAGCAAAGGGCCCAGAGCCCAGTGGAAAGGGGAGCACAGCAGCTGTGCTCAGAAGACACTAAAGGCTCTCTGCACCTCAGTCTTTCCACCTGCAAAATGGGGATAAGAATCCATCATGTTGAAGTACTTTGCAGTCCATGGTGCCCTAGATCCAAATGCAGCCGCTTCTCTTTTCTTAGCAATTGAAATAGTCTAGCAGCAGGTTCCCACAGACTGCAGTCATGCTGCAGGGAAAAAAAGATGGTATCACAGTGCGAATGATGCCATCACCTCTGCTGCTGGTCACACCACATGCCATTCTTGAGCTGTGCAGATCAGAATATTCCCGGGACATGAGATTTCACACCCTCATTAAATATTTTACACAAATATTGACTTCGCGGTGCACACACACACTGTCTGCGAGGGAATGTTTGCACAGCATCAAGCTGCTATGCTACAAAATTAGTCACACCATCCCCAAAACACAAGGTTAGTAAATATTTTCTCAAATAATAAATGGTTTAAAGTCTCTGTGGGAAAGAGACTAGCCAGAAATTCATGATACGTACAAAATAGCTGGTTTTTCTTACTCTTACTTTCCTCCAATTGCATCATGTGGATGGGACAGAAGAGAAAAGCTCAAGCTATTTCAAGAGCCTCTGTTGTATGAGGAACCAAACTTGTGCTGTGTAAGATACTGTTCTGGGAGATCAGTGATAACTTGTAGCACCCATTTCTGCAGGTGTCTCCTTCAGTGCCCAGGTGAAGGCTCTCACATAACGCCTCTCTGGGACGTGGCAGTCACACAGGTGGAGATCTTCTGAGACTTTGGCTAGTCTCTGTCCCCAAAGTGCAGGGCAGTGGGGAGTTGTGTGAAAGACTTCCAGGGTTTTGTGCCTGCTGGCTCCAAGGAACAGAGGGAAGAGCAGGTGTAGCGGCTGAACAGGAAAGGGCTGGGGGAGGATGGCAGAGGATGGAGAGGTCAGTGAAGCCTTTATGAGCCTTTGAATGGCCCCTGCAGGTGGAAGCCTGTGATCCTTCGCTGGTTCCCGTCTCATGAGAGTCCCAAAGCTCGGGTTTGGGTCCTGGGCAGGTCAGAGTGGCCTGTCCGCGTGCATGGGCCACACAAGCTAGCAGGTTCCTGGCTTTGTGGTGAGGGGACGGGCGTCCTTACAAAGTGCTGGCCTGGGTCACATCCCTTCTGGAGACGGCAGTGTGAGTAATGCATGGTGGGAGGGGTGGGCTTGGGTGGCTTTTCCAAGCCGCAGTGGATGCATTGCTGATGAAATGAACTTGTGCGCCAAGCTTCTATCTCTGCCTCTCCTGTGCTGGACGCTCTTGCGGTGCTTGGGGGGCGGAGACGCTGGGTCAAGGCTGGTGGAACAGAGAAAGAGGCGGCCACGGAGAGGTTGGAAAAGGTGAGGAGAAGGGAGGCTGGGGAGAGGGCTCCAGGACTTTCTGACTGGCCCTGACCTCCTAGGGTAGCCCGTTGAAAAGCTGCTGCCTGTTGTTCTGTGCAGAGTAGAAGATGCTGGGAGCAGACTGGATGATTGTGCAGAAGATAGAAAGGAGGGTTATTACCAGCTCCCCGTCCCTAGGGAGAACATTCACTTCCTGCAGACACGGGAAGAGATGCTGAGGTGGATGGAGAAGGTGCTGCAGGTGAGTCCCTCGCTGCTGGTGGCTTTGTACACGGGCTGTGACCGTCCTCATCGAATGTCAGCGTGTGCCCGGAGCAGCGGGCCTGGCACTTCGGTAGGAAATCCCTGAGGCCTGTGACCTTGGCGATTCACTGGAATAGCTGTTGTGAAACAGGCTAGCAGGAAAACTTCCCATGGGACACTTTATCCTGGATAAAAGCTGCTTTATTCACAGTGCCCAGTGCACGTCCAAAGCCAAAGTGGTTATTCTTCAGTCCAGTCAGTCTTAGGACAGAGCAGCCTGCCCGGCCCTGGAGCTGTTCCCCCCCCGGAGCAGCCTGCCCGGCCCTGGAGCTGTTCCCCCCCCGGAGCAGCCTGCCCGGCCCTGGAGCTGTTCCCCCCCCGGAGCTGCCTGCCTGGCCCTGGAGCTGTTCCCCCCCCCGGAGCAGCCTGCCCGGCCCCGGAGCTGCCTGCCCTTTCTCCCCCCGCCCCCGGAGCAGCCTGCCCGGCCCTGGAGCTGTTCCCTCCCCCCCCCCGGAGCAGCCTGCCCGGCCCCAGAGTTGTTCTCCCCCCGCCCCCGGAGCTGCCTGCCCGGCCCTTGAGCTGTTCCCCCCCAGAGCTGTTCCCCCCCGGAGCAGCCTGCCCGGCCCTGGAGCTGTTCCCCCCCCGGAGCAGCCTGCCCGGCCCTGGAGCTGTTCCCCCCCCGGAGCAGCCTGCCCGGCCCTGGAGCTGTTCCCCCCCGGAGCAGCCTCCCCCCCCCCGGAGCAGCCTGCCCGGCCCCGGAGCTGTTGTTCTCCCCCCCCGCCCCCCGGAGCTGCCTGCCTGGCCCTTGAGCTGTTCCCCCCCAGAGCTGTTCCCCCCCCGGAGCAGCCTGCCCGGCCCTGGAGCTGTTCCCCCCCGGAGCAGCCTGCCCGGCCCTGGAGCTGTTCCCCCCCCGGAGCAGCCTGCCCGGCCCTGGAGCTGTTCCCCCCCGGAGCAGCCTGCCCGGCCCTGGAGCTGTTCCCCCCCGGAGCAGCCTGCCCGGCCCCGGAGCTGTTCCCCCCCGGAGCAGCCTGCCCGGCCCCGGAGCTGTTCCCCCCCGGAGCAGCCTGCCCGGCCCCGGAGCTGTTCCACCATTGCTGTTGCAGTCTGTGTCCTGTGTAGACAAGCCCTGAGTAGAAACGCCGTTTGTTGCTGCAGCCCGGCCAGGTGGTTGGCATCGACATGGAGTGGAGGCCATCCTTCGGCCTGGTGGGGAAGCCACGCGTCTCAGTGCTGCAGATCGCTGTCGAGGAGCGGGTGTTCCTTTTGGATATGCTGCAGCTCCTCAAGCCAGATGAGATGGAGCAGCTCGCCCGCTTTGTCCAGGCCCTCTTCTCAGATCCAAGCATCATTAAACTAGGTATGTTCAGCTTTCCATGGCAGGAGCTGTCAGCCTTTCCCACTCCTCCACCTGCCGGGGAGCAGCAGGGACTGTCCAGCAGGGCGTCATTGGTTCAGTGAGAACAGGCTTAGAACATTGTTCTCTCCTCGCCTTCGGAGTCCTCTTTGTTAGATGGCTCCTGTAGCTGGAAGCAGGGTGAACAGCTTTCATCACTGCCTGCGCCAGCCCAGAGAGAACAACCCTGTGGGTAACCCATCTGGTACCAGAGCAAACATCTGTCTGGGCTAGCCTGCTCTGCACCAGACCACAACTCTCTGGGTTAGCCCAACCAGCACCTGGCCCCAGAATGCTTGGAGTTAGCCTACTCCGTGCCAGAAACCAAAGCCAGCTAAACACCAGAGCACCCAGTACCAGAAGCCTTAGTATTCCAATTTAGCCCATCCAGAACTAGAACTGATAGATCTCTGGGTTCGCCTGTCTGGTACCAGCACCATTGGCGCTCTGGGTTCACCTGTCTGGTACCAGCGCCATTGGCACTCTGGGTTCGCCTGTCTGGTACCAGCACCATTGGCGCTCTGGGTTCGCCTGTCTGGTACCAGCACCATTGGCGCTCTGGGTTCGCCTGTCTGGTACCAGCACCATTGGCGCTCTGGGTTCGCCTGTCTGGTACCAGCGCTCTGGGTTCGCCTGTCTGGTACCAGGACCACTGGCGCTCTGGGTTCGCCTGTCTGGTACCAGGACACTGGCGCTCTGGGTTCGCCTGTCTGGTACCAGGACACTGGCGCTCTGGGTTCGCCTGTCTGGTACCAGAGCCATTGGTGCTCTGGATTTGCCCCCCCAAAACCAGGGGCCACGAGCTTTATGGGTTAACCCACCTGGAACCAGAACTCAGCGCTCTTGGGTTAGCCTGCCATGTAGCAGAACCCAGAACTCTGTTTTTTCTCTGTGTGATTTGAGGCTTTGACTCTGCAGGTTATGGGATGTCTGGGGACCTGAACAGCCTAGCTGCTACCTGCTCTGCTTTTAAGGACATGGATAAGCAGGTGCAAGGCACAGTGGACCTGCTCACAATAGATAAACAAGTAAGAATGGGAACCTGAAGAGCTGGAAAGTCCTTCACTTGACTGTGCTGGAAGATAACTGTCATTGTTTCACAGCATTGTCTTCGGCATCTGGTATTGCTGGGAGGTGGCTAGATGACCTAATAGATCGGTTTCATCTCTAGTTCCTAGGGTGATGTGATTTTTTTTTTTAGACAGACCACAAGCATTTACTTTTGATTAGCTGAAAAGAGGTGGCTGGGCATTTTAATAGTTCTCCACTTCACCTTCGTAAAAGGAACCAAAATGGAGCCGGGGTCTACTCACTTTTGGAACACAGCCATCATACTCGTGCTTGCTATGAGCAAGTCCTTGCTGAGTGATCTCTGAGACGAATAAAAGTGTCATTATTCTAGCATTGGTAGGATCCCAGGCACAGTTACGGGTTTCAGGCAGCTCCTTGTGATAAAGAGCCAGGAGCTGTAGACTCAGTGCAGGACAGGCTCTGTGTTCAGCTGCTACCAAAATGCAGCTGGCTCTAGGTGAGAACTCAGTCATTGTGTAGCAACGAACAGTAATTTTAGTAAGGAAATGAAAAATTGCATGTGTTTGAAACTGCAGGGGGCATGTAAGGAGGCAGGATGGGATTAGCCAAACCCAGGGGCTTCTCACCCTAACTCAGGAAACTGGTGTCCACAGTTTTATCCAGACTATGTGAGGGACATTTCAGAATCGTCCTTGTTTGCTCCAGTCCTGAGGCACCTTTTCTGTTTCACACACTGGTGGGGAGGAAGGTGCTGGGGTTCTTGGCTATTCATGTATTTAGTGCCTGGTGGCCTCGGGCTCTCTCCTGTGCATGCTCTGCAAACACATGAGAAGAGAAACTTCCTGACCCAGCTTCTTAGCATCTGAGACGAATGCTTCGGAAGACATGTTGTCACCCTTTTAGCGAGTTCAGAGGAGAGTTCTACAGCCAGCAGGCCAGAATTCATAGCCAGGCTTCTCGAGTGCGAATCTGATCCTGACCAAGTAACAGGCAATGTAGCTGGCTAACATGTGTTGTAACTTTGCCTTAATAAGATGTTTCAAATAAAAGTCAAGCTAGTCCAATTTTTCCCTTCCATGCTTAGAAACCAGGTTCATTTCCAACAAGTGAGTTTGCAAGCAAATATCCAAGATCTGTTTGCCAGACCAGCCTTGTCTGAGATGGCAGGGCTGGCTGTGTGTACCTCTTCTGAAGTGAAAGGGGATTACGTTGGGGTTACTCCCTGGCCACATGCCTTATTTGGACTTTCCACCCCACTGCAACCTGCAAGATTTCCAGGCTCTGTTTTGAAATCTGTTTGTTTTGCATCTTTCTCTCCCCCTTCAGCTGCAGAAGCGCTGCAGTGGCCGAAAGAAGAGTGGCCTTTCGGTTGATGTACTGTCACAGGAGAAGAGTTGTGGGGACCGAGCGTTCAGACAGCCGGAAAGAGGGCTCAGCCTGCTGGTGCAGCATGTCCTGGGGAAACCTCTTGATAAAACTGAGCAGCTCTCCAACTGGGAGAAACGGCCCTTGCGGGAGGAACAGATCCTTTATGCAGGTCTGATTAGCACGTAACCTAGAGTTAGGTGCTGTGGACAGCTCTGTCCTGGGCCTGCATTTCATTAGATGTGGAAAAAACGGGAAGCAGTGGAGGGGAAAATGGCTTTGCAGGTTAGTTCCTGTTCAAAGAAGCCAGTGTATTTTGTTTGTCCTTTCATGGATCTAGTTTTAATGGCTGGAGTGTAAGCTGTCCAATGTGTCAATATTTCTCTGAGAAAAGAATTTCTTTTCCAGTCAAATCCCACATAAATCAAACTTAATCTCAGTGGAAACTCCTCTGAATAGTTGAAGAGGAAAAAAGTCCATTTCCTTCTGCCTCCTTTCACTGCACACGGCTTTTCTGGGAAATTGCTGTTATGTCTTGTATGTCACAAGGATGCAGTGAAATCAAAATGGGCCTGGATAGAGTTCGGAGCTGCAACTCGGGCACCGGTCCAGGCAGGTCAATATGAACTGGAGGTGTCAATCCAGAGACGGGTCCCAGTGAGGGCGGTAAAACAGGGCAGCCCAGTGTTAAATCCACCCTTCTGTGAGCAAGAGCAACTCACATTCAGATCAGTGTTTGAGATTTGCATAAGTGACTAGGAGATTTAGCCACCTGATTCCCATTGAAATGAGTAGGGGTTGGGTAGCTAAATCCTCAATCAGAAATGAATGTCTCAAGGAGTGGAAGTTGCAGCTTCTTTATACCAAGGCTGAGTGCGGCTCCATGCCTTGGAGTTCTGTGGGGGATAGACCAGAGTTGTGCCACTTCTGAACTGAGGAAATGGAATTCTGGGCTAGCGTTCTGGAGGTTGATCCTTTCTAGTCCAGCGCCGTCAGCACCTGTCCTGGGAGCTCAATATTGTCTAGCAGCATCACCACCACTCCCACTGCTTACTGGGCTCTTAGAGGACATTTGGGGTAAATTAGAGCTAAATAGCACTGACCACAGACTGACAGGGCTGGTGGCAGGAAACAAACTTTATGGGACTGTGGGAAACTTGGCCATACCCATGGTAAGTGGACATCCGGCTCACTCAAATCATGCTGAACCATGGATGTTGCTGAACCAGAGACTGGAGAGGTTCAGCCTGTATATACTGAATCTGTACATGAGTGTAAGATACACTGCTAGGTACCTGCAGCTACCAGGAGCAACGGGATGTAGTTGCATTTGTATAGGTGACGAGTCTTTTCTTTCTATCTCAGACTAACGGGTATATTCTGTTTTATAGCGTCGGATGCATACTGCTTGCTGGAGGTGTATAAGAAACTGTGTGAGGATCCATCAGGCTTTGGTCTGTGTTCAGACCTCACTGAGAGCCTGGTGAGGAAACCTAACCCAAAGCCCAGGGCAAAGAAGCCGCTGAATCAGCAAGAAATGCCAACAACTTCGAAGCAGGTTTGTGGACATCTCCAAAGAGCTGCACGTTGCTCCCAGTTTCTTCAAACTATACATGGGTCTCACCGCCTCGAGCAGGCGCCTGCCAAGCCTGTCTGCAGCCTTTCTTGGGTCCTGGAGAGCAGCAGTCCTTCTCACTTCCCTGTTTTCCTGGGGAAATGTGTGGAACTTCAAGGTGCAAGTTCTAAAAATTCCCAGCATAGGTCAATTCCTATGGGAATATTGCCGGCTGTTCCCCTTTGTCAGGGAGCGAGGGGAAAGTGCACAGTTTGCCACATTCCTCGCTCTGGCTGGGGCGCACAGGGGGCAGATGAACCTGGACCTGCCCCAGCTGGGGACCATGCTCCCATTCCCTGCGGCGGCCATGGAGAGGCGCTTCTCACCTGGCCCTAAGTGGCTGTGCTGACAGAGGGCTGGAGCCAGTCCTCTCTCCCCAGGGCAGCCTGCAGACTTGAACTGCTCGTCCCCAGCCCCACCCCAGAGTGCTGATTGAAGTGAAGCCTGGACATTTTCCTTTTCTTTTCCAAAAACCAAAATGAATTACGTTAAGGACCCGAGTAGCCCCTTGTAAATCTTCTAGTTTGGAATAAAATAAACAAACATCAGTCATTCCTGAATGTCTGGTTTTTTTATAGCTAGCCAAAGTGATAGGCCCAGAGGCTGTGAGCGCCCCTCCTCCTGTCTCCCCCAAGGAGTTCAGCGTGGTCTGCGATAACATGCTGCAGGGGCTTGGGCGCCACCTTCGCTGCCTCGGCGTGGATGTCCGCATGCTGGAGAACGATGAGAGCCATCGAAAAGCTGCTGAGGTCAGTCCTGCACCGCACGGCAGTGTTTAAATGAATGCGATTTCAGGTGGTATCAAAAGGCCTGGGAACATTGACTGCTGCACACTTAGCCTTGGCCCGTGATGACACCTCAGTGTCTGTTACAAGTGGCCCTGGGGCCCTGACTATTGTCATGCTTTCCACTTTGGGGGGAGATGCGGGGAACAGACCCTGTTTGCCTGGAACTCTGTGATCTCGCGGCTTGTTCCTTAGACGCGCAGGTGGACCGCAATCAGAGCAGGGCTGAGAGTGAAGGGTTCCATGATAAAATACCAGGAAACTTCCCAGCTAGCTAGCATGCGCAATTCCAGGCTCCCTAGAAATGAATCAGAAGTGAACATTCAAGAAGGAAGGCTCACTGTGTCGACGGGGACACAAGCTTTTTCATTTCACATGGGTTTCTACTATGGCCGAAAGGGAGCTATCCAGCCCACACAGCGTTTGTGGTATCGAATATGCAGTGATGACCAGGCCTAGTGCACAGGATGTTTCTTCTTCAGATGTCTGCTTGGCGGAAAGCCTCAGCAGTCCCTCGCTTCTAATATCCCCTCCCTGACACACATGAGTCATTCATATACACTAGGTCTCCCGCATTCCCCCACATCCGTTTTCTTGTCCTGATGCCTTATCGTGCTGTGAACAGGATGTTTCCGGTTGCACTCTCTATGGTGATCAGGCAAACATCCCTTTACTTTCAAAAAGCCCTTGGCAAGTTTCCGCAAGGGAGAGACTTTGCTATGTGCTTGGATAATCAGATTGCTCTGCTACCTTTACAGCTGAGGAGCTTGATTTAATCCAAGTCTAATGCGGAATATTGCATACCTAGAAATGAAGCAAGTGACTCTCCCAAGGACAGGAGAAAGCTCTGAATAGTGATCACCAGGGAAAGAAGCTTTCATGCTAGCAAAAAAGCGCTAGCTGGGCTCATTCCATGCACATGCAAAATTTGGGTTTGTTTCTCCATTAGTTATTTCAGTTATATTATTGGTCACGTCTGCATACATACACCCCTTTCTTGCGTTCATATTGTAAAGATCACCCTAGCCAAGCACAGCCCCTTGAATAGCCCCACATCTGCTTCCTGTTGTTTTTCCAGCACCAGTTGCTAAAGCAAATGTGACTGTTACTAAGAGGATGGTCTGACCTTTTGGATTTTATCTGAGGTGTTGCTCACAAGCAAAGGGCAAGCCTGCATCTATGGGATTCCACTGGGTCCTCTTGCAATAATGTCTATGGCAGGGATAGAGCAATAGCATCTTTTGCTTTGGGAAGTACTGCTCCCAAATCCACACTGAACCCTGTGCCTGTACTGGGTGCTGCTTCCGACTTTTCTGCAGCGAACTGCCAAGTGTTGCCTTCAGGGTGGTGGCTGTCCTAGGAAGACTTGTCTCATCAGACCTGGATTTTCAAATCCGATGTGCTGCACCAAATGTGAGAATGAATTAAAAAATGGGGCGGAATTAAAATCTCTTTTATGAATTGCTTTTCAGTTAAATCTGCTCACCCTGGAATAAAAGGTCTCATACATGGACTGTCAGTGAATAAATCCTTTCCACCCGTCTGTGATTAGCCAGTAACTTGCATGTGAACATCTGGTTTATACTAGAGTGTGGGCACCAGATAATTTTGGAAACCCTCTGACTTGGCCCTGCTGTGCAAGTGATGGACAGTAGCAAATCTCTCCAGTGGCTGGTGATGGGGCACTAGATGGGAGAGAAGATTCTTTCCCAGGTGTGTGTCTGGTGGGCCTTGCCCACACGCCCAGGGTCTAACTGATCACCATCTCGTGGCTCAGAAAGGAATCGTCCCCAGGCCAGATTGGCAGAGAGCTTGTTTGGTTGGTTTTGGTTCTGCCTTTCTCTGCAGCACAGGGCACTGGTTACTCGCAGGTTTAAACTAGTGTAAATGGTGGATTCTCTGTCACTCGATGTCTGAGACTTCCAGTGACCCAGCTAGAGGTTGGGGGCCTATGACAGGTGGGTGGGTGAGGTTCTGTGGCCAGTGAAGGGCAGAGGTCAGACTAGCGGGTCATTTTGGTCCTTCAGGCCTTGCAGTCTCAGGCTCTGAGTTAGGCACAGTGTACGCAAAGGAGAGGGGAGGCTACTTGTCTTAGTGCAGTTGAACGCTCTGAGATGTTTTGTCCCATGGGCTCTGTCTGCTCCCCTGCTGTCCCCAGCGGTGGAAGCCTGCGCTTCCTTTTCTGTGCTTGTCCTCTCCCCGTCCTGGAGCAGAATGTGCTCTCCACCGCCTGTCCTTGCAGAGCCAGGCTGGGGCGAGCTCAGCATACAGTTTCATGGAAGTGCCTTACCCCCTTCCCACATGGGATCCCGCTGCTTGGGGTGTGTTTTCTGAGCCCAAATGTGGTGTTCCACTGCAAACAGCAGTCTCATGGTCTAGCTCCTGCATGTGGCAGGTCAGTCTTGGACACCTCTTGGACGCCTTTGCAGACTAAGGAATAACGCCCCTGCCATTGGTGAGAGCGAGCAGTATATTGGTCAGCAGACCAAGGCGGCAGAATGCACAGTGCACAAACCATTGAAAGATGGTGCCAAATGCAGACAGAAGCACAGAAATCGCTGAGCTGAGACACAGTGCATCCCAGAGCATTCGGACAGGAGCCAGGATGCCCTCTGGCCAAACAGGTCTGAAGCGAAGCTCTGTGTCTAGCCTTCTTATGCTGCATGTGGCGGGCAAGGTTCTGAAGATGATGATGATTAATAATAAATACCACCTAGTGAATCATGGATGAATCAGCTGCAAAGTTAGATGACAACTTCAGGGCTTTGACTCTCTTCAGATGTGTTTCTCTAGGCTGGATGGGCCCAAGAAGAACATGCATTTGTATGTAGCTGAGCCAGAGATGAGGTGCTTTTAAGAAACACACAGTTTAATTTCTAAAGCTTTGCCTTTCCCTGTTACACTTAATGACAGCCTAGTGCGTCCTGGAGCAAAAGGAGAGACATTGCATTGTATTGATTTCCGGGCGTTTCCTCTTGCCAGCATTGAGGACTAGTGTTGATAGAAGCCAGAAGGAGCTTCCTAGGCAGCCAGAGGAGAGGTCCCAATGACTTGAGGTCTGATACATGGAGAGAGCGTAGCATCTCCAACACAACGCAGGTCAATGCATAGAGATGAGAATAATCTCATGCCTAGATCAGTGTGCAGTCTCTGTTAGCAGTGACTCTTAAATCCATGTGTGTAGCTAAAGGAAGGTGCTGGTTTTACATGGGAAATATCCCATTGCCGTAGTCTGTAGTATATTGATATGTATAGTAGAGTGGGGACCTGTGGGGTGCAGCTGGATCACACAGAGAACCAGGCACGTTTTCATCGTTTTGAAACATCTTGGTTCCAGAATTACTCACCTGTTCTGCTGCCAAGCCGTTCCAAATGAATCTTACCAGTCAAGAGCCTGGCTTGGGCCCCCTCAAGCATTCGATGCAAACGTGTGCTGGAATGATGGGCTTGTGGCTAAGCACTTGGACTGGAAGTCATGAGAGAAGCTCTGCCCCTGCTTCCTGTGCGAGCTTGGACAAGTCACAAGCTTTCTGTCAGTCGGGGCGACAGCTCCATCGTCTCTCCCGAAGTGTGAGGCCCCTTTCATTACCATTTGATGCTTTCTGGTATGGTGCTCATGGAATCTACAGAAAGGCTCTTGTATAGAGCAAGAATCTGCATCACCAAAGGTGTTTATTTTTTAATATGCTCTGATTGGGAAGGAAAATCGGAATTCATTGATATTTTTATCCATGTTAATTATGGCTTTTTCTTTGTTCCCAGATTGCCCGGAAGGAAGGAAGGGTCATTTTAACCTCTGGACTCCCATATCAAACAGTAAGTTTCTGGTGTTTCTCTTTTGTAGTATAATTTCATGGACTGGGATGCACAAAGTGGAGGAGAGGAAAAGTCAAATGTGAAAGCAGCAGCTGGACTTACTTTTTCATCTGTTTCCTGCACTGAATGCCATTGATTTGTAAAGGATTTTGTAAGGCTTGTTCTAGCTCTGCATGTCAGAGTATTGGGAATAAGTTTCTTTTACACTTTGTATTCAGCCAGAGGCAAGAGCAATTATGCTGCATCTCCGAATTTAAAATAAAGCAAACACATCTCAGAACAAAGTGGCTCTGTGCAGCTTATCCCTCATGATTCAGTGCAATTCACTTCCCATCCATTTCATCAAGGAGTAAAAAGAGATTCCTGTTTCTTGGCTGGATCAGAACTGACAACGCTATCTGCTGTTCTAATGCTCTGGAGTTTTTCTTTAGGCCTGGAAGAGATAGGATGGAAATGCCAAACACAGTTGGAAGCTTGAGTTGCTTTTTGTGTATGGAAAAAATAGAACAACCCGTGCATTCAGTCCCATATCAAATGCCCATGTCCCTCAGTGAAACAGAATGCAGTTCCCCTCCCAGATACCATTAATGCAGTGTTAGGGGGATATATTCAACTCCACCGGTCAGTGATTGAAATGGTACAACACCCATTGTAGAAGGTCACGGGTCTCGTCTTGTGACCCACAAATTAATTTAGAGCAGTAAAACTGGTGGGTGCCAAGGAGAGGACAGATTCCAGACCACAGATGCAAAAGATCCCAACTGTCTTGTCTCTGTGTCTGTAGGAGTGATCACAGAACCCGTTGTGCATGGTTAGTACTGAATATTATGTGGTGGCATTTGTGAGAGAACACTGAAAATACTAAGGCCATGTCCACACTAAGGAGCTTACAGTGGGACAACTGGACTGAGGCAGCTGTGCTGCTGTAAGATCGCTTCTGGAGCCACGTCACGCTCTCCCACTGACGGCAGAAAGCCACCTCCAGGAGTGGTGGGAGCTGTTCGGGCAGGAGATGCTCTCCCACCACCATAGTGCTGTGCTCATGACCAGACCACATATGCTGGAGAAACTTATGTTGTTCTGGCAAGGGAGGTGTTTTCCACACCCCTGGCTCTGAGGTTTTGTCTAGGCTGCAGGCCTCTTTCGGAAGAAGCTTTTCCAGCTTTTCCACACTGCAAAAGCGCATCGAAAAAGCGATCTGCTTTTTCCACAGATAGCATCCACACTGAATGGACGCGCTCTCGCATTTAAGCTGTGATTACTATAGATGGAGTGGCCACCAGGGAACTTGTGCTTTTTCCCCCTCCCTCTTCCCCATTCACACACACCTTTTTCCAAAAGAGCTCTTTTGGAAAAGGGCTTCTTCCTCATTGAAAGAGGCTTACCGATGTCGGAAAACCCCTCTGTTCTTTCGATTTTTTTCCCCAAAAGAACACGATTGCAGTGTGGATGTAAGTGAAGTTTTTCCGAAAAAACTCTTCAGTGTGGACGCACCCTTAGGACTTCAGCTAAGTGGCTAGGAAAAAGGGTGCAATACAAATGAACCTAAGAAGGGGAGGTAGTTCCAAGTGCTACTTCCCATTTCATAGCTTGTTTTAATCATGCCAGTGTACGATCTTCCAGCTAGCCTCGGCCAAGAGCTGTGGTTAAATAAAATCCCCCATTGTCATGCTAGAGTGTACCACTACATTCTAAGCGAAAGAGGAAATCAAACTGGCTGTCATGTATAGTACATTCTGAACATTGTATTGCTCCAACAAACTCAAAGCCACAAAGGTGGCCACGTGTTAAATTACCTTCTGAGGTTGTTAGATCTGAATTTTAGTGAGTTAACACAATAGCATCAAACTTGGTTTTAAAATAAGAACTGCCATATTGGAATGAGCCCAGATCTCAGTGGTGCGAATGCTTTGTTTGTCATCTCATTGGTGTGTGAATTTGTCTTTTGAAGCTACAGTCCCAGGTGGGAGAAGGAAGATGTTTCTCTGTGGATTGCTCGGAAAAAGCAAAGGAGCAGGCCCTCCAGGTTCTGAAGCACTTCAATGTTAAAGTGTCCGTTGCAGATGTCTTCAGCCGTTGTCAGGTAGGACTCTTCCTTTCTGAATTAGTAGCATTGCTTTGTTAGTATCTGTGCATAGCCGACACCACTGTAATAGTCAGGTTTCTTGTCTTTTGGTCTTGCTTTGAGTTCCCAGGTTCCCACGTATGCTTGGGAAAGGTGTCACAAGGCAGTGTGTCTTTTGGAATGTGCTAATATCCTTTAGAAATGTTGAACAATAAGCTAGAATAGCAACAATGCACTGAAGAGTGCTAGCATCTCTTTTGGGGTCTTCTTTTAACCTTAATGTTCACAGATCTCGTCATCATTGTTCCTCCTTTCTCTACTAGCGTGTGCTGATTTTATTATGAAGCGTGGGTAATATGGCTCTGTTGTTCTGATAAGTACTGATTACATTAATGGAGAAAGATCTGTAGGTTTTGAAGGCTAGGTTTTTTTGTGTCAGGGTTGTTTGTTAGTTCACTTTGCTGCCAGCTGAATAACCCAGTTTATATTTAGCATTGGGTACTCATAGATTATTTTTTCGAATAAGTCTGGTTGCGTTAGGCCTGAATATTCTTCATACTCTGTTCTCTTCCGATTTCACTGTTTCAGTCATTACATTAACATGCTGAAATGGATTTTTTTGAAAATTGTATAAGCCACCTTGTGACTTGCAACCTCTCTTATCTTAGCCTCACTTTTAATGAGAGGAAAGGAAGAAATATACAACCCTGACTAGAAAGGGAGCATTCCCATATGGGGAAACGAGTCAAGTCTAGTGTTTCAGTGTCTTCTGTTTCATTCCCTCTGGTAAATAGCAGCAGGGTCTCCTAGGATTGTGGAGTTTGCAAATTTTTCACCAAAAGGCCGTGACTATTGGGAAAGCACATTAGCATGGTGCCCTAGAGTTCCATTTCCATCTGATTTCAAAAGCTGTTGAAAGAAGGTCTGTAATTCACTCAGAAAATGAGTGGGCCAGTGATTCGGGAGCACCCCTAGGACGGGACTATCACCGTGCTGAGCAGGTGGTGTGAACGTGATCAGGAAAGATGGAGATCGTCAGGTATCGGTTAATGTACTCTTGTGGTTTCATTCTTTTCCGAAGAGATTTAGCATTTATCTAAAACCACAAGCAGCCTTCTTGGTTATTTTTGTGTACAAACATGCTAACCAGCCATGTAACCTCAGCAGAGGGATTGCTGAGGAGTTCATAAAATAAACTGAAAACCAGTGAAAAGCCATGTGAACAAACGTGTGACAACTGCAGTTGGGTCTGTAGCTTGTGGTATAAAACTGGCCCCCTGGTTATCAGAACTAGGAGGGTGCAATAGATAAAGGGTCTTTTATTGGACCAACTTTGGTTGGAGAGAGACAAGCTTTCATGCTTGCCAAAGCTCCTCTTCGAGTGTGGGAAAGGACGCCGAGTGGCACAGAGAAATGTAAGGTGGAAAAGATTGTTTAGCACAAGCTGAGGGACTGCTCAAGGCAGAGTGGCCCATTAATATTTTTACATGACCTACCCTGAAAGGCCCCTTAGTACATGTGCTCTTCATGCTAAATAATCTGTTCCACCATGGATTGTGCTGTGGCGCTGGGAGCCCCTTTCTCAGACCTGAAGAAGAGCTCTGTGTGGCTCACAGCATAGTCCAAGAAAAGATGTTACCGCACCCCCCTTGTGTGCCTGCTATCCTGGGACCACATGGCTACAACTACACCCGCTGGATGGTGCAGGTGCTGGAACTGCTTAGCTTGGCAGTTCTGCAATCTGTGCTGCTCTGCAATCATCGTTACTTGTTGTATAAATCGGTGCCTAGCAAAGTCCCATGCGTATCCTCCTCCTTCCAGAAGAAATCTGCACCTGTGTATGATGATGGTAAAAGAGCTGTATTTACTCTCACATGCTAGGGGACAGACCCTGCCTTTTTTGTCAAGCTGTTTGGTATTTACAGGGAAGCCCGCAGGTAAATACACGTATAAAATCCAGAGGTGGGACTAAAGGTTGCACTTATAGTGACATTTGGGTAAGGATTCAAGTATGTGGGGCATAATTGTTCTATATAAGAAGCTGCCGAAATACTGTTGCAGAATCTTGTTATACATTGATGTGTCTACAGGTAGTTGCTGCATTTGTATAATTTTAGCTCAGAATTGCTGTTTCTTGGATGTTACAAGTAGCTTACTGGCGAAAGCCCTGCTGCTTCTCACCCTACTTTTGGAGCTGTCTAATCCCCACTGTTGATCTCGTCTGTGCCTTCAATTCAATGTAGCCACATTGTAGGGATGTGGCTTTTCAGTGCTGATTTGCATACAGAACTGAGAAGATTCATATATCTCTGAGGTTGTACTGCTAACTTAATGTGCGTACAGAACCTTTCCTTCCCACTGGAGACCAATTCCCTTCCAAATCGGGGCTACAAGAATCACTTCCTTACTAGCTCTTGCCTGATTCCAATGGGTGCTCAGGACCAATCAGGTAACCAGCGTAGATCATGCTGCACAAAAGTGTTGGTGGGGCATTTGAGCAAATCAAAAAAGAGGGCAAAATGCTGCTGTTCCTCAGGATCTTCAATATGAACACAGAGTATTCAAAACTTACTTTTTAAGGTCTTGTCTAAAGGCCCCATGCACTTCTCACAGCAAACTTTATGAAGTTAATTGTGTTTACTAGCCTATGTCTACACTGCCTCAGAAAGCTGATGCAAGGTATACAAGTCCCGCTATGTGAATAACAAAACTGGAGTCAACGTATCGTAGGTCGAGTTACCATGGAGTCTCCAATGAGACAAACTCTCCCATTGACTTACCTTACTCATTTTGTCAGAGGTAGAGTACAAGGGGTTGACTGCAGAGTGATCTGCAGTGATTTGCTGGGTCTTCACTAGATCTGCTAAATCAACCATCGATCGATCCGTCTCGGAGCCGCCAGCCCTGCTGTAGTGTAGATGTAACTGAGGATGAATGCAGGACTTACAGCTCTAAGCCATCCCTCCCCCCCCCACACACACATTATATTATCTGACTTTGTCTTGACCAGAGTAAGGACCATGGCCCTCAAATATGAGCTCACTTTGTTGCTGCCTTGGCATGAGAGTGGTCACTTCTGCAGAAGCAATCAAGGGCTTTCTACTCCCCTCAGAGCACAGACATCCCCGACCAAGGCTAGTGCAGAGATTTCAAGATAACCAATGTCAAAGCCCAAGCACTGTATCGTCCGCTTGACAATGTGGCTCTCTGACTTTGGCCACCTTCCTTCCTTGTGGATGTGGAGCTCGGCTTCGTGGTCTCTGAACAACTGGCCCTTGAATGGAGAGTTTCTATTCCACTGCCAGAGACCTGGAGGTTTGTTATCAGCTGTGATCGTCAGTGACAGAGAAGCATTTTCTCTGTGTTGCAGGAAGCAATACGGCACCCTCCCTGTCTCACAGGGCCTTGTTTGGTCTCTCGTGCTCATAGTCTGTAAATGATCCGATGAATGTCAGCAAATATTGTTACTGCACGTAACACAGAAGGCATTAAAAATAGCCACCCGTTCACTGTGGTGTCCAGGATTGTCATGCAGTGCACTTCCTCTTAGCAGCCCCCTTGGCATGATGGAGATCTCCCTTGGGAATGGAGAGGAGCCTGACTTGCTTTGTTGCCCAGCTCTGAGATCAAATCTTTCTCAGTTGAAGCAAGCATAGGTGCTAGTTCCCTGTGTGACCGAAGGAAAGAGTCACCTCCATGTGCGTCTTCCTTGCTCTGCTTTGTGTTTTAAGTTCTTTATGAATCATCAGAGACTACATCTACACTATAGCCTGAATTGACACTCTGAGATCAATCCACTGGTGGTCCATTTAGTGGGTCTAGTCAAGACCCACCAAATCGACTACAGATTTCTCTCCCATCAACTCTATTACTCTACCTCAGAGTAATGGAAGTCAACAGGGGAGTTTCTCCTGTTGATCCACCTGCAGCGTAGAGCCTGCAGTAACTCAACTTAAGGTATGTCACTTCTAGATACATTATTCACCTAGATGGAGTTGTGTAGCTTAAGTCGACCTTCTGTTGTAGTGTAAGTGTAGCCTCAGATACACGTGCAGCTGAAGTGAATGGAAGTGGTGTGCATGTCTTTGAGATTAGAAAATGGATTTTAGATCATACAATCCATATACTATTGCCTATGCTCATCTTGAAAGATCTAGAGAAGCACTTAGGGGCTGCCTGGGGATTTTTTAAAGTCAGGCCTTAAATACCACCAGTGGATTTTAAGGTCAATTAGCAAACCAGGTTGGTTAAAAGACTTAATGAAGCTCAGGTTGTAAACTTATATCAGCCACTCAAGTATGTCTCAGCAAACCATTATGTCATGTGTGTCTGCCTGTGCGCGCACATACATATAGCTGAAATCCAGGAAATTTTAAATGAATTTTTTAAGTTTAAGACCCATCTCCACTTTTCACCAACACCTTTTTAATGTATGGCATCCCAAGCACCTTGGTAGGTGAGATTAGTATCTGTTGGGTATGGAATAATCTCTGAAGGGAAGCAGAGCAATCCCACCACTTGGACATTTCAAACTAGATTGGACGCAACACTAAAGGTACTGTAGGAAACAAACGTGTACTGGCAGAGAGTCGTGACTTACAAGGTCTTTCTTCTCTGCTTCCTGTGGTTCTATGAAATCTCTCTCAATAAAATCCCTCATGAACGCTAATGAAGCAGCTGCAGATAGTTTCATTTCTATTTCTAACAGTACAGTGTGAAGTTTGCCTATTTAGTGACCTTTTCCAATGGGACTGAAGTAAGTAGAACTATCATTTCCTTTGCTGGCTGGAGTATGCTGTCTAGGCTATACACAATTTTGCCGGTGAAAAACCACTTGTGATAATGAAGGTAATTGTGATAATTCAGGATAGGGAAGCAGAAAACTTCCACTGTGAATAACATTGCTGTAGGCAAGATCATATAGGCCTTGTTGCAGGTTTAGTGGTGACAAACTGAGGGTCTGTGCAGCAGACCATTAGCTTCAGAGCTTTGGTAACCTTTATATAGCAAGTGCTTGTTATTGTCATTCAAAAAACAGACAGACAGATAAAAAGCTGTTCTTGTGATGTAAGCATAGTCTGTAAGGGTTTCTAACTTGGCTGTAAAATGTTGTTGGCCCAAGAGCCTACAAACCCATTCTGAGCCAGGAGGGCCTGTCCATCTCCAAATGTGCTGGGTTTCTTCTCTTTGGATACAAAGTTCAAGCTTGAACTGGAAAGGCAAAGTGCTTATAAGCTGATGTGTGAATGTCTGGTGTGAAATACAGCTCTTCCGTTGAATGCAGCAAGAATTCCCCTGCTGTCCGCTTGGCAGGCAGCATTGACCAAGGAGTAAATAACTGCATGGGACTCAGAAGACCAGGATTGTATTCCTGGCTCTACCACTGAGCTACTAGGTCACCTTGGGCAAGTCACTGGCTCTGTTTCAGCCTCTGTTTCCTTCCCCACCCTTTGTCTGTTGCATCTATTCAGCTCTGAAGTGATTCGGGGCTATGACTGTTTCCCGCAATAGGTTTGTACAGCATCTAACACAATGGGACCCTATCTCGGGGCTTATAGGTACGACTGTGTCCCAAATGATGATAATACCCTCTCCAAAATCAAATATGCAGAAAAGAAAAAAAAATACTCTGAGCCTTACTGTGGTTTCTTCAGCTGAATCTCCCCCTCTTTATTGTGTGACTGCAAGTTCTAATAACTCGTTTCTTTCTTCTCCCTGAATTTTCTGATCCCTCATAACCAAATCACTTAATCTTTGCTGATGGCCTGTAGGATGTGCAGTAGCTGCTGTTTTCACTGCCTGTAGATCTGAGATCTGATGCTCTTTGCCCTTGCACTTTCAAAGTGACTTGCTCCAACCATTTTGAAAGGCATCAGTGTGGGACTGGAGGTAAGAGGAAACTACCGAGTTAGAAATGCTGCAGCTGCTTCAGCAAATGTTTCCATCTTTGCTCGGTTAAGGTAACAAACCTCATGGCTGTGAAGTTCATCATGTGCAAGCGCTGATGTGCTCCACATGAAAGTGGCATGGAGCACTCCGTTTGTCTGGGGCAAAGATAAAGGTCTTCTGATGAGATGAAAAACCCCGGGCCCGGGGCACTTGACAAGTAGCTTTGAAGCCAGCCTGGGAACGCTGGCAATATTAGTTGATAAGTAATAATATAGATCCCTCAAGCTGTCATCTCGCCTGAAAATGCCCACGCCTTTCGTGAGCCTCTATCACAGCAGTCTGATCAGCAGGCTCTTTTGTTCCTTTAATGTGGGTTGTGCTGTTGGTCCAGATGAGAATGAGAACTTCCAGCCATCTCCTTTCTCACAAACTTGTAAGCTGAGTCGTTCTCTCCATTCGATCCCTTTTCTGAGCTTGGTACAGCCTGACAGAGATTTTACAAAAGGGCAGTCACCCTGGGTTACTCATGCAATTGTGGGGCTTTCCGTTGTGCTCTGCACAAATCCAGGACAAGTCAAAGGAGCCGAGTTGCATTAGGTCTCTTTCTTCTCCAGAGACAGGGAGATTCTAAATAACATTTGTCATTTGGTTACCTTTTCAAATAAAGCGCCACCCACAAGATCAGCAAAAAGTGTAAACAAACTGATATTCACAGAAGCCACAACACTTCAGCTGCACCATCAGGCCTGTATGTGTTGCGTCTCCGATTCCTACTTCTTGGCTCTTGTACTCTCTCTGGGAAGGGATGTGTCTTGCTGTGTGTGTGTAAAGCTACCAGTAGTATGTGTACCAAGAAATAACCAGGTCCAGATGCATGTTTTTTACCAGCTTGAGAGCTTTGTGAAATGTCATATCGCTTTGAAACCCTCTGTGGTTTAATAAAAGGCTCATCCATCAGATGTAATTTGTCAGCGCCTGCAGGTGAGGAAAGACCTTTGATTAACAGCATTCATGGTTTCCCCAGATGTGAGTTAGCAGCCTAGGCCTCCCACCCTCACACCCTGAGCTGAAAAATCAGCTTGATGCTTGTTCACTGGGCGCTTCAGTTTTTTTCCATCAAAGTGCAATTGTTCAATGCACCCTCTTGCTCTCACTGTTTGTCCTGGGGCTTGCACTTTAGATATCGTCTGCAACTTGTACCACTTAGATTCTGACTGGGAAGCAGAGCTGGCATTATCCTCTCTTTCTAGGGCAGCAGAAGGAGTGAATTGGCCTCTAAAAATACTTGTCCATAAGATTGTTTTGCGTTTGAGCTGGCAGGCTTCATTAATTATTATCCCTGGCAGTTACATGGTGCTTTCATCTTCAAACTCTTTTCAGTGTGAGCTGTTGTAGAGAAACAGCTGCAGGGTTTGTACATGTTTATCCAGGGAAAATTGCATTTATTGAGTCTTAATTTGAGGTTATTTATTTTTTGTTCTCAAGTGGTTTGCAACCCTTAATTAAACTTCATAACGTCTCATAATAGGGAGATATTGCCCATACCTATTTTACAGATAGGTTAGCTTGAGGGCATTGAGAGAGACATGGGTTGTCCAGAATCAACTATTGAGTTAGTTGTTGGGACAGACCCCAGAAGTCCTGACACTCAATCTCCTGTTTTAATTTCCTGATATGACCCAGTCATGAACACGTATCCCTTTATTCACAGGCTGTGGCGTGTGATAGAATCACTCATTCACTGTGCTAGGAATCACATCTGCCAGCTCTTCCAGAAATGGTGCTCACTTACTGCGTGGAGTCAGGGACAGACTCTGCTTCTTTCTGGGGCATTGGGGATCAATTCCAGTGAGCGCTATGTGTAATGATTAAAGATGAGCGTGGAGATCTGTGATAGGTGCAGGAAACCTCACCTAAGGCATAAGCAGAGTTAACAGCTGATGTTCATAAAGAAGGCAAAAAGCATAATGTCCGACCAGTTCTGCAGTGTGATACATGAGTCGAAAAAAATCTCTTCCTGATCTCTGCTGTCAATCAGCTTGTGCCATGGAGCACAAGGTCTGAAGAATTTCCAGCGTGAAACTAGCATTCCACTGAATTATTTTAACACCCCTCCTTCCAAAAAAAAAAAAAAAAAAAAGACTTGACCGGGCCTAATTCTCAGCAGCGAGCCTAGAGAATAGTGCCTGGTTCCCACAGACTGCACACTTTCCTGCCAAGATTTCAGTATCTTCAGAAATGCAGTGGACCATGAAGGTCACCGCGAGGGAAGAATGACAGCCTGGGATTTTCTTCCCCCTTTACCAGCTAGGAGCATACTGTTGTCTCTCTAGCATATTGACTGTTTTCATAGGGTTAGTGCGACGTTTGTATTGTACACAGACCAGTGGAAGTCAAATATGGGAATGCAGCAGATCAGCTGTTTTCGTCAAGGATGAGAGTATGATGTTGTCGATTTTTTTTTTCAGTGCCCGCAAAAGCTTCCTTTACAGTGGAATTTTTCATTCAGAGTTCTGACTGCAGATCCTTTTTGTGTGTCTGTATGGGAGAGTCTATGCAGCGTTGGTTGTATGTAGTTATATAACTGCTCTCATTTTTCATGAAAAGCTATGGGTGAATATTAAACTTTGAAAAAATAGCATCAGCTGTGCTGTTACTTGGATTTCACAATGCCAGAACTGATAAGGCCAAATTAGCCATTACAATTCAATTATCCTCAGCTTACAAAGCAAATATTTCATGGGGACGATCATCCTGATTTCTTGGTGCTGGGCTATCCCTGCAGCACTGAATAGAATGAAGTTATGGATGGGCGGTTATTTTCCTGGAGAGCAATATCAACTGAATATGTACTGGCTTTAGACAGTGGAAACAGAACAGGGAATAATGATCCAAAGTGAAACATAAGAATGGCCACACTGGGTCAGAGCAAACGCCCATCTAGCCCAGCGTCCTGTCTGCTGACAGCGACCAATGCCAGGTGTCCCGGAGGGAAGGAACACAACAAGTAATCCTCACATGATCCGTACCCTTTCACCCAGGAAGTGTCACTTTTATTTAGACTAAGATAGTAGAGAAGACACAATGTAGCACAAATTAAACTTCCTTTTAAAAGAACTCGGTGTGAGGCATTTCTCCCTTGATTTTGGTCAGATCCGTGAAGCGTATTGGTCAGCATGAATTCTGGTGCACTGGGGGAAGTAGGGAAAGGTCACATGGTGATGGTGATGAAGTGACCGTAAGGGAAATGCAAGATTCTCTGTAGAAGGCAGTAACACAGTCTGGAAGAAACTGGCCCTGTGTTTTCTCTCGTGTCATGAGAAAACAGGAGATTTGTATCCAGTTTAAGTTCTGTTGGTTTCTAGTCCCCTGTGCCTCTTAAAGGACAGAGGTCAGGGTGTTGACTATGTCAAGAAGTCAAAATTACTATTTCTCTTTCCATTCTCAGACTTCTAGAGCTTTTTATGACTATTGTTGCCCTTATAATGTTTATTGTTTGCACCTCATGACATAGGAACGGCTCAGTGCTCTGTTCTGCCACTGTTTGTAGCACAGTGTATCACCTACCGATTCCAGATGTAGGCTTTGTCAGATCTGTAATTTCTTGACCGCATCATTTTTGCATTGAGCATTTGTTTTCGAATACTGTTACTTTGGACTTCCACAGCAATATTCATATGAGGGTCTGAAACACTAACTCACATCTGCCAAGAAAGCAGAGCATTTCTACCATTCAAATGTAAAGGAATTCAAACCAGTGCATCTTTTGATACAGGCGCATTTCCTCTGTTGCTATGAGGCAAAGCTAATAGATGGTGAAGTTAGTGAGCAACATATACAGGGACTTGGGCCCCTCAGGGAAACTTGGCTCCCCAAAAGGGGCAGATGCTGCAAGTGATATACCAGATGACAGTAAAATAATCCGTTGCTCTCGTACAGCCCCTTTCCTCCAAGGATCTCGGTATTTAAGAAACAGGAAGAGGTGTAGCCTTATACTACACTGGTGAAATCTGAGAAGAGGAGTCTGAGGCACTAATTGCCTTTCCCCAGGACCTATGACAAGTCAGCAGGAGAGTCCGTATAGAATCCAGGAGGCCAGACCAGACAACTCGAGAAAACAAAGCTGTAATGCAGAGTAGGTTTATATTTAGCAAAACTGAAGTATAGTCTTGAAGTCAGACACTGGCAGCAGTAGCTCCAGCTAAAAGTGTTGGTTCCCTCCCCAGACTTCCCAGCCCTCCATGGATTTTTATAACCAAGTTGGCTGAAGCAATGTGGGTCTATAACAAAATCCCAGCTGAAACATAAGCTTCTGTTGAAGAAGAACATAAATAATCTCTGATTTCCCACGGTGACATGAGTGATGTGGCAAAGAGAGGGAAAAAATAGTATGCGAGTGCGCACACAAGAGTGTTGGCCAAAATGGAAATTAAAAGATCAGCTCCTGTTTCTTGGGGATCACAGTGAGGTTTTAGGAAAACTGGATTTCAGTAAATTTCCAATCGAAATCAAGATTTTGTTGCCTATTCTAATTCAGCTTGGAATTCATTAGCGTGTGGTGAGCTGAGAACTAAAAGGAAGAGGCAGGCCACTGAGGATGGCCAAACAGTCATGGATCTTAATGCATGGGAGATACCGAGGTGGGGGGGAAAGGAGGTGAAGGAGATTAATTGGTGGACAGAGGGACCTCAGCAATGGAGTGATCAAGGGACGTTGCTTAGAGGAGAAAAGGTCAAGTGAGTGGACATTTGGACAAGCTTCAGAGGGATAGCCAAGTTAGTCTGTAACTGGAAAACTTAAAAAACAACGAATAAGATACATTTCGACAAGGAGAGTTGGTCCAGGTGGGAGAACAACAGGCAGGCGGGTGTCAGCATGGAAGCTGAAGTCCCTGAGGATGAAAGTGTTGTAGGAAGAAGTGCTGTTAAAAACCACAAAACCCAAAGGAGCTGATACCTTTTGCGCATGAGGCGAACCAGTGATTTCAGGCAGTTTGCTGCAGTTGCCATGTTTTCTCTCATGCCTCCTGATTTTGACTATAAACAAGTTGGCTAATAAGCTGAAAATAAACATGCACAATGAGTTTTTCACTATGCAGAGAAAAAGATCCTGTGACTATGGAATCATCTAGCACTCCCTACCCAAGGCAAACCCGTCTCTTTCCCCCTCATTATGTCTCTCTGTCTCTGGTAGATCTCACATTGCACCAGGTTGTGGTATTAGGTCATTTCTCCCCAAGCAGGGCCTTCCTGGATGAGCAGTTAGTGGCTTTCACTGGAGAGCTCATGTTACCCAGTGAAAATAATCAGTTATGCAAAGTTTCGCCATTCAGATTAGGGGTCTTATTTGTGGCCAGTGAGGTGTGAAAGTGAAAGCTAATGTGCAGGGCAAACCCTGGGGCCACTTTGTGTGTGTAACTCCTTAGAGTGCATTTCAGTTTGGCTCACTACGAGAACAGCGGGTCAGGCCCTGCAATATAAGTAAGAGAAGCACAAAACCCAGCTGGTCAGTTCAAGAAAACTGCTCTGCAATCCAGCCAGGCCCAGAATAAACAACTACACCAGAGGAAATGGTCAGGTTTGGTCTGGCATTTTGCTCAAGGACTTTCCTAGTCATTTCAGTTCAAAAGAAGCTATGACTGTCGGACCATCATTCCGGGGGCCCTACATAATTGGTTCTAAATTGGCCCTGTTTTTCACAGCACTAGTACCTGACAGGAGATGGTTTCTCTCAGGTGAGCAGTACTTAATGGTAGAAACAAAAAACAGGACTGTGTAGCACTTTAAAGACTAACAAGATGGTTTATTAGGTGATGAGCTTTCATGGGCCAGACCCACTTCCTCAGATCAAATAGTGGAAGAAAATTGTCACAACCATATATACCAAAGGATACAATTAAAAAAATGAACACATGTGAAAAGGACAAAATCACATTTCAGAACAGAAGGGGGATGGGGGGGGGAAGCGGGGGAAGTAAATGTTTGTGAGCTAATGATATTAGAGGTGATAACTGGGGAAGCTATCTTTGTAATGGGTAAGATAATTAGCGTCTTTATTCAAATTTGAGTGTAAAGTGTCGAATTTAAGCATGAATGACAGTTCAGAGGATTCTCTTTCAAGTGAAGTCTTAAAAGGTCTTTGAAGCAGGATGCAGGTAATCAAGTCGCATTGTTAAGCACTCCTCTTTGGGACGCAGATTCCATGCAGAATAGATTTCTGTCATGTGCTTTCTTTTTTGTTGTTACCTTCCTTGTTGCCACCACATCACGCCCAATCAGGAGAAGTCACTCTTCACATCAGCCCCCAGGTGTGTGTGAATCACACCACTCACTTCTTTGACTCTACCCTAACTTTTTTCCTGGTAGCCTTGTAGATTGAGCGTGATTATAGGGGCTGTCTGTTCCACCTGAGACATCCTCAGCAAAACGGTCAGCTCTCTCCCCTTCAGAGAAAACCAGCTGGAGCAATTTTTTAATCCCAAGTTACTTTAGTGGCATAACTTGAAGAGGCTTCAAGGAGAGAGAGAAATTATAACCAACACGAATATGCATAACTCAAAGATGCTTTATGCAAAACAAGTCACGCAACATATCGATTTCATAGTTACCATCTGCTGAATGTATGTATCCTGTTTTTGTGCATGTGTCATTCTGGTATGTGAAATTAGAAATATGAAGTGTGGCTCTGTTTATCGTTCTGAATGTGCTAATCAGGGCCATTACTGATGCTCCAGAAAGGTAGTGACTCAGTACTCAAACCAGCGGTCTGTGAATGGTTGTGTCCTGTAAGACTAAACTATGTTTGGGCTTGGAAAAACATGTGACTGTGCCACTTGGTACTAGAATCCATCTTGAACCTGGTATTTTTCATGGGAATGGGGGGGGGGGGGAGGCGAGTCTATGCAATGGGAATCCATCAGCCTTTGTCTTCAGCTGGCCTTTGAAACATCCTGGCCCCCATCCTAAGACTACACTTGAAGAACTCTGTAAAGCTGCAGATCAAGCCAGATCAACTCTGATTTGAAGCTTTTATCTGAGATCAGAACAGCTGTGAATGGTAAGAGTTTGCATGTAAGTAGTTTCTTAGTGGATTAGAACTAGCTAAACCCCGGTCATCTGAAGAAGTGGGCTGTGCCCACGAAAGCTCATGATCCCATCTACAGGTTTTGTTAGTCTATAAAGTGCTACCAGACTATTTGTTGTTTTTTAAGTTTTTCCTGAACAGATTAACCCGGCTACCCCCTGAAGTTTCTAAGCATTTTTTGTTCATTTGAGTTTAGTAACTTACTTTGACTTGACTGTTTTCACTTTCAACCACTTAAATCCTACTTTTTGTACTTAATATAAACTCTTGTTTCTTATCAAGTCTGGTGTAAATAATTGTTACTGGGGCGGGGGGAAGAGTAACCACTGTGCATCTCTCTCTCTCTCTCTGATAAAGGGAGCAGACCTTATGAGCTTTCTCTGTGTAAAATTTTAACACGGGGTTGTTGTGAGAATCACAGGTCCGATGATGCATACCCAAGGGGGGAAGGACAGAACCAGGTGGACCGTTTTATCAAATAAAAAATATTTATTTATAACAGTGATGAATTTATAGTATTTATTCTAAGATTTTTAATAGACCGTGTTAATAATGAATTTACAGTATTTATTATATTTATTCTATGATTTCTAGTTAAACGTGTCAGAGGTATAAGGATGGGAGTGGGAAGGGGAATAGTCTCTAGTCTAAAAATATCCAGCTACACTGATTAAATAACAGTGATAACTACAAACTCTATGTACTACCCAAAACAACTACAACACTAAGCTTATACAACAAGAAAAAATCAAATCCTACATACCAACTTACACAGCACACGGAACATTTCAAAGATATCGGTTCGGTTGCAAAGGCCTTGGTTACACCCGAGAGTCGGAGGAGGTAGCTGGTCGGTTGATCAGGCCGGCAGCTCTTTGAAGTATATGGGAAGGCACACGCATGGTGGTTCGTGTGTTGCGAAGACCTCCTTGAGCGAACTGTGCGATGGGTATTTATCCCCAAATCTGCACATCGCTTTCCCGCGCTTGCATATTACCATATATGGCCCAATGGTCACCAAGTGGGGGGTCTGTGTCCCAGGGGTTGGGCTGAAACTGAGCAGGTTTCATGCGACCAGGTAAGCCCCGCAGTTCTCACACCAAGGTGATGGGTGGGAGAGTCTGAGGCTATTTTCCCCTTTTCACACCTTCCCTTTTTCTAAAGGCAATGGTGTGCAGGAAGGGTGCAGCCGGTTTCTCTCGAGGAGTACTGCAGCCCACTATAGCAAGAGCGGCCTGGCCAAACTTTTTACTGGGGGGGGGAGGGGGGCAGTTTTTTTTCTAACAGGGGTAAGGCGGATTTGTTTGGAATTGTATCCCTTTTCGGGGGTTGGCTTTCTGGGTGCTGAGCCCTTATAGCTGAGCCTTCCTGGAGCTGAAATGGTTCAGTGTCCATATTGCTCTGCAGGGGGCAGTAACCCCATCTCTGTGTTTTGTCTGGGAAAGACCAGATCAGGACAGGGTGATGGGAATCCCCAGAGGACAGGAAGGTGGGTGACAGTGGCATGATCAGCGCTCCAGGAAGACAACCCAAGGGGATTTCTATGGTTCACTTGGTCACACAATATATTTACAAACCTCAAAAAAAATCAACCAGAAGAGATTTCACGGACACAAGCCAAGGTGTAAAATCAATCCCCAGAGATTTGTAACTTGGTGTAAATCTCACACAGGCCAGATGCCAAGTGATGGAAGTGAGGCTGCCTTTCCCCGCAGTCTGTGATCACCTTGTAACTGTCGTGTAATTTACAGAGCCAAGGTGGATTCAGAAATCTATCGCTCATCAACACACACTGATTCATTGAAGGAAATTACCTCAACCCCTTTCATATAGGGGACCAACCCCGCTAGAGCAGTATTGTGTCATTTACAGCAACTTTTGCATTGCTGCTGACCATGGTCAATGATTTTTAAATACACTTCCCAGGTTATTCAGGGTGAGAGAGACTCTTCCCTTTGATTAGAATCTGAATTCCCCAGGGAACTCATAGGGGTTGGTTCCTAACTAACTTTTCTGGGAGTGAACCTTAAAGAGTTATTCACTAATGCAACGGAAGTTCACATGGGGCACAGGAATCATTTTCCCCTCTGGGCCACATGACTGAGGATTCTTTCTTTCACTGCTGGAATCCAGATAATCTAAATCTGTTTACTCCTCATATGCACAAACACAGCTCTAGAGAGAAACAGTTGTCAGTTAAATCATGTATGTAGCACTGTACCTTTAACTCTGCTGTTGCAGCTCCACCAAGCAGTTAAAGCTCTGCGAAGCGAAATGTAAAGCTTGAGGTATGTTGAAGGAGAGAGGAAACTGGTGATGGATGATTGACCCTAAATGCCCCGCAGTTATAACTGAAGAGGAAGAACACCAAGAGCACATGGATTTGGACTAGAGGAAATTCAGGAAGGCTTCAAGTGACTTAAGTTACATCTCATCATTCAGATTTTATATAAAGCCCCTTTTTAAGGGTTGTTAACATCAGAATAGCAAAAGGCTTGAGATGCAAAGACATGCAGATAACACACATTGTTCAATGGCTAAATTAAACCAAATGGTGGGGAGATAGTCCATCATGCTGACTAGCCTAGAAACCAGACACTGCTTCTTGAATCAAGTTTTTGTTTTTCAAGTGAAGGATTCAAAATGCTGGAATTTTTTTCTCCCAGCAGACTCCCCTCACTGTAATTACCATTATCAGAGGGGAAGCCGTGTTAGTCTGAATCTGTAAGAACAACGAGAAGTCCTGTGGCACCTTAGGCACAGGACAACGAGAAGTCCTGTGACTGACAGATTTATTGGAGCATAAGCTTTCATGGGCAAAGACCCACTTTGTCAGATGAATATAGTGGAAATTCCAGAGGCAGGTATAAGTATACAGGCATAAGAAAAGAATTATAATCAAGAGTAAGGTTAAAGATAACAAAGTCGGTTCAGTCAGGGAGGATGAGGCCCACTTCTAGCAGCTGATGTGGAGGTGTGAACACCAAGAGAGGAGAAATTGCTTTTGTAATTGGCTAGCCATTCACAGTCTTTGTTTAATCCTAAACTGACAGTGTCAAATTTGCAGATGAATTGTAGCTCTGCAGTTTCTCTTTGAAGTCTGATTTTAAAGTTTTTTGTTGCAGGATAGCCACTTTTAAATCTGCTAATATGTGTCCAGGGAGACTGAAGTGTTCTCCTGCAGGTTTTTGTGTATTGCCATTCCTAATATCTGATTTGTGTCTGTTTATTCTTTTACGTAGGGACTGTCCAGTTTGGCTGATGTATATGGCAGAGTGGACCTCAACCTCCCTGACTGAATTGACCTTGTTATCGCTAACCTTACTCTTGATTAGAACTCATTTCTTATGCCTGTATATTTATACCTGCCTCTGGAATTTCCACGACATCCGTCTGACGAAGTGGGTCTTTGCCCATGAAAACTTAGGCTCCAATAAATCATTGTTTTTGTCTGGCTAGTCACTAGGGAAGGACAAACATTATCATTTGATGGCTCCTCCATGGCCTGGTTTCACTGCTGCTACACATTGTGTGGAAGTTTTCAGAGGACTATGTAAAAACGGACCATTTACTCCTACCCTTTGTTTCCTCTCTTTTCACCGGTTCCCAGTCCATGACAGGGCCTTTCCGCTTATCCCACCACAAGGGGGGACGAACAGGCCCCAAAGACTCTTCATTTACTCAAGAGTCTTTTGTGAGGGACTTTGTCAAAGGCTTTCTGAAAATCCAAGTACACTATCCACAGATCCCCCTCGTCCACATGCTTGGCCTGCCTTAAAGAATTCTAGTAGATTGGGGGGAGGGATAGCTCAGTGGTTTGAGCATTAGTCTGCTAAACCGAGGGTTGGAAGTTCACTCCTTGAGGGGGCCACTTAGGGATTTGGGGTAATTCTGTCAGGGATGGTGCTTGGTCATGCTGTGAGAGCAGGGACTGGACTCAATGACCTCTCAAGGTTCCTTCCAGTTCTAGGAGATAGGTATAGCTCCATATATTTATTTATTTATTGGTGAGGCATGATTCCCTTTACAAAACAATGTTGACTCTTTCCCAACAAATTATGTTGATCTACGTGTCTGGCTGTTTTGTTCTTTACTATAGTTTCAATCAGTTTGCTCAGTCCTGAAGTCAGGCTTGCTGATCTGTAATTGCCAGGATCACCTTTAGGGTTCTTTATAAATTTGACTTCACATTAGCTGTCGTCCAGTCATTTGGCACAGAAGTTGATATAAACGTTAGGTGACAAACCACAGTTAGTAGGTCTACAATTTCCCATTTGAGCTCCTTCAGAACTCTTGGGTGATGCCATCTGGTCCTGGTGACTTGATACTGTTCAGTTTATTAGTTTGTTCCAAAACCTCCTCTAATGACACCTCAGTCTGGGACAGTCCCTCAAATTTGTCTCCTAAAGAGAATGGCTCTGGTTCGGGAATCTGCCTCACATCCTCAGCAGTAAAGACCAATGCAAAGAATGTGTTTAGTTTTTCCACCAACTCTTCTCTTGAGTGCTCCATTAGCATCTCAGTCATCTTGTGCCACCACAGGTTGTTCAGCAGGTTTCCTGCTTCTGGTCCGTATACTGTTACTTTTTGAGTTTTGGGCTAGCTGTTCTTCAGATGCTTTTTTGGGTTTCCTAATTATATTTTTAAACTTCATTTGCCAGAGTTTATACTCCGTTTTATTTTCCTCAGTAGGATTTAACTTCCACTTTTTCAAGGATGCCCTTTTGACTCTCGCTGCGTCTTTCACTTGCAGCCTTGCACATTAAGGTGTATGGTGGCCCAACCACAGCGCTTTGTCTTTGGAGTTGCCGAAAGCTGAACCAGTGCCTTGGGAAGCCAGGGAGACCGTGCTTGGGAGGGGTGGCATTCAGCTGATCTGCTCTGTCACATGAACAGCCCCTAACTCAGGGGTGGCCAACTTGCAGCTCGCGAGCCACATGCGGCTCTTTGATGAAAAAATTGCAGCTCCCGATTACATTTTTTGTATTAACTCCTGAGAAGTTGGAGCTGGCATGCAGTCCTGGGACTCCCCCCGCACACACGCACACACACCCTGCACGGGCAGGCAGCAGAGGGGACGACATCCCCGGCCCAGTGACAGACCTGGTGTTTCAGGAAGTGCGCCGCACGCTTCTGTAGACCCAGGATCCCCAGGTACCAGCCGAGGTACCTCCCCCTGGCCAAACCACCAGCACCTTCTCCCCTGCCACCTGCCCCAGCACTCGTCCCCTGCCCCGACCAGCACAGTTAAGGCCACATTAGTGAGACTTGGGGTTTTTTGGAGGGGTTGTTTTTTGCATCTCACTTGTGTGGCCCCGACTGACTTCTCTGTGGGTCAGTGACCCCCGACTCCAAAGACAAAGCGCTGTGGTTGGGACAATCGGAGGGCATCCTTTTGGGACTGCTTATTCTGGGGGCTTTCCTCCCCTAGATCAAAGGTCCTGACTTACCTGTACTCATTCAGCAACTAAAGCAAAGTAGGAAACCCAATGTCTTCCCCTGCGAGAGAGCCTGGAACTCTTCCCTGTATTTAAAGTTCCCATGGCTGCACTTAGAAATTGGCACTGATTGGCCGGGGTCATCTGAGGTCATGTACTCAAATAGTTGTAGATAAAACAAGGGCCTGTTTGGATTGGAAATCTCCAGAGGGCTTTTCCTTTGTGAGCAGAGTAATGATATTGCCAGAGGACATGAGCCAAAACAAAGATTCGACTCCATGTACAGTAGCTCGGTAGAACAAACTGAGTGATGGAAAAAAATGTGATTGTCTGTTTTCGTTACGTTATTTTTCTGTAGTTGCCATGGGGATGAAAAAATTATAGCTGGGGAGAGGGACTCGAGCAGTGAGGTCACATCCAAGACTCAGTTTACCACGCTGCCGTTGGGTGAAAATCCTGCTAGCTGAGAGGGGAAGGGAAGAGCTCCCCCGTCTGGGCCTGCAAGGACCACACTCTGCATCTGGCCAGACGACCCTGGCAGCTGCTATCCCCACATGGACTTAGGTCCCATTCTGGGCAGTGCGGAGCCTGTGCACTGGGCGTCACAGGCTCAGTCTTCCGGTCCCTGCTTCCTTGGTTCCTCCAGCGTCCAGTACAAGCTGGTCAGTTGCGGCAATGCAGGCTCCATTGCAGCACTTCTCGCCAGCTGAAGGTGGAGGTTCACTGCACAGCTGCCTCAGCTTCATTGCATCCTTCCCCGTCTCCATGGGGTTGGACTTCTCAGCTCCCCTCCACGCTGGCTGCTGGGGCTGGGAGGGGGTGTATGCCCCATCAGTGCTATTGGCTCTCTTCTAGGAAATCAGTCAAAGCCTGCCCTGGCCTGCAACTGAGAACAGCTGCCTGCTGTGCTGGTGAAGCCCTGCATGGGTGCGCCCAGGGCTGGGCTGGTGGGGCAGGGTTGAGGGAAGCAGGGGCGTGTGGGTGAAAATGGGTTCCCAGGGCCTGTCCAGACCCAGGCGAAGCAGAGGCTCCAAATCCAGTCTCATCTCGCAGCGGAATGGTGGCTGTGGTTTGACCCAACACCAGCCTGCGTTTGGGCCAGGAGACTGTGCTCCGGAGGCCAGCTGAGCTG